>NW_026623137.1:600000-1200000 GCF_028827265.1 Penicillium atrosanguineum
GTGATGGTGTTTTCGGGTGTTTCCACTTGAATCGAAGGGATCTTTAGGGTCGCGAGGTCTAGGTTCGCAGGGCGAGGTATCCGACTTGCTTGGCAATGGAGAGTGCGGGAGGAGATGGAGATAGGTTCGTCAATTCGCTAGTTCTGTCGTTAGTCTCTTTGGAACGATCGAATCGATAGAGTGAACAAGTCCACAGGTGAGGAATCACAGCGATTCGCAATTCGGGAAACCGGGTGGGACTTGATGTCGTACATACCTAGGAAGGACAAGTCAAAGGGAGAGTGATCAAACCAGGTCACGGCTTAATGAATGGAGAAACAGAACAGGGGCAGAGAGACGGGCAAACAGCTGCGGCTGTCGCAAGCAGCGGGTCTGCCAAGCTCAGTGGCTGAATCAGCAACAAGTCACGTAATGAAATCGCCGCCGCTAATTTTATACGAGCTAAATGCGGTAATGATGTACGAGGCCCTTTTGGATTGTCTAGATACTGATGCCCTGCTGCCTATACTCTAGACGCACCGTTGACAGCCCGTTGGCTAATCGGCTCATCTTCATAGGATCTCGCTGTACCACGTCATATATAGCTTCCACATCTGTCCCTATTCCAATCTCATCAGCCGTTTTGAGGCTCCGCGAGTCGACAAAGGGGGTCATAGAGGGCCAGACGCTCTGAACGTTGTTGAGAAAAAGTTCCTCGGCCAGATCGCCGACTCCCTTGATATCTTTCACAAGGCGTCCGACTTCGTCTCTTTCAGCCCGGCCTTGTTGGAGTAGATTGTTAAGGTCGCCGTCTAGCGATTCGCCGTATTAGCATTCAGGCAACAATGATCAGACCCATGTTACCGTGTCAGCACATACCATATTTCTCCTGTACAAATTCCGCCAGCGCACCTAGGTTGGTCGCAGCCTGCTCTCGATACCGATTGTATCCACTCTCTCGTAGCACGTCCGTGCGTTCTTCCCAGGTACTGTCTGACAGCTTATTGACGTCGTGATAACCTACTTCAATGAGGTGATTGACGGTTCTTTGCGAAAGGCCATGTTGAACAGGGCGTGACTTGAGCATCGCATCAATAATCATCGCAAGCACTCCCTCGGGGGTTGGAGAGCATGCTTTCTTAGCAAGTGGCGTTTCAGCTAATGGTGGACTACCGAATTTGTCGAGCACCTCCTGGACTCGGAGGGTCATATCATCCGCCTGGACTTTCGGCATGGCGATGGTTACAGGCGGAAAAATCTGGTACTGCGGGGTAATCGCTAGATGAATAATTTGAACTTGAAGAGTAGTTAGACGGCATTAAATACGTCGAGAAAACGACGCTTGGGAAGACAACAGTGGCTAAATTTGAGCCTCAAGTATGTTTTACGTCACAATTGCACAATAGGGTGTATCGAAAAACGGGCTATTTGAAGGGCTTGGCAAAGCCTCCCCTTTGATGTTGGTTCCCAATGGCCCGCCACTGTTTAAAGCTTAGCCCGAATCTTGCTTTGCAGTACTTCCTTAACCAAGGACACCACCTCATTGGCACAGCCAAACGATGCCTGGTATCCGAAGCCACCATGGCCATAGTTATGCACGATCTTGACACCCTTCACCTCATCCTTCTCAAGACGAGGACCACCCTCACGCAGTGGCCTCAGACCAACACCGTGGCGAATAATATCAAGACCCTCAATTCCCTGCCCCGGCTTCACAAGCTGTGGAGCAACTGCAATTGCACGTTTCATGATACGGTTGGCAATGTTCGGATCCGGCAATGCGTCCCAGTTGTGCTTTTGGTAAGTGCCGCCTAAAATAGTGCCACCACCGATAGCACGAGTCATCGTGTACAACGCTTCATCTGGGCCGTCGTCGGTTCCGGAAGTAGAGTACATTGAACCGGCGTCGTTTCGGACTACCACGATCTGGCCGCGGGCAGGGTACATCTTACCGTCGGCGACTCCACCGAGTATCTTGGATGCTAGGCCTGTGCAGTTCACTACCACGTCGGCGGGTTGACCTGTGTGGTGAGCTGAGGCAGCTTCAGTTATATGCTTAAGAACTGCTCGCTTGAAGACTGCGCCATTTTTCACACACTGACCCACGAGCCACGGGAGATAAATGGCTGTGTTGATGCAGACGGAGGTGAATTGTTGGGCGTTATCCATGTCACCACTCAGTTTCTCTTTCGGAATAGATTTAAACTGTAGATATCGTAAGCATGTATCTGTAAAGCTTAGGGTTTGCTGGTCTTACGTCCGGTACAACATCCTTGTACCACGGGTTAGGCTTCACCAATTCTGAGAACCAGTCTCCGGTAGCCGACCCCTGGTCCTTTTTGCGGTTATAAATGAGTGTATCTGAAAATCTAATTAAATCATAACTCTCCTCTAATGCTTGGAGGATAAAGACGTACTCAGAAAGTGGATGCCAGCTTCAGGGTGCTTTTCTGTGATCTCTTTCAACGGGGCCCAGGTGTTCCGCTCCCATTCCTGATGCTTGCTACCTTCCTTGCCAACGCTAATTGAAGAACATGGGTTAGTTATGCTCCAAGGAGTGGGGAAATGAAGCGTACGGCATGTAGTTGGCGCCGGCCCATGGTGAAGCATATTCAATATCGTAGTCTCCGGGCATATGCTTCGCCAGCACGGTGACCTGGTTGACCGGATCTTTGGATAGCAGGTAGGCCGTGGTTAGGCCCGACACACCAGCTCTGTTGCGCATGTCAGTTCAACGTTCAGGCATGCATCTCCTTGCATGGGTGGAGTCGGGGTAGCTGTACCCCAGAACGACGATATTTTTCGGCATGTTGAATTCACGTTTATCCTTCCGAGTCCAGCTAATCAATCAGTCTGAAGAGAATGACAAAATAAAAGTGACGAACATCAATTGAGCGCGAATGACTCAAAAGGTGTTAGAGTGAGACTAATCTCGAGCGGGGTGAGGAGTAACCTCCCGTTATCTTTCAATTTGATAAGAGAAATGGAGTCGCTCGGGGTAATTTACAATACGTACGACCGGTGTTTCTCTGCTACTCTTTCAGGTGACGGCGGGAGAGGCGGTGTAGGCAGAAGCGAATGAGGCATGTTTGTTACCTTAAACGCGCCAAAGTTTTCAAGGTGGAGACGCGGAGGAGTACAGAGCTCATACCGAATTAAATACGTCTCCACATACTCGACCAGGCCATGGGAAGCTATCGATCATTAATTGAGTGGTATGGTAGATGAAGAAGGCCAGCAGGTCACGGGATGCTCTCTCAATAGACGTCTACTAAATATTATATTGAAAAGACCTTATACTTCATATTGGCCCCATGTTGGAGCAAGGGCCTTCTCCGTAAAGTCCCGTGTTCTCCATTTCGGGCTCCACTGTATCCCTAGAAATGAATGAATCACATCTCAAATGTGAGGGCTAAACAAGGCGTAGGTTAGAGAATGGTCAAGCGAAAGGAATGGACAGCATGTTCCGAGAAACTGGAGATGACAGATATACGGAACAAATCAATTGAGAATAGTAAAAACAGCTCTATGGATAAGCTCTGTCACCCATGTCATAGAAGGAAAGGTCTCACGTGCGGCCCAATCACCGTACCGGGAATGGTTCACCGCCCCTGACTCGGCACTCAAATCGCGGCGGATGCTTGAATTCCTTTTTCAATTCATCGCACCCGCAGGGCTCCTCTACTCTGCGGGCAGTTAACTGCTTCCCCCCTTGTATTTCGAATTCATTGATTGCCTCCTTATTCGCTCTCAATATCATAAATGTCGATATTGTCCTTAGGGACTCTCTTTCCACCATGTCTTCCCTCACACACGGTGGCAGAATTGTGCCCATACTTACGGGCCACCAACAACAACCACCCGACTCCACCACCACCCCGGAGACCGCTACTCTAGAGACTCGACCATCACCATCTTCCATCCACACTTCTTCGCTGCTGGTCCAGCCAGATGAATCCGCAACTATGCGTCACAAGAGGGCCATTGACCTGGCAAGTCTCGAAATGGCCTGTTTAAAGGAACGTGACCTATTTGCTCTGCCAACAGAAGGTGATGGTAAGACCCCTGGCTATTTAGAACCTTATAGTGTAGCAACGAAGCATAGTAGCTTCGTTGCTGTGGAATTACCGTTTATTGACGCGTCAAACAGGGAATTGCCTTTACTACTCCCTCTCGGATCAATTGTGGGGAAACTTCGATCACGACAACGAGATCCGCCAACTTCTGGCCGACCACATAGAGATGAATAAGGAGTACTTTATGCAATTTGTCGTTGCCGAGGGTGGTGAACGTCGAAGACCCAAACGAGCCGCCCAATCGGCCTACGCTACGCGTTCCGCCGACGTGTCGGCTCCATCTGAAGAGGACAAGGAGCGACGTTTCGAGGCGATGGTAAACTTTACCCGGAAGAATGGCGAGTGGGGTAGCTCCGAGCACCTCCAGGCTTTCTGTCAAGTATTCAAGGTGGACATTAATGTGTATACCATGGACGGTGTCCAAGCCTTCCGTGATGTCAACGCCTCGCATGAAGAGCATCGGGATGTGATTCACGTCGCCTTTCACGTATGATACATATGCTTAAACGGGGCTTGAACCTGTAACTAACTGAACGCAGGACTTTAAACACTACTCATCAGTGCGGTCTATTGATGGCACCCATAAAGGCCTCTTTACTATTCAAAAGAGTGCTGACCAAGTCCCGTTACGAGAATTCGGCGAGGATTCGAAGGAGCAGGTCTCCGACAATAAACGTCCTATCTACATGAAAATCCCCGACTTCACCGCGGAGACGGCTCACTCCTCTGCATCATCCTCTTCCTCCGACATTCCTCTTCCTACGACGACCACCACCACAGCCACGACTCCTGAAACAACCTTAAATGACGCCGGTTTGGCCGTCGACGTTTTCCCGCCCTGGGATATCCAATCCATCCAAGAAGGCCTTGGGGGCCGATATGATCGGGACACGATCGTGGACATGCTCCAGAGATGTCGCGGTGATATCGACCGGGCATTTGCAGCCCTTCTCGATGCAGTACCGGAGAAGAAGCCCATTCCTGGTCCCTCCTTCAACTCCAGCATTCAGGTATCCCGAGAATCATCACCCTTTAGTACCGGTAGCAAGCGTTCTGCCGAGGACAGCGAGGACTCCGATGACCCGCGACCAGCCGTCCGGCGCGTGCGACCTAAGAGACATATTGTCTCCAATCTCACTCTGGGTGTCGATATCTCATTCCGAGACGACCAGAACGAGCTCGTTTCCCTTAATCTCCACATGAAAGCAGAGGCAGATGCTGAAAAGGCCCGGGCCGAGTCAAGTACCGATGATGCTCAGGAATCTTCCGACCAATCTGCGTCAGATTCCAGAAGAGGACCTCGCCGCAGCGGCAGACTCTCCAAATCTCGACCGATTTAAGCGTCACGGCCTATCTTTCAGGGTTTCGGACCAATATTTCGTTATTTTGTGCGCCTTAGATTCCTCTCTATTTTGCAGCGAACTTGCATTGTGATGGCGTTAGCGTGAAGCATATGGCACATGGGATCATTTTTTTGTCATATGCATGGCCACATGGAACAGCCAGGTAGGCTGGAGCGGCGTTTTGACTTATCAGCATGGGAGGATGTGCCTGGAGCACTCCCTCAACGGATCACGACATGCATTTCTTTTGGCGATGGGTTGGAGGTTTTTTAACTTTGATGTTTCGCTTGGAGAAACACTCCTAACATCTTGCTTGCATTTGCACAATCGATGCATTTCTCACCTTGGGTGGATTTATTTGAGATTACAACTCGGTTTTTTCCCGTATGGCTCATTGGGGTAACTCGTAATACCCTGCATGGAGCCGCATTTGGCTCTATAGTGTTGCACGGGTAACACTGCTGCTGTTCCTCGCGGTATAAAACTTCTGATTCGTCGTGCCTATGAGGAAATTTGTAGATTGAAGTAGTCTCTAATTGCCAGTACCATTTACAAATACGTCGACGTCTAGTCTATCACTTGATACTCGATCATGCGAACTTTGAGGCCAGCTCTCGCATCTCCTGTATCATTCTATGTAATGCTGATCAAACTTCAGAATGAATCTTCATTTCATCCTTCTAGTAGGAACTTGAGGAATGTCGCCCCGATGGAAACACCATCATGTTCGTTACCTGTTCTTGCCAGGGCCTCCTGCGCTTGGTCCTCACTCAAGACACCAGCCTTGGCCCTACTCTGAATGATAACGTCCTCAATCTCGCGAGTGAATTCAGGGTGTCCCTGAACAGTGACAAAGCGACGAGGCGCATACATGCCCTGAACAGCACATCTCGGTGAATGTCCAAGCAAAGTGACACCCGAAGGACAGTTATGCACAACATCCTGGTGCATTTGTTGAACGCGCTGCCCTAGTTAGCAAATGTCATACCAACACCCCAAAGAAACACATACAAGCTTCTCCAAACCGAACAACTCCTTCCCCTTCTCCGTCAAATCCATGTCACAAACCGCAATTTCCCATCCCTGGTCACTCCGTCCAACCTTCGCACCCAGCGCACGGCCCACGATCTGATGTCCGAAGCAGATTCCGAGAATTCGCACCCGATTTTGCGCCAGGACCTGCTGCGTAAACTCGACCAAACGGTTGATCCACGGAATATCTTCAAAAGAATTGTGTTCTACCCGGTTATTAGCATTGCGTTACACCGTTCAACGATCGTCAGGAGCACTGACTTGACCCTGTAAGAAGCACAGCGTCGACATCCTCCAGTCTCGGGTATTCCTGCGCGTCGATAACGTCCCATTTTGTAATCTGGAGCCCGGTGTCTGGGTCTAAGCGTGAATTTCCTAAATTCTCGGCGCTGGATTTGAGGAGTGTCTTGAAGACGCCGTAGTAGCCTTCGTTGTTGTAGCGGGCGTTGACGGCGGGGAGTGGGGTGTCGCATTCCAGGACGGCAATTCGGAGAGGGGGCTGCATTATGCCGGTGTATGAGAGAGTTTGTGTGTCTATATCGCGAGAGTAACCTGTGCAAGGGATAAATGAGACGTTAAAAGACAAGTGTAAGCAAAGGCGTGAGAGGAGGGGAATGAAGGCTCGAGTTGGATTATCAATTATCGATAACCTCTTATCGCGGGATCAGATCCCAGCTTCGCCACTGATCTCCAACTCGGCTTACTCGTCGATCTCCAGGGCTTACTGCAGGACCCTGCTCGATTCGTCTGACTTCGGCTCCCAGAGCTGCATTATCCTAGTTGGGGCTCATGTGGTTCGTATCTGGGGTATTAAGCCCTTATCCCCCACTTTTGTTGCTTAATTTTCGCCGCATTCTCCGTTGATCGGAGACCCAGCTGCCTCTCGCGGTCACCATTCTCGTTTTACTGTCCTCGGTATATCTATATATTTCACTCCTTTCGTCGTCACCATGAGTGCTCATGATGGGGGACATCTGGCTGCTTCACATCCATCTGAGGCCACTCCGCTTTTGCGAGAAGAAACAATCCGAGAAAGCACACAATGCCGAAGCGTGGTCACCGAAGATGTTGAAGCAGGCTCATCGAGCTCAGGTGATTTCAACGAGGTGACTACACTCGGTCTCACTCGGGTCAGTTCGCTCTCCGGGTTGGACATTGAACCGAATCTAGAGAGATTGGTGTCGAACACATCCACCAATGACGCCTGCGAGGATCTAGACGACAGCTACGCGGCGCGATTCATTGATGTATCCCCCACCAGGTTTTGGCTGATCTTCTCTGGCGTATTGATGGGTTACCTGATCGGCTTTTTTGACTCGACTCTCATGGCCTCCAGCCACCCTGTCATCACATCGTATTTCCATTCAGCTAATGCTGCATCGTGGTTGTCGACTGCATTCTTACTCACATCTACGGCTTTCTTGCCTCTATTCGGGCGCGTTTCTGATGCATTTGGTCGGAAGCCGGTTTACCTCTTCTCTATAGCCATGTTCTTCCTCACAACGGCATGGTGTGGTCTCGCCCAGAGCATCGGTAGCTTTATCGCTGCCCGGGCGCTGTGCGGAATGGGTGCGGGTGGTGTTTTCTCGATGGGTCAGATCGTATCTAGTGATCTGGTGCGCATCGAGTATCGCGGTACCTATCAGTCATATCTTAATCTCTGCCTCGGCATTGGCAGTTGCTTAGGCCTTGCGTTCGGTGGTCTTCTTTGCGATCAGATTGGTTGGAGAGGAGCTTTCCTCATTCAACTGCCCTTTATCCTTATTCTGTTCATCACTGCATCCAGCACGATCCCACCGGGTCTTGGAATAAAGCGGGTAGGGTCTGAGCGCATGAGTGTCTTGCGTCTAATCCGAAGTGTCGACTTGACTGGCTCATTGTTTTTGATTCTGGCGGTCACGGCTTTGATTATGGGATTGAATTTGGGTGGAAATGTCTTCCCCTGGACTCACCCTCTGGTCATCGGCTCCTTGGTCGCATCGGTCATTTTATCAATTGTGCTCGTGCGATACGAGAGAAACATCCCCCGGGCAGTTTTGCCGATTAAACTGCTTTCAAAGAATCCTCGCGCCAGCATCATCTTCGGCAACTTTTTCGGGTCCATGTCCGTAAATACGATGATGTTCAACGCCCCATTGTATTTCCAGGCTGTGAAACTCTCCAGTCCAACTGACTCCGGCTTGCGGCTTGTGGCAGCTTCAATCGCGGTTACTGCATCTAGTGTCGGAACCGGTTTCCTGATTACATGGTCCAAACGGCTGAAGCCCACGATTATTATCGGTGGTGTTTGCATGTTGCTTGGAGGGTGTGCCGCAGCCACGATGGGCGTTCACACAGCCCCAGCAGTTGCGATGCTCTGTGTTTCCTTTTCAAGTCTTGGACAAGGCTTCGCGTTCCCTTCTTTGATGGTCTCGATTCTCGCTACAAGTGAACAAGATGATCAAGCCGTGGCAACTACGACGCTAGGTCTAGCCCGTAATCTGGGTTCTGTGATGGGTGTGGCTATCAGTAGCTGGATTTTCCAAAATTCGCTTGTCTATCAACTTAACCAGAAAGTAACTGGCGCTGAGAAGGGGCGTATCATTGGTCTTGTTCGCAAGTCGATTCGTGCTATTGGTGATCTTGATATGAATCATCGACAAGAAGGTTCGTTATATCAATGAAATTGTGTCTTATTGCGTCCATTGGCTGACCCCTTCCTTCTTCTAGTTATCGGCGCATATGCTACGGCACTTCGCGTCACGTTCATGTCAGCGGCTGTCTCGGGCGCGATCATGTTGATATTACACTCCCGCCTCAGATTGCCCCGACTAGGGAGTAAATCTCGGAAATAAGTGAAAAGGATGAGGGCTTCTGTTTCCTTCCTAAAAGTCCCTATTGCTCACAACATGACTCTGGTGTCTGCTGAGATGACCTGCCATAAGCCGTCGAGAACTCAATATATATTCAAGGTCCAGATCCTACATTCTCCCACATGATGTACATGATACTTCCGCAGTCCTCGCAACCGCCAATGTAAACAGGGATGTGCGCATTCGATACCCGCATCATTCAATGTTCGTAACTACCTATTTGGGCAGGTTATGGAGATAACCAGTGGAAGGCGCTCTTGGGGCGGTGGGCCCCCACTTTTTTTTCTCGCCCGCCTCCGCGTTAGATCCACAGTCTCGACTCGACTTCCATTCTCTTCATCTTAAGTCTCTACCTTGAGTCTTACACACAGACATCTGGACTGTTATCGTTGATCGAGTCTAGAGGAACGGGCTGGTACGTCTAGTTCGCTGGGACTGACTCAGACGGTCCGTGAGCTGACATCACCGCGGAACAGATCCTCGACCCTCTCTGCCCCTCCGCGTTTTGATCGCCGCCGCCTACCATCGGCCCGTTGGAAGACGAAACAACTCCTCAAGATCTACTCGGCCTTTCTTGTGACCTTAATCCCCTTGCGCCGGCAGCGAACATGGCCATTCGAGTACAGCTACGTGGGAGATCTTGTAAATTTGGAACATTTCTGTTAGCCCATAATTTGGCTGTCCCAGTTGGTGCTGGAGGCTGAGAAGAGAACCAGAGCGTTTTTCTTAAAACCTGGGCCTATTTCCTGACCAAAAACAAGATGAACCTCACAACTCGCTCACAGTTGAAGTCGCAATCGCAGACCGCGAGCCCAAAGCCGACGATCCCAAGAAGCCAGAAAGCTTCGCCACGACCGTCAAGTGCAAACCGCAAAAAGTCCTCCGAGATAGCGGAGAATAAAGCCAAAAGGGTCCGCACGGGTTGTTTGACCTGTCGCGAAAGGCACTTGAAGTGCGATGAGGCTTTGGGAAGATGCCTGAACTGTAGAAAGTCAGATCGAATCTGCAGACGTGGTGTGCGCTTGAATTTTATCGATATTCAAACTGTTGCGCCTCCCCATATCATTGACCGAGTTCATGGTGCGAAAGTAACATTCCGTGATGACTCGCGAATCATCGCGTCCGAGTATGTTGGAGGCTTTGAAAGATATCCACCAGTTCAACCCGAGAGTCCGGTCCAGGAAAGGAGACACTTGCAGCAAGAAGTTTTTCAATCTTTGGGACCTGATCAACTAGCGAGCCTCTTTCAATCAGTCGCTCACTCGTTTGACCCGAATACGTTTGACTTTTCACACTCCGCAGCAGCGGATTTTCTACTTGGACCTGATGCTTGGCATGAACCTCATCTTATGCCCGGCGATGAGCTACTCCCTCATGGGACATCGGACTTTGCACGGAAATTGGCCACGAAGCAGTACAGCTCTTCCACGTTGACCGACCCCGAGCAGGTCCACCTCTTGCAGGTCTATGTTGAAGAGGTTGGGCCTTGGATTGATTCAATGGATCCAATGAGACATGTATGTGTCCTTTCTCCCACATTTTTGAGCTCTTGCTCGATCTAACATGATTTAGTTCACACAAATTTTGCCATTCCACGCCATTGACGAGCCCATGTTACTCAAGGCCTTTTTAGCATGTGGCGCTCGGCAACTCTTCCTCTCTAATTCTTCCTATGGGGAAGAGAAAGCCTCCCATTACTACGAGGCAGCCACTCAAGATTTAATGGGCGCCATTCAAGATCCAAATCGTGATTCGGTTCTTTGTGCAGCAGCTTCACTTGCCTTGAGCGTTTTTGAGGCACTGTCTCCACAGCATGCCCCCCAGACAAACCACATTGTGGGATCAAGAGCATTGGTTCATGAGTGTGGGTGGACGTCCAAGACCCCTGGGATCGGCGGAGCATGTTTCTGGATCAGTGTAGGCATGGAGCTGTTGAGTTGTCTACACCATGGATGGACCCTATCATGGAATCCAGATATCTGGGGAGTCGATATGGATTTAGACCATATACACCCTTTTGGCAGAGGAGAAGATTTGTGGTTCCACCGCATCCTTTACATCTGTGCGAAGATCGCAAATTTTCGAGTCAGCATACAACACCTGTCTGCTTCGAACAATTTACAGGCAAACACCTCTCAATTCCACGATTTAGTACAAGAATGGAATCACTACAGTGCTTGGTGTGATCGATGGGACAAATCCGTTCCACGATCAATGAAGCCTCTTGGCTATGTACAACCCTGGCAAAGTGGCTCTCAGTCCTATTTTCCAAAAATATGGTATGTTTATCTCACCTTGGTTCTATTGCCACTCGCTGACCCTCATTAAAGGTTACCCAAGCGCACGGCAACCCTCTCTGAGCTTTTCTACCATACGGCTCGTATATTGCTAGCTAAAACTCATCCTATGAAGTCCGATCTTCAAATGGAAATGAAGGAGATTCAAAAAGTCCATGCTCACGACATATGCGGCCTTCTTGCAAACACCAAGGATCGCAGCATTCCAAGCGTATCAATACGCTGTTTCGCAATTGCAGCAGAATGCCTGGAGACCCGAGAAACCCAGGAAGAGGCTCTTCGCATTCTTGATACCATCTCCACTGACAGAGCGTGGTTCGCTGAGCCCATAAAGGCGGAGCTGAAACAAAGCTGGGCGTGGCCTGCCCCCCATCCAGAGACCATGAACCCAACCCAGATGCACAATCAGTCTTACACCCTCGACCCAGCTTTGTCGATCACGAATGCATTTGAATTCCCCGCGGGCGTCTCAAACCCTCTTTCTAATACAGGCGATTTTTCAATGGAGAATCACCCCTACCAAGAGTACTATGTTGCCCCTCGCCATGAGATCGACCATTATAATTACGATTCTTATCTGATTTGATCTTTTGCTTTGGGACGGCTGTTTGAAAATGACTTTTGATTTTCCGTTGTTTTGATTTTGAAATACCCCACAACTTTATACACGTTCATATATGAGGCAGAAAATCGCAATTTGTCCAATTTCAATGGGAAACCGTATTTGCCTCCCTCGGCCAGCTCATTGGTCGTTCACATCCCGCTGAGGTCTGGGTCTGGCAACTGCCGACTCACGGACTTAGAGGGGGTTAAACACCGAGAGAACTTTTTAAGGCCGATATGTCCACAATACGTAGTAAAGCTGAAAATTCAAGACCAGAGGATTATTTAAAGGATGAATTATCCAAGATTATCAATTCGTGTTAATCTATCCTCCAGAGCTTCCACGAGCACAAGTGAACGTCTTTACACAACTGTTGGGCCACACATATTTGCTTCAATTACAAACACAATGATGAAAAAATACGCGAAAGATCAGCCGCATGGCTTTTCGAATCGCATTTCAAGAGTCGCCATTGTTGGGGTAAATCGTGACTTCTTCCGGCCCACTTAGAATAAAACGATCTATGGCTAATCAAATTGAAGGCCGGTGGCACAATGGGAAGACATCTAGCAGAAGCGCTACTCAAGACTGGAAGGCATGTATTAACAGCCATTACACGCCCTAGCAGTACCAACATCCTACCGGAAGGCATGCATGTTGCCCGCGTTGACTACGGCGGTGATGACGACGTGGCACTCATTGAGGCAATGCAAGGGCAACAGGTCCTCATCATCACAATGGCAGTCACAGCTCCACGAGGAACAATCAACAAGCTCATCCAGGCCGCGTCGAAGGCTGGTGTTCCATATGTCTTGCCAAATTGGTTCGGGCACGATAATGCCAACAACAGCCTCTGTGACGACAGCATGCTAAGCCCTGGCCGCGATAGCATACTCGCCGAGATGAACGCTTTCCAAAACACCTCCTACATCTTTCTCGTCTGCAACTTCTGGTACGAGTTCAGTCTAGGTGGCGGATCTGATCGGTTTGGGTTCGACTTCAAGACGCGCTCTTTTATACAGTTCGATAATGGCAACGTCCCATTCAACACGAGCACCTGGCCTCAGTGTGGTCGGGCTATCGCCAACCTGCTCAGTCTCAAAGAAATCCCTGATCATGAAGCCGATAGCTCACCTACATTATCGCAATTCACCAACAGTTCTGTCTACATCTCGAGCTTCCGAGTAAACCAGCTCGACATGTTTGAGAGTGTCAAGCGTGTTACTGGAACCACTGATAAAGACTGGACCATTACAAATGAGTCAGCTGAGCAGCGCTGGAGGGAGGCTCATGCCGCTGTGCAGCAGGGTAACTTTCGGGAATTCCCCAGACAGCTTTATAGCCGTATGTTTTTCCCTACTGCTGACGGGGACTACCAGTCCCGTCGTGAGCTTCACAACAAGTCGCTTGATCTACCTGTTGAAAGTTTGGATGAGTACACGGCGATTGCAATCAAAATGGCAGAGAATGACGAAATTGTTGGACATCACTGAAAGAATGGAGAACGAAATGTACAATTTTGAACGTGAAGCCATGAAATCGAATGGGCCATGCTTTTTGCCAATGGGTAGGCCTTTACAGACGCAAATGGCGGCCACTGGGAAAGAACGGACATTATTGACTCTCCAAACCTATTTTAGAGACCTTAGGGAAGAACATTTATTTAACGCGCTCAAAAGATATTAAAAGATAGGTATCCATATCTAGAAAGATCTTAACCTGCGGAGTGTCTAGAAAGACGTCTAAAAATTCATACAATTTGACTAAAGAAATCCGTAGAAAGGAATTTTAGGTATGGATATATGTCTTGAGCGAGAGTCAGGATATCTTTCACAATGAATACCTATATAGGCAGTGCAGCGCATCAACTCGGTTACGTAGGTGTTCCTTGCTGTCTACACAGTGATTAGTTCACGCCATGTTCATCTTCACACCATTGTGAGCACCCCAGGGCCCGAAGATAAGTACCTAAATAGGCTTCCGCACGCCAAGAGATAGTCGGCGCATTTGAGCAAGGAGGCTATATCTTGACGGAAACAAATACCGCCAACCAGACGCTTTTACATATTGTGGCTGAGCTCGACTCCGACCGCGCACACTCGTGGTTCGATCTCCTCCAGCACAAGGGGCTCGATGTCGAGGCGAAAGACAAGAGCGGAGGTGCTCCTCTGGATAGTGCAAAGCGCAACCAGTAGATCAAGGTAAAAAGCCGATTTCCAGTATGGGAGTGGTTTAAGGGGCTTGTGTGTTAGACTATGTGAATAATGCTATAATCATCAGGTCACTTTATCAAGCCAAATCGGAAAAGAAATAGGGTTCTAGGTCCAGCAAACGAGTAACAAGGTTGTTTATAATTGGGATAAAAAAATGAAAGTAAAATACAAAGGAAATTGGCTGAGAGCCTGAGATGAGGCATAGAGCTTCTATTTGTACTTTAGTAATTGGGTATAGTCTGAGCGTAGACTGAGTGCTCAGGAGATGCCTCTGATCAACCTCTGAGTTATTAGTGAGCGATCAGTGAGTAGTCAATCACAACGTCTGAGCGCTCAGACTAAACCATCACATGATTGACTCTGAGCAGCCCAGTGAATTTGAGCCTGTCCTCAAATTTACTCAGTGAGCCTGGCTCTGAGCGCCTCTATAAAAGCAGCGGCAGCTAATATAGGAAAGCTCCACCCGGCAGGGGAAAAAGGGTGTGTATAGTAAAAATGTGTTTTATGAGGGACTAGGGACTTCAGTGGCTATCTAATCAAACCACATGAGCAGTAGACTCGAAAAAAGGGGCAATCAACCTCCATGATTTCGGGCCTTACATGAGCCGAGTTTGTTGGCGTCGCCCGGGCCCCTTGCCCTGGAACCACTTTCCATTTTTCCCCAGCCATTACCAAAGTACCCGACACAAGCCGGTGACAGATGCCCGAGCGTGCCTTATCAGCCATTGAGCGGGCTTAATTGAAGCCCAAATCAAAGCTAGTGTAAATCCGTGTGTCAGCAAAGGCGAGCTTATCGCTTGACTGAGCGGGGCGTTTTACCTGCGCATCCACCTAGAGAAGCTTGTCATTGCTTGGTACTTTTTAGTCGATGTGACTTTGTTATCCCCGGAGTGGGGCACGGCACGAGCTGTGAGATAGTCTGTGTCCCCAAGTTCACTTTCCCAGCCCTTTCCCTTAAAGCTAGGGCCCCCTACTCAGCTTTGTTCAGCATTGTCGCCTTTTGCTCGCCGAACACGCATAGCCATGGACGAGAAGCTGAGGACGGACCCTCCTGGCTATGTCCAGGAGGTAGACTCAAGCCTACCTACCAAACCCCAGGCGCGTGGGCCGTACGATGCAGCCGTATCCTTTGAGGAATATCACTTCTACGCCAACAAAACAAGAGAGGAGCAGTTGACTCTGGAGGTCCCCCATTGGAATCCTCTGCAACTCTTCCAGAAGAAGAGCCAGCTTGATGCCCAGGACAACTTGCCTGTCACCACTCTGACTGAGGCCGACTTTAGAAATCCTGAGAAACGACTGCAGATTACCGATGAGGAATGGGCGAATGCAAGTCGTGCCTTCCGGTCCGCGTCGGCGGGTGCTTGTGAGTAGAAGTCTAGGTCTTTCCTTTAGTTGTTGATACTTACTGGCGATCTCAATAGGCTTCTTCCTTATTACGACTGATATTCTGGGACCTTACGGGTCGGGCTATACTATGGGCACCTTAGGGTGGGGACCAGGTGCGCTATCTTTCGGGAATACCTATAAGGACGTCGTGGGACTAATGACCTATCTTGACAGGTGTCGCTTTCTATACAGTCTTCGGGTTCATGGCTGGCTACTCTGGCTACCTTGTCTATCGTGTCTTCCTCGGTGTTGATAGCCACGAGTTCCCAGCAAAGAATTACGGAGATCTAGCATTCCGAACAGTCGGCAGATATGGACGCCATATCACGAATGTTTGTCAAGGCCTCGCACTCTTACTTCTCACTGGCCAAGTCACCATTCAATTTGGCCAGAATATTTCTCAGATGTCGAAGTTCAAGCTTTGCTATGCCGTTTGTCCGGTGATTTTTGCCTGCGCCGGCTTCTTCGTCTCGCAGATTCGCACACTTCGTGCTTATGGCTGGATAGCGAATTGTGCTGTGTGGTTGAACATTTTTGTGATAATTATGACTATGGGCATCATTGCAAACTCCCCACCCAACTATGGGGTCGCGACGCTCGGGTCTGCGGGAAGTGCTGTTGACCCCGCTTCCATCACTCCCGACAAGGATGGCAACTATCCCCCTATTGTTCATTATAATAACATCCCCCCGGATGGATTGATCGGTTCTCTGAACGGTATGTTGTCGGGTGTTCTCGCTTATGCAGGTGTCCAACTCTTTGTGGAGTTCATGGCCGAAATGAGACGACCTCGCGACTTCATCAAAGCGATGTGGGGCGCCCAGTTCTTCATCTACAGTATTTATTTGATCTACGGCTGCGTTATATACTACCTCCAAGGGCAGTACAGCTACAACCCAAGCTACCAGGGAGTGAGCGCATATGGATGGCAGACAGCCGGGAACATGATAACATTGATTGGAGCTCTCATTGCAGGCGGCCTCTACGGAAACATTGGTATCAAGGTTGTCTACAATAACATATTCTTGGATATCTTCAAAGCCCCACCGCTCACCACCCGGGTTGGAAAGATCATATACGCAACTCTGTGTCCGATTTGGTGGATCATCGCTTTCGTGATCGCTGCTGCTATTCCTGATTATATGGGCTTTGTGTCTGTGATCTCCGCATCTATGCTTCTGAACCTTACATACAGCCTCCCTCCTCTGTTTGCGCTTAGCTTCGACATCCAGAAGAATGGCATTAGACAGGGAGACGGCTTTCATCCGAGCACTGGACGGGTCGTTCAGGATGAGAGCACCGTCCAGAGGTACATGCGTGGGTTCTTGGCAGGCGGCATGTTCCAGGTTAGCATCAACATTTGGCATATTGTTTACTTCCTGGCATCGCTCTCGATGTGTGGACTCGGAATGTATGCTGCTGTCACTGGTAAGTCCCATTTATCCCGAGATAAGTATGTGTGCTGTGGTGACTAATCTTCGTTCTAGGAATGATCGACGCATTTACAAGGGACCAGTTGACTTCCTTTACTTGTGTTTCCCCTCTCAACTTGAATGCATAGTCCTGCATAACATATTGCCTTCGAAACATCAAAGTGGACCTAGATCTGTCAGCTTTGTCACATATTATATGATGAATCAAAGCGATGAGAAATGGGAAGGTTGAAATGGAAAGTGGCTAGAAAACAAGGCAATGTTACGGACCATTGTGTATCGTATTTCAAGTAGCAAGACAATCATCCCCGAAGGCATACTAAGACAGTGGTAATATGTTTTTTCTATGTAGAGAAATGATTATGTAAATCAAATATCATATGAAAAATCAATTGTGGTAGTCAAGATCGCGAATTGTATGTATTACCTATGGTTCCATAGGGATGCGGCAGCATGCCACAAAGGCGGTGCGCGGGCTGGGCTCATGTTACCGCATGGCCACCACCATCATTCCCACACACGCCAGTCAGCCATCTAGCTTCGCATCCTAAGAATTTCACAGTGGTGATTCAATAATTAGACATGTCTGAAACTTCAAGCCAAGGGCAGCAGCCTGCGGCCACACCAGTATACATTCTCCGCGGCCATGCAGCCCCAATACACGCTCTGCACGTCTTCTCCCAGAACCTGCGGCTTGTATCTGGAGATGCGGAGGGCTGGGTTGTCATCTGGGATATAGTCACCAAGCGGCCCGTCACAGTGTGGAAGGCACATGAGGGTGCAGTCCTCGAACTCAAGGCCTTCCAGGTTGCTGCAGGAGTGTCCGAGATTTATACGTGAGACTGTTACCGAAGGAATTTAGAGACCATCTGCTAATTCGCCATGTAGACATGGACGGGACCACAAGCTCTGTGTATGGAAGCTTCGCGCGGAAGATGAGGAATTTCTCAGCAAGACTCTGCCGGTTGATGTTTCAGAGTCGGAGCGCTCGAAAAATGCCACTCAGCCATGGCTGCTTCATTCCTTGCCTGTCAACGCGCTGAACTTCTGTGCATTTTCAATGACTTTCTTGGACATTTCGAGCAGCAAATCCGCACAAAGCACCCCAGAGCAAGTACCTTCCCGCGTTGTCTTGTTTGCTGTCCCGAATGCGCTCGACTCTGGCGGAATCGATGTCTTCCATCTGCCATCTGAACGCCGTATCACTACCATCGCCTCGGATCCAGCAACCAAGACAGGAATGGTGATGGCTGTGAATATGTTCGTGTCTTCATCTGGGGATGTCTACGTTGCGTCTGCCTACGAAGACGGCCATGTCATGGTCTTCATCCACAAGGGCGCTCTCACGCCAGCCAGTTTCGAACTCGGCACCATCGCTTCAAGTCCCTGGAAGTGGGAAAAGCTATACGCTAGCCGCGCGCATAGCCAGCCTGTCCTATCTCTTGACGTTTCTTCTACCCGTGATTATTTTATTACGTCTTCTGCCGATGCTCTCCTCATCAAGCATCCGATCCCCAGTCCCCATTCCGCCGGGTACATTCCTACAGCTAATTATGCGGAAGATAAGCCTCTCAAGACGGTCAACACAAAGCATTCTGGTCAGCAGGGACTGCGCATGCGTAGCGACGGGAAGATATTCGCGACTGCGGGTTGGGACAGCAGAATTAGAGTGTACTCCGGCAAAACGATGAAGGAACTGGCTGTGCTCAAGTGGCACAAGGAAGGATGTTACACTGTCGCGTTTGGAGACGCAGACCTTTTCTCCCAACCAATTCCTTCTCATACCCAAGAGCCGACTACTCCTGACGAGGCAAATGAATCCGACTCGGGGAAAATTCTCAGCGACCAGAGCTTGTCACTCGCAGCTATCCACAACCAACGAAACGAAAAAGTACAAAGAACACATTGGCTAGCAGCCGGATCCAAAGATGGAAAAATTTCATTATGGGATATCTACTGAAAACATGCTAATGCTTTTTTTTTTTACAATGCATCATCATCTCCAACACAAATCACAAATCAAAATTAAGCAAGGTTGAACTCGTTCGCACCAGCCATGTGCTCCCTCATCTTGGCCCTCATCCTCCGTGCCGCATCGTCGGCGTTCGTCGAAGATGGTCCATCATCAGAAGCACCAGCCTTCCTCTTCTGTCCAGCACCACCACGTGCAGCCTTGAAGTCCTTCTTAGTCTCTTCCTGACTAGCGCGCAGACCGGGAACATTGATTTTGCCAGGCCGATCACGCAGCGCGAAACTCTTAGCGAGATGACCAAGATGGAGCTCCTTAATATTGAAGATGCTGCGCTCGGCAGCGATATGGGTCGCGTAGGCGCGAATGTGGGACTGGTATGCGCGACGGGCCATTTCGAGATACTCTGGGTTCTCCATAGCCCAGCGCTCCACGTCCATTTGCCAATCGGTTGCCTTTTCTTCCCAGTTCTTACTGTTCGAGCCATTGGTGCTTCCGAAGCCGCGCTTCAGGATCTCGGTGGCGTCAGTGCGGGTGAGCGCTTTACCTCCGTCGCGGTAGCCGCGCTTGAGGACTTCGACGTAGTTCTCTTCGGAGCCAGGCTGGAGGAAGATACATGCCCGACCGTCGCGGCCCAGACGGGCGGTACGACCGATACGGTGGGTGTGGTCGTCTGAGCTGAAGGCGGGGGTGTATTCAATGACTAGGTCGACGTTGGGCAGATCCAGACCGCGGGAGGCGACGTCGGTACAGACCATGACTGAGGCGTTGGTGCTCTTGGAGAAGGAATTGAGGGTGGCGGTTCGGACGTGTTGGGGGAGGGAGCCGTGGAGTCGGTGAAGGATAACGGGGTTCGATGGGTTGGAGAAAGCTGTACCAGGGGCGATGGTGCCGTGTGGGGAGAGCTTCTCTCGCTCGTCCTTATCTTTCTTCTCTTCATCATCGCTCTTCTTCTCACCTTCCTTTTCGGGGGTATCTTCTCTCCTCTGGCCGTGCTTTCTAGAGAACACTTCGAATAGGAAATCGACCTCATCGGCACATGAAACGAAAACAATAGCCTTCATCACAGAGCCCTTCCGAATAAACGTTCTCTTCAAGTATGCGGTCAATGAGACCAGACGCAACTTAGCTGCAACAATTGCGTAGGACTGCTTGAGCTGTGCGGGAACGCGGAAGTTTTCTTCTCCGTCATCACTTGCGTTCTTAGTGTCTTCATCCCCATCCTCCGGGTTTGCCTTGATATGGACCGCATCTTTCAAACTGATTTCTCCGAGGCGTTGCACATTCATCTTCAGTGTCGCGGAACACAAAACAGTAGTCCTCCGCGTCGGCACGCCAGGAGTGCGACTAGGTCGCTGTCTTGCGTCAAGCTTGTTGACAATACCCTTCAGTTCCTCCTCAAATCCAAGTTCCATCAAACGATCACCCTCATCCAGTACCAGCCATCGAACATTGCTGACATCCAGCACCTGCGTGTTATCAAGATGATCGGCGAGACGTCCAGGCGTGGCGACAAGAATATTCAGTCCTTTCCTCAACCGTGCCTTCTCTGATTTCTTCTTCTCTCCACCAATAACGGTTCCACAGACGATCCAGTTCGCACATCGGAGAAGATTCTCCAAAACGACGGAGATCTGCTTGCACAACTCGCGAGTCGGAGCTAAGATGATTGCGAACAATCCACTATCGCGGTGGACACCAGCCTCTTTTGTAGCTTTCGAGAGAGCCATGATGCGCTGGACTAGCGGCAGAAGATAAGCCAGGGTCTTTCCAGAACCAGTCTCCGCCTGAATGAATGCATCGCTGTCCTCTTTCAGCAATTGTGAGATAGAACTCTTTTGAATACCAGTAGGCGCCTTCAACTCGAGTTTTGTGAGGAGATGCGCAGCCAAGTTCGGCGAGAGGCCCAGGTTTGTGAAAGTGTCGAGTCCGTCGATCAGCGGAGCATTAGTCGGCTTTGCATCTTCGACAAGCTCGCTGGTCTTCGGCTCGATAGCATTCTGAGCCTCGGGGTTCTTGGTGAAAAGCGACGAAACGAAATCATTGGGGTTTTTTCTCTGCGATGGCTGATGCTGGCCTCGCGAACGACCCCCGCCGGGCGCATCGTCGGAAGTCCTTTGTCGCTTTGCAGGTCTCGTAGATGGGACTTGAATGTGATTCGGGTTCTTCGATTCGCCGTGTTTGCTCGGGTCTGCGTTGGGGTTGGGATGATGCTGCGAGCGCTTCTTCGCCGTGAGGCGGTCGCGCCATCTGCCTCCTTTAAACTTTGCCTCGGGCTTGATGACAGAGTCACCAATGGCAAAGTTCAAGAGCATTCCATCGTCGGCCATAGTGAATGTATTCCCGGGTGTTCGGGGTTGTATGGGGAGGGACAATCAGAGCTTTGCCATCGAGACTTTTTTCCCGCCAAGCCAAGACCCGCAGGAATTTTTTCGGCCCGAGCCCTACGGTCCAGCCCTACTTACCGCTTTGGAGTTATCAGCAGAAAATGGTCTTTGTTTTTAGATGCTAACGCTAAATGATGATATCTTTCTACATGGGGGTGTCATTACTGTTGAGGCTGAAGGATGATGTTGTCGATCAATCGCACGGCAACTTTACCGTCGCCCAGACCACAGTCTTCGCCAGGCTTCGTCTCTTCTAAGGGCGCCATCTTCAGAGCTGCACTCAAAACGGCTCCCTTGGAACGATCGACGAGATCCAGCTCATCCAAAGTATCAGGATCCGCAAGGGAAATGTAGTCGGCCTCGAACAATGCTCTCTCTGTGGGGGAGAGGGCTTCTTGCTCGGCGAGCACCCTTTTGGTGACGCTTCGAGCAGCCCCCAGAATGTCTTCGCGGGAAGTTTTCCCAGACCGGTATGCCTCGTCGGCAGCCTTCAAGGCCTTGTAAATAGTGAGACCGACGGCGCGTCTGCGCTCACCTAGGTAGACATTGCGGGAGCTAAGTGCTAGACCGGTGGGTTCGCGCGTAGTACTCACGATCCGCACCTCGGTGCCAATAAGGAAATCTTGAACCATCCTCTTGATGATAACAGTCTGCTGAATATCCTTCTGGCCAAAGTAGACACGGTCAGGGGTCACAGCATTGAACAGCTTCATACAGACAGTTGCAACACCCCGGAAGAAGACGGGGCGGGAGCCTCCCTCCAATTTCTTCGACAGGGGGGTTATAGTAACGAAGGAGCCGTCACCATCGATTTCAGATGAGGGCGGCATGCTAGGGTACATGACTTTCGACGTGGGGGCGAAGATGGCCGAGATTCGTCCCGTTGGTGTATCGGAGCCAGCCGCCGTCGCCTTAGCCAGCTCCTCGTTCAATTGCTCCAGCTTTTCAACGTCACTATCCCAAGTGCGTGGGTAGCTAGAAAGATCCTCATTGACACCAAATTGAGTAGGGTTGACAAAGATGCTAACGAAGATGTCGGTGTTCTCGCGGGCGGCTTCACGAATCAATGAAAGGTGGCCTTCATGGAGAGCACCCATCGTGGGCACAAATCCAACACTGCGATCATTTCGTAGCAACTGGCGGCGCAATTGGCGTAGTTGAGGGACATCACGGAAGACTTGGAAGGAGGAGGGGTGGCCAGCAGATCGTGCGGAGGTGACGCCGGCTAGCATAGACGAGGCTGCGGCTAGGGAGAGAGCAAATCATGAGCATGCGTTGAATACAACAAGTCCAAGCTAGATGACAACATACTGGAGAAGGACCGTACACCGGTCACTAGACGAGACATGATGGCTAGACATTCAAAGAACAATTAAGCTCAACTTTTTTGCGCCGACGGTTTCCGCCTACCACGTGATCTAACGCCTCGGCTGTCTGGGGAAACCCGTGATTCAAATGTCCGGGGACGATCCCCCCATTTGTTGGGAATTTGGAGCTATGGCCCTTGTCCCGCACTTCTACTTCAGTCTGGTCAACTACTCCATATCTCCAATGCTGTACTCTTTATGACCAGATCTCCTACCTTCATCACTACATTTTGCCTGCCATGCCACCCCCCAAACCCGTCGCCGCCGACGAGTCCTCGGCCCCGGACCTGCAAATCGTCGGCAAACAGCTTACAATCCATCCGTCCGGCTTTACTGGTGGTCCCGAAGCTGAGGATGAAGGCGTCACTGAGCGGAACCTCATTCACAACTATACCCGCTTCCGCCAACGCCCCCTTGATTTCCTCCGTGAAGTGAGTCTGTACATGTCCGGTACAGGCTGGCGCGCATACGACGATGTGATCGGCCAACCCGTGTTCTACTCGGGGTTCTCCGAAAAGATCAAATCGACCATTTTGGGTAGCCCCATGCTGCAGGACAAAGTCCGAGAGCTCGCGAGCACTCGACTTGCCGTTGAGGAAAAGGAGGGACTTGTAGATACCAAGGAGGGAGACACATTCGACCAGAAGCGAGCACGTCGCCGACATGAGATCGAAACTGGTCTCAGAGAAGTGGTGGATGACATGATGGACAACATGATCTGCAAGATGGAGAGCAAGTCGTTCATTCGGGGCGCGTACTATATGGCAACGCAGCTCCTGACTCGCGCGTACCATCAAGGCATTCATGTGTCCAGTGAAGAAGTCTTGCGCTTACGGTCAGTCGCGCAGGAGGCGTCCAAGAAGAAGCAGTCAATCGTCTTTCTTCCCTGCCACAAATCCCATGTGGACTATGTCTCTCTCCAGGTCATTTGTTATCGTCTGGGAATTGCTCTACCCGTCGTTGTCGCAGGCGATAACTTGAATATCCCTCTCCTGGGGCCTTTCTTGCAACATGCAGGTAAGCCAAACCCTCATCAGGTGCTTCTTCGGTTTCCAGACTGACTCGTTCGTAGGTGCCATGTGGATTCGGCGCAGTTTTGGAAATGACCCACTGTACCATACTGTTGTGCAAGCTTACATTGATTCAATGCTCCAAGAGGGTTACAATTTCGAATGTTTCATTGAAGGTGGCCGTTCGCGAACCGGAAAACTGCTCTCTCCGAAATTCGGAATCTTGAACTTCATCGTTGACAGTGTGCTGTCTGGTCGGGTTGAAGACACCATCATTTGTCCTGTCAGCACTCAGTATGACAAGGTCATTGAGACAGAGTATGTATTTCAGAGTGCAGCCCTCGACTCAACACTGACCTGTATCTAGATCCTATATCAGTGAACTCTTGGGCCAGCCCAAGGCGAAGGAGAACTTGGCTGATCTTCTTTCCTCGTCATCAGTATTGTCCCTTCAGCTGGGACGAGTAGATGTCCGCTTCCACCAGCCTTGGAGTCTCAGGGAATTCCTCACCCAGCAGCTTACTCGCCTCAATCTGCCGAACATCGGTACTAACGTTAAATTGGCCCAGGGTGAGCGTGGTCGACTTCTCAGAACACTAGGATACCGGGTCTTGTCCGAAATTAACGACGTTTCTGTGATGATGCCAACCGCGCTTGTCGGAACTGTCCTTCTGACGCTCCGTGGTCGTGGAGTTGGCAAAGCCGAATTGGTGCGACGGTTGAACTGGCTCTGTGAACGTGTGCGCGCCAAGGGCGGCCGAGTTGCCCATTTCTATAAATCGCCCACCGAAACGGTGGTTGATCGGGCCCTGGATGTCATGGGACCAAAGCTTGTAGGTGTGATTTCAGGCTTGGTGGAACCGACTTACTATGCTGTGGATCGCTTCCAGCTGTCCTTTTATCGCAATATGACTATCCACCTTTTCATTACCGAGGCACTGGTCTCCGTTGCGATGTACACCAAGATCAAGCAGGGTGGTGGGCCTACAAATCAACGGATCGCCTACGATGCTTTGAAGAACCAGGTCTCCTTCCTTTCTCAGGTATGTTCTCATCCCCCACATTTTGTATGCAGAAGTCTCTAATAGTTTGCAGCTCTTCCGCGGTGAATTCATTTTCCCGCCTGAAGGTCTGACTGCCAATATGGAAAATACCATGCGTGGTTTGGAGACGGACGACGTGATTAAGATCACCCGGGATAATACTGGCACACCACAGTACGTCGAGCTCAGTGACTCTGAGCGGAGCTGTGGTCGTGAAAACTATGACTTCTACTGTTTCCTAATCTGGCCCTTCATCGAGTCATCATGGCTCGGTGCAGTGTCTCTTCTGGGTCTCACGCCGCCTCTGGAGGGATCGAAAGACATTTGGCTTGACAACAAGAGGGCTCTGGACAGTGCTCAACTTGTGAGTATCTGACACCAAATCAGGGCGAACTTTGATATATGGCTAATCTTTTGCAGCTTGGTAAAACCTTGTATCATCAAGGCGACCTGTCATACTTCGAAGCTGTCAATAAAGAGACCCTCAAAAATTCCTATCAGCGCTTCGAGGAAGAAGGCATCATTCTCGTTGCTAAGGACAAGGAATCCCAAGCTGGCCCATCTATCAGGCTAGCACCAGAATGGACCCCGGAGAGAGATCCCACAACGGGCAAGGTTCTGCCCCAGGGACGCCTGTGGGACTTCACGGAGTTGATCGCTCAGTCCCGTCGTGAAGGGTGAGTAACCCTCAAAGAGTAAAGTCTTGAGCCGAAGCTAACAGTACATCAAGTAAAAATCGTCGCGATGGCGCCACAGTATCTTCGCGTGTTTTAACCATGTCTGATAACGTCGGTCGTGAACTCTTCTACAGCGCAGCAGCGCCTGCGCCCGCAGATGTCGTTTCCAAGCAGAGACGGCGCCAGGCTATCGCAACCGATTCCAAGCTATAATCTTCATCTGCAAATGCGCCCTCTGGCGTCTTTTTATCACTGTGTCCTTTGGTTCTGCTTTTATGATCCTATTTGACCGGGACGGACGCACCCTGTTCATAATTAAATACCCCTACGTCGTCGAATCGGTCAATTTTTGTCGCTTCTTGTATGGACACATATATCTATGTACCTACACACATGCACATGGATAATTTTGAACCACCATTAACTCAAACTTGACATTACTTGGAATAGTTGCTAACCCGACAAACAATCAGCAACCCTGGCCAACAGTAACCGACTCGGATCTGATTCCATCACCCACACCACCCACGGCCTCTACGGCCACTGAATCGCCATCCGAAAGTCCAGCAACCAAGACAGTAGTCTCAAACCCATTCCGCGGAACAGTTTGCTTGATCTCGGACCCCGAGTATACCTTCCAAGACTGCACATCCGTGGCTCCATTCCAGCTCACATAGACAGCCGTCTGTCCACCCTTGCTCGTCGGACAGGCAACGACATCAGGCTTCGTAGATGGGCGCCCAACCCAGGAGTAACGGTATGTACGATAAGTCTGCATGGTGTTGTCATACCCGAAACGGGCGCGCATCACGATTGTGCCATTCTCGTCATACTCCTCGATCTTTGGCGTCGCACCATGGTCTTGCAAGACGTGTCCGTTTCCAAGACTCTGGTAGCTACCTTGAGACTCGGCATATACGGGCTCATCGGCATCCCACAGTCGACTAACCAGAGTGACCTCTTTCGAGCCTTGCAGCTCAACGTCAAGAACAAGGCCAGTGGTCAGTGATGTGTGACCCGTGAACTCAGTGTTGTCGTTATTGTGCATACTCAGTGTTACACGCTCGGGACTTTGAAATTCAAAGCGAACGTCATGCTGGTAACAGAAACTTGTTCCGAGACCCAATGTGAAATCACCACCGGTCCGGCCCTATTTTCCATATTAGTACATTGCAGATTTAAGTGTTTTGGAAAATTAGACTCACATGTAGATGCCAGATGACCGTTCCATTGTGAGCAATGAAGAATACACTGCACATATACCGTGACGACACCAGATAGTCATCGCCATACTTGTAGATAGCATTCAGATGGGGATATCCATAAGGATAAGTGGAATTAACACCCGAGCCCCCTGAGCCCTGGAGTGGAGCCCGAACATCAGCCAAGGGGACCTGAGCGGGATGGTTATGAGCACTCCATCGGAAAAGAATCTCGTTCGTTAGGATGTCAATCTCATAGATAAGACCATCCTGGATCCAGCCATCTTTCGGTCCACCAATCGAGCTCAAGTCGGCCTGAGTAACATTGACCGCAGTAACGAGAATTGTGCCATTTGCAGTGATTTGGCTTTCGTGAATATCGATACAAGAGTCGAATGCCATTGTATCAAACACTGTGACGAAGTTCTGCTCTTGGCAGGAAAGTGTGACGCGGTGGATCTCGTCGTATGAACTGTTCAAAATACTGATATGGCCGAACCCAAATCCTTCGCCAGTATATCCGGACCAGTATGCGATGACCGGTTCGCCGTTTAGTATCTGGGGCTGGAGTGCGGAATAATTTCCACTGGCGCCTTGCCATACTAATTGGCCGTCATCTGAGTAGATAGCTGGGTGCCCGGTTCCTCGGGATATATCTTCTGGGGTGAGGAATAGATATCCGGGCTCTGTTTGGCCCATCTTTGTGACGTTCATGTATGGTGTTTGGATTGAGGAACTCTTGTAGGTTTGTAGGGGCCATAATGCATCGGCAGCGGCCACGTTGATCAAGATTGCCATCAAAGCAAGCGTCTGACGAACGCAACTGCTGATAGAGTGGCCCATTTTGATAAGGAGATGGGTACTTGATGACTTCTTGGTGCTCTCTTGTGGCGGGCTCATCTTGAAACAGGAGATCGTTCAATTTATACTGATACCATTGCGATATTTGCCGGCGAAAACTTGCCGTGGAACACTAGATCCCCGCATCTTGATCGTTGCAAGGAAGGGTCGAGGTGGATTTCCTCGGCAGTCGACGTTTTCCCCACTATCCGATGGGCTATCCGAGTGTAGTGGACTCTTGGAACTCTTTGAAAGCGGAAGTGATCCGAGCATACTCCACACAATTTCACGGAGAGAAACTTTGGGCAAGCAGGCTATTGTCGATTTCGAATTTTAATCATACAGGGGCTTGATGTCATCGGACGAGCTCTTCAAAAAAAAGAATACAATTCCTTCAGACAACGGAATTATCTCAAGTTTTTTTTCCTTGACGCGGAATTAAGTGGAGTCTGGGGAGAGTACGGAGTTTAATTCCTTGGATCGGCGGTCCCTGGTGCCTTCAGTGTCATTGTGGAGAAAATCGGAAGACCACGATGATACTCCGCAGATTCCCCACGAATTGCCGATGTAGTTCGGAGTATGTGGCTGGAAAGATGTTGGGGATTCGGGACCACCCGGTGGTCGACTGAGGGGCTCAGTATTGAAGAATTGAGATCGCGCGGAAATCATTCCTGTTGGATAGAGCCCCTCACGATCTCTCGTTGGCGTTCCGCGTTTGGGCGTATGGTGCCCCTAGCTTTCAGCCCAGGAGGCTGAAGCTTGCCCATCAGGGCGGTACTAGGGAACAAAGTACCCACCAGGGGTACAGTCGACGGGCTGTCATAGGCCGTCTGGCGATAATTATCGTTGAATCTCGCTAAGATCATACAACTGTGGCTAACGGCAGTCTCTTCGGCAATTTATAGTCAAAGCTGTGACGCATCGTTTTCTCCGCTCAAGGAGCATGAGAGCCCAGCTGCAGTATGAATGCCGTCATCACGTCAACTATTGAGCCCTCCTGGCCGAGAACGTAAAGATTGATGAATCTTGGTCCATGATTTTCAGGATGGTCGATCAGGCACTGGTCATCCTCCGCCCCGTCCGCTTCAGACGGACACATGGTGGAGATCTGAAAGTTAGATGGAAATTTCCGAGGACAGAGCCATGACGCTTTGGCGGACTGCGTTCCTTTCTGGCCGAGGATGGAACAGTGCCGACTTTGAAGCTTTCCAGAGCTAGTCAGGTACAGCTTTCAAGATGGGAGACTGCAACGTCACGAATCCCCAAATCGGGTAGGAAAACTTTGGAGGCACAAATTTAGGAAAAAATAACGATAACGAGACATTATTTTCGCTCCACATGATTATAAAATCCCCCGCATTCGACATACGATAGGGTAGACCAGGGTACCCGGTTGGGCAACCATATCGCTGCTCACTAGAAATACATTTGCAGTCAACATTGGACTGCCGGCACTAGGCTTGGAACAGTAACCGCCTCGACACCGCGTGGGCGCCGCGTCACCGCCCTGCGAGCTACTTTGCGCCACTAATCTACGCCGGCCTAGGCGCCAAGTATCACCCACTGTCCAGCCTCATGGTGCTACAACTCGACCTCCGAGTCATTCAAATGTTCTCGTCGTATCGACTAGCGGATATCAAAACGCTAGAATTTGCTTTTTTCTTATCTCCTATCTTCCCCTTTTTTTTTCCCTTTTCGCGGCCAGCCCCAACCGTGTCGCCTGTCTACACGGCCCGGCCGATCGCACCCAAATGCTTCCCTTCAGCATGCCTCCAGACTCACCAATAATGGCGAACGATAGACTAACGTGATCCCGAGATGGAAAATTCGGAATTTGGTCAATTTCAGAAAGAATGCATTAGCTAATCGGAAGTGAGCCTGGAGTTGAGCGCAGAGTTTAGCAGCTGTCTAGATGCTCCTGATTCGCTTGTTCAAGAGCCGCTCTCGGTAAGATTACCTGTGCACTTCTGAAACTACGGAGTATTGACAACTTCTCGATTGACTCTTATCATGCACCTGTGCACTGTGAATAGTTTTTTTAATATCAAGGAATTTAATAAAACACACAAAATAAAAATATCAAGTGGTCATCTGGAAAGAAGAACGTGGTCGGGCCGGGTAAATTAGGATCTACATGTTAGTTCACAGAAAATCTCAAGACTTACTTATCAATTGACCAGCCGCCCAGATCGGTCTATTTTTAGGTCGGTAAAGGTACATATAATTAAATGCTTATCAATGCACACCTGGGCATATGCACCCGGGTCTCATCATGTTACGCTTACGTATTCTCCCTTGAATGGAAGACTCGGATGTGATAGCCTTTTTTGAACTATTCGATCATTTATTTTGAGATGAAAAATACAAATTGAATGGCAAAATAGCAAAGTCATGACGTTGCCTGTTTCCAGAGTGCAAGCCACATCCCACTTGACAAGGACTGCGCTGACGACTAGCCTAGCACCGGGGTTTCCCCAAAAAAAAAAAACATCATGCCCCTCGCATATGGTGACAAGTGATAATGCGCGATCCTTGTTGATTACTCTGCAAGACATCGTGCCGCTGGAAACTTCATGGTGCGAAAATAAACGAAAATAAACGAGTTCCGAAGGGAGTTTGTGGGTTGCGTGTTTCATTCGTCGACCGCTCTTTTATCTATCAAAAATACGAGCCGTCAGATTGGGAGGCAAAGTATGAGGCGAAGCAAGGTCGAGCAACAGCCAGTTCGAGTCGAGAGCAGTTGCCACCCTAGCGACAAGGCTCTAGGTTCTGAATACGAGGGTTGAGAATTTAAATCCCGGATGACATCGAGACATTTGGTGATGCAGGTTCATGCTTGTGACGCCTCACACCACATCGGGAGCTGTGGGGCAAGGCTCGGCGCCCGGTGGAAACTTGAGGGTTTCAGCCTAATTGGAGGTGGGATAGAGATATGGAGCCAAACCGGGAGTTGTGGTATGCTATTTTTGAGACGAAGAAAGAAGCATGGAGGGAAACAGGGAATCCCCAGGAAGTCCCCGCCAAAACGGTGTCTGACATTGTGGCCGGCCAAGTCAGAGGCCAAATGCGCTCATTGCTCATCGCTTATGCAGCCTCTGTGTGGCTGCATCCACCGATCAAGAGGGGAGTCCGACGTTGGATCTGTCTGAGACACGGACATAGAACGGGGCCACTTAGCTCGGGCGATAAGTCATCGGTGGATTGATCGAGAAAGGTCAGCCCGAGCGGGTCCTGCAGTCAAGACACATAGCGGAGAATAGCCATCTGCTCGGCCCGATAAGGGTCTCAGAATCCTAGTAATCATACTGGTAAAAAATATTTTCTGTCGAATTGCTGTTACGGGTGAGACAAATCACTCGTTCTTTCCTTCACCTCACTCTCGCTTTTTGCCAAGACGTATTGAAATTTACTTCGTTCGTTCTCAAGGTGTCGCGCAGTTTCCGGCAGCAGGTTCCTGCAGGATACCTGGATATCAAAGACGGAAATGCAGCACTCGACGCTCCTCATCCTCTCGTTTCTCAGCACGTATGTCTCGTGCTGGCCTTACGACGAGACTCTTGTGGATTGGAATCTCAACCAAAACAAGAGTGCTCAAGGCCCCATCGATTATTGGGGAGCCTGGCCGGACCATGACTATCATCCCTCGCCAGACAACTGGCGCTTCCCTATGTATACAATCTTTCTGGACCGCATATCTAATGGCGACCCGACAAACGACGATATCAACGGGACCGACTTCGAGCATGTGGTCAACTCGAATCAGATGCGACACGGCGGCGACCTGGATGGCTTGTTAGATACACTGGACTATATCCATGGCATGGGTTTCAAGGTACGTTGAGCCGAGTTTGACCAAATTTAAAAAGCTAACCCAGACATTCAGGCCATTTACTTCGCCGGGACGTATCTGGAGAACCTTCCTTGGGCCTACGATGGCTACTCGCCGGCTGATACCACTCTCCTCGACAAGCATTACGGTACGTTGGAGGACTGGAGACGGATGGTGACAGAGATTCACAAACGGGATATGTACGTGCTGGTGGACAATACCCTTGCAACGTAAGTTGATGCCCCAGCATACTTCTAAAGTTTATTTTTCTCGGGTACCGAGGAGCTCACCCTGAAAACATAGGTTGAGCAACCTGATCGGGTTCGAAGGCCATCTGAACGGCTCGGCGGATTTCAAAGCAGGTGAATACAACGTCGAATGGGTCACAGAACGACAATATGCCGACTTTTCGTTTGGGAACACCTGGAACGACACCTGCAACTATCCTAATTTTTGGTACGAGGATGGATTCCCGTTAACAACCATGGGTGTCCAAGATCTCAAGGGTTGCTATAACAGCGATTTTGATCAGTACGGAGAACTAGAGGCATTCGGTAATTTCCCTGATTGGCAGCGTCAGCTCACAAAGTTTGCCTCGGTGCAAGATCGCCTGCGTGAATGGCACAAGCCGGTCCGCGATGTCATCACCCGGCACTCCTGCTTTCAAATCGCCAGTCTCGACATCGATGGGTTCCGCTTTGATAAGGCTGTTCAAGCGACCCTCGAGCCCCTCAGTGAGATGATGGCCGTCTACCGTGAATGCGCAAAGAAGCTCGGCAAAAACAATTTCTTCCTCCCCGGGGAGATCACGTCTGGAAATACCTTTGGCAGTCTCTACCTTGGCCGTGGTCGTCAGCCAAATCAGCGTCCGGCCTCTGCAGGTGCTGCTGTCAAGCTAACAAACACCTCCAAGGAAGCTTTCCTAAGAGAGGATGGATTGCAAGCATTGGATGCGTCGGCATTTCATTATACAATCTACCGTTCGATGACCCGTTTTCTGGGCATGGATGGTAACTTGGTTGCTGGCTTCGACTTGCCCACCGATTTCATCCAAGCCTGGAATGAGATGCTTGTCACAAATGACTTTCTCAATGCATTCACCGGAGAGTTAGATCCCCGACACATGTATGGCGTTTCTAACCAAGATAATTTCCGTTGGCCGACCATCAAGAACGGCACGTCGAAATACCTTTTGGGTCTGAACGTTATCACCTTGGTACTTCCCGGCATTCCTCTCATCTTGTGGGGTGAAGAGCAGGCAATGTACGTGTTCGATGCCACTGCCTCTAATTATCTCTACGGCCGACAACCCCTGTCGTCTCAAACTGCATGGTGGACAAACGGCTGCTTCAACCTGAATACAACAAAGTTTTACGATTTCCCGATTGAAAAGGGACGTGATGGCTGCAACGACATCACTGTCACCTATGATCAACGCAATCCCGCCCATCCTCTCCGCAACATAATGAAGCGGATGTTTGAGATTCGAGCTCATTACCCGGTCGCAAATGATGGCTTGTTTCTTCAAACGATTTCTCAGCTCACAGAAGACATCTACCTTCGTGGTTCAGCTACCACTCCCACGGTTACTGGTCTTTGGTCGGTATTGCGGGCCTACTTCCCTGCGGTCCAGACGGATGCAATCCTGGCAAATGAAACACTGTGGCTTGTGTATCAAAATGGTAACTCGACGAAGAGATATGGCGGCAGCTGCACCAACAGCAGCGCTGCCTTGTTGTCTCCATTTACGTCGGGGAAAAAGTTGAGGAACCTCTTCTATCCCTACGATGAGCTTACTGTGGATGATGGTCCCACCGAAACGTATGGATGCATCAGCGGTGGTATGGAGCTGCTTCCATGGGAATACCGAGCCTATGTGGAAACCGACATGTTCGTCGTGCCCGGTCCTACCGTCACTGAATTTGTCCCTGGTCATGACTCTCGGTTATTGTCCGCAGAAGATACGGGTGAGACCATCCCAATTCAACTTGGCTATTCTGCGGCAATGGACTGTGACATTATTACCCATGCAATCACCCTGAACTCCACAACAGAGAAAGGCATCGTCGCCTCTCTTGATACTGCTAGTGTCAGCTGCACCAACGTCACAGCCAGGACGACAGAAAATAACTATGTCGGGGAGATCCCGACCGTTTGGACATGGTCTGCAAACCTGACAAATGTCCATCACGGAATTCACCAAATAACCGTGGCCAACATGTCCACATCTGACACATCTAAAATTTATACCAATTCAACCGACAGCTTTTTGATCCGCGTCGGTGTTCATACCAATCCCCTTATCACCCCGCTGTCCAATTATTCCACCAGTCTCGTGCACAAGTCCGACGACGGGTACTTTGTCAAGCATAACGCCGCAGGTGCTGACAAGTTCCGGTACTCAGCTGATTTCGGGAGCAATTGGTCGAAATGGACAACGTATGAAGGTGGCAACACGAGTGTTACCATTCCGACTTTCACCGGGACCTCCAAACAGGCGTGGAAAGGAACCCATATTCGCGTGCAATACTTTTCAAGGCTCACCGGGAGCAGTGATTACATCCAGGAAGGTGATTACGACTGGAATGAAAATGCTGCCCGAAGGTTCCCCAACTTGTGGTTCAACGGCCCATTCAACCAGTACGGCTACGATGCTGGAGTGGACAACAAGATGCAGTTTGACTCCAAGACTTTGCGTTGGAACTACGACTTTGTCTACGAATGGCCAGCTGTGGGACAGTTAAATGCCTGGGGTATAGACCCATCAGGTATTCCTGACAACACGGAGGTCTACGGTGACGTGGGAAACTCATCCACAATATTAAAGCTTCCCCCATCCTATCTCTCGTCCAACATAATCAACATCACCGAATTTCCCCCCTTCCCACATCTTGGATGGAGGATCTCTCTCAACGACGGCAACCTACGGTATGAAAAGATTCCCATCGGATCTGGATGGGCCCAACTCGCCCTCTTCATTCTTCTCTGGATCGGCCCGATCATTATGGGTCTGGCAGGAATCTTCATTTTTATCCGAACATTCTATCAAGTCAAGCTCAACAAAGATGGCAATGTTCTCAAGGCCGAGACATTGCCTGTTCTGTTCTGGCGCAAAGTCAAAGACAAATTTGCGAAGCACGATGACTCGGAGAACGCAACCTCAGAAAAGGTCCTGCCGACAGGCATTGCCGTGGGAGGGGTGGTCGACCAACAGAGACGTACGGTTTTGATTGCCACCATGGAGTACGACATCCAAGACTGGAAACTCAAAGTCAAGATCGGTGGTTTGGGAGTCATGGCCCAACTCATGTCCCAGAACCTGAAGCACCAGAATCTCATCTGGGTGGTGCCGTGTGTTGGTGATATCGATTACCCCGTGGACACACCGATTGAACCCTTCGTTGTGAGAATTCTTGACAGGCCATACTTGGTGAAAGTCCAGTACCACATCGTGGAGAACATCACCTATGTCCTGCTTGATGCTCCGGTTTTCAGGCAGCAGACTAAAGCGGAACCTTACCCACCCCGTATGGACGATCTTGAAAGTGCTATTTACTACTCGGCTTGGAATCAGTGTATCGCAGAGACAATCAAGCGAACGCCATCCATCGATTTCTACCATATCAATGATTTCCATGGATGTGTCGCACCGCTGTACTTGCTTCCCACTCGAACAATTCCGGTTTGCCTGTCCTTGCACAACGCCGAATTCCAGGGACTTTGGCCACTGAGAACACAGAAAGAGAAGATAGAAGTCTGCTCTGTTTTCAATCTTCCAGTTGACATAGCGACCAAATACTGCCAATTTGGAAATGTTTTCAATCTTTTGCACACCGGTGCTAGCTATTTGCGATTCCATCAGCGCGGTTTCGGTGCAGTGGGTGTGTCGCAGAAGTACGGAAAGCGATCATGGGCCCGATATCCAATTTTCTGGAGTCTTAGCAACATCGGCAGCCTTCCGAATCCAGACCCCTCCGATACAGGCTCCGTGGAGAAAGGCGCAGAAGTGGCGGTCACAATTCAGTCTGATGCCGAGCTCATTCATGATAAGCTCCAGGCACAGAAATGGGCTGGCCTGAACGAGGACCCCAACGCTGACTTGCTTGTGTTCGTGGGACGATGGTCCAAGCAGAAAGGAGTAGACTTGATTGCGGATGTTATGCCGGGAATCCTGTCTGCCAGGCCTCTTGTGCAATTGATCGTGATCGGTCCCCTTGTTGACCTATATGGAAGATTAGCTGCGATCAAGCTTGAGCGCATCATGGAAATGTACCCAGGTCGTGTATTCTCGAGGCCCGAGTTTACGATTCTTCCACCCTACGTGTTTTCTGGTGCCGATTTTGCCCTGATTCCATCTCGAGACGAGCCTTTCGGATTGGTTGCCGTTGAGTTTGGTCGCAAAGGTGCTCTCGGAATCGGTTCTCGCATTGGAGGTCTTGGACAGATGCCTGGTTGGTGGTATACTGTGGAATCCGACTCAGCTCGCCATCTCTTGCATCAGCTGAGGACCGCGATCGAGTCAGCCTTGGATTCATCCCCAGAGACCAGAGAGGTGATGCGTGCAAACTCCGCCAAACAACGATTCCCCGTTCTCGAGTGGGTTCAAAGACTCGAAAAATTGCAACGAACTGCAATCCAGATTCATCACGACAAGAACAGGAATAGTGTCATTGATCACACGCGAGACTCTCAGGCAGATTGGGATATGCAGGGTTTGCGCCCTTTCTCCAGATCCCGCCCAGAATCTCATCAGTCCCTTGCCGGGGCTTTGGAAATTACACCAGAAAGAGTATCGGAACCCATTCAACCTTCTCTCCTGGAACTACAGGCAGCTGAGCTCAAAAATATGCAAGAGTCCGAAGGCCCGAGAGATAGCATGTTGGGTCGCAAACTGTCTCTCGGCCGACGATCCGGACCTGGACAGGGCAGAAACCGTCTCATTAAAAGGGCATTGCGTGAGAGTCAGCTATTCGAAGGTGACACAACAGATGTGGATGAGGATGGCACTGAGACGCCACAAGAAGAAAATATCTCTCCCGAAGAGGCAATTGCGGCCATCAATCGAACTCTCGGATCCCAGGATCTCAGCACATCCTCTCGCGGTGACACATCCTCTCGTGGTGATAGGCATTCTCGTAGCGATTCTGCCTCCGACTCATCACGCTTTGTCTCCCGAGACACGTCCCCAGCCAGAACACCTATGCGTGCAGAAGGCCTTGGTTATGGCAATACTACTCCTGTTGCGCACACACGCAACTTGTCTGTTCTCTCCTTAGTGTCTGTCTTTGAGGATCACGACCAACCCGTTTTCAATCTGCAAAAAGTTGACCCTACGTTCACTGACAAAATGGGCTACTTCACGCGCAACTACGAAAAGCTACTCACTAATCTCAACAAGAAAAACTCGATCACAGAACACTGTATCGAAGTATACTTGATGAAGAGTGAGCGGAAATTCTTCGACATGTACACCGATGCGCAGCTGAAAAAGCAGCCCAAGATAGTGGAGCGTCCCTTGACTGGAGCTGGCTTGAATCATGCTGTTGATGATACGGAGTATGAGAATATCCCACCTTCCCCTGAACACCATGAACCGAATGGAGCAGATGACATCGATCAATGGCTCTCTCGTCTTGGTTACAAGAGACCTATCGCCATCCAGAGATTCATGAGATGGCGTGTCGGGAATTGGCCTGTCTACGCTCTATTCTTGGGTCTCGGGCAGATTATCGCCACGAATTCAGCGCAAATCACCCTTTTGGTTGGCCAAGTCGGCGAGACTGCGGTCAAGCTTTACGTGATTGCAGCAGTCTACTGTCTGTCTTCCGTTGTTTGGTGGTTCTTGTTCTACCGCTTCCCATCAGTGATAGTCCTCAGTCTCCCCTGGTTTATCTACTCCATTGCATTCGTTATCGTTGGCGTCTCGCCATTTGGGCTCTCATCTGTTGGTCGAGCCTGGGCGCAGAATATTGGCGCAGGCGTTTACGCCGCCGCATCTTCCAGCGGCTCTTTGTTCTTTGCCCTCAACTTTGGTGATCAGGGTGCTGTTCCAGTCAAGGATTGGATGTTCCGCGCAAGTCTGATTCAAGGCATCCAACAGCTCTACACGGTGGCCCTGTGGTTCTGGAGTTCCCGAGTCACCGCAGTGGAGGTCGAAGGTGTTTCCACAGCTGCCTTGTCTACATGGAGACTCTCAGCTGTCGTGCTACCCATTGCCGCGGTGTGTTTCATCGTCGGCGTGCTCCTTGCTCTAGGACTGCCCAAGTACTACCGTCAAGCCCCAGGAAAGATTCTGTTCTTCTACACATCCCTCTTCCGTCGACGCATCGTTCTCTGGTTCTTCTTCATGGTCATCATTCAGAACTGGTTCCTCTCCGCCGTCTTCGGTCGCAATTGGTCATTCCTCTGGTCATCTCAACACGCCAAGACATGGGAAGTCCTCATCTTGGTTCTCTTTTTCTTTATTGTTGTTTGGATTTGTGCTCTGCTCATCTTCCGTTTCTTATCCAAGGAGCACAGCTGGATCCTACCTGTTTTCGGTCTGAGTCTTGGTGCACCGCGGTGGGCGCAAACCTGGTGGGGAGCATCGAACATCGGCTACTACCTTCCATGGGCCGGTGGTCTAACTTCCGGGGCTCTCGTCTCGCGATGCCTCTGGCTCTGGTTAGGCGTTCTCGATGAGATCCAGCAAGTCGGTCTCGGGATGATTCTCTTGCAGACACTGACAAGAGTTCATGTCTGCTTTGTCCTGTTGGCTGCGCAGTCTCTTGGATCCATCGCCACGATTTGTGCGCGTGCCTTCGCGCCCAACAAAATTGGTCCGGCTGGCATCTCTCCAGATGTTGGCTCGTCGTTGGATAGAGTCGGTAATGCGTGGTTCTGGATTGCACTTTTCTTCCAGCTTTTGGCTAGGTAAGTACCCTTTTTCCCCCTCCCACGTCTTTAAACTCTTTACTTACTGTCATTTCTAGCTTTGGTTTCCTCCTATTTTATCGCCGAGAACAGCTTAATAGGCCATAAGCTTTTTATTTCTCAAAATATGACACGAACAACGATCAATCACTGTATATACGGAGGATTTAATGAGGAACGATGTACGAAATGACTTTGGCACGGATATTGCAATGGCTTTGTTTATGTTATTTATCACGAGGGAGCATTTGAGTGAAGTTGGTAATGACACCTAACTATGATGATGTTCGATGGCGTTTTTGAAGGATTGACTCGATGTTCGAGAGCTTCTTGTTTTTGAAATTGGACAAGTATACAGGTTCCAAAAATTCATTCCTTCCGAGTACTTCAAGCCCATCAGTGCACGGGGAGCTTAAGGTGTTCATTCCTTGGAATACAGGTGTGTATATATTGTACAATTTTTCATCCAGGCTCGTGCCCTTGGCCCTTGGGCTGAGCGCACAGAATCAACTGAATTCTGTGCCATGTCTACGCGTTTCTTCGGCGACATTCAGGTGCCCCTAATCGAGAAATATGTACTCAGTAGCAAGTCAAGCCAGACATCGATCTTCACATGCAGCAACTATGGATAGCTCATCAACCCCAAGAACACCAAGACCCGCTGACCGCAGATAATAGACTCACAGATAAGTACCGTAGAGTCTAAACCCGAGAAGGAGGCCCGATCCGGGGCTGCATGGATACGCCCGTCATTGGACGGCCTTATCTCGCATCCGAGGCATTTCGTATCCTTATCAATCACACCCTCGATTTATCGTCCATGAGATCAATGTCCCCAACATGCTTTGCCACGAGCTTAGCCAAGATCCTATATATCGGAGCTCGAGGCTCGTGTCTCAGGCCCAGATGCGTGTTGTGGAGGTCTTGGCTATCGGGTGTAGATAAGGAATTCGGGTCCAGCGGGGAGTTGCTCTTGATATTTGGGGTGACGAGATGGGGTCTGGTTTTGGGGTATATGACTCTATCTGGGTCGCTATCCCTTGATTGAATCTTTCGCCTTTTTATTCGAATATTGAAGTTATCGAATTCGGTAATTTGAGATACCCGAGCAGATATATTCCCGCGACAGGAATAGCTCGGGGCATGGCGTCTGCGGTATGTTCTAAATCACCACGCAACCAAATTGTGCTTGTCACCTTCCTGTGCGTCGATGATTAATCTATCGAACAGCCAGTATACAATGCCTCCACCCCAAGCGGTGGAGACCCGCTCAAGGTCGACGTGAATGCTCAATTCGTGGGCTATGAGTGGAACTACACATACATCGTGTTCTGTGGATTCATTGTCTGGCTCATCATTCCGGGCATCGGTCTACTATATAGTGGACTGGCACGAAGGAAGTCGGCATTGACGTTACTGTTCCAATCGCTCATGGTTGTCGCCGTGTATGTGTCCTAGGTTACCAGAGAACGAAGACAGAATTGGGTCACTGACCAGCCTCTTAGGACAACCTTTCAATGGATATTCTGGGGCTATTCCCTGGCTTATTCCCGTGATGCGGGTCCTTTCATCGGTACCTTGAAGAACTTTGGATTGAAGGATGTGATGGCTGCGCCGTCGCCAGGCTCGGCTGTTTTACCCGAGATCGTGTTCTGTTTCTATCAGTTGCTCTTTTGCGCGTGCACGGTAAGGTTCCAGCAAGTCAAAACAACTCTTGTTCATTGTGCTCATACTCAAAACCAGGTGATGATAGTTGTCGGTGGCGCCTTCGAGCGAGGCAACATGCTTCCGGCGCTCATTTTTAGCTTCTGCTGGGCGACCGTCGTCTATTGTCCCATCGCCTGCTGGACATGGAACAGCAATGGGTGGTTATACAATCTCCCCTCTCTGGACTTCGCTGGTGGCGGCCCGGTGCATATTGCATCCGGCTGGTCCGCCCTTGCATATGCCCTGGTGCTCGGCAAGCGCAAGCACCTTGAGGAGCCCTCGCATGCTAAGCCTCACAATACCACATTGGTATTCTTGGGGACGACGCTGATTTGGTTTGGATGGTTTGGATTTAACGTGTGTTTTCCTATTCACTCTACCGTTGTGATATTTACTAACGGACTACAGGGAGGGTCAGCTCTTAATGCCAGCGTGAGAGCCATGCTAGCCGCATTCAACACCAACACGGCAGCTTGTACGGGAGTATTGGGGTGGGTGTTGGTGGACTCGATTAAGCATCGCGGCAAGTTCTCCGTCGTAGGTGCCTGCGAGGGAGCTATTGCGGGGCTGGTTGGAATTACCCCAGCCGCCGGCTTTGTGTCCGTGTGGCTTGCAGCTTGCATTGGGTTCCTTACGAGTATCGTCTGCGCGCTCCTCCAGGACATCAATAATTGGATGCACATCGATGAGGGGATGGACGTCTTCAAGCTGCATGGGATTGGAGGGATGGTCGGGGCGTTTCTGACCGGGATCTTTGCGTCCTCGTCTGTTGCGGCGCTCGATGGCGCGACCGTGGCTAGCGGTGGTATCGACGGCAACGGGATGCAGGTCGGGAAACAATTGGCCGAAGTGTGCGCCATCTCGGTCTACTCTTTCACCGTCTCTTGTATCTTGCTGTACATCCTGAAATGGATCCCCGGTATGCAATTACGAGTTGACGAGGAGGACGAAATCATTGGATTGGACCGGGCGCAGTTCCTGGATGAACAGATCGGTGAGCGGGTTATTCTCGCTGATCTTCTGATGTCGTCGTCACCGGCTAATGCAAGTGTGGTGAATGGGACGCCCGGAATGTCAGTAGGGTCCAAGGAGATCGAGATGTGAAAAGGGTTTCAGGGTCCAAGTGTACATCGATAGACAGTTTTGGCAGGCCGCGTACCATGTCATTCCCATAAAGAGTAGGAATGCGAGCCGATCAGTGCCACCGTTTTACTCGCGTCAAATCAATTCCAGAGGCTGAAAGGTGGGGCTTGCATGGTGAGCGAGGATCGAGGGAGCGAAGACCCTGAAATCAGGTCTGGAGCAATCACAACCAAACCCGATGTGGGGGGCTGCCACTGTCTTGCGCGGCCTGTCGGACTTGCAGCGTGACTGAGCCCCGCGGGTGTTGGCTATGCCATGCAATCGGCCCCGCGTTCATCGAAAGACACGCCAAGGTCAGAATTGCGTAGTCCTGGCGCATTAGAGGGGATATTCGACGATGCTCGGCTCCATCGACCCCGGGGAAGGTATGAGCTGACGTACACTGACGCACCGTGATGCCCCCATGCCCCCTGCTAGGGCGGGCCTAGCGCGCGGCCGGTGGAAGGGCGAGATCAACACGAGCAGGAATAGGTGACTTTCCCATGCAACGCCACGGGACTGCATGGCCTGCATTCCAAGGTGCCGAATCAATGAGACATTCAAGGCTGTAGAGGAAAGAGGTACGGTAAGGTAGAAAGATCCTGAGGGGCCAGTCAAGTCAAAGATGTATAGAGATGGATAGAGAGACAATAGCAATAAATAAACCAAAAATTGACAGTGGAGAAAATAATAGAAAAAAAACGACGTCAGGGTGTAACTTCACCAATAAAAGACACGAGGGGAAGACACTTAGATTACACCGCGAAGTTTACTGTACTGCATCGTATCATGATAGAATTAGTCCTGATGCGGAACACGGCCCGGCCGCGTATTTTGACCCATTTGGAGGGAAAATTTGGCCTCGCCTTTCGGTCACGTATCGTATCGCCTCTCCCGTTGTCGCGTCCGCTTTTAGACAACCCTTATCTCTTCTCTCGTTCTTCCCTTCAAGTCTATCAGTCTTCTGTCACTCGTTCAACTCGCTCGCGCTCACCCATCTGCTTTTCTGCCTGTCTGCCTCTTCGAGGCCCTTCTCTTCTCACTTATTGCTGTCCCTGGTCATGCTATTCGTATAGCCTACGAGTCCAAATGGGCAAGTGTACGTCCAAACTGTCTCCTCCGCAATCCTCCAATATAGCTGACTTTGACTTGTATAGGGCGCTATGGCGTTGTCCTAGACGCTGGATCGTCTGGGACCCGAGTACACGTGTATCGCTGGCTACGCAATGTAACCGCGCGCAAGGATGCCGATGCCGATGAACTGAAGTCACTTCCGGAAATCAAGACTAAGGAGGAATGGGTCAAGAAAATTCGCCCCGGTGTCTCCTCCTTCGCCAATAGACCCGAAACCGTGGGATCCGATCATCTAGCGGAGCTTCTGGACCATGCGAAGAGTATCATCCCTGAGGAAGATGCCAAGGATACCCCGATCTTCCTACTCGCGACGGCGGGCATGCGACTCCTCGGAAACCTCGACCGACAGCTCCTCCTCGATCAGATTTGCTCCTATGCGCGCGCGAATACCGATTTCCTGCTTCCCGACTGCGGAATTCACATCCAGGTGATTCCGGGTGTGACCGAAGGACTGTACGGATGGATTGCGACAAACTACCTCATGGGAACTTTTGACTCTCCCGACAAACATGATCACGGAAAAGGTCACAGCACTTATGGATTTTTGGATATGGGAGGCGCATCTGCTCAGATTGCATTTGCGCCGAACGCTACGGAAACGGAGAAGCACGCCAATGACCTAACTCTCATGCGATTGCGGAATATCGACGGCTCGGTACAGGAGCACCGAGTCTTTGTGACTTCCTGGTTGGAGTTTGGTGTGAACGAGGCGCGCCGACGGTATGTGGAGGCCCTGCAGGCGGCGATGGGGACAGACGCTCTTGAACTACCGGATCCATGTCTGCCCAGTGGCCTGCGTACATCATTGGATGGAAAAGATGTTTCCTCCATGAATGATGCGAGTACCACTTTGCTGGGAACAGGCCGTTTCGACGAGTGCCTGCGTCAGACATTCCCCTTACTGGACAAGGATGCTCCCTGTATGGACAACCCGTGTCTCTTGCATGGTATCCACGTTCCGGCGATCGACTTTGATGTGAATCATTTCATTGGTATCAGCGAGTACTGGCATACCACTCACGAGATTTTTGAGATGGCATACAAAGACAAAGCTTACGACTTCAACACTTATCAAGAGCGAGTCAAGACGTTCTGTTCACAGGACTGGAGCTCTATTGAGGGTGGTGTTCTGGCTCACAAGTGGGGCAAGAAGGTCGATGCTCAAAAGGCCTACGAAGTCTGCTTCAAAGCGTCGTGGATCATCAATATGCTTCACGATGGTATTGGTATTCCTCGTGTCGGTCTTGAAGATACCTCAGGTTCCTCTCACAATGGCACGAAAGAAGTTTTGGCTCATGGCAAAGAGAAGGGCTATCTTGATGCCTTCCAAGCTGTGAACAAAATCGACTCGACCGAAGTGAGCTGGACATTGGGCAAGATCGTCTTGTACGCTTCATCGCAGGTTCCTACACCGGTGGAAGATGCCATGCCTGTTGGTTTCGGCAGCAATATCCCTGGTGTCCCACCGGACTTCCAGTATCCTAGCGTGCAGCTGCTTCCGGATTCCGAAGGGTTCCACAGTGAGCATTGGCACGATGCACTCTTTGATGGCGACTCGCCCCGGCGCATTCCTGGGTTGATTTTGTTCCTGGTCATCATCGTGGTCGCATGCTTCTTCCTCTGTGGGCGTAGCCGTCGCTTGTGGATGTACCATCACATCAACAAGATTCTTCGTCGCGGGCCCTCTCACCCTAATCATCCAAAGAAACGAAAGGGCCTGGGGAGTATGCTACCCTTTTTGAACCGTGGCGGTCAACCGTACGAACGCGTATTGGAGGATGGGGCTCAAGATTTCGAGCTGGGCGTGACAGATTCCGACGGGTCGGATGTGGATGGTAGCCGTCTTTCCGAGGCCGATGCCAACCCCCGGCCGCCCAAGCGAGCCTCCAGTTGGGGTAGCAGCAGTAACAACCCGCCGAGTCTGAAGTACACACTCGACAACAATTCATCAGGCACCATTGGCTTGGGTATCAGCGGTGATTCGGGCATTGCCATGGATCGAGCAGGTTTGGTGGTCAGGACCGAGAGCCGGGACCATCTGGCTCCCATCGCTCTTGGGCCCACTACGAACGGTCGACGATCAAGAGCTGGCAGTCCCACGCGATCTCACCATCAAAAATCACCAAACATGACACCCCTCGCCGATGATTAATGTGACTGATGAATACTGAATGATGTTTTCCTGAAACATGCGCCGCCCTCTTCCTGCATTGCATTTCCTACTGGAGTTGACTATTTAAACGCGTGCGCCAATTGTGGCGCCTGATTTGACTCTTCCCACATCTGGGGCTGTTTCCCCAGGCTTTGCTGTCTCGCAGGCGGTCTCTGCTTTCGATTCTTGGTACTATATTCAATCCTGTGCTCTGGAGTACTCTTCTGTTTCGGGCTGTCGATCTGATCCGGGTGATTTCGATGGAAATGCACTTTACCATTAGCGCTCTGCGACAGAACTCTTACCTTAATGAACATAGACTAATACATCGCTCACAATATGAAACTTCCAAATAAACCACTAGGCATGCAAAAATCCGTAATCATTGGAAGTCAACTTTTGTCTAGATCGATATCAAGTCACGTGTATCGATGGTAAACTCACCGCTCGGCAGAAAGGGCTGCGGTTCAAGGTGATCTCGATTAGAGAAATTGCGACAGGTCTTTTTCGTCCATTGCAGCTCTTTCGGTTTTTCTGCTTCATTTTCTCGTTTTTGAAATATTTTCCGTCTACGATATCCCGATAGACTTGTTTACCTAGACCTGTACTCGCCCCATCGTCGTCGCCGACCGCCACCGCCACCATGCGCTTGACCGTCGAGCTCCTCCAGAACTCTCTGTCATACATTAATCCGCTCAAGGATCGCGAGCTGGATCTCCGAGGTTCGTTTCACTGTCCCCCGCCTGCCTGAAAGGAACAGGTACTACATCTTGTCAAGGGAGCTGGATTGATATCAACTTTGCGCGTCGCGTGTAGGGCACAAGATCCCCGCAATTGAGAACCTAGGTGTTGCCAAGGTAAGTACTTTGCGCTCTGGCCTCGCTGCTGATTCCTGGCCTCCCAGGGAGCAGTTGCTGGCAGACTGTTTGTTGTAAGCGCCTTGCTAACCTCTCGCAGCATCAAGATGCAATTGACTTCACGGACAACGACCTCTCCTCGCTCGGCAATTTCCCTTTCTTTCCTCGTCTTCACACCCTTCTTCTTGCGCGCAACCGAATCAATCACATTCAGTCGACTCTGGCTTCGTCTCTGCCGAATTTGACAACCCTTGTCTTGACTTCAAATAACATGTCCGAGCTCGCGGACCTCGACCCTCTGAAGACATTGACGAAGTTGACACATTTGACCCTACTTGAGAACCCTATCACACGGAAGGAAGTAGGTTCACCACTCCTCTAGCCTCTACTTGCCTCCAAAGCCGCAGGACATCTAACACATGCTTCTAGCACTACCGATACTGGGTCATCTGGCTTCTCCCCTCCGTCCGTTTCCTCGACTACCAAAAAGTGAAGGACGCAGAGCGCACCCAAGCCAAGGAACTGTTCGGCACCATCGAAGAACCCTCCTCTCTCGCATCCAAGGTCATGGGCATCAAATCCCAAACCTTCGACGTCTCCGCTACCGCAGACCGCGCCCCGGCAGACAAAGCCATCCGAGTAAAATTGACCGCCGCCGAGCGAAAGCGCGTGGAACAAATGATCCGGGAGGCAAAGAGTCTGCAGGAGATCACAAGACTGGAGAAGGAGCTGAACGAAGGCCGGATACCCGGTGGAGCCATTGGCGCGGGAGATGCAGACGGAGATGAGAAGATGCAGATGTGAAGTTGCATTTGAGCTGCGTTTTCTGGACATACCATGCTTGTGTTTCTCTGGGCTCGGTTTCGTTTTTGATCTTGTTTTCAATCTCGGTCGTTGGGATTCTCATATTATACCTGGCTTTGATCTGCGGGGTTGTGTGTTTATCGGGGTTTTATCTAACCTGGGTGCTATATCCGTTTTTCTTTTCCTTCGAGGTACAGGAGCTAGCATTTGGACCGAGGTCCATACCCAAAAATATTTCTATTGCAGTCTAATCTGTACCTCATGGCTTGTGTTTGAAGGTATTTCATGTAATATTTGTTCACAACGAATCCACCACTGTCTAACGACAAAGTGATCACCGAGAGATCCATAGAACGACCAGGGTACGGGACCCTACTTGGACAAGATGAACCCGGAGTAGCCTACACGCTGCAGCCCTGTCTAAAGTTCACGCGATTGTAATTTGTAATCTTGTTGGAGTCAACCCATTAGTGACGTATAGCCGGCCAGGACTATGATACAATCTGTTCTAATTAGGTGGCCGTGGCTTATTTCGTCAGGTGAGGTCACTATTATCAAAGAGAAAACATTAAAAATAGAACAAAAAGAGGCCTAAAAGAGCCTTAGAGAGGTGTCCATGACGACTTCGACGAATAACTGAAGAATCAAATGTGTAGACCCCTGAAGATTATCTTCTCGATCAGGCTGAATGATTTCTTCTAATTATAGCCTGAGTAGGAAGATAGCCTAGGTTTCCGGTTTCTAAACAGGCGCTTATTACTTAATGTCTCCTTGGGCGTTTGAGAAATGTCTAGCTGATGCACTGGAAAGAAGCAAAAACAGGCCTCAAGAGACAATCAGCATAATTGTAGGAAGACGTTGAGAAAGCCTTAAAGAACAAACTCGTGGCTCACATGAAATATGCTTTTGGTCGCGCTGTCAAAAGGAGCAATAGTCCAAATATGGGCCTCAATTTTTTAAGTAGGCAGAGAGGGAAGTGGTGAGCATGGTGCATAGAACTTGACTGAATTATGCACCGCATCACTTTATGTGACGCACAAGGATCACTTTTTCAAGGGTAACCCTTGTTGAAACGACACAAATTTGAGGCGTAACATGGGGTAGTTCAAGGGTGAAAGCTTACACCTTGAGGCAAGCTTGAACACGGGGCGCGGTAATATTGCGGAGTTCTCCGATAGCTCATATAATCTGGCGATCCCCTAGTCAGCTCAAGTTTATGGGTGTTCTAAGATCCCATCTATGTTTCGAAGGTCCTTAAGACACGCGGTATTAGCAATTACATTTCGCGAATGATGAATTCAATTCATTTGGAGCCACGGTCGCGACGCCACCACCCCAAGATCGAGGCTGAAGGCACATCCATGGAACAACACGGATATCCCGAGCGGGTCCCATCTGTACTTACATGTATTTAAATTAATTGGGAGGCGAACCCCCCACGTAACTGGGCCTAGCATTTTCAGACTTCATCTGGGCGAACCGGCAGAAGTCCGGCGTCAGGCAATCTAGGCGAGCCCGTCGCAAAGCTAGGTCGAACGAAGTGGATGCTTAAGTTCGGCCGGATCATCGCTACGGAGAACGCGGGCCAACGACGATCGAAACAGATTCCGTGGAGGTTCGCAGGGCGCCAATCTTTACTCCTTAGGTTTTTAATAGAGGCTGTTGATCGAGCTTTGGGGCAAAGGGCCAATATTTAGCGATTATCCCCTGCAAAACGCGCAGGACTGCTATCCCGCAAGCAGAATGCTCCCCGTGTATTGCATCAGCTCTAGCTGGTTTATTTTCTGCCCAGGATGATGACCGTTCTTCGAGGCTGCTGGGGATTATTTGAAGTTCTTATACCAATTCTGGGATGTCAGCAGAACCCGCATCATCCTACGATCAGGCACAGGACAGAGGTCTGTATCCTGGAGGCCCCTTTCGTGTAGACGAGGAATAATTAATGAAAAATTCAATAGAATGAACGGGTCTCATGGAAATCGATGATCTGTGTAACTCGAATACTCGGGTCCCACTGTGGAGCCTGTTTTATAGTCTCCACGAGATGCTCTCTTGAATGCGCTTCAGCTGCAAGGCTCGATGGTCAGACCTCGGGCTCTGACCTGTGGTTCCTTAAGTTCTGATGATATTCTTGACATGATCGAAGTCAGAACCCTCTTTTCGACTCTCTACAGAATAGGACTGACAACTCAGGGGATCTTTCCCTATCTATGACCCTGTGCTTGTTTTCTGTCCTTCTGTTGTCGCCAACCCTGCCCCTCACTTGCGGATGGGTCTCCCTCACTGATCCAGCGCTATGGCTAGTGGTACCATCGTTGCGGCCATGGCGCCGCCGGCTGGCCAGACGTCGAATTTTGTTGACCCGCCTTACTGTGGTATCAAATTTCTCGTTGTGAACTGTGTATTTTTGCCCTTGGCTGTTGTTGCTTTGGGTGTTCGGGTATGGACTCGAGCTTTTGTGGTGCGGAGCTTCCGCTGGGATGACTGTAAGTAAAGAAATGCCACATCTAAGAGATCGATTCACTGACTTATTCTACAGATCTTATGGCTATGGCTCTTGTATGAAGCTATGTAGCTCTGTAGCCGGTACTCAGGCTATTGGAACTCTACTAATGCGGACCAATCTTTGCAGATTCTATCATGTGCCCTGACAGGTGTGACATTAGATAGTAGGTTGCTCCCTCCCAATGAAGTAGCAGCTGGCTAACCAATTTAGTGCTTAATTGGGGGTTGGGTAAACACATGTGGGATGTCCCCGCAACTTCCGTGACGCCATGGTTTCTCAAGGTCCGTACAACCACGCGCTGGATGAACACCAGAGTTAACATTCGCCAACCCACAGCTTAACGTCATTTCGGCTATTCTCTATTGCGCTGCTACCGGCTTCACCAAAGTCTCCGTTCTCGTTTTCTACCTCCGGATTTTCCCCAGTCGAAACTTTCACATTTGCGTTTGGGCCATTGTGTTTATTGCGAGCGGCTACGCGATCGCTAGCATTCTCGCCAACATTCTCAGCTGCAGTCCAATCGCCAAGGCATGGGACTTGACTATTACAAGTGGGCATTGTATGAATAGACCGGTATTCTACTTTGCGAATGCTGGACTGGGTATATTTACGGACTTCGCTACTGTCGTGGTGCCGATGTATGTTCCTCCAAGGCTCGTACGAAGACTGCGGCTAATGAATAATTAATTTGTCTAGACCGTGGCTACGCCCACTGCAGATGCCTTTACGGCAGAAGATTGCTGTCGGAGGTATTTTGGCTATGGGATGCTTGTGAGTAATGACATAAAACCGAAATTTCTCCTCATTCAGTACTGAATAATTCATAGCGTGGGAATTGTCAGCTGCATCCGCCTGGCGTCGCTTCACGAGCTCTTGGAGAGCCCCGATTTGACCTGTAAGAGCATCTACATTTAATCAACATTAAAAACCACGGCTAATTCGAAATTGGCACAGGGGCAACTACCAACGCACTGATGTGGTGCACAATCGAGCTCAACCTTGGAATATTTGGTGGCTGTATCACAGCGATCAGACCCTTCATCCGACAGTACTTCCCGCGTCTGTTAGGTCTGTCATCTGGCGGATATGGCTCAAGCTCTCGGAAGCATGCCCATCAGCTCAGTTCATCACCCAGTCAGCGACCCGACTTCTCAGGCCGCGAGCATCAGTATTCGGCAACGCTCACTACGCTCAGGGGACCTGATAATGATAGCGCAGAACACATTCTCTCGAAACTGTCTTCCAATCATGGCAAAGACGCAGATGAGCCTGCTGGCATTGTTCGAACTGTTGAATTCGATGTGGAAAACACATCGCGACCGGCGCCATGATGAATGATGCAAGATATGTTTCTCGAATTGATCGTTCCCAAAATGGATGATCGTGTACATAATTATACCTACCTTTAGCATGTATAAATTTACAAATGTAGAGTACCAACAACAACCAGCCATGGCACGCTCGTGATCTCATGACCTCATCGATGCGAGCAAAAAGACGCCAAGAAAGAAGTGAAATTCAAGCGTTCAGGCTAATGTACATTATTTTCTCAGTCGGGCTGTATAAGTCTTACGACCTTGGTAATGGTGGATTCAGCCACCTCGGCAAATCCCGCGAGGCGTTCACTAGAAGCCGACAACCCATGCCCAACTCGCTTCCATGGATAGGGCAGAGGTCTAAGCTCAGATCCTACTGCACTAAGGTTTAGCCACAGAAAGCTTTATTAGTCTTTGGGGCAGTTTTCTATATGTTTGCAGCACCGTGTTCATCGCAATTTCCGTTTTTGCCAAGCACACAATAACAACACTCCACCAAGTGGATCGGTACCCACAGTCCTCAATCAGCCCGTTCCGTGCTAACACCGGAGTTGAACCAGCTAGGCAAGGCTCACAGACGCCCTGAGAACAAGCCATTCCAGTAATTCCGTATTTGAGTACTAAATACAATTGTCTGCTGTCGTTAGTAAGATTTCAACGACGATCTCGAAGTTACAAGGTCTTCACTGTTCTCCTTGACCACGTTGCACCTCATACCTATTGACAATGCGTGTAGCTTCCTTTACATTGCCTTTGGCAAGCGCCATTGCCACGGTCGCGGCCAGGTCTATTGGCGCGGGGTGTCAGGCGTTGAAGCAGCCCCTTGGAGACGCGGTGTTCTCCCGAGGCACCACTGTCTATAACTACGAGTCCAGTAACTTCTGGTCAAACACTGAGATTCTGTCTCCTGGGTGTGTGTTCCGTCCTCAGTCCGCTAGCCAATTGGCCGAGGGGTTGGAGGCGCTTGTTGGTGCCAATGCCGAGTTTGCTGTTCGTGGTGGCGGACACATGGGCATCCGAGTAAGTGCCCCACAAAGTGAGGCCTGACATGAATCATGTAGACTAAGTAGAGTTCAGGGTTCCAACAACATTAACGGAGGCGTGCTGGTCGTTATGTCGAACTTGACCACCATGGAACTGAACGAAGACAAGTCTATTCTCTCGGTTGGTCCTGCTTACCGGTAGATTTCCTACCCAACCCGCTGTAAACAATCCGCTGATCTCATCAGATGGGCCGATGTCTATGCCTTCCTTGGCAAGTCTAATCTGACGGCGGCAGGTGGTCGCCTTGGTCCTGTTGGTGTCCCCGGCCTTCTTCTTGCTGGTGGTGTCAACTTTTATGGTAACCAGGTTGGCTTTGCCGCCGACACCGTCATCAATTACGAGGTCGTCCTTGGCGACGGTTCGATCGTTGAGGCCAACAAGACTTCGAACTCCGATCTCTTTTGGGCCTTGAAGGGTGGCAGCAGCAATTTTGGTCTCGTCACTCGCTTTGACCTGCAGACCATTAGATCCTCCAAGGTTTGGGCTGGAACATGGACCGTCGCGGCTGAATATATCGACCGCTTCCTTGCTGTATGTTCCCTCTGAGTTATTTCACATTGAGAACTTTTACTGATCCTCTCAGGCTACGGCTGAATTTGCGTCCGACATTTATGACCCTAAGACTCACGTTGTTCCTGCCCTGGTGCCCGGTGACTCGACTCTGGCTTCGGTAATCCTCTTCTACGACAGCGAGACCGAGAATTACCCGGAGATCCTCAAACCGTTCACCGACATCCCCGCTATCAGCAACACCATGGGCTTCAAGACCGTGGCCGAGTTTGCAGCTGAGACTGGTGAGATGGTTGTTGATGGTATCAAGTGAGCCTGATTCTAAATTCTTACTTATTGAGGTCCCCATGCTAATCACCTGCAGCGATGTCTTCGTCGCCGGAACCGTCAAGGGCACCACCTACAAGGAGCTCCACCAAGGAATCAGTATTATCAACACCACCTTCTTCAACCAGCTGCCCAAGCTGTATAAGCAGATCCCCTCCGCCAACATCTCGACGATCCAGCTGGACTGGCAACCCATCGGGGCTGACTGGATGAAAGCCTCTGAGCAAGCAGGTGGTAATGCTTTGGGTCTGAACTCCTCGAAGGTGTACCTCTGCTACGCCGAGGTCGTCGAGTGGATCGGTTCTGCCTACGACGGCATCGTTGCTGATTGGATTGAGGAGACCACTTACGCGATCAACAACGCGACTCTGAAGGCCGGCCTCTATGACAAGTTCAACTACATGGGTGACTCGGCTGGCTTTCAATCTATCTTCCCCGGCTACGGCGAGAAGAATCACCAGAAGTTGATCTCTATTGCTCAGAAGTACGACCCTCATGGTGTCTTCCAGACCTTGATGCCCGGTGGCTTTAAGGTTTATTAAATTTAGCCACTGGACCATGTTCGATCGCCTGAAATGAACGATTGATACATACCTTAAATCTTTAAGTTTAAACAAGACCGTGACACAATTGGTGGTAGGGGAGATGAAGAGGAGGAAAGTTCCACCTTCTGGAGTGGTATTGGATACTTTATTTCCTTTCTCTAAATATGAATGTGCTTTAGATATGTAACGATTCAGTGAGACAAAATAGAAAATCCTTCCAGTCGAGGCTCGTCGTGGTTGAATGTAATACTTTTATCGCTCACATCAAGGTGCAGTAACGGCCCCTGGAATTACGTTGGCTGTCTATAAAAATTTCTCCGATCCCGAGGTTCTTCTCGCTATGATTGTTGTGCGTTAGCTTTGACCTCAGCATAAGATTATGCATCCAACCTGGTATCCAGTTCATCATCGCTCCCATCTTCAGTTTCGCTGCTCTCTTCATCTTCACTGTCCTCATCAACTTCAGCGTCCGTGTCCACCTCGCTTTCGTCATCTTTGAAAGGGCATTCGACCGAGGCATCTGGCCAAATACGTTGATAAACATCCCGTGCCGGCTTCCACTCACTCCAGGAGCCATCAGAGCTGGGAAAAGTTCAGGTCATGTTAATGGGAAAAAGAGAAATGCTACTCACGACAATTTAAAAGAGTTTGGGGCCAGCATTTTGGCTCGGAGTAGAATACAAGTAACCACAACGTCGTACTCCCTGCGAGCCGTCTTGCAGAACTGAAACCTCGAGCCGACATCCTCGTAATTTGGAACGAGTATGAATCGCTCGTAGGCATCCTCATCAACTCCTCCAATGTAGATACCGTCCTTCTCATTTGCAATTGGAGGCGTAACAACTTCTTCATCCTCGGTGGCCCCGCAGACTGCGACTCCAGCGGCGTCGATTATCGTCTGGGCGTCTTTGACCAGCTGGGGCCAGGCAGCCTTCCATTCCGGAGATTCCCAGTCGAGGACCTCGTAGTAGTGCGTGTAACTAATTATTCGTAAGAGATATCAAATCCTGTGTAGGGAAACACATACCCCATTTGGTCCAAGTGTGATCGGGAGGTCTTATTCCTGGAAATTGTGTGATAAGTCCGTGAGGGTGTCTGCTGTGTCAGCGTGGATTGAGGTCTTTGAAACCAAAGACTTATTGCTTACAACTCTTGAGAAACGTTCGTTGAGAGTGTAATTGAAGACGAAATGGGGGTTTAGAGTGGAAGATGAAGCGAAGAGACAATAATGACGGAGAGGAAAAGGCGGGTTGACTGAGGCAGTTACGTCAAGAGCCTCAAAAGGGCTGGAGTAGTCAGAGCCGCTTGAAGGCCGTGATTCTATCTGACTTGTGGACTATCACTGCTTTTTCACCAAATGTTTGAAAGGGCCTACAGCTGGATCAGGAATACAATATAAATGGTGCTAAATGGGTAGGTATGACCTGTCCCCTCAGAAGTCCTGAAATGTGTGCGCAATGTTTAGGTTGGCTTCTCAGTTGGTTCATTCACATATCTAGAGCACGATATGCGATCAGTTTGTGGTAATGTATGCTGAAGTCATGATGATCCGCTGCCTAGCTTGCTGGAAATTGACCCCGACCCAACCGCGCAACATCTGCCGGGCCGTTAATGAGCGTTGTCTGGTACTGGAAAAGCACTATCTGTGGTCTTGGTAAACAAACACTATTCAAGCAGAGTAAAACTTCCATGAAGTTTGGTAGTCTCGGCTCAACGGTTGGTCCATGATTAATGCCCGAACCAGCTCAATCGGCATGCGATTCTCCTTCAAAAATCGGTCGTGGAAGACCTTCTCTGCCATATAGTGTTTGTCCACAACCTCCTTCCGCAGAGCGTAGATCTGCAGCGCTCCGAGCATATAACCGGCCTGATAAAGAGGAGAATAATCTCCATTTAGAGATCTTCTTACCTCTCCTTCTGCAGTCGTGCGTTCGTGGCCCACTTCGTCCACTAACAGATCAATGCACTCCTGAGGAGCCATTTGGCCGAGGTGGAACTTGATAGAGAAAATGATTCGAGCGCATCGATGAAGGCGCCAGAAGAGCATTCCGATCCGGTTCTGCGGTGTTTTCGTGAACCGCTCATTATCCCACAGAATGAACTCCCAATACAAAGACCATCCCTCGATCCAAAAAGGGGTGTCAAACAGGCGTCGATATGGTTTATGTCTGGCATTCATATGCATTTGGAGATGATGACCGGGGATCATCTCATGGAACACTGTCGCGCGCGAGAAATGGATGTTGTTGCCCCGCATACTCATCATTTTTGCTTCATGGTCCATGGTGTCGACCGGATAGGAGACGATGATGCATTCGCCTCCAAGAAAGAACGGATTCACTTTCTGACGCTCGGGCGACATCATGAACATCTGCCATGTCTCCTTGGCGATTTGGGGTACTGTGATAAGGTCATGCTCTTCAACAAAAGAGATTGCTTCTTCCACAAGATCTAGAACGAGTTGAGTCTGTTTTCCAGGCTCAACAAAATCATTCTTGACTTGTTCCAGAGCTTCTTTCCAGTTGTCCTTTAAGCCCATTGCGCGTGATGCCTTTTTGAGCTCTTTGATGCACCATTGGAATTCTTTCTCTCCAATGGCAATGACCTCCTCTGGTGTGTAGGGGATCATTTCGGCGCGGAACTCATTGAGAAGTCCTTCCCGGCCAATTGGGTCACCGACGATAGCATCCTCATTGTCTGGGTCAATACCGACAAGTCTTTCACGAATGGTGATCGAGGCAGTTTCGAGATTTGTGTCCACCACGCTGTATGGACGAGACACCCACCAGTCAAATGAGGGGTCGTAGCCTTTATAGAATCCGTACCATTCTTTCAAGTTGTCGCGAAGTGAGTCCATGGTCTTCGATGCCCGAAAAGCACTTGTCTTTTCCATTGAGAGATCTTTCGAACCGGCTTTGATCTTTGCAATTACAGTTGTGATTTCCCCCTGGGTCTCATAAAGCTTCTGCGCGACATCTTTTGGCTCGATCGGAACGACCAGCGCACGGTCTTCGCAGAGTTTTACTAATATGTCGGCGAATGGCAGAAGAGGTTTAGTCTTTTGGTCCTGCTTAATGTCGAGTTCTACCTGGCGGAGTTGCCTCTCCAGGTAGTTTTTGATGAGCAGATAATCCACCTTTTCTTGCTGGTCATAACACTCGAAAGGCTGCTCACGCAGAAGCTCAAGTTCTCTTTTTAAATACTGTTTCAACTTCTGCGTTCTTTTCGTGGATATTCTTATAGGAAAGAAAGTCTTGATGTCGTTGAGATCTTCCGTGATACGTTCGATTCTTTCGCGTATAGAGTCCACCTGAGAACGCCTAATGGCGATAGCCCTGGGGGAGGTGATCGTGACCATGATTCGGTCAGTGATGCCGGTGTGGTGGTTTGTCGGCTCGGAATCGAGTGTTATCAAGGGCGCGGCGTCGCACTAAAGGTCTAGGGAGCCTGAAGAATAGCGATCGATAGGTGAAGAAGATAGGTTGCCGACCGGAACAAATCCTGGCATATCGTGGCGACCATGGACCAACAACATTGGAATGAATACCACGTTACGACCCTGATTAGAGCCGACATTATACTAAAAGTCGCTGCTTGATCCGAGTGGTCAAGTTGCCCCGTCCATATCATCAGAATCCCCTAAGCGAAAAGTAAGACTGGTTTAGTGCGTAGCTTACTCCGCGTTTTTACCCGAAGTGGACGTGTTGTTATCGGGTAAGTATTGAAGCCAAACCGCATTCACTCGTCAAGGGATACAAAGCTTAGGAATGCGGGGAACAATTGAAGGGTTAACCACTTTAGTTTTAGGCTTATCTTGGGCCAGCAACCTTCTCGGACCGCCACAAATTCAAATATATGGTTGACTTTGGCCGTTGAATAGTAGAGCCCGGTCATTTCAGTTCAACTTCGGCATGATGATTTCTCAAGTCCAGGCCATTGATGGCATCGAGCCTTTTTCCTCGGATGAGTCAACAGAAATCAATAAACAAGCCGATAACACCGTTGAGGAGCTATCTAAGCTGAAGTCTCTGCACCAATGGGACCCAAATCTTTCTCAAGAGAAAATTGATGAAATTAACGAGGCAGTTGACACAAATGATCAAGAAAAGGCCGCTGAATTGGACAAGTCTTTTGTTCAGGATTCACCTTACGAATCCGTTCGTGCGGCCGTGCGGAACACCGACGGTGAGGAAGTTGCAAATACCGTGCGAGCATGGATTCTAGGAATGTTTTTTACAACGATCGGCAGTGGGCTTAACATGTTTTTGAGTATGAGGTACGATTTCCAGAAGCTATTTAGAGCAATTGAGAAATTTATTGACGTTAATTCAGGAGCCCGGCCATTTCATTTCCATCTATCGTGGTGCAATTGCTCGTCTACCCAATAGGTTGCGCATGGGCCAGATATATGCCAACAAGAGTCTTCAATACCTTTGGAGTCCAATGGACCCTAAACACTGGTCCTTTTACTATTAAAGAGCACACAGTCGTCACAGTGGGTCTTGATATCTATTTCTTCCAGCGCACCACTAACTTTCCATTAGCTCATGGCCAAGTATGTTGCGATGTCATTTCGAACTATTTTCATGCTAGATTATGATTAACAAACTCAGCGTGTCCATCGGATATGCATACTGCACAGATGCTCTCTTGGCATTGAAAGCTGAGCGTACGTGAAATCTTTTGGTGCAATGATCGTCTCTAACAACAAGTAGCCCTATATAATCTCGATATTGGCTGGGGATTCCAGCTGCTCTTTGCATTGAGCAGTCAAATAATTGGTATCGCCCTAGCTGGAATTTTTCGTCGCTTCCTTGTCTGGTAGGTAGTGCAGCTTTCTAAGCATTCTTACATAACCACTAATATCCTCAGGCCGGCGGCTATGGTGTGGCCGACGCAATTTGCAAACACTACTTTGTTCTATGCTCTACATGACAAAAGTGCTTCCGATCCATCCCAAACCAACGGATGGACTATCTCACGCTACCGCTACTTTATGTATGTCATGGGTGGGATGTTTGTCTACTACTGGTATGTTTAGACCAATTCCGATTCAGCCTTTTCGTAAAAATAATGGATTGCCTCTAGGATCCCCGGTGTGCTCTGGCAGGGGCTTTCAGTGTTTGCTTTCATAACCTGTAAGTCTTCTTCTTGACTTCAATGCGTGGGGATTAATGTGGCTCGTCTACAGGGATCAAGCCAAATAATGTTGTTTTGAATCAACTGTTTGGCGGATTTACTGGACTTTCGCTCATCCCGATTACTTTTGATTGGACGTGAGTTTCTATACTGGGCTTTGTTTTTCTTTACGCTGATAATTTTCAGATATGTTTCTGCCTACCTTCTTGACCCATTGCTCTCACCTGTTCACTCCTTGGTCAATACCATGATTGGACTAGTGGTTTTCATGCTTCTTACAACAATTGGAATTGCTTATACTGGAGCTCTGTACGTTATGGTGGTATCTTTTCAGTTTAACAAACCTAACCAGAAAATAGGTACTCCGAATATCTCCCGATCAACACATCCTCCACCTACGACAATCAACAGCAAGCCTACGATGTGACCAAGATTCTGGGGCCAGATTTCTCATTTGATGAACAGAAATATAAAGCATACTCGCCAATGTTTCTGGCGCCGACATTTGCGCTCAATTACGGCCTTTCATTTGCCGCACTCACAGCAGCGATCGTTCACATAGTTCTTTTCCACCGAAAGGAGATCTGGCATCGATTCAAATTTTCTCGGAACCAAGAGCCTGACATTCATATGACACTAATGAAAAAGTACCAGGAAGTCCCTGAATTTTGGTATGCGGGACTTTTCATCGTCTCAATTGCACTAGGACTGGGCTGCATCTTGGGCTACGACTCCCAGCTCCCCTGTACGTGTTTCCGCCTTCCTATATATAAATAATTCTGCTAAACAGTATTATAGGGTGGGCATATTTCGTGTCCCTGATAATTGCAGTTGTATTCATTGTAAGTTCTCTCTGGGTGAGGAGGCCACTGCTAACAATGAAAGATTCCGACTTGCATGATTTTAGCAATTACAAACATTCAGCTCTGTAAGTACACTAACATACACTAGGAAGAAACTGAATTAACCTGGCGCGTGCAGCACTGAATGTCATATCTCCCTTCTTAGCTGGCTTCATGATTCCCGGGAAACCGATCGGAGTCATGGTCTTCAAAGTTTTCAGCACAATCACTCTTGGCCAAGCGTAAGTTATCACTCTTAATGGCTAATTTTAAGCTAATATCGGCTCTAGGCAAACATATTGCTCGGATCTCAAGGTAAGCATAAACAAAATTGGAAATATTTTGCTTTATTAATTCCTCCCAATCAGCTGGCGCACTACATGAAGGTGCCTCCTCGAGTCACATTCATGTGTCAAGTTGTTGCCACAATATGGGCATGTTTTGTACAGATTGCGGTCATGAATTGGACCTTAGGAAACATCGAAGGCGTTTGCAATTCGTGAGCTATTGTCTATCTTCAAAACATGTCTGGTCATATCACTTATCTTAACCCAGTGAACAATCAGCGCATTTCACTTGCCCGAACGGAAGGGCTTTCTTCTCATCTAGCATCGTTTGGGGTAGACAATATTCCTGTTTCTTATTTTGAAAACAAATTGCTGATCTTTCATCAGGGGCTATTGGTCCAAATCGCATGTTTGGACCCGGTGCGATTTACACACAGTTCCAATGGTTCTGGCTTATCGGAGCCCTTCTACCTGTTACATTTTATGTTTTGATGCGAGTTTTCCCTCGGTCAAAGGCCCGCTTCCTCAATGCACCAGTGTAAGTGGGAAGTCATTTGCTTGGCAAATCGTTGCTAATTTGAATACCAGTATGCTGGGTGCGATGGCCTGGCTGCCTCCGTGAGTTATCACTATCATATTCCTACTCATCCAAGGTTAAGTGACTGATAAATTTCCAGTGCCACACCCTTGAGCTATTCTTCCTGGGCTATGTTCGGTCTCATCTTCAACTACTGGATCCGACGTCGGTGGAGTGGCTGGTGGCATAACTATAACTACATCACAGCTGCAGGTTTGGATACTGGCCTTATCCTATCGACAATCGTCATTTTTTTCGCGATTACGCTCCCTGGTGTCTCCATCCCAGCATGGTGGGGCAATATCGCTCCGTATGAGACAATGGTAAGTGTACAATTCGGTTGCGTTGCATGCCCTATTCTCATACAAGACTTGCAGGATTCTTTGTATACGGCAATTCAGAAGACAGTGTCAGATGGAGAGACCTTTGGGCCATTAACGTGGTGAGGGTTACTTTGGTACTTCATTGATTTTTCAAATGTTAGTGTTCCTGGAGAAATACGTGACCGTTGGTCCCAGGGCTGCGCAGGTCACTCAACGCACAATGGTATATTACCTACAGCATTTGAGGATGGTCCTCTGTTTCCTTTACCAGTTTTAGTATATAACTGAGGAATTTGATGTTTGAGATCTCCAGGTTATGCCCACGTCAATTTAATCAGTTAATCAATTACAAATTCAGTAATATAACGCCTCCCGGACTCATGATGTGGGCTCGTCGAAGGCGGGCGGATTTGATTCGGCGGTGCGAACAATGGAAGCCCATCGGTTAAAGACTATCCGGCCAAAGTCCTCTCATCGCAAAGAGGGCATCCGAGGAAATTATGAACTTAGACGGGCAGAGTAGTGTTTTCTATCATAAAATTAAATATCTCAACCTATTACTTCCAAACCCAATTGATTAAATTGGTAAGAACTGCTTATTTTCTTTCGGTGCGGTTAAGAAATTTCCGGTTTACAATCCCCCATCACTCCACTGCAGGGACCTCGCCACCAATGAAATAATTGACACTACTCCGCAGGTCAAGTATGATGGCACCCGACGCTTTAGAATTATCCGAGGTATTGAGTCACTATACGTTAAATGAGGAGCTGACTGCCACTTGTTCGCGGAAGCTTTGCTCTCCAATCCCCAAGTCTCTTTCTGGCTATCGTCGAGCTTATTTGATAAAATGTCATTTAGCGAACGAAAGATTGATGTCGCGGTGATCGGAGTTGGCCTCATTGGCCCTCGTCACTGCAGAACTGTGAAAGAAAGCAACGAGGCCAGACTCGTGGCCATTGTTGATCTTCAACCGAGCACTGCGAAGGTCGCCGAAGAGTTCGGAGCTGCCCATTATACTTCGGTACAAGATCTGATAAGGTCTTCCGATAAGCCCGACGCTGCCATTATCTGCACTCCCAACCACACACATGCGTCTCTGGCTAAAGAGTTGGCCGCTGCCGGAATTCACGTTCTCATCGAGAAGCCTGTGTCTGTGGACATTTCAAGTGGAAGAGAACTCGTTGAGATCTTGAATCAGTCCGGTGTTAAAGCGCTTGTTGGTCACCATAGGAGATTCAATCCCTATGTCATCGCGGCGAAGGAAGCGATCAGTTCTGGCTCACTTGGAGACATCACTGCTATCAGTGGAATGTGGACCACATATAAACCCGAGGATTATTTCGACGTGCCGGCGGCCTGGCGACGTGGAAAGTCTGGCGGTGTGGTTTTGATCAACCTTATCCACGAAGTTGACATCCTCCATCACCTTTTCGGACCCATCACGCGTGTTCATGCCGAAAGCACAAAGTCAGGACGTGGGTATGAAGCGGAAGAAGGAGCCGCTATTGTCTTTAGGTTCCGCTCGGGCGTGGTCGGAACATTCGTGATCTCGGACAATGTGCCGTCCCCGCACAACTTCGAGTCCGGGACAGGCGAGAATCCTTTAATTCCCAAAGCGGGAGCGGACTTTTATCGTATCTTTGGAACCGGTGCATCTTTAAGTGTTCCCGATATGACCAAGTGGAGCTACGATGGCGCCCCGGTAAAGTCATGAAATGAAAAGTTGAGCCAGGAATCACTTGAGGTCACACCTGCTGTTCCGTTTGAGAAGCAGTTCAGCCATTTTGTTCGAGTCATTCATGGCGAAGAGGATCCGAGCTGTTCGGCAGGAGCCGGTCTTGCGGCCTTGATGGTTTGTGAGGCTGTAAGGGAGTCTTTGCAAACAGGTCAGACTGTTGAGATCAAAGATGATAACTTTTGAGCGAATCTGAAAACGGTGTCAGGATCTATTGCATATTTGCAATTGTTCATACCCATTTCGACGTTTTTCTTTGTAGGGCACCCTTACGTCGGGTGTATGTTCATGCAGGTCTTCACGAGGGGCAATATAGGAGGTCAAGCGCTGGGTAGAAACAATGCTTCTACTAGAGAAATCCAAGAATCTGAGTCGATATTTTTCAAGAATTCAATGAAGTGATCTGAATGATGTTTACTGGTACAGCTGGATCATGAATACAATCTTCTCGGGAGGTCGGTAGAAGCGCGCGTTTGGAGAAAATCGGGCAAGTTCCGAGATGTGGGGGAGATAAGACGTGCCACCTTTCGGCAACGAGGCCATCTCTCTCGCTTGTATTCTTCCCAATGTCAACTTTTCACCATATACTGCTTTATCTAGCCAGTTCATTGAATTCAATCCAGTGACGGTGTCATTTGAAAAAAAAAAAGAAAAGAAATGGCGAGATCAACAATAGACTCGCCTGCCGTGGTGCGGAGAAAGAGACAACGGCGCGTTGCCGACGAGGATCGGAAGCGGTCAGCCCGCGCGTAAGTACATACCATGCAGCTAGGAGCAAACGGGTCGACTAAAAGACATGAGGTGTGATCGCTGCAAAGCAAGGAAAAGTAAGTGTGTGGAGTCGGTGACTGGCAGATGTCAACGATGCTCCATAGGCAATCTGGATTGCAGATTCGAGAAGTACGTATCTATCATTCATTGCCATTAAACCATTGCCCTAACCACCGAATAGAGAAAGATCGCCCGGGCCTCCAGATGTCACTCTGGCATCCCCATTCTCCGTTCATGGGCCAATGGTGACGCCTGACAACATTGGCGATACCCCTCGGGATGATGCTCCCGTGGATAACCAAGGGGAAATACTCTCACCTTCCTCCGCATTATCCCAGGGTCTCGCTAAACACGTTATTGCTGACCATTCTAAGAGAGTACCCTGGCCGAATATCTTGTCCCGACTTCGGGAGGCCTTCTCTCTCGATCCCCAAGCCGCCCCAGAGGAACGAGATATGGTTGCTATGCAAGCCGTGCGTCTACTATCTACGTTAAATCTCACAATTAATGTGCTAATGCTCTGAAGCGTATGATCTGTCCAAAGGCACTTCACCCTTCAGAACTTTTGAGGCTGCGGGAGGTCACCGACGCCTTTCCTCCCCGTCCGGTCGCTGACTTTCTTTTCTCTGTTTTCACCAAACATGCAACGGATACTTTCTTCTATTTTGACCAGGCGCAATTTCTAGCCGAACTCGATCAGTTCTACACTGACACATCTTCACCTCTGAGATTCGACTCGGCCTTCATTTGTCTCGCAATGGCCACTTTCGCCTTGGCTAGCCAGTGGACGCCCATGGAACGGCCCGAAAGCTCTGACATTGAAGAGCAACGAAGCAATGCCGATCTTGGTCGGGTATTTTATTGTCACGCTAGAACGTTAATACCCGATATAATAGATCGGCCCTGCTTGAGATCAATTCAGGCGCCTTTCGTCTTAGGCGTGTATTTGCTGCCGGCGAGCGCGGTTGGGTCCTCGTATGTCTACATGGGCTTAGCATTACGCAAGGCCTTGGCATCCGATCTTCATCTACATTCAGAAGATCAAGGAATAGGTGATCGAGAAAGGGAAGTGCGACGGCGGCTTTGGTGGTCTATATATTCTCTTGAAAGGCGAGTGAGAGGCGGAAGCTTTCTTTCACATGTGCTCATGGCTGCTCGGGGCTTACACTTATCCCTCTTCTAGGTGTACAACGATTAAGTTGAATCGACCTCGCTCTGTGAGCACCGATATAATCACAGTACCCTCTCCGGCGCCATATCCGCCGCTCGACCGGTCACAAATTTTTAACAACATAGATTGCCAAATAGCCTACACTCGACTGGTAATGATTCTTGATCAAATTGCCGATATTGGGTATGAGTCATGACCCTTGGATATTTTCGATTATGACTGATAATCAATCAGAGAGGGCTCGGTTGAACAGACGGACCTTTCTTATGCCCAGTGGGAAGCAAGTCTCAAGGAATGGAAAAAATCCTTGCCTTCGGATTTCAAACTCGATCAAATTGATCCCAAGACCTCCAGATATCGCACAGTTCTCCATCTCCATCTAAATTACTACTACGCGTGGATTACTATGGGCAAGGTTGCGCTGGTTACAGTTGCTCGAACCCACCTGCGACAACACTTGCACCCTGAAACTTCAGCGCCAAAACTTTGTGATAGGATCAGAAAACATGCCAAGGCTTGTAGCAAAGCCGCGCGGAAACTTTTACAATTATTTGAGAGCTTAACTCGGACCCAGAAGATCACACGATTCTCTTTCACTGATTTTCAAGGCTGCAGCATTGCGACTATTGTGACATTGGTTGCTGGTATAATAGAACGTGATTCTGGATACCATTCCCGAGTGGCTTTCGGCTTGGATTGTCTCACTAAAATGGCCACTGGCAACATGACGGCAAAGATGGGCGTCAGATTTGTTCAAGCAATTCAATCTATTACGACCGAAGCTGCGGATAAACTGAGTCGCGCCACTTCCCACAAAAATTGGCCTGGGCATGACTTGGACACATCCGTCGCTCTTGGTTATAACCAATGGAACGAATGGCTCACGGTACAAGAGCGTTCGTCCAGCGATGCAGCGTCAACACAGCAAGCTGCGTTTGAGTATTTGGAATCAACAATTGGCGGCCTCTCCTCATGGCAGTCCCCGGAGGAGCAGTTGTGCCACTCGAACTCCTTTATGCCGAAAAGCTCTACAGAATTTTCAACAGTCCCTGGAGTATCGGAACTTGGGGAGCCCCATTACTTCTCGGCTCTTTATGCAGATGAGCAGACATTACTGATGGGTTTGACTGGAATTGATGCCTTGGACTTTTCCAGCCTGACAAGTCAATTATAGTTGAATATGAAAAGTTAATCCAATAATGGCTTTTTGGCGCTTTATTTAAGCCTCAATGTAACCGTTGCGAAGGAATACCTGGAAATCTACACAGAAAGCTATATCACCGCCCAGTACTCCAGGTCAAGGTGTATTTCTCCTTCCCGAAAGAAAAGGCCCACGCAATAAACTTTGAAACATTCGAGAAGACGATAAAAGCGAAAAAAGAGACCTAGGAAAATAAAGCTTTCTTGGAAGCCACTATTGCCCCCGGCACCCTCCACCAACACTTTCCAGTTGGATATAAGCCCTACAGATCGGGCAAACCTCAATTTCGATCAGAGGACAGCGCTAAGTGAATACAAGCAGTGTGGAAGCAACGACTACACGAAGGCTCCATGTAGTCACCTCCTTTCCTTGCTCCAATTCATGGCGGCAAATCACACTCATACGTTCCCCATATTCGGGTATCGTCTCCTCAATGGGTCGCTGAGGCAATCTATAGATCGCGCATTTGAGAGGTGTCTGCGGGCTCTCAATAATCTGGCATTTGTCAAATTTTGTAACACTTCTCTGGGGAACCTCTATGTACAAGCATTTGAAATAAAGTCACATGCCGATCCGCCTCAATCACAAATTTCGCCCAACACTCTTCCCATGCATCTCATCTCAGCTCAATTATACTTCACTCTCACGGGGATTTCAGAATCCTCAGGCAGCGCGCTCCAGCGACTTTTATATACGCGACCATCCTTCATCACACCCAACACATACTGTTCCGGATCATCAAAGATAGTTACATCCTCCAGGGGGTTCTTACCCAAGACAACCAAATCCGCGTGGAATCCCTCTTTAATTTGACCAATGGCGTCCTCCCAACCCATCATTTTCGCAGGGTTAATTGTCGCACTGCGTAGAACTTGCAACGGCTTCAACACCTGCGACCGTAATGCAAACTCGTGTGTCTGAGCCGAGCCCAGAGGACCGAGCAAATCAGAGCCGTAGCACATCGTGACACCCGCCTCAGCCGCAATCTTCAGAGCCTCAAGACCGGACTTGAGGACTTGTGTGTTCTTTGACTGTGATTCAGGGGGCAAATATCCCTTCCACTGCTCTGATGCCATTTGCGCATAGGCAATCAATGTGGGCGTCAGATAAACACCTTTGTGTGCCATCATCTTGGCGGTCGGCGGATCAACAAAGTTACCATGTTCGATACCCTTGACACCGTTATCAATGCAGTGCCGAATAGCTTTGACCGTGTAGGCATGAGCAGTGACAAAAGTCCCGGCATTATTAGCACATTCAACCATTGCTTGGATCTCGCCCGATGTGAACTGTAAATGCTCCAATTTATCTGTTGGAGATGCCACACCACCAGATCCCATGATTTTGATAAAGTCTGCACCGCAACGAATCTCTTCGCGTACAGCAGCCATGCACTCAGGGACGCCGTTGCACATGCGGCCTAGGTGGTTGTTGCTGTGGGTTCCGCCACAGCATTCAGTGGGTTCGTGCGAGCCGCGAAGATCGCCATGTCCGCCGAATTGGGACAGAGCGTGTCCGGAGATGAACACGCGTGGCCCCGGAAAGACGCCTTCGTCGATAGCCTCTTTCAAGGCTAGCTGTGCCCCGCCGCAGTCGCGGATGCTGGTGAAACCGCGGTGTAGCATCTGAGCAGCGGTGTAGGGCTGTCTGAGCAAGTGGACATCATTGGGGTTTCCGAATGCCTTGGAAAGGTCGTTAAATCCGGGAACAGCACATAGATGGACATGAGCGTCAAAAAGTCCGGGGCAAAGATAGCGGCCTTCACAATCGATGATAGTTAGATCGGTCGGAAAGGGCTCTGGCAAGGATGACGAGACTGATTGGATTTTGCCTTGGCGAGTGATTACAGTCGAATTCTCGAGGATTTTCCCTTCTTGAACATCAACGACCTTGGCATTTGTGAATAGGTAACCCTGGGGCTCTGGACGAGCCCAAGGCTTGATGTTAGAGCCCGGCACACTATTGTCGGACATGATAGTCGGTAGCGAATGGAAAATGGTCGATAGTGAAGGGAGATAGCGGGAGGACGTGCCTGATATACTCAACGGTATGATAGGAATATAACAACGATCGCAGTTCTGGCCGAAAGCACGATCGGGAAGTTGGACGTTCGTGGCCAAGTTGCCGACGCATCGTCATCGGACCGATGCCCCGCTTGACTTAGGTTATCAGCTCCCGTTGATCCTTGCCATATCAGTGAAAGATAGGCAGATCACAGCGCGGACGGAATCTGGGGTCGGCAAGCTGTCCATTGTCTTCCATTTAACATCTGCAGTGCACGGTCTTAGCTAGCTCAGATGTTACATTTTCATCGCGGAGCTTAGATTGTGCTTGCCGCCCCTGTTGACTCGCCATTCTGTGTAACTTGGGTGTCCAACACCCAGCCGCCTCTGAACATGGACAGCTCAAAGGAACACGAATCATTCAAAAATGAGGCACAACGTACAAGCGGCGAGATCATAGGAGTGTGTGAAGGGTACGCTGGTTACACTGCTGAAGAGGAGAAGGCCGTATTGCGCAAAATTGACATGGTCATTCTGCCATTCGTGAGTATTCGCCTGTTTCTCCCTAGATTCGGTCAAAGTGGCTAACGCGACATGATAGATGTGCTTTGTCTTCTTTCTGCAGTACCTTGATAAGCAGAGTTTGAGCTATGCCGCTGTGTTTGGACTCAGGGATGACTTGAACTTGACCAGCTCGGAGTATTCCTGGACCAGCTCCATCTTCTACGTTGGCCAACTCGTCTCCGAATACCCTTTCATCTATCTTATGAGCCGACTCCCACTGACGAAGTTTGTCGGCGCGACTGTGTACGTTTCTACCCATTTGAATGGCCCTTCTATCGTCTTGCTAATGGCTCTGTAGGATCGTCTGGGGCGCTATCTGTATGTGTCTCGCAGCCCCGAAGAACTTCGCCGGGTTCGCTGCCGTGCGCTTTCTTCTCGGTTTCAGCGAGGGTGCCGTGTCCCCTGCATTTGTCACCATCACAAGCATATGGTATCGCAAAAAGGAGCACACCACTCGCACAGCCCTCTGGATCACCATGAATGGCGTCGCTCAAGTTGTCGGCTGCCTTCTTATGTACGGAATTGGCAAAAACGGATCGCTTTCTATCGCCCCCTGGCGCATTTTGTTTATAGTTTGCGGAGCACTCACTGTTGTGGCCGGCATTGGATTTTTTATGCTCATGCCAAATGGCCCCAAAGACGCGTGGTTCCTAAACGCACGCGAAAAGGAAGTTCTTTCCTTGCGCTTGGCACAGGACCGTGAGGGTGGTGACAAGACATCATTCTCGCTTGCACAGCTCAAGGAAGCAATGTTGGATCCCAAGGCTTGGATGGTCTTCTGGTTTGGTGTTCTGGTGACCATGCAGTCGCCGGTATTGACGTTCGCATCCCTTGTCATCCAGTCTATTGGCTATAGCAAGCTTGACACCATGCTATACACCGCTCCATCAGGGGCTGTGCAGATTGCCATGCTTTGGATTGGAACTGCCCTGGTCTATCTCGTCCCTCGCCAACGGACCCTGGTGGTTTTGGCCCTTATAATCCCACCACTTATCGGTTGCGTCTTCTTGTTGAAGCTAGACGTGAGCGCCCAATGGGGCCTGATCGTAGCTTCTTGGATGGTAAGTATTTTCTCACCAAAACTATATATTGCAGGTTAGGTTTTCTAACAATCTACAAAGGCTTCCTGTATCACCGCCCCCTGGTCAATCCTTCTCTCACTGTCCGCTTCCAACGTCAAGGGCAACACGAAGCGATCTATTGTTAACACGATGTTTTTTATCGGCTACTGTGCTGGCTGTATTGGTGGGCCACAGCTTTGGACGCACAGCCCACGTTACACCGAAGGTGTCATTACTGGCATCGTGACTTGGTGCTTGCTCTTTGTGGCTGTCATTGTCTATCGTGTTCTCTGTACCATGGATAATAAGAATCGGGATGCAGAGGGGATTTCAGGGGTTGATATGGCCCGCGAATTCGAGCTGGACGAAAATGGATTACCTAGGAATGATTTGACTGATAAGGAAGACAGGCAATTCCGGTATGTGTGGTAATATGTGACAATTATATTGTATACATAAACCTGGGTGATACTATATCTGTCTATTATAGATATTGAAGTTTAATTGATCTGGCCGCCTTGTTGTTTCTAAACTTAATTTACATATACGGTTTTATCTTTGAGATGCTGCTCACGAGCGGTGCCTTTCACAAAGTTTATAGCATGTTCATAATTCCCTTGATTGTGAAGAGACAAGACTCAGGTCCATAGCTAAGGAGGATTGCGCCAGCCATAAATATCAGCGCATTTTAAACTGCTCCCCTCGATCACTCACAATCCGACACCACGTTCTATAAGCCCTGACTCTTTTTTCCACGTTGTTAGCTACGCCCTGCAATCGGTCTTTCTCGGTCCACAGCTCGTGGTAAAGACATGGTGAGGAGTCTAGTACCCCCAAGAGAACAATTTTCAGTATTAGATGGAAGAGACGCATGAAAGACACTGAAATAGGCTCGGGGCCAGGAGGTCCGATCTCTGTCTGAAAGAGTTGAAGATCAATGAGCCACGATTCTAAGGAGTCCAGCAGAGCCGTTTTCTCGGATAGTAGTCGAAGAGCGTTTCCTATCGATTTGACTCGCGACACTTTGCCGAGGAATTCGAGCGTCGATGCGGCGATCCTTGTAAGCTTTGTCCGCATGTGGGGTACAATCGTGCGAAAATCGCGAGATTCACCAGGCTGTTGATTAGGCGAGATCGAACACAGAGATAATCTCGTCCCGCTTACATCGGCTGTTGCTGGAGGATCCGCGATCTTACATGGTGCAGCGAACAGCTTGATGATGAAAACATCTAGTAAGGGTAGCTGGCCGTGGTGTGCTGGCACCAACCTACTCGCCGCAACAACATGTGGCCTCGCCCGGTACTCGTACATGATGCTGAGTCCTCGAACGATATGCTGGGCCATAGCAGCGTAATTTTCCCGCACTTGCTCAATACTGATGAAGATCTGACAGCAAAGTAATGCCGACTTCAACCCATTAGAGCCCAGAGATGACAAGTTAGACGCGAGACCGCCCAAAGCCATACAGTATTGCTGGAGGCCATAGCTATAGCTCGGGGTCTGCTGTGCGACAGACGCTCGACCGTCTCCGGACGTCTCGAAATCTTCCCGGAGAGCTCTGAGAGACGAAACTGCGTGTCGTATAGGCGGATCAGTCAGGCTGGCTTGCAGGACTTGCCTGGCTTCTTCGTCACAGCCCAGCCTCACGTCAAAGATGGTTTTGGTTGAGAAGTAACGGCTGAGAAGGGCGATGTCCTGAGGGGTGATCTCAGTCAAGATGGGCCTGATGGGTTGTAAAGCAACGTCTGACGTGATGCCACCAGCATGACCGTTGTTGCTGGGTTGACTGGTAAAAACCCTAAAAGGGGATTCGTAGCCGTCGCAAGTACGACCAGTGTTGACACATTTTTGGCAAAACGGCTTATTCTCGTCGCATTTGACTTTTCTAATTCTATTGCTGTTCAGCACAATCATTGCAGAGCTGACCTTCCGTCTAAAGTCACAATCTTGGGCTGTAATCCGGTGATGGGACGGGATCTGTGCCCTGTAACTGACCTGCAGGTTACACAACCAGTTTTCACCTTGGTTCTATACTCGATGTTCCGTTTGCGGGCGACAACGGTTCTGGCCATCGTTGGGCCGGCGGTAGGGTTCGTAACAAGCAAGAAATCCGAGCAGACGAATCGAATGATGCAGCTTGACTCATCACGAGGGCCATGAAGAAGGCACCACACCCCCACCAAAGAGAGAATAATCTAGCGTGGCGTAAATCCGCTGAAGCTCGCGCTCGGCCTTTCGATAAAGCGCATCTCCGACTCCCGGGCGTCGGCGCTAGCTCGATTGGGTAGCGAGAGCGAACCAACCAATCACACCCGTTTTTGGACGGGCTTCATCCTTCTCCCAGCTTACATAGAGATGGTGGCCGCGTTCCGAAGCTGAGTTATCTCGGCTTAAATACCAAGTCGCTGGCCCCGATTCCTCTTGAGATGAATACTGACCGAATGTCAAGGCTCCCAAACCGCACCAGATTCATGTCAAACCTACCGCGCAGCTCCAAAATGCCGGCTTTTACTCTTTATGGCTCTCGTGGTTCGACCAACACCGACCGCGTCCGCTTGACTCTCGCCGAAGGTGGCTTTACGGATTACGAAGTCGTACTTCTCAACCTTCAAAAAGGAGAGCAAAAGGTGGGTTACCGTTGCTCTTGGAAGGCGTGGCTTCCCTTTGCCAGCGTAATTTGTATATCACTTCGAGCCTCAAGATGTCTTTCCCATTCATCAAATATTTATTCCCCTACCTGCAACGTTCAATTCTCGTGGGAGCTAACGCCGCTGAATCCAGTCCGAGCAATACATGAAACTTCACCCATGGGGTAGAATCCCTGTAATAAGTTTCCCCTCGGGGTTCACTCTCTACGAGAGTCGCGCAATCTGCATTTACCTCGCAAGGAAGTACTCCTTTCCACTTCTACCTCCCGACTCCGACATCGAAGCTACGGCACTGTTCGACCAGGCGCAGTCGGTAGAAATGACCTACTTCGCAGAACCTGCAGGTAGAATCGCATTCGAAAAATTTGCCAAAAAATTCAAGGGGCTGTCTCCTGATGAGGCTGTTGTCTCAGATGCTCTGCGGTCAATTGAGATGTTTTTCGACGTTGCAGAACGTCTCTTACACCACAAAGACTACATGGCTGGAAATGACTTCACTCTCACGGATATTTACTACATTCCGCTGATCCAAAGGCTTTTCGCATGCGGGTATGGAGATATCATCGTCAGCCGCGAAGCTGTGAGTGCTTGGTGGGACCGCTGCATGAGTCGGCCAGCCATACGGGGGATGTTGGCCGCTGACAAGGAGGCTGCGGCTGCTGCTAGTAGAGGATAAAAAGCCATCTATGTTGTTCTGGGAGTCATCTGGACAGTCCCACATCAACTATACTTATTTGGCAAATTTCGATTTGTAAATACACAAAACGTGTCCGTCCTAATATGGCAGAATGAGCAAAATTCAACAGCTCTGAAAATCATGTATGCAAGAAGGTCTATTAGTCGTCTAATCTGCGTTCTGTTGCGTTGTGTTGTACGGACAGTAAGGTTATATGCTTTTATTTACCTTGAACCCTTGCAAAATGAAACTGGTGTTGTAATAATAAGGCTCTGAAGCTCCAATTCACATTTGTATCTTCCGATTGCGTGACAAGTGATTTGTGAGCGGCCCTCGCCGAGGCCCTAACACATCTTTTTTAACAACGTTTAAGAAAGAGCGGTCAAGAGTTGCCAGAAATTATCCGGTATGTATGTGAGTTACAGTGTAGCGTCTGAATAAAATTAAAAGCTGCCACAGTCTCCTCTAGTTTTGGAACACTACCCAATTCGGAATCAATCCAATCTAGCAATTTGCAGGAGCAAAGCCCAGAGTTCCATCCTTGACGTTGTGGTCGACATAGGTTCCATGGAAAAATGCTGTTCAGCATTAGCTGCACTGTTCGACAAGACTACAGAGTACTCACGTTGACCAACGACCCAAAGGCCTTCAACTGGCATGGAACTGGTTCCCGACACAATAGCAGTGCAGTTGTTGTTTCCATTGTTCGCGGCAATCCACTGGTCTGGCGCAATATTAAATATGGAGCTGCGGTGGCTAACAAGCTTAGAGTGCTGCTTGGCGGCGGCGGTGGCATTCTTTCGTGATGGAATGCTGAAGCCGAATATGGGAGGCTGGTTGCATGGAAAATAGCCGGTGACAGATTTGATGGTTGTGCCAGAATCTTCGGTCGTTTGGACAACAGCTTGGATGCCAGAAGCTTTGAATATCTCGATTACTTCCTCAAAAGGGCTGGTACTATGTCAGCAGTGTTTCTCCAATGTCGGCAATCCAGACTGATGCTTACCCGATAACCGTGGCTGTTCCAGTATCCAGCTCAACGAGTGCATTGGACTTGATGATCTTGTTATCAAGCGCAATGTCAGCATATAAGGCCCACTCCTGGATGACAACGGAGGCCGTAGTAAGCTCTCCCTTGAACAGGGACTTGTCCAAGGCTCCAAGCACCTGCGTGCCCTTTCCATCTTCCCATAGCGTGATTCCAAATCGACAATCGGCAACTTGTCCCTGTTGACACAACGAGTGAAAGAAGGGAGCAGCGCCATGGAAGGAAGAAACTGCCAGACCAGCAAATCCAACAATGCCGTCGGCAGGAATCAGAGCCGTTCCATCCGCAGATCCGACCGTTTGATGCGCCTCCATCGATCCAAATTTGACGGTATCGTTGTACATTTGGCCGGTGACCTGTACAATAAGACTTGGTTAGTGTCATATCTGACGAATATTTCTCATGTTCGCATACTGTTCCACTGCCCGATCCATCGCTTTTCGTGGTTGCATAGGTGATTGTGAAGTTCTCATTGATATCAATGGCTCTCGATCCCTTCTTATAGAGGCCGGGGTTGACAATCACGTCAGCTGAACCGGTGTCAACAAGGAGGGTAAGGTTCTTGGAGCTGCCGACGTCGAAACTGCCGAACCAAAAGAGCTAATCAATTATTAGCGCACTGTCACATGCTTCATTCGCCCACCTCACATTTGCTTCACTGATTGTTTCGATACCATATTTATGCCTCATGCCGGGGACAGGGCGATGGTTCAGGTCGATCCGAGAAGGTACATAGTGGGGCACGGCCGAGCACATCGGGATAAGCCCAAGAGCTCCCAGGAAAATTGATATGGTCAACATGTTGGGATGATTGCTTTCAAGTCCTCCTTGCTTGTTTGCTGCGCAGATGATATAATTTCCCTGGTCGAGGCCATCATCCATTTTATACCATTTCTTGGTGAACTTCAATATCTCATCGAAGAATCAGCATTCCCCACACGTTTCGGCCCCCACATAAGCCTCACTCCTCACGGACTTCTAATTCTTTCACCTACTGGAGTCTCTCGTAAAGATCAGCCTTAAGAGGCAATCGATTAGCTTGACAAGTCTATTCATAGTTTCGAGGCCAGGCTGCCGGAAATGAATCGGAGTCTTTTAGGCGTATTTAGTGTTCTTCAAGCCCGGTATCCTTCCGTCCTCTAAACCATTCAACGCTTTGCCTTCGGTTACGCTAGACTAATTAGGCTTAGATTTCGCGGCTGAGCTGTATTTGCTAACTTCTTTCAAGCCGAGACGGTTCCTTTTGTTCTCGGGCGCAGTCTAGCAATCACAAAGCATTTCCGCTGAGTACCGACCTTTGCAGCAAGGGCGCCCGGGGCCTGCTCTCAATTCCACTATTCGATATGGCTGGCTCCAATCGCCGAGTTTCAAAAGGCAGATCGCATAACGGTTGCACCACTTGCAAGTAAGTTCCTGCAGAAAGTGGGCCTGACCACGCTGGCCTGTTCGGCCGAGGGCAGAGTATGTCTGTTTGATTTTAATGAGCGGTACAGAATACGACGAGTCAAATGCGATGAAGGAAAGCCTATTTGTCTAAGATGCGAGTCCACCGGAAGGAAATGCGAGGGTTATGGAGATCCTGAAGGAATCCCAAGATCAGGCAATTCATCCCCCTCTGGCAGTCTTCGTATCGTGCAGCATGTCCCTGGCATCTCGCAGCCCACTCGCATGTGGCAGATTTCAGAATCGGCTGATCTGATCTGCGATATCGAATATCGATCGCTCGAGTTCTTCCAACTCCATACTACGCAATGTTTTGGAGCCGATATTGGCTCTTTTTTGCTTCGGGCAGCGTACCACGAACCAATCATTAGGACCATTGCTGTCGCTATCGGATCTCTTCATCGGTCTTTTGTTTTCGAACAAAGGGGTCTTTTGACTAAAAGCGAAGACACGCACTTCACACTACTTCACTACACTAAAGCGATCCGGCAATTAGTTGCCGTCCACCCTCAAATCTCTCCCCAAACCAATGACACTTTCCTCATCGCTTGTATCCTCTTTTTCTGCTTCGAGTGTCTACAGGGCCATTACAGGTCTGCTTTCCGACATGCTACATCTGGTCTCAAGATTATCAGCCAACAGCGAAGCTTGCCGAGCGACACTGCACTGCGCATGTACATGCCACCTGAAACGATAACGTTGCTTTTTAGCATTTTAGAGAACCAAATCCTGGAGATAGAGGGTGACGAATTGCTCAGCCTTGAAGACCGACCGAGATTACTGTCAACTTTTTCGGATCCTATCATTAACCTATTACAACCATCTTCAACTGTCGACGACATTCTTAGATCCTTTCAAATACTGTACAATCGCTTTGTGCGCTTTGAATCCGTCTGTGAAATGCTGGTAGAACAACTCGAAAACCAACCCTTTGAATTTCTTGCTCAAGTCAGACACATTCAGATGGAATACGTCCGAATTCGCAACGACATGCAGAGCTGGATGGACATCTTTGAGAAGTGGCTCAGGGAGTCATGCACAATCGAGAATGACGCTCGTGTCATAACGATGAAAGTTTGGAGATTGGTCATGTGTTTATTTCTCGATTTGGAATGGCCACCATCTGAATTGACTTGGGACAAATATACGGAGACATTTATCGCTATCAACTCTCTTGTTGCGGATATGCTGGGGGTTCCATCCTACAGCCTGACCTCTTGCAACAGCTCGCCTGGCCCTCAGACACCAGATGGGTCAGCATCTGCAGTAGGTGGGGAAACGGCATCCTTTCTTCCTCTTCGGCCTAAACCTTCAAAAACGATCGCGCCTACCTTTTCTCTATCTTTAGGTGTTGTCACGCCTCTTTATCTATGTGCCACTCGTTGTCGGGACTCAGCTACTCGACACTACGCTATCGATCTGATGGCTTACTCACAACGTCGTGAGGGACTATGGGACGCAGAGCTGGCAGGTCGCATCGCAAAGCGTATAGTCACGATTGAAGAAACCGGTGCCGGAATCGCACCCGGAACTGAATACGGACCCGAGGAAATTAAACTATCTGCACGCGTCAGATCATTATCGCCTTCTTTTGGGGAGGGAAGAGTGGCAAAGATAAGGTACAATCGGGTTAGTGGTGATACTGGTCTTGTGGAAGAAGTTTTTACTTGGTAGACTTTTGCTCCGAATGAAAACTGGCATATCAAATTAGATTCTGCCATCTCTCTCAGTATATTTTCGGCTAGATTGAGTCGCGTTTGGGTGGCATAGTAGATAGCTTCTTGGTCGCATGGAATATTATTCAACTTGAGACACTTTTCTTATTCAATGTATACGTGAAATCCACAACTCCCGAGCTACTTAAGTTTCCTGTCCTGGTGAGACTTCTTCGAGCCAGAGCGCTGATCGCACAGACCGCTCAGCTGGGCTATGCTGTTATATCATTTGGTAAGGCCATAGGCTCTGAAATCTTTTCTTCTTGGCCAATTGCACACCCGCTCGGGATAAAATTATGTTACCGATGTTCGACACCGGGCAACCGATTGTCTTTCAGATAAGATATTCCATGCCTATTTCACCATTATTACGACTGCCGATTATGTGATTGTCATTCATTGAATCCTTCTGTACATTACCTCGCTTATTTTCCTGAAAAATGCCTGCTACAGCAATTTAAAGAGCTTCAAAATTGTTTTATCGAAAAGCTTCATTAACGCAAAATGTCGTACCCATCCGCCATGACAAGCTTGATTCACAACCCACAATTACGCGTACTCAACGTTCTCCAAGAAAATGCCGATCAAGACCTTCTTAGGACTTCCTTCCTTTCGCACAGCTCAAGTGGTAGCTCAGACCGGTGTCGACGTCAGCGTTTTTCAGTTCCCTCATTTTATTGATCCTACTAAAGATCATATAGGGTATAACCATCGATTGTGAGCACGGCCATGTCAGCGATGATTCGATGCACAGTTCGACTGCGGCTATCGCTGCTTTGGGAGTGTCGCCGCTTGTCTGCCTCAGAATGACTCACTCGGATTTGGTTAAAAGAGCATTGGATGCTGGTGCACTGTGAATAACACGAATGCTCCCAGTTCAGTACTGAAATGCTACAAGCGTCATCCTTGCTCCTCAAATTTATACTGCCGAAGAAGTAAGGGCCTGTTTCTTGTTTCAAATTTCCCCCGCAAGGTCTCCGTGAGCAAGGTTCGGCGTTCCCTGTCATCGCCCACGGCATCGACATTCCTGCATACCTGAAAACCGCGAACGAAACACACCGACCTGAATGCAATTAGGTGCTCACAATTATATTGAGGCTAGCTTTATCGTAGTACGTAAAGGCCGGCTGAAATGCATGTGATGATCTAAATGAACGGCGTTTTGGTAACTTGCCGATATCTGCAACTTTTGGTCCACTCAAGCGCTCGGCGAAACCAGTCGATACGGAAGCTAATTCGGTATTACACCACACTCCGATCTACCAACTCGGCGACTGATGGCTATGCCATGGCCGCCCAGCATTTATGAATCTTGCCCAAGTACGTGGCGACAGTCAATTTCTCCGTGTCAAGTTGTCAATTCTTTGATATATGATCCTCTCTAGGCCTACTGAATTGCCTCATCCCTTCCTCGACGCACGCTCGAGTCCTCGTTGAAACCGTCTTCACAAAGGGAATTACGTTGTAATATAATACCGGGTTCAAAATGGGAAAACAATATCTTGACCTCTCGATTGCCCCCGCGGACACTGCGTTCGGTCTCAGGCCGAGTTCGATGCAGACCCTCACCCAAGCAAAGTGTCTTTGATTGCCGGGGCATATCGCGAGGAAAATTGAAAACCTTGGGTCTTGCCCAGTGTCGAAAAAGTATTTTCAACAAAGTCTTGCGAAATCGGACAGCAATTAACGACTAGTCTAGGCAAAGGAGCGCCTCCGGGAAACCACCCACGAATACCTGGGCATAGCAGGTTCGCCAACCTTCATAAACCTGGCAAAAGATATTGTCTTCGGGTCTGTCGCATCCAGACTTCAAGACAATTCAACATCAATCCAAACTGTGTCTGGTACAGGTGCAAACCACCTTGCCGCCACATTTCTGGCCTGCCACCTCCGCCCAAGCCATGTTTTCATCCCTGCTCCGACTTGGATCAATCACAAATCAATCTGGGAGATGGCAGGGGTAAGTGTTGCAGAATATCCATACTACTCATCTGTCACAAAAGAAGTTGATATTGTTGGGATGCTGAATGCCCTAGATCGCACTGAGCCCAACGATGTTGTCATCCTGCAAGCCTGCGCGCACAACCCCACCGGAGTGGACTTGTCAAAGTCTCAGTGGATGCAAGTCGCTGACTTAGATCGGCGAAAAAAGCTATTTGTGGTCTTCGACAGTGCGTATCAAGGCTTCGCGACTGGCGATGTCGACGGCGATGCCTGGGCGATTCGCCAATTTACAGAGGATGTGCTCGCATTCGAGACGCATCCAGGGCTGTGTGTGGCGCAGTCATTCTCGAAGAATTTCGGGCTGTACAGTGAGCGTGTCGGTGCTTTGCACCTGATTGTACCGCGCCATCTTTCGGTGCAGGGTGCGCGTGGTGAATTAATGGCTATTGTGCGGGCAGAGTATTCTAACCCGCCACGGTTCGGGGCAAGTATTGTTGAAACGATCCTTTTAGATCAGGATTTGAGAGCTCAATGGGAAGCAGATTTGGACACGATGAGCTCACGAATCCGAAGGATGAGATGTGAGCTGAGGCAGAGGCTGGAGAAGGAGACGCAGCAGGACTGGGCATATGTTGAGACGCAGATTGGAATGTTCAGCTACACAGGGCTAACTTGTGAGCAAGTTTCTCGGCTCAGAAACGAGTTCCATGTCTACTTGTTGCCGTCGGGTTGGCTGAGTTTGTGTGGATTGAATGATGGTAATGTCAAATACGTGGCATATGCTATTGGCGAAGTCATGAAGACCTAGACGAGCAGGTGAATTTAATTATGAAAACTTAAACTAAACAGTGAAATTCGGACTCAAAAATATTTACTTCAAAATGGTAAACTAAACGGGTATTTGGGGGTACTATAGTGAAATAGATCAACAATTACCAACTCGCTTGGGGCTTTCTAGCAAGTAAGATACCCAACTAACCCTATTTTTTATCCGCCGAGGATGCCAGTGTCAAATACAGTCACTGTCGATTCACTGTCGATAAGTGAGCTTTGCTCTATGGTACTGTTTTAGGTGCTTCTTGGGCTCCTTTTGGATTTGCATCTGCACAGGCTACGCATTTAGCGGAGTTGAGTCGAAGACCTTATTGTGAGGGCGACACAGATGAGATTTCTGAGAGATCTTAGGCCGTTTATGTGGTATAGTGCATTGTGGAAAAGAACGAGATATCATGCCTGATCTTCGAGCAGTGAGTGTAAAACGCCTTGGCTATGAACTAAGTTCTCTATCTCTAATTTCCATATTACTTCTACTATTTTCTATCCTGAATACAACTTTTAACCGATTCTGTTCAGAAAAGCCGCAATCCGACGCCACATCTCCACTGGGTTGGAATACATAGGGAAATGGCCACTTTGCGAAATCTCCGCCAACTCCACATCCTCCTTCTCTAACCGCCTTAGATACGACAACCCGCTGTTCTCCTCGCCAAACATGAACATTTTAGGGCATCGCAGTCCTGAAAATTTTCCGAGCAGGTCTTCATTATCCGATAGCCGCACCATGGACTCGAAGATTGGACGCACAGCGCCAGCTTGTACCCGCGCGCGTAAGGTACTAGCATATAAAGCGCTAGCGAAGGATTTTGTCTCACGAGTGCGAGCTATGAACATATCTAGGAACTCCTCTGGATTATCAGAAGGGAAATTGAAGATTTGCCGGCTTAGGAAGCAGTCCTCCGGTGCAAGATTGCCTTTGATGTTCACAAAGCTCAAGACTCGTTCAGGATGCTTGTGGGCAAGGAGAAGCGAGGTGAGTCCCCCCATAGAGTGGCCCATAATATGAAATTTGGTGATTTGGAAGTGTGAAAGGACTGCGGACGCAGTTGCGACAAGGAAAGAGATATCAATAGCGGAAAGGTCGTCACTTTGGGAGTGCCCGCAGCCCGGGGCATCAAAAGCGAGGAAACCATAATGTTGCAAGGCCGGGTTAAGAATGATGTCTGATAGATCTTCTTTGCAAGAGCCAAACCCATGCAGGAACAGGATTGGAGGGTTGGCATTCAGGTTGTGGATTGTGGAGAGGTTGAGGTTCACGCCCTCTACTCGAAGCGGAATAGACGTGTACGAGAACGCCATTCTGCACGCCGCGATTGAAGGAGAACGATGTGAAAGGGAAGGTCTATAAGCGTTGGTTGGTCTTTATATTGTACTATCGTGGAAATGATATCTGACTTTAATACTCGGTCAACAGGCTCGGCATGAAGACTTTTCGCCGTTCCCGTTGAATCCGGAGGTGGCGGGATTCGGCTGCCAAGAATAGCCAAACTTTGTTCGTATAGTTAGTTGCCTTACGTATACACATTGAAGTCATTTTCTGCCTATCACTTTTCAATTGGTCCTTGCTCGTCAATCTGAGACTGTGAAGCTAGGGTAAGGGACCAGCAATTTGAGGAAAAATCACCTCGCGCAATCCACCTTAAGAATGCAGAATATTCTTTAGTCCCACCGCCTTTGCCCTGTGGCTTTCCAGATAGATTATTGCTTCTCCTTTTCTTCCTTCTTCATAGCTTCAACCTATCGCTGGCTTCTCTTCTTTCTTTTAATTTTTTTCGGAAATGTTTCGTGATTCCAGATAATTAATTGAAGGGAGTTAGAGTGAGATATTCAATCCATATATAATGACTTGTTGGATGGAACAGTTCCTGGGAATCAAGGGTAGCCTGTTCGCTTACTCTTCAGCAATTACTTTGTAAAAAACGGATGTCTAGATCCGGCCCTTGATAATATCGGCCGCTCGCTCAGCGACAGCGTACACTGTGCTCTGTAGGTGTCCACAAACTTGGAAGGGGATGACGGAAGCATCCACGACGCGGATATTTGAGGTGCCGTAGACCTTCAGCGAGGTGTCAACGACACCGCCGATTTCCTTCGGCATCATTGCGGCCGTGCTGATGGGGTGGAAGTTCGAACGGACTGGTAGATTATTAGTATATTGAGTACCATCGCAGGTGGAAGATCATTCACATACAGTTGTTCTTGATGAAAGGCGACCATCCCTGGTCATCAGCCGTTGCAGAAACAGTGGAAAGACCAGGTTTAGTTTCAGCACCAGCCATAGCAGCGAACGGCTCGGTGTTGAACAACTGACGGATGAAGCGGGCAGCCTGGACCTGGGCCTGGAGATCAAAGTCGAGCATGAAGTACTTCGGGTCGATAGCGGCCGTGGCGGTCGGGTCGGCGGATGAGATGTGTACATTTCCACGGGAGAATGGGACGGAACCCCAGTATTCGGTGTCTAGGGTGGTTCCAGATGGCTCAAGCAGGATTTCGGCGACAGGAATGTGCGACTTGAAGATCAAGTCCCACTGGATCTTGAAGAAGCGCTCGATGTCGGCAGCCTTTGTGACGTTTCCGTTGGCGGATGCCACCTGGGTAGCATAGGCGGGGAGCTTTCTGAGGAGTTTGGCACCTACGGCCGTAGCATTGGAGAAAAGCTGACTCGCGGAAGGGTATGCGACGTAGTCTGCAACCCCAGAGTAGTTTGATTTGGCGTCGTACGCTAGGCCGTTGTTCATTTGATCTTGGAGGTTCTCTCCAACTGTTGGGAGGTTGACCTTGGTGTCAATACCATACTTGGAGAGAACTCTAGAGGCAATTAGGTTGGCTTCTGCCTCTTTCCTGAAGGGAAGGTTACTTACTCTGGGTTTCCGACGCCAGATAGCTCAAGCAAAGCAGGGGACTTCAATGCACCCGCAGCGAGAATGACTTCACGGGAAGCCTTGACAACAGTGGTAGTGCCATTCGCCAGGGTAACTTCGACGCCATCAGCGGTGGCATCATCGCCAGCCTTCCAAGTGATCTTGTTGGCATTCGTATTGAGCCACACGTGAAGGTTGGTCCGAGACTTGTAAGGGTAGTAGTACGCGCGAGCAGCGTCCTCACGGATGTTCAACTTCGAATCAACCGTCTTAGGATAAAGAGTGTATCCGATCATTTGGCCGCCGTTGGGGTCAATGTTGTATGGCACAGGAACGGGCATGTTCTGATAAGTCGTGTTCAACTTCTGTGCAAGTCCATCGTTCAACTGCGACTCGGACCAGCCAACCTTCAAAGGTCCGTCAAAACCGTGGTAGGCAGGATCATATGCAACGCCGGAACCTTCCAGCCATGAGAAGTCGTCGCCTTGGAATTGCTCACCCTTGCGGTAATAGGGGATCAGGTTCTTCCAGTTCCAACCCTCATTACCCACCGTCTCCCAAGCATCAATCTGAGCATTTTGGGCCCGGAGATACACCATGCCATTGATGGTAGATGTTCCTCCAAGCGCCTTGCCGGCTCGAACAGTCTGCGAGTAGTTCCCGGCATATTCCTGGTCCACAGTCTGGTAGGCCCAGTCAATATCGGTACCGAATGCTTTTCCGTATCCAGTCGTATCGGTCACGTTGGGGTTATTATACACTGAGCCTCCAGCTTCGATAACGAGAACATTGGTGTTTCTGTCCTCTGAAAGACGGTTTGCGACTACCAAGCCACTTGTACCACCTCCGACAATGATATAGTCATAGGTGGGTTCCGGCTCCGCGAGTAGCATGGGGGATGGCGGCTGCCAAAGGAAGCAGCGCAAGACTTACGAGACTGCGCATATTGAATGTAGTAATTCGAATGAGAAAAATGAGTGGTCTACTCTCGCATCAATTTTCCTGGAAACAGGGGCATTTTATTTATACTCTATCTGTGGTGACACATGAAACCTTTCTGGAACGTGATAGTCGCACTCCACTTTCTCATCACGCCAGAGAGGATTCCTTCGGCCATCACTAATGATTCCGTCAGCACTCACCTATAGCCTTTTTTGAGCAGATTACTGATCTCACTCGATCTAAAGACCCACATCTAATATTAGGATAGCCAGGAACATACATCAATGGTCAATCCTAGACAGATTACACATCCGGCCAAGACTCTTTACAAGCCGGCTGACAAGCTTGATCAGCATATGATTCGAGCAAAATGGAAAGAATGATTCGAATGGGAACTGCGCCTTGGTATCTTCAGCGGATCCATCTGCGCCTTCTATGCCTGACCGATACCACAAACGTGAAGATACTAGTGCAGGGGAAGCGCATTATTGACCCATAGAGTTTCGGTCGACGTAGTCCTAATCTTTTATCGAAATATTTTGACATCGGTGTATTTCAGGGTTTATAATTGACCGAGCGGAAATTGTTCCGGTCGCTTCTATCGTGCTCGAACCCTGAATATTTGCCGAACTCGGTTACGTATCTTGCTTCGGCACAAACTCGGTTACGTTTCTGGCTTCGGCACATTGACGCCGATCCTGTAACGGGACGGCAACCAGAGTCGACTGGTGTCATCCTCCACCGGCCGGCATGATGCAAGGGTGTGGAGAAACGGCTCGGGCTCGTTTCACCGACTTATGGAATAGGGTCGAAGTCCTTGAAACAACTATACCCTGCCAAGGGAGGCTAGTATACAGGAACACAGCAAAATTATCTATCCGAGACACTGCTTATCATGATTGTGACGGATTTCGCAATTACATGTTGCACTGAAACTCAGGATTTTTGCCATCAAGTTGAAAAGTGCGTGAAGCGAGAAAAGGCAAAATCTGATCAGATAAGATATTTTCCATGTCGGGAAAATCACAGGAAAGTCAATTGTACTCAATTGACCAACCAGATTTCCCAGAGGATTTCTTCCGAGTGGTCTCATGTGTAGGTGGAGCCGGGTGTCATCTCACATTCCCTTTGTGCTCTGGTGGTGGAGAAACCCCTATCTCAAACCATATCACAGCATGAGCTTTACCCTATCAAGAAGCTAACATGTTCAAAGAGGGTCTGAAACAGCGATCTCGAGCAGACTCTGCTGAGGATGAGAGAGTGGGGAACCGGCCGCAAGTAAAATTGTCAAATGCCGTGATTCAAAGTCAAAATATGAGCAATTACCGTAATTGCGCGTAAAGGGGATTTTTAAAAGTCATCGGAAGGATGGCTTGTGGCGGCCCAGGGTAAACAAGCAATCACCAGAGTTGAAGTTTAATCTCAAGCTTTGTAGTCAGTGCTTTTTGATCGCAGCGGTCTACGATGCCAATGAGTCGTTGATTCGTAAACGGTAGACTTTAGCTTTATTACATGACGTGCTTTCGATCATCCTGGGTCCAAGGAGGGCAAGACAAAGTGTCGGTAGTATATTCATCCACTATCATATATCTTACTTTGAAGCTTTTTGGTCTCTGTTCAACAAGAAATTAATCTGGTCATGAACACCACACAGTGTCGCGTTTTTTGAAAGCCGGAAGTATGGTATGAACATGTTTCCCTCTCGCAAGTAATGGATAAAAGAGACATTGAGGTGTAGAAGTGGCACCATTGTGGATTGAGGCAGAGCTTTGGCAATCATCACAGAGGCCTGGAAGAGATTAGAGGTTGAACCGTGCTTAGTATCTATTCCAATCTCTTACCATTTCATTCAATACAGTCTCAGTGGCGGAGCGGCGGGCAATCAAGAGGCCAATTTTCGTGTCGAACATCTTCAAAAGCAGTGGCTATGAGTCCACCAACAGCCTCTTCATATGCTGATATTTGAATCAAATTTTCAAGGTGGGAGCAGACTTTTCATTACCTGGGTCGTGGCAATCAACCCTGGGCCTGAAATACTGTAAACAGGTTTGATTCTTCAGCTTGAACTTTGTTTGCAACCCCCCACCCCTAAACTACATCATCAAAGGGGAGAGTTTCCGTACGCTTGGGCTACAAGCCTTGCAGATCGTGGAGATCAGTAAAGGTATTTGCTGCTGGTGGATCTCGGACAAGCCTTCACTGCACTTGTCGCGTTGTCTTGCCGATCTTGTCCGTCCCATCTTATCAGATGGACGATCAGAGCTTCCCGCTGGCGATGATCTTAATCACAACGGCCAGTTGATCATTTCCTATTGAGGCATGGCCAGTCGTAACCGGTTAAACTCCTGCGTTTCATCGATCAAACATGCGTGAAAGAAGCGATGCGTAGTTTTGAATAAAAATTGTAATTTTAAAATTTCTGCATGTAATTTTTCCTACATCGCAGCCCACTTTAATCGAGTGTAAGAGCTATAGAACGACAACCCTCCTAGCTAAGTTGCTCTAACACCCTCTCGAAGCTCTCTCTCACTGAATTATACAAGTTGCCTGTTTTTCATGAATTATGACTATCGTTAACTTGAGCAACGGGGATGGCGATCATGCCAAGCCAGCGCCCGTCACAACTACAGATGTTCTCATTGTTGGTGCTGGCCCTGCTGGTGCCTCTCTAGCATGTTTTATGGCATACTATGGTAGGGTCAACGCGACCATCATCAATCGGACTCTTTTGTTCTGCATACTAATGAAAGCTAGGTATCCGAGGGATCATGGTCAGCTCTTGTTCCACTAATGCCGATACTCCTAGAGCGCACATCACCAATATGGCGGCCATGGGTACCTCCTTCTCACGCAATTACACTCTGGAATTGTAACTAACACCAAGCAGAATGTCTTCGAGACATTGGTCTAGACATCGAGTGCAACCGTCTAGCAACCAATGGAAGAAACATGATGCACACCCGTTGGGCATACAGCATGGCAGGGGAAGAATACGCAAGGATTCACTCCTGGGGGCACGACCCAAAGCGTAAAGTATGTCGAAGAATAATCCCTCTAAAGTCGTGAAATAGACTGACACCAGTCAGGGTGACTATGAAACAGCCAGTCCTTGTGACCCCGTCGATCTCCCACAGACTCTCCTCGAGCCGATTCTTGTTCGATATGCCACACTGAATGGTTTCAGCAGTCGCTTTGACACCAACTTTATCGATTTCGTCCAAGACAACAAGGGAACTACATCAACACTCCGCGATAACCTCACCGGAACCAAATACAAAATCCGTTCGAAATACTTATTCGGCGCAGATGGAGCTCGAGGCGAAGTCTTCCGTCAACTTGACCTTCCACTGGACGTGCGACCCGATCAGGGCCTTGCTTTTAATGTTCACCTGAAGGCAGATCTCTCGGGCTATATGCAGTATAGGACGGGCAATTTACACTGGCTTCTACAGCCCGACAGAGAGCATCCGCTTTTCGGATGGGCGTGCATTGCGCGAATGGTTAAACCGTGGGATGAGTGGCTTTTCATCGTTCTTCCAGAGCGTGGAGAAGAGCTTGAGATTAATCCGACTAATGAGGAGTGGCTTGGTCGTATGAAAGAGTTTATTGGAGATGATACCATCCATACGGAGATCTTGGGTATTTCAAAATGGCGCATCAATGACGTCGTTGCGCAAAGATTCTCGAAGGGCAGAGTGTATGCTGGCTCCCTCCATTTGTATCGTTCCGTGGCTGACAATTTTACAGATTCTGTCTTGGTGATGCGGTGCACCGACACCCGCCATCGAATGGTCTCGGTTCCAATACTTGTATACAAGATGCGTACAACCTGGCTTGGAAGGTTGCATATGTTTTGAATGGTATGTTTTGTTTCTCGATTCGGTCTCTACATTGTTTTAACTAAGATTCTCCAGGCCAAGCATCTCACTCACTGCTCGAGTCATACTCAGCTGAACGTCAGCCTGTCGGTCGTGGAGTGGTCACTCGTGCCAACGAGTCATTCCGACACCATGGTCCCGTCTGGGAAGCGCTTGGGGTTGCACTTCCCACTCTAGAAGAAAGGACAAAGGCGCTTCACGAATTGACCCTGCCCACCCAAGAGGGTCGAGCCCGTCGCGCTGCCCTTCAGGCTTCCATCGAGATGACTGAACATGAGTACCACGCTCTGGGTACAGAGATGGGCCAATTTTACCAGAGCTCTGCTGTATACACTTCGGATGAGATGGCCCCATTCTACACCCGCGAAGTAGTTGCTAAAGATCAAGATCTAAGCCTCATTCGAAGCACATACCCCGGATGCCGCTTGCCTCACGTCTGGCTGAACATCGCCACTCCAGTGCGGCGCATTTCTACCATTGACTTGGCTGGAAAGGGTTCATTCGTGCTACTTACTGGTATTGGAGGCGAGGCTTGGAAGGCAGCTACCTCAGCTGTCTCCAAGGAGCTTGGTGTTCAAGTCAAAGCTTACTCTGTCGGTTTCCGCCAGGACTATGAGGATGTTTACTTTGATTGGGCGCGTGTTCGCGGGGTTGATGAGACGGGATGTATTCTGGTCCGACCTGATAACTTTGTGGCTTGGAGATGCAATACTGTGCTCGGGGACGAGAGTCAGACTACGAAAAAGCTACGCGTAGTCATGCAGAGCATTCTTGGCAAATTAAGATAGAATATACTTATCTTAGCTTCTCTTTATTGGAAATTTAGGAATTGAATGAAGCATGGGGGTATTATGAGATGAAGCGAGTTCAAACGGCGTATTGCACTTTGGAAGAAGATAGACTGAGTTTGCTGGCTTTTAGGCAAGGCTTACATCGTCTGTTGTAGGACCCGCCCGGAGAAATCTCGCCGCTGACTGTTTACAACCATAGTGGATCGGGCTGCTAAGCCGGCTCAATCCACAAAACGATGCCGAAATTTCTTTTTTGCGGGCTGGCAGCCACTTGACTAAGGGGCTGATAACCAAGCCTATTTTGGCTGTTTTATCCACCAGACGTGCCGTTTTTCTCACTGGCTCGGCTCTGTTCGAATTGATGTGCCGATGGATTTCAAAACGTCAACTACAGTCTCTCTGCAGAGATCAGGCTCTGCAAAAGAGCATCTTTCCAATTGGCAACCCCAGCGACGGAGATCGCTTTCTTCGCCATGGAGGGTAGTCCCAGTCTTAAACCAGTGCAATCAGCACGCTCAATTTCGGACTCCTTATCGCCTCTGCGGGAGGCGCTGTTCGTCACGATTGTTTGCATGGCCCAATTCATGACCCAAACGAACGTGGGCGTTTGTCTATCCCCACTCGACATTATTGGGGAAAGTTTCGATATTGAGGACTCTGGTATCGAGAGCTGGTTCCTCGCCGGGTATTCATTGACTGTCGGTACTTTCATCCTCGTCTTCGGGCGATGTGGAGACCTATTTGGATACCGGCGCATGTTTCTCTCTGGGTTCATCTGGCTTGCGGTATGGTCGCTAGTAGTCGGATTTAGTGTGTTTTCCAACCACATTTTGTTTATCTTCGCGCGCGTCATGCAGGGCATTGGTGCTGCGATGATGTTACCGAATGGATTGGCTATCCTGGGACACACTTACCCACCCGGCAAGAAGAAGGCAATGATCTTTGCTCTCTTCGGAGCTGTTGCTCCTAACAGTGCTGTATTGGGGGCTGTGTTTGGAGGGATATTCGGGCAGCTTGTTTGGTGGCCCTGGATGTTCTGGGTTCAGGCTATTGTGTCTGTTATCTGTGCCATTATAGGCTTCATCGTCGTGCCTTCGATTCACCATGATGCCCCGCGGGACATCAGCACATTTTCTGGCCTCATGAAGGCGCTCGACGCCCTTGGTTCATTATGTGGAGTTGGAGGGCTGATATTTGTGAATATTGCCTGGAACCAGGCCCCAACGGCAGGCTGGAGCACACCCTATGTATACGTGCTCCTGGTCATCGGCCTTTTGCTAATTGCCGCCTTCTTCATCGTGGAATTCCGCATAGCGGAGCATCCTTTAATCCCCTTTCACGCATTCAGTCCTGACGTCTCGTTCGTGTTGGGCTGTATCGCGTGTGGATGGGGCGCATTCGGTACATGGATTTGGTACTTTTGGCGATTTGAGATGGAGTACCGCAACACGAGTCCGCTTCTAGCGACCGCACAATTCACACCAGTGGCGCCAATGGGTATCGTTGCCTGCTTCGTCACTGGATTCCTTATCTCTCGACTGCGTCCTGGCTGGATCATGATCATGTCGATGGGTGCCTTTACGCTGGGCAATATTTTTATTGCCATCGCTCCAGTCGACCAAACATACTGGGGCTTGACATTTGTCTGCCTTTTAGTGATCCCTTGGGGCATGGACATGTCGTTCCCGGCGGCTACTCTAATGCTATCGAACACTGTTGAAAAGAAACATCAGGGTGTCGCAGCATCATTGGTGACTACGATTGTTAACTACAGTATTTCGCTGAGTCTGGGCTTTGCAGGCACGGTAGAGATGCATGTTAATAATGGGGGCTTGACTTCAGCTGATACCTTGAAGGGTTACCGGGGAGCGCTATACTTCTCCACCGGGCTCGGTGGCTTGGGCATCGTACTCAGTGTGATATTCACACTGAGAAGTTATTGGGAAGAGAGGAGGCCAAGACCGGTGAAAGAAAAGTGGCCTGATGAGGCGTTCTCAGAGCCAGTATCCGACGAGTAACTGCAGCCCGCCCAATTGTACCAAATTTTCCTATTCCGTTTATTTTGCCGAGCCGGTTGAACGGAGCGCCACAAACTTAGAGGCCTGAGACACCGAGCACAAAAAGCTTTCACCACATTTCGTAGCAGGTCTAAGCATCATGACTACCTGCTACAAAAGTCTACCCTGGGAATATGACACTTTTTGACCCAAAAGTCTATATGGTAGTTAAGCAAGTTTCCGCTTATTATTTTTCAGCAAGCCTATTTAGAGTTTCCAGTGCAGGGTGGTTGAACCGACCCGGTATCAATCATATCCATCATATCCATCAAATCAATCAAATCAATCAGATAATCTCGTCCTGTCAAACATTATCTTCGGAAGAAATGTGCCGATTTGAAACTGCAAAAATGGCGCACACCGCGGATGCTCTATATCCAGACCAACTCAAGCCTTTCACGTGTGGCCCGGTCGGCCCTTGATTGGCATACGACAGCTCCATCCGATTCCTTCTCCGCTGCGGGGACTGCAAGGGTTTTACATTCCAGATTCATCTGATGATCTCTTTATTTTCCCGACCCTTTCAGCCGCCCGTAGCGTGAAGCAGGTGCTGATTTGCCGATGTCGGCAGCTACTACAGCGCAGCCCTGAATGTACCCTGATGTGTTTCGAGGCACGAGGTCAGATGCCGTGTGCGGCAAAAATCGGGCGCCGAAGTGGATTAGGGTTTGATGGGGCCATGGAAAAGCACGAGAAGCTGAGGGCCACTTTCATCGTCGGGGGTTGATCAGATACCGGCGTGGCGCTAGTAATTTTCACTCGGGCGGACCACGTCGTTTCAAGGTCGACACGGGGTCTTATCAATCACCTGTGTCCCTCTTTTCCCAAGGACCGTGTCTATCCTTCTCTTCTCCGCAGGCTCTTTGGTGAAGCTATCTCAAGATGGGTCAAAATAACGTGTTCGCCGTCACGGGTAAGTGTGCGCTGCGATTGCGCTCAATGCTAGCATATCCCTGTCGGACTTGAACTGACCCGATGCGACCGCGCAGTGTTTTTCATTTGTTTCCGAGAATGCCTGGAAACGACCGTGGTTGTCTCGGTCCTTTTGGCCTTTCTCAAGCAGACCCTGGGCATGGGAGAAGATCGAACAACATATAAAAGGCTTGTGAAACAAGTATGGCTGGGGTGTGGTTTAGGTCTACTTATCTGCGTGGCGGTTGGCGCCGGTATGATCGGTGCCTTTTATGGCCTCGGCACCGATACTTTCTCCAGCACGGAGGACATCTGGGAAGGCGTGCTTGGTATCATCGCATCCTTGATTATCACCATCATGGGTGCGGCGCTGCTGCGTGTTTCCAAGCTCCAGGACAAGTGGCGTATCAAGCTTGCGAAGGCGCTGGAGCATGATGTCAACCCCAACGAGACGCGCCGAAATCGCCTCAAAAGATACATGGAGAAGTATGTGATGTTCTTCCTCCCCTTCATCACAGTTCTGCGTGAAGGTTTGGAGGCGGTCGTCTACATTGGTGGTGTTGGTCTTGGACTCCCAGCCACCTCCTTCCCTCTTGCGGTGGTATGTGGTCTGGCAGCCGGTTTCCTGGTGGGCTACATCATCTACAAGTAAGTTGAATGTAACGAGACGGGGAACGAAGCCGGAATTAATTATTCACAGGGGTGGACGAGAGACATCGATGCAGATCTTCCTGATCATTTCAACCTGCTTCCTCTACCTGGTTGCCGCTGGTCTTATGTCGCGTGGAGTCTGGTACTTCCAGAACAATGCCTGGAGCAAGGTCATTGGAGGCGATGCCTCCGAGACCGGCTCTGGTCCCGGGTCCTACAACATCAAACAGAGTGTCTGGCACGTCAACTGCTGCAACCCTGAAATAGGCGGAGGTGGTGGCTGGGGTATCTTCAACGCCCTTCTCGGTTGGACCAATTCTGCGACCTACGGTTCTGTGATCTCATACAACCTCTACTGGCTCGCCGTCATGATCGGCTACTCGTTAATGCTTGTTCGTGAGCGCCGCGGTCCTCTACCATACATCGACCCGGCCATGAGGAAGGTGATCAATGCCAAGGGACGCACCAAGGCATTCATCTTCCGTCAGAAATGGGAGCCTGAGCCCGAGCTTGCGCCTGTTCAAGCAAGTGGTGCCATTGAGACTGGCGTTCTCAGCATGAAGGGAAACGGTACCGGTGTTTCTACCGTTATCAGGCCGACCTCTTCGGCTTAGACGGTGAAAAGGGCCCGGTATTCGGAGGAACCATAATTGGAAATAATATTCGAAGTTAGAAGCAGAGAATTTCCCAGGCAGAAAGCCACAAGAAAATTAAAAAATGAAATATACGAAAATAATAGAAAGATGTGTAATTTTCAATCTGCTGTAATGTTTGTAGCCAAACAAGGAAGGTACTTTTAGGGTCACATTTCAGTGGGGATGCGCGACTCAGGGAAATCTTAGCAAAGCTTAGCGGCATGGTCCTAGAAGGAATGGGCTGTGCGACCTTTGGGGATCCATTGGTTGCCCGACCCCCTTCGTGTCCACGTTCCAGGGATGCTGCGACATTCCTCCAATGGACAGATCCTGAAAAATCAGATTATCAGTGTTCTCAGCTAATCAATCAATATCGTCGTGCGCTGATCTTAAGGTCCTACCGCCCGCGCAAACCTCTCCGGTCCTGTTCCAGGGCCTTGTGCATGTCGAACAGATCTGCACCAGCGCTTTCGCGTGTTTAAACCCTTTGGGGTACGTGGATCCCCGGAGAAACAAGCAAACCCAGGGCCACAGGGGCCCACCCAGCCAAACGGGCTAAGCTACGTGTGAAATTTTTACAATTCTTTGTTACGAGCCCCACCGCGGACCACCGGTAAGATCGATAATCTTATCGTCTGGTACACAAAAAGTCTAGCCGATGTTGCGAAACCGGGCTCGGTCCTGGTCCTGGTGTTAGTCTTCCTCTAGGCCGACATTCTAGCGACAGCTAGCTGCTTTCTCTTCCTTGCCCTCTTTTCTCCAGTTCAGACCAGCCTTTTGGACATGGCGAACCTCGTGGGAGGCCTGCTTGTGCGCCTCTGGGCGCTGCTCTTCATCTTTCAGAGCTGCCAGGCCAAAACCGTCACCTATGATTTCAATGTCACCTGGGTCACTGCCAACCCTGATGGTCTCTTCGATCGTAAGGTCGTTGGTATCAACAACCAGTGGCCCTTACCTACCATTGAGGTCGACAAGGGTGACCAGCTCGTCGTGAACATGTTCAACGGTCTTGGGGATAAGGATACCTCGATTCATTTCCACGGCATGTACCAGAATGGCACCAATAACATGGATGGCCCTTCTATGGTCACTCAGTGTCCCGTCCCTCCGGGCTCTTCTTTTACCTACAACTTCACCGTGAACCAGAACGGCACGTATTGGTACCACTGTCATACCGACTATTGCTACCCGGATGGCTACAGACAGGCGCTGATTGTCCATGATACCGAATCGTATTTCCACAATATGTACGATGAGGAGTTCGTGCTCACCATGAGTGATTGGTATCACACCTTAGTGGAGGACATTGCTCCCCACTTCATTACTCTGGCGAACCCGACTGGCGCGGAGCCCATTCCACAAGCATTCTTGGTCAACGACACGATGAATACCAATCTACCTGTGAAAGCAGGGAAAACATATCTGATCAGGCTGATCAACGTGAGCGCCTTCGTTGCTCAGTACTTCTATATCGAGGATCACACCTTCAAGATCGTCGAGATTGACGGAGTCTATGTCGACGCCACCGAAGCCGACACACTCTACATCTCTGTTGCCCAGCGGTACTCAATTCTCGTCACCATGAAGAACTCGACAGAAAAGAACTATCCCATTGTGACAGTAGCAGACTCTGTGCTACTGGATACTATTCCATCCGACCTGCAGCTAAACCATACCAATTGGCTGGAGTATAACTCGACAGCCGCCCACCCTCAAGCCGTGATGAAAGTGGACGTAGCCTCCGACCTTGTCCCATACGACGACATGACCCTCATCCCCCACGATAGGATGGAACTACTCCCCGACGCCGACTTGACGATCGAACTTTCAGTCGTCATGGCAAACCTCGACAACGGCGCCGGCTACGCCTTCTTCAACAACATTTCCTACACAAAGCCCAAGGTCCCAACACTATACACCGTAATGTCATCCGGCAACCTCTCCACAAACGCTGAGGTCTACGGCGACTATACGCACCCCATGATCCTGGAGCACAACCAAGTCGTCGACATCGTTCTCAACAACGCCGACACAGGCTCTCACCCATTCCATCTCCACGGCCACAACTTCCAGCTCCTCCATCGCGAGCCATCATACGGCAAACACTTCTACGACTACGAGGACTCCACCGACGGACTCACCTTCGACGCGTCCAATCACAAAGCCTTCCCTCAATACCCATCCCGTCGCGATACCTTCGTCGCACCTCCAATGGGTAACTTCGTCATCCGCTTTGTAGCCGATAACCCGGGCGTTTGGTTCTTCCACTGCCACATCGACTGGCACTTGGCGCAGGGATTGGCAATGCTGATGATCGAAGCTCCGACACAGATTCAAGAGCGCATGACGATCCCAGACGCCGCGTATGATACCTGCAAGGCCGCCGGTGTCTCTTACGAGGGTAACGCAGCGGCCAACACGGAGGATTTCCTCGATCTGACCGGGCAGAACAAGCAGGTTGCTTGGTTACCCGCGGGCTTCACTACCAAGGGAATTGTGGCGATGGTGTTCTCGTGCATTTCAGCCTTCCTCGGAATGGCGTTTATTTCCTTCTATGGAGCTACGGGGATTCAGGCTAAGAAGCAGGAGGAAAATGAGTCAGCGGACACAGATAGCTGAGTTTATTTGTAGATGATTCACGTGCATATTAATTACCATGTCAACTTTAGAGTCAGTGTTTGGTTCATTTATTGCCGATAGCGCGGCGTCCATTGGCTCCATTGCTCGATGCCGCTCATGAGGTACTCTAGGCCTTTGGTGTATTTGTCCATTTCAGGGCGTAGGGTACCACCATTTTCTTGTCTGAGATCTTCGCTAGATTGTTTGAGCACGATCTCGAGTTCTCGGCAGTAGGCGTACATTAGGCGCTTGCAGGCTGTGTACGATAGACCGGTCTCTTGGGATAAGATGTATATGGAGGAGAAAGGGCGAGATCCATCGGTCGGGTGGACTTGATAGACCTTTGATTCGCGGTCCCAGCTGTAGATGTCGTTCAGGACACCCATGAAGCGGAAAGCGCAGCTTTCCAATGCGGCGGTTTGGGAAAGCTCGGCTGGGTGGAGGTGCAAATCCGCGCCAAATCTAATGAGTGCGGAGTAGAAGCTCAAAATCTGGTTAGCTCAAGTCTACTTTGCTGAGATGGATAATACTCACGTTCTGCCAACGTCAACCTCTCGGTGCTCAAGGTATGGTCCAAGGTGTTTTACAGACATGCGATCCTCCGTCGTCTGAGCCTGAAGCAGAGCGCAGAACCCTTCGATGAGATCCTTGGCCAGTGCCTCATCGGTGCTTTTCATGAGTTGGAACGTGTCAAATAGCATCCATTCATATGCCTTTTCTTTGTCGGGCTTTGTTTGTCCTCGCGCAACCTGCATGACTCGGTTTCTGTAGGACAGCATCTCTAGAAGGTCCATCTTCTCCAGTTGATCTAAATATCATTAGCTGAGGCTTTGCAATACATATATTCAGTTTTGAACATACCATCGATCAGAAGAATCAAGTAATGCAGCTTGCAAGTCATCTCAACTCGATCGTCGAGCGTAAGCGGGAAGAATTGGCTAAAAGCACGAGACATGCCAAGTGCAAAGAATCCCTTCTTGTCCTTTTCGCTAGCAAATTCCCAATGTTGGTCAAGCCACGGTTCAGTCTGGGCTTGGATAACCTCCCATCCTAGAGGATGGATCTTTGATTCTAGTCGACTAGGCGGAATCTCATATAGCTGATGGTGGAGAGGGGCTTCGGAAGAGTATCGCTTTGGCGATGTGGCGACTTGTTTGAATGGAGAGTTCCTTGGCACCTCAAACAATCTCGGCTTCGGTGCTCCTATGCGAAGGCCGAAAGCCATCTGCCTGGCACAGGCTCTGGTGAAGAAATGCATGTTCAGGTTGCAGGCATGCAGGGGTAAGACCATGCACTGTCACCATGTGGCGTCACTCGCTTAAGACTCCGGATGATGTGTCTAGAATACGGGGTCGAACAGGATGCCAAAGTTGAGGAAGTCAATGTTTATGGTCAGTGTCTGATGCCGATTACCGATTACCGTGGACGCGTTCAGGAGATAAGATCGTGCACGTGCCACCGGATAATTGGGGTTGATGTCACCAATACCTGCATTCACGGAACTCGCCCTCTTGTTCTCATCTTCGACACGAACTTTTCCCTTTGCACTGGGTCACATCCGCTTTTAGGTGTCTTAGAGCTGTATCTTGAATTTGAGAGCATCTATACTTTCTCTACATCAGAGAATTCGACTCTACCCCGCCAATTCACCCGTATCGACATCTCATAGCTCGCAAGCTTATCATATGATCTACACATGCTGCCTGCTTGTACCCCCAGAAACAGCTTGAAAAGATTACACACAGTCAGTCATCACCTTATCGCGACTAGCGTCTACTCGGCAAACCCACCAGCGCCAGCGTCTATTCCCACCACGTCCAAAATGACGCTCTCACCAAGCACTCAACGCGCCCCATGGCGCGACATTCTCGACTCCCACCTGGAAAAAACACCAGGCTATGAATTTACGATTGCGACCGTGGGCCGTGATATCCAGGGTCGTTTTGTTCCCCGGGTACGCACCTGTGGCTACCGCGGCTTCTTCCCGGAGCTTGAATTGCATCCGAAGGGCCAACAAGCTATGGATGAACAGGTGGAGGAGGGTGGTAACCCATCTGTTTACGAGAGTGACATGCTGACATTCACCTCCGATACCCGGATGGAGAAATTGGGCCAGCTAGAGGAGTCTGGGCACGCTACTGAGGCTATCTTCTGGTTGAAGGATGTCATGGCTCAGTGGCGGGTGAAGGGCAGAGCCTATGCAGTTGGGAATCTAAGTGAGGATGAGGAAGTTGAACAAGCTTCCCGGAAGGAAGCTGCAAAGGGTCTTAGGGTGAAGAGCGATGCCAATGGCGATGCCGCCAAGTGGACGTGGGAGAAGGCCGTGACAAAGTATTTTGCAAACCATTCTCCTATTATGCGAGGTATGTTGCTTTCCTACATAGTTTGACGCTTTGTGGGATACCTCTCGCCGGTCTTGCTTGATCCATTCAATGCCGGCAAACCTGCATGCTCGAGCTTAATTCCGTACTTATTCTAATTATGACTGCAGGTTCTTTCAAAGCACCGCCCCCTGGACAGCCGCGGTCCAAGGTTCCGGATGATCAATCTTTGGGTCTAGGACAGAAAGTCACAGATCTTCATGATCCTGTTGCTCGTGGGAATTTCAGGGTCGTTATTATCCTGCCGGAGGAAGTTGAGCGGCTGGATCTCTCAAATCAAGAGGATCCCAAGAGATGGAAGTGGACATTGGTCAACGACCAATCTGGGAGCCATTGGGTGGAGACCGAGTTATGGCCGTGATCCCTGCCCGGTGAGCAATTCCAAAATAGAAATGAATACACGATGTAGCTGTTATATCCGATGGCAAAGCCAGAGGCAGTATTGCCATGCAAGCGTAGGCGGTAACAATACCGCTAGAAACCGCTGTTGGGGAGGTCAACTTGGATGTCAAAAGTGATTGCACAATCGAATATCTTTGATGTTCTAATCGCGTACGCGTTTGTCCTCCGCTCAGATCCGCCTTGTAGGCTACTGATCGCGATCGAAATCTCCCGACCGACAGCATCGAATCACAACGTCTTTTGCTCAGCACAGTGATCATGGCATCGGGAAGTGCTATAAATGCTGAGCTAGGTATGCTTTCCTGCCTGATCGTGGCGTCGCACCCCAATATTTCGCTAATCTATCACATGTTAAGCCGGTGGTGGTCGTCCACGATCTGTTAGTGGCAAGCTGCGTGCCTGTGAGCTCTGCAAGTCGAAGAAGAAGCGCTGCACCCATCGGGGAGGTGAATACTCGCTCGTTGCGGACACCAATATCATCATGGAGACTAGGCTCCGGAAGCGATCACATCGTGAACTTCATGTGAGTGGACTTCATGTAAGAGACAAATCCACGTCCCTTTCTCTCACTTTCATCCTCAACGTTTCTCTTCCTCACATCAGTCCAGGTTGCTGAGAAGAAGCCATCCAACCTTACTTCTGCAACCGCTTCCAGCTCTTCTTGCATCCGTTCCAACAGGATGGAGAAGTCCAACGACCGTCCCCTCCGCTCAGGCTCAGTGAAGAAAAGCCGCTCGGAGTCTCCTGTTGCCGAAAAGAGCCCCCCTACCACAAAGGGCGGCAAGGCCACCAAGCTTTCTAGAAACGAGACCGCCGCAGGCAAGACCATCATTCCCAAGCTGCCCAGCGGCACGATTCAAGGCTCCATCGCCATGTCGGTCCATTCTATCTTCGCGCGTGAGCTCCAGCGCAAATTGGATAATTATGAAGCCAAGTTCCAGGCCAGCGTGGCTGCTCACCAAGTCATGCAGGAGTCAGCCCAATCTGTCCGAGACACTGTCCAGGCATGGGTCGACGCGTGGGCTTCCGGCCAGTGATTTCTTTTCAACCAAGAGCATGCATTTTCGGTGCATTCATTCATTCATTCCGCTCATGATAGTCACGACAACGGTGCGGGGGAGTTTGTTCTTTCTTTTTTCTTGTCATCCGGATTGATCATGTATCTTCATTGGGGGTTTATTTGGAACGATCATGGTTAACGAGTTCATACTACTTTTCTCTGAACACGCGCATACCCTGGACATTCCGTAGAGGGCTCGAGTCATCACGTGCATATACGTGCCAGGGCCAGTGCAATGTGTGTCTGTGCTTCTGTCCGAGCTTCGCCCCCTCAAACAGTCTCTGAAACATAAATCACGATCGCATCCTCGGACGTGTTCGCTGATTTCCGGGGTGGCTTGATGGCTGGCCATGAGTAGGAACCATCGACGAGTGGCTTCTCATGTATAGAGATACATACTAACACCGGGTGCTCCAGACAAGGGTAGAAGAATGTAATAAGATGCACGGGCTCCACTCTAGACGCAAAACGAAGCCAGTGCAAGAAGATGCCCTGACGGCCTCTCTTAGATTCTCCCCGATCAGCCAATTATCAGCTCTGATCGTGACGACGGGGCCACCCGGACTCCAATCCACGGCCTCACCCGGTCTGCCGTCTCGCAGGGATCGCCCTTTGGCCCCCATAGACCCCCGGCACTAGTACTGGTCGCACCCGTATTACCTGACTTTCTGTATTTCAATGGGGTCCCCGTGATCCCCGTGATCCCCGAGTCCCCGACGCCGACCGTTACGTGTCAAGCCCATCTTGGAAAAGGCACCTCCATCGCGATGGTGGATGCTCCATCCTAGCTCCAACCTGATGCCTTGTCTAGCCTGTCGCAATTCCTGTTCGCGACATGGATGTCGGATTTTGCGGCGACACAATCCCTGTCTCATCCTAAGTGCTCAACGGTTTGGATTCGTCATGTGAAGCCCCTTGGGACGAGGAATGATCTTCAGGACACACTTCATATTCACGGTTTTGAGTGTTTAGGTGCTTCGTAGATCATCAGGTCGTTAAAACGTGGAAACTGGCGCTCTTCTGCCCTGCAACTCCGACTGTCAACTGTCAATGTCCCAGATGCATATCATAGTCCACACCGCTCCTTTAGAAACCGTACGCTTCAAGCTCATAGTCCAATGAATCTGTCAGTCTGCTACTTCTGCGATAGTCGTACAACACCGTAGGGCCGCAGTCATGCAGGCGGCCTTGATATCCTTGTTTCGGGGAAGTCGAGTCGCTGCGTATTCAGAACGTATCTAACGGTATGGAAACCCATCCACCCGCATAAAATGACGACAAAGATACATACCGTACGATTACAGAACGCTGCGATCCCGTCTCTTTTCTTGATCCATCCCCGTCTTTTCTCTTCCCATCCACCCCCTCCCCATACTCTTCACCGTCTCTTGCGACTTGCTCTTCAGGTGAACATATCGCGGGTATTATAACCTGCCGGTCTCGCCTCCCCCCGCTCATACCTCAATACCCTCACGATTCTACGAACGCAACGAAATATTTGGAATACCCTTGGCCTACAACTATAATCGCCCGCTCTACGTCCCTTCGACTTGAACGCCTGCGGGGGCTTACGGAATTTGTCGCACCGTTAATCTGAGTTGATTAGACCATGGCCTTGGCGATGGATGCCCTGGGAGCTTTCTCCCACCTACAGTCCAACCTCCCCGCATGGGTCACTCGCGTCTCCGAGCTCGCCGCTCACACCTCCGCCAAACATATCGAATATTCCGAAGCCTACCGCCGACATGCTACATATAAACCCCGCCGTCGAAAGAACAGCTCCGTATGCTCCATCCGCACTGATAATCTCGTCCCGATTGCCCAGCGCGAGGGCCCAACCCCGGAAGCCGCTGAGGCGTCGAACACTGTCAAGGATTCTACAGAAACAACCCAGCAAGCTGGTCGCAAGCGCAGTGCGGATGAAGCATCATCTATCGACTCCGATGAACGCTACGGTCTTGTCAGCACTCGACACAATGTGATCATCGAGTACGACGGCCACACTCAGAAAGCTCTGGAGGAGGTAGTTCGCGATATCGGTATTGCCCGGAACAATATCCGGCGAGGGAAGATGTCTTTGATGCCACGGCCAGCTTATCGCGCAGGCCTACTGAATAAGACCGTCAACATTGGCACCAATAACCAACCCGGAGGCGCGCCGTCGTCTCTGTCAGGACTGTCCTCTGTCCGCAGCACGCGGACCACAGGTGGTCTCGTCGGTGTCACTGGAACTGCTGCTAGCATGCAGAAGGAGTCGCCGTTCGACTATGTGGACAAGCAGTTGGAGCTGGCACACGGGCTCTGCGAGACAGCCGCATACCAAGTCCTCCGATCAGGGGACTGCGGGACCGAGCTGGACGGTGTGGAAGAGAAGCTCAAGATGCTGATCGACATGGTCGACAATGAAGTGACACGTCTCGAAGAAGAGAAGAAGCAAGAACAAGCACAGGCACCTCTCGAAGACAAAGAGAACGAGACACCTCTGCAAACCCTGACCGCCGCTCGACTCGCCAGAATTGCCGCGCTCGCCAACAAGCACACTTCAACGGACACACCTGGCACCATTGAAGTCGATGATGCCTCGTCCATATCGGCCGAGTCCATCGACCTCTCTGCTTTCCGATCATCGCGGATCCGAGTGTAGGGAGGTGTCTTGTCATCTTTTAGCGAATTTAGCGTGTTGAAGGAATTTCTAGCAAAAGCATTGCTGTCGGTTAAGCCCCTTCGAATTTCCCCCAAGGTACCATTATTCCATTGTTTCCATTTGGACCTTGCACATTGATCAAGCCTCGACTCGCGGCTTGCGCAACCCCATTTTACCACTATCATTGAACACATTTGTCAATCTTCCATTATGTCTGTTGTCTCTATTGGACCATCTATATCCATCTGTCCAAGTTTCTGCATTTGTTCAAGCCCATCATTGCCGGCGCGCACGGCGTTGGCCACCGAGTCATTATCTACGTTTATCACTGGGGGCCCGTTCATTGGCCAGTCCAGTATTTTTCCTGGAAATTTTACCTTGGTTATTGGGAAACATGTCTTGTGTCGGTGTATACTCTCGACTGTAGAGATTTCATGCAGTCTGCATGTGTCTCCATCTATGGCAGTACAAGCGATAATCCCTCGCCCTATAATAGTGTACAATATACATTGTTTCATCTCATTGGTTCCCTCGTCCCAGTATCGTAGATTAGCGGGTGTCCACGACGTGAAAAAATGCATAACCGTTGTCATGTCGCTTCGTGTCGTTCCGACCCTCGGCTGACAGACTCGATGATTCGCCGTCTGACACCGGGTCCATCACTAGGCCGTGCAGATTTGACAGCACTGACAGGAGTGACAGGCTCTTGGGGGCCAATTGTGCGTGCGAGCCTAAAGACAATGGGTACCCAACCTTCTACACCAGAGGGGCTATATGGTTACTTCGCAGCGATCTTCAATCAAAGAGTTGGGGTTCAGACCTCGTTACATCTGCACAGTCCCAGCAACCCCCATATATTCTGAAACTACGGTATACAGTAGAGTTACAATCGAGGGGGGTGGTACGCGGCTTCAGGGTGTGGGGTACTACACCGCATAAGTTCAGAGCATGCATCGCTTCGCATAGAGCGGCAGAGCAGCAAGGAAGAGTGATGAAGATCATGTTTCCAATCTGGAGATCAATTCAACCTGGAGCGAGTATTTACCACGAGGCAGCCTATGCGCGGGCTGGTCTGGACACGGTCATGGTACTTTTGTTGGAGAAGGCGTTAATTGAGGAGCTGAATTCATTTCCGCTTCCGCCTGTCAGACGCACAGAGACTTGCCGGCTTGAAGAAGACCCACAACTACTATTTGTATCTTCTGCCGTTGTCTGCTCAGATAGATATATTATTTCGATCTTGATGTTGGCCCTAGGGACCTGCGTGTATAGGAAATAACGTAGACTCGAATCCATTTACAAACAAACAACCAAACCATGAGAATACAAACACAGAATTTGAACCGAACCAGCCCCGCACACCGTCCCGCCGGCACCTATCTGCCCATTTGACTGGTCCACCTCAGTGGGGTCACATTTCGATATCCCTTTCCAGGCCATTTCCAACCGCGTTTGACAAAAGTACAATGCAAGAGAGGGGTCAATGACATGGTCTAGCGCAGAGTTTTCGGTCGTGTAAGCCAGGAGCTACTTCCCACATCCTACAGAAGAACCATAGGATCATTTCCAACAGGTTCTAACAAGAATGGAGCTAAAGGGATCAGAGGCGCAAATACAAGCCAAACTAGAAACGCGCGTCCCTAGAAGCGAAAACACCTACAGTACATGTATGTATTTGCATAAAATACCCCACCTAACCTGATACAGAAGTATGTCTCCGACAAAGGAACGTGTAATCTACTCCAGTTACGCGACCGTAAATTTCAGGGATTACAGAATCCCTCAGCACACATTAGCCTTCCTGTCAAAGAAAGCCACCCCTGTCCATTTAATCTGAAGGCAACCAATGAGCCTTCCATGAGGTCCCATGACCGAAGTGGCTTTCCGCGGGTACAGCTAAATCGGGACAGGTTCAAGGCTGTATTCCTAACTCGAGATTGTGCCGAAATTTCGATTCTACTGGTTATCGCACGGAGATGCATATTCTAGACTCCTACCCAGCTAGGCAAGAGGGTCTTTGGTTCAGCATCAGGTTTATGATCGCGGGGATAATTGCTGGAGGGATCTGGGTGATGGATGTGATCGCTAGGTTTGAGTTTGTGGCTTTGCGTATCCGTCCATTCGCGTTGCAGATGGGAGTGGCTGCAGGCTTGATCATGGATCCCGATCACCAACCCTAAGGGCTTTTGCCTGTGGCTTCGTTCCCGATCCGGATGGATACGATGGGTCTTGGTGTCTACTGGTATGCCATGCATTCTAAATTTGGAACTATTGAACACGGGAGAAGACTGAGCGGTGGTCAGAGGGGGTTTTTACAGTACAGGCGTCGATCGCGGGGTTCCAAGGTTGAGAGGTCTGGGAATAAATTCCGTAAGAACTTGATCGGTCTGGTCATTCAAGGTTGATCCCTAGCTGCTTTGATAGCTAACTGGGCTTTTAAGTGGTCGGTCGTATTCTATGATCTTCAGAACTATTATGCCTTTTGAATTTTAAAATTGCCAGACAATATAACAAGACGGTTGTGTAGTGTAATGGTCATCACTGCGGATTCTGATTCCGCCGATCCCGGTTCGATCCCGGGCACGACCTTTTGTTTTTCCCATTTCAATTTTTGTTCTTCGAAGGGAATAGCGATAGAGTTGGTTTGGTTTGAACATCATCGGGACACCCTAAATAGCAACCTTTCAATCTGTATTAAAAAAAAACCCTCAACGACGTCAAAGCCCATTGAACTCGATTTAAAAGCTCATAGAACATCGACCGTCGACGAAGGCTGCTGGAATATGTTAGTCTGTTCCGTATGGCTTACAGGACATGTCGGAGAGCCATCATGCCTCATATAAGCATTCCTTACCGATACGAACGACTTAGATGTCCGGAGTTCTGGCTAAGGGGACCTAGAAAATTGTAACTAATTTTGGCTACCTCTGAGCTGTATCCACTCGCTCTACGAGACGGTAGTGTTACCATGGCGTATACTATAAGAGAAGGAACTGAAAGTTCTACTAATTTGGACAGTTTCAAAATATAGTACATCTTTAAGGTTGCAACCCGATTTCATGAAACACGGGATACTTCTCAAGTCAATCAAGACATGACAACATGAATCAACCATCAACAGACATGACGCAATCACATCAGCCGCGTATTACGAATAGAAAATAGACTCATAAGGAAGATTAGATCGAGAGATCTCTCCGCATTTAGCAGGGAATCTCAACAGGGCCAGTATAAATCGTCCACTTCACACAAACAAATGAGCTGGGGCCCAGATCAGCGCCAACCGGGTCGTTTCTTTCCGGTCGGCTGGGTATCACTGTAGATTAAAGACCGTAGGCAGGTATTTCCAAGATATTGGACATCGACATCGAGCATGGGCGATTAAACAAGAACGATTAGTAGTAGACCTTCTCCTGGTAGATAGGGGGTTCGCCCTTGTCGACGTTCCAGGTAATCTTGGCGTTCTCGTCAAGGAAGGCGTCTTCGTCGGTGATGGGGATCACGCGCGAAGTATGCGCGACTTCCTGGCGGGAGATGCCGAGGGGATCGCGGGGAATCCAAAGGAGAGGGGCCTGGGAGAGGATTGCCGGGTGGCAGTAGGCGTCACGTTCGGCTTCCTCGGTGTAGGGGACGACGTCGAGCGGATTGGGGACCAGACGGCGCAGGGTGGCATAGTCGTGGTAGATATCCGGGCGCAGGAACTTCATGAGGAAGTTGGGCTTGGAGTGCGCAGGGGGCATGGCGGTGTGGGTGAGACCCTTTTCGGCCTCGGCGGAGTCGACGTTGCCGACGCCACTGTCGATGTTGGCCACACCACTGTCGATGTTGGTCACGCCGTTGTTGGCGGTGCTGGTGCCGGTTGTGGACTTCTCGTCGCCGAAGAGCTTAAGGCGCTCCTCAGCCAGGAGGAACTCCTCCTCGTGCTCCATGTTCTTGGGGAGGTAGTGGATCAGGGGCTCCATGGCGCTGTTCATCGAGATATGGTACAGGATGACGAAGATCAGGAAGATGATCATAAGGACCAGAGGTCCTACAGCGATGGTCGAGGCACCAGAACCCATGGCGAACAGACCAATCAGGCAAACCATGAGCAGGTAGCAGCCCACGGTGAGGTGCTGCAGAGCACGGACATAGGCCTTACCCTGAGTGTCAATGGTGGCATTCGACACGTACAGCAAGTTGTAGCGGTAGGCAAAGTAGAAGAGGTACATGCCGACGGTACCGAAGCCCATGACAAGAGGGGCAATGCAAGAGTAAATAATACCAATGACAGTCAACAGAGTGATAGAAGGGTAAACGGTACCCCAGCCGAGACCAGCGAGGCTGGACCAGCGGCTGTACATCTTACGGGGAGTCTTGTCCAGGAACTTGCCCAGAATCTTGCCCACAATCAGACCGGCAATCTGCAGGAGAGCACCAGCGCTGAAAGACAAACCCTGCAGGACAATGTAGGAGATGTAGAAGTTGGCAGCCTTGGGAATCTTCTGGGAGAGCAAGGTAGCGGCAGACTGGGGGTTGGCAATGATCTGGGTGACGACACTGGTGGCGGCAGAGGCAATGGTGACGACCAGGAAGACTTGGATGACCTGAAAAGCGAAGAACCAGTTCTGAATGGTCAACTCAACCTCAGCAGAGCAGGAAGCACCACCCCACTTGGCCATCACTAGAGAAATATTAGCATGTGAAATATAACACGATAGGACGAGTCCACATACATCGAAGAATGATAGGCACAAGCGCAATCAGAACGGACATCATGATAGTGGGCAGAAGACCAGTGATCAGACCCAGGAGAACTTTGGGAAGGTGGTTGATGAATCGCAGGAAATGGACCTTGTCCTCCAGTAGGTTAATGTTGGAGATGGCACCAACCACGGCAGTGGGGATAGCCCAGAAGATGATCAGTGCGCAGACAAAGGCGAGAGTAGCACTGTGACGAACGATACGTTCCCACCACTTGATACGGAGGTTGCCCCAGATGACCTGAGTAGGTTCGAGACCGATGTAGCGAGGGGTCATGCGCAGAGGCAGGTTGTGAGTGACAGACTGGTAGGCGGACTGAGCATCGGCCTGTCGGTAGAATTCGACGAAGACGGACGAGACGAGCTTGCAATCGCCAGCGCGGTGCTTGGCCTGCAGCTCCTCAATTTCGGGAGTGAGACGCTCAATCTCGGACCGGGCCCAGTTGATAGTGTCGACCTTCTTGCCAATAAGGAACTTCAGACGGTGGGTAGGGCGGTCCTTGGCCTGAACCCACTTGGCAGCAACGGAGCCAGACTCGTCATCGAACTCGCCCATGGACTCCTCGCCCTCGTTAGCATCCTCAACATTGCCCTCCTTCTTGGCAGCCTTCTTCAAGGCCTTGTTGCGCGCCTTGTTGGCCATGACAATGAGCTTAGTCTCGGCAGTCTCGAGCTTCATGGCGGCACCATCACGCTCCTTGACCTTGTCCTCGAGCTCAGCAGTATCACTGGCGATCCAGACATTTTGGACCTTCTCCTTGCCGAACATGGCGCGGATCTTGTCCTTGTTCAGGTACTCCTCGGTAACGGCGGAGAAAAGAACGGTGCGGGACGAGATACGGTTGGCATAGGCAGGCGAGAAGAAGTAAGCCTGGCGCAAGTTGATATAGAAGATGTGCTCGCGGGTGATGAGCCAAAAGACGAAGGACACGAAGATCCAAGCAACGAAATTATGCGCAAAGAAGCGCGCATAGCCATCCTCGCCAATGTTAGAGATACTCAGAAGATCAAATTGCTCTCCGGTACCACCGCCAGTCGCATTGACGGGGAACAAAATGGGCCAGGTAATACAACAGCCAACGAACAGCAGAATCGAGCACAACTTGATGAAGCGCAACAGCAAGTACGCGTCCAGGGAGTGGTGCTGAAGGACATAGGTATCGGGGAGCTTGTACATAGAGACAATCCAGTTCCAAGTACCGGTAGGGGTGTCGGGGGTCTTTTGCCAGTCGCGCAGATAGCCAATGTAGGTTCGGGGCATGTACGTACGGCGCTGAGACTTGCGCAGGATGATGAAACCGATGACCATGACCACGGCCACGATCAGGGCGGGAATCAGAGTAGACAGGAACGCAGACAGCGAACTGCTTGTGTTGCCGACATCCTACAAAATCACGTTAGCACGGTCTCGACAGGATTGTCGCGTGGTGATGTGGACATGGAGATGCACGTACACTGTCAGCCCGGGCAAAGAACCGGTGGAGAGAGCCGTGTTCCGCCATGGTGAATGGGATTGAGCGAAGCTCTACAGAATCGCAATTTGATAAACCTCAACCTCAACCTCAGTATTGGGTTGGCACACGTGGATATGTCGAAAAAGGGGGGGGGCGACAGGTGGAAAAAACCCCAGGTTGATGAAAAGGGAAGAAGAAAAAGAAAAAAGGCGGACCAGCTTAAGCTTTAGAAGGGGAGGGGCAGGGAAGTACAGATCTGCGATCTCTGGCTACGTAATTTCAGATGGTTTCAATTTTAATTTGTGGTTTGCAGGGGTCCTAGAGCTAGAGTTGATTTCTCCTCTGACCCCTGTTACACCCAGTCACTCTCTTTCCCCACTTCAATTCTGCGGTGGCGAGTGAGCGACCCGTCCAGATTTACGCCGGAGCTGGTTCATCTTGCGATCGGCCGCTTTTGTGGCACAATCAGTCGATGACTATACGGGGCGACTCAATTCCTGTATATTCTGACAACACCCATGGTTTGGAGAATTGCCTGCGCACCGTAAGGGCGTCGGAGAAAACCGATGGCCAAGCCAACGCATCCGCCACAGCCCATTCCCAGCCACACTGCTATGGCCTAGACTCCATCGGGCGTTTTCCACGCGCGCAAGGGATGCATCGGGGGCAAAACAATACTGTACTCAACTTTCGATGGGTTATGTGCGAAGGAGTGGACATCACGAAAAGTGATTGCCCTCGCGGAATCCAGGGGGTGACTGTTTCTCCACATGCCCGGTCGAAACTCAGATATCTACCTACGTCAGGCTAGGTACAGTATGTGCCACTATTGAAGACAAACAACGGAAATATAGATCCTCGCACGAGTCGCTTTCGTGTGGCTGGTGCGTTTCAATGGCGTGCCAAGTAGATGAACGCGCAACTGATCACATGGAAAGTCCAATCGGGGAAAATCAACTTGAAGAAAAAAAAAAAAAAAGAGGGATCGCCGAGTTGGAGCGCACTGTTGTGCTGGATCCAATAGATCGAACGGGATGGAAAGCGCTAAAAAAATGCTAGTTCAGCTGTGGGCTGCGCTATTTGGCCGGGGTCTGTATCCATGGGCCCGTGCCGGCACTATCAGAATCTGCAGCCCCCCTTAAGTTTTTGTTATTGCTAGTGAAATGAAACCCTCAAATCTTAGGCGACTTGCAATTACTGTGGAGCGCGAATAGCGTAATTAGTGTAAGTAATAGACTTTTGCAGGGCTGCTGGAATTGTAGGAGGAATGGACAACCGGATCACTGGATCAGGGTACATGATATCATAATCTCCTATCGCGGTCATCGCTCACAGCGATCGGCGATCCGCTACAGTAGCACACGGTTCCTCGACTGTCCCAAGGTACGGCTGGCACGCGCTGCAAGGTACCTCCAGGTACCGTTAGCGCATGGTCGCTATGAAGGGTGACTTCGGAGAACTTCTCCTCGGTTCACCGCACCAACACTGTTCTCCGCTCTGAGGTCCACTTGGTGGTCGCGTTCAGCAACCCTATTTGTGTCTTAGCCGATCTCAGATTGTTTCTTTCGCCTGATATCACTTTTGAGCCGAGGCTTTTGGCCCCTGTGGCCTTAGTCCCTATGGCCTTGGTCCACCCGGAGTCTCGATGACGCTTACACTTGACGACCCCGGTACCCGGGTCCTGCCAAGACACGGCCTACCTCACCTACATTCACTGCCGATTACCTTAACGGAACCCACCCAAGCCATCCAATCCGCCATCACAAGCAACCCGCCACCCTCCAAACCCCATAGTTATTGCAATAAATTACAACTTGATATCTCACCAAGAATATAGTAGGCTGACTGTATAATATTCTAGGCTCTTAGAATAATCATATCGTCGCGGAAACTAGCCCATAAGAGATATATATATTCAGCGACATTACTAGTGTAATTTTGGTGAAGAAGTGTAATGCCTGTCAATGTATGGGATTAATGAATATTAATGAAATGCGAAACTATAGCCAGAGGCAAAATTCGATGTTCGAATAATCGATGGTTCTTGAGATACGGGTTTGTAACTTATCGCGTTTAATATTGGATTTTAAGGGTGGCGGGTTGCAGGTGCCGGTGATGGCGGATGACTTGTGAATTACGTTATGATATGCAGATCAATAAGATCGTAGCTTCTTGCATTCGTGTGAGCTATCACTAAATCTCCCCAAGTTCTTGTTCGAACACGTCAATGCCGCGTATCGGCGGATGCAGGTGCAAGAAACCCATCAGAATTTCGTTAAAGTGGAATTGCAGATCAGGCCGTAGCCGTCTGTGCGTCATGAGCAGCTGGCCCGTAGACCACGATCGCTCCGGGTTTTGTAAGTCGGGATCGCATCCCTGTTCTAGCAGCAACCAGAGTAGAGTCTCGCAGGCGGGGTGTCGGCCGAGTTGATGGTGCTCGACCGTCGAGTGTAGATAGTCTAAAAATCGGTTGGTCTTACTGACCGAGTCCCTGAAGTCCCAGAGTGCTGCAGTAATGTAAATGAGGGCCGCAGTCCGACTGACCTCCTGGGTCTGAAGATTACGGACCACATACTTGCGGGACGCCTGTGGCACCTGCGAGGGTCGCGGCCCACTGGACAATAAGGGAAACAACGGACTCTCCATCTGAAAGGCGTCGCGTCTCCGTGGAGCCATGCACAGGTATTCGATCTGGTTGTGCATTTGCATGAGGTCGTCCGCTCTTCGGAGGAAGATGACCAGCCAATGGCGGTCTGATGTTTCAATCACCGAACTGATAGGGGGCATGATGTACCGCACGTAATGAAGCATGGTCTCTACCGGCAGATTGGCTCCAGTGCGAGGTCGCATGATTCGGGCACCCTGTTCAAGATACGCTTGAGCATCTGGCATATTGCCAAACCGCCATTCTGAGAGGGCGATACCCGCCAGAGCCAGGGCCAGATAGTCGGGTGGTACCTGTGTAGAACCCGAAAGAGCATCTGCAATCTGCTTGCGGGCTTCGATAACACGTTGTTGGACTTCTGGCGCATCGGGGAGGCCAAGTAATTGGGCCTTCCACCGCGCACAATAGAGCAGAATACATGCCTGGAAGGAAAGCGGATGCTGCATGGCGGTGCGGAAAATTTGATTCTTGATGTGTGGGTTTTGTCCAGACCAATATGTTAATTTGGTGTGCCAATAATCCACCAATTCCTCATCTTCGGGATTTTGGGCCATTGGTAGGCTCGAAAATGGGTCCGTTCGGGACGCATCCAGTATGGTGATGGGGGAGCCTACTTGCACGGGGCCTGTCTTTTGGGAGTGATGGTTCACATTCGAGAACCGCATTGGGAGCTAGAAAGCAATATGTTAGACTCAGGCTGCTGTCGTTGTTTGTTGTGATATAGATCGTGAAAGTTGGGTGCTTGTCCATACCGAAGTGTTCGGGTCGGTGGAAGGACCCGGTGTACCAATCAAGAATATATCCTTTCCACTGTCTGTATCATAATCGGATTCCTTTCTAACAGACCAAGATAAAGAATCATTCAGCGGTTCGTGGATCATGCCATGAGAGAATTTGCGCTGCTTCCTTTTTTCCTGCACGTGGTGGCGCATGACATGGGCGCGCTTCTCCTTCGACGATGAGTTGGAATCGACAAAGTAGAACATCTGGTTCTTTTGATTGTCCGAGTCGGCCGCACGCCTTCGCCTTCTCGTTTTTGCGTTTTGAGAGGCATCGCCTGAGAGACCTGGTATACACTTAGCACGAGACCATCGTACATGATGGATGGCCGGCCGGAAATACATACCCGGAACCTCCGGCATAGATGAATCTGAAGACTCTGCGGTTGGAAGCGTCGAATCCACCACCCGTCGCTCGTTTCCAGACATATCGCGACAGAGGACAGTGGTGGTCGACGCAGTAAGAGACTCGCTACAGCAGCATACCGACCCGATGATCGCCAAAATTCCTCCGTTCACACTTTCGGGATTTGGACAGAATCATCGCAGACATGCAGGCGAAAATCACGCAGGGGCGAGGATGCGGGATCTGCCCAAGGGCTATAGGAGGGGTGACGCTAGAGCAGATAGGAATTATACTCAGTAGACGCAACGCAAGGCGAACACCAGGATCATCGTAATCTCCGCGGGGCTGAAGAAAGTCAAGAAACGGGGGGGGATGTCACCGCCACGGGAAGGTGCGCACACCAATGACTGAGTTAAGTAAAAAGGATGCGAGGGCATTTGGGTATTATCCGAACTGGACCACAAGGACCGGGGAGGGGAGTCTAAGTGGGCCTTTCCGAGTTATCTCCAACAAGGCAGGGGGGCGAAAACAATACCATAGGCTACCTGATGTTGAGCAAGTCTCCGTGAGTGGATGGGATTGACTGCCTTACTAGGGAGAAATGCCGGCTTTTGCTCGGGGGAAGGGAACTGTGTCCAACAAGGGTTTAGTTCCGGTTATGATCCATAGAAAGATACCTTCCCAAATAGGATTCTTTAATTTGCCAAATTGGGGGATTCGGGGCCTGAATTATGGGGTGCCGAGGTGTCAAAGTGTCAGGCGTTAAGGCGTTAAGGCTTTTAAGGATGCCAATATTAGTCAGAAACCACTTAACGCGTCCTTGATCACATTCGGCCCGGATCAACTATACGCCGGGACGCGTCTCGCGTCTCGCGTTCCTGCGAAAAAAGAAGCCCCCCTTAGGTGATCATCATTACTGACTTGACATCCCCCTCTTGGTATCCGTGAGAGCTCATTGTTTAACCGCGGCCTGCATTCGCCGTTTGCTCTCTCTACCATGTCTTCTCTTTTTGATGCCGTCCTTCAGTCCGAGTTGGGCCCAGGGTCCAGCGCCCGGGATAACCCTCAATCCGACCACCTCCCCAGTTCTCGCCGCTCCGAGAGCAATGGACCCATGAGTGATATGAATGCCTTCCCCGATGACCGGGTCGTTGGTGCCAGCACATCGGCTGTCAGCCGTCTACGGAATCCTTACGCTCCCGGTCCCCCGCCCGTAATTGATGAGGCTGGCGAGAAAGTGCAGCAGGCGTTCGAGGAGCTTCTGGAGACATTTATGGAAGAGCCTTCGTCATCGGCACCTCCCTCCTCCGGCGAGGCCCTCAGCGACAAATACTACATCGCACAGATCAAGGGCATGAAGAAATTCGAGCTGTCTACTCTCTACGTAGATTTCACCCACTTGACCTCACTGGAAAATCACATTCTGGCTGATGCCATCGCCGGACAATACTATCGTTTCCTTCCATTCCTCACCAAAGCTCTCCACAATCTGGTTGCCAAATACGAACCGGAATACTTTGTTTCTCACAGATTGGCCTCCAACGCTTCCACGCAACCCACTGCTTCCGTGGCCTCCGCTTATTCTAGTGTCAACGACAATCCCGATCTGGAGCGCCAAATTCGCGAGAAGACTCGTCACCAGCAGACTGACAAGTTGTTTGCCCTTGCTTTCTACAACCTGCCGCTGGTTTCACGACTTCGCCAGCTGCGCACAAACCAGATTGGAAAATTGCTTTCTGTATCTGGAACTGTCACAAGAACCTCCGAAATTAGACCCGAGCTGTCGCTGGGCACCTTCATCTGTGAGGGCTGCAAGACTGTCGTAACAAACGTCGAGCAGACATTCAAGTACACCGAGCCCACTGAGTGCCCAAATGCTACATGCGGTAACCGTCATGGCTGGCGCTTGGACATCGGCAAGAGTACTTTCGTCGACTGGCAAAAGGTCAAGCTTCAGGAGTCATCTCATGAGATCCCCACTGGTAGCATGCCCCGCACTATGGATGTTATCCTGCGTGGTGAGATGGTCGACCGTGCCAAGGCCGGTGAGCGTTGCATCTTTACGGGTACTCTGATCGTCGTGCCTGATGTGAGCCAACTGGGACTCCCTGGTGTGCGTCCTGAGGCTGTCCGTGATAACAACTCCTTCCGCGGCAGCGAGGTCGGTGGCGGTGGTGTGTCCGGACTGAAGGCCCTAGGCGTACGTGATCTGACATACCGTCTGGCTTTCCTTGCCTGCATGGTGACTCCGGATACTACGACCCCTGGCCAGAAGCCGGAACAGCAGCTCAGCGGCCAGTCGAACAACATTCTGGCCTCTTTGAACCAGAACACCGATCCCGATATGAACGATGACAAGGCCCAAGAAGCATTCCTTCAGAGCCTCACACCCACCGAGGTCCAGGACTTGAAGAGACTGGTCCACTCGGAGTACATTTACTCTCGACTCATTGACTCAATTGCACCTATGATTTTCGGTCATCGCCAAATTAAGAAGGGCCTTCTTCTCCAGCTGATCAGTGGTGTCAGCAAGAAGACGGCCGCCGAGAGCCTGCAACTTCGTGGTGATATCAACATTTGCATTGTTGGCGACCCGTCCACCAGTAAGAGTCAGTTCCTAAAGTGAGTATACCAAACCCCTACAGCAGATTTCAAATCCTAAATTCTAACCTAACCAACCCCCAGGTACATTTGTTCCCTGCACCCCCGCGCAGTCTACACCTCCGGCAAAGCCTCCTCCGCAGCCGGTCTGACAGCATCCGTCGTCAAAGACGCCGAGACCGGCGAATTCACCATTGAAGCCGGAGCCCTAATGCTCGCCAACGGAGGCGGAATCTGTGCCATCGACGAGTTCGACAAAATGGACATCGCCGACCAAGTCGCCATCCACGAAGCAATGGAACAACAAACTATCTCCATCGCCAAAGCAGGCATCCACACAACCCTCAACGCCCGCGCCTCCATCCTAGCCGCCGCCAACCCCATCGGCGGCCGCTACAACCCCAAGGTCACCCTGCGTCAGAACCTGAACTTCAGCGCACCCATCATGTCTCGGTTCGATGTGTTCTTCGTCGTCCGCGATGAGCCCAAGGAACATGTTGATCGCAGTCTGGCGGAACACATCGTCAATGTGCACATGAATCGCGACGAGGCTGTCGAGCCCGAACTAAGCACCGAGCAGCTGCAGCGGTATATCCAGTTCGCGCGTACTTTCCGGCCCGTGTTCACGGATGAGGCGAAGTCTCTCCTTGTTGAGAAGTACAAGGAGCTCCGCGCGAATGATGCACAAGGTGGTATGGGTCGCTCGTCGTACCGGATTACCGTCCGCCAGCTGGAATCTTTGATCCGATTGTCCGAAGCCGTGGCTAAGGCCAACTGTGTCGAGGAAGTCATTCCCAAGTTCGTCATCGAAGCATATGATCTTCTCCGCCAGAGTATCGTGACCGTCGAAAAGGACGACGTCGAGGTCGATGACGATGTCCCTGCTGCTCGTGGCATGGATGAGGACCAAGAGATGGGTGACCGTGACCGTGATGGCGATAGCCCGATGCGCGAAGACGGCGAAGAGGCCCAGACGCACGCGCAGGCCGAGAAGACAAAGACTAAGATTACTTTCGACAAGTACTCTAAGATCCTGAACCTGTTCGTGCAGCGTATCCGCGAGGACGAGGTAAACCAGGGCGAGGGCGTCGAGCAGGAGGATCTGATCCTCTGGTACCTTGAACAAATCGAGGGCGAGCTGAACACCGAGGATGACTACCAGCGCGAGCGCGACTTGGCTGCGAAGGTATTGAAGCGCAGCGTCAAAGTGAGTTTTCCATTCCATCCCAATCTGATATTGATTATATTTGTTCTAACATTGTTTACAGGACCGGGTCATTCTTCGCATCTCTTCTAGTCTCATGGAAGATCCCCAAGAGCCCGCAGAGGATAAGATCCTCTACGTGATGCATCCCAACTGCGCGTTTGAAGAGATGTAGGCTAGCATATACGCGCTTTGTTTCTTTGTCTGTTTTGGATTGGGTGTTGCTTAGCATTTTCAGGGTGGATTTAAATGGTGTCAGGGGTTTATGAGTGATGATATCCGTTATTACTGTTGATTTTATGGCTCTAGACATGAAATGTATACTTCTTAACTACTCTGATTCTTTGTAGATTCTTCAATCATCCCCTCTTGTGATTGAGATGGGCTATCTTTATGATACAGCTCGACCAAGAAGATTAATACTCGATTCTTTAGCTCTTCTGGATATCTCTAAAGCACTTTTTATCTTTTTTTCTTTTCTTTCATTCCTTGAGGTAAGCATACTTTGAATAATGAAATGCTTTTGAATATGTCGGAGGGTATGGGTCACGGCAGCCGAGTTTGAATCATTTGTATTGTATTCCTGGTCCGGCTGTACTAATCTCTCGTCTAACTCCACGTCCCATTCGCAGGCCCGAAATACCCAACTGCTGGCATTGCTTTGTATGCTACACCCTCAGCATCCGCAGTGTTCAGGTACACGGTATTCCCCCACCAGTCGGGGAAAGTAGCGCCTGGATACGAGATGCAGAAGAAGATGATAATGCCGCTGATAGCGAGGCCCGTATCAAGTGCAGCGGCGAGAATGTAGTTATACTTTGTCCACCAATCAAAGAAGCGACGCTTAATGAAGTGATTGAAGATGAAGTTGACCACAGCCCAGCTGGAGTAATTGATTCCGGTAGCTGAAATATGTCAGTGAAGCCAAACAAAAATGTGAGATGTGAAACATACCAGGCGGGACATTATAAGTGCCCACAAAGATCAAAGGCCAGTTAATATACTTCCAGAACTGCTTTCTGGTATACCGATAAAGCAAGAACGTCACAACGGGAGCCAGAGCCCCAATCCAGAAGAAATGCAACAATCCAGAATAAATCTTCCCAGCCGAGTAGAGCCTCCTTGGCCCAACAAGACCCCAAATGACGGAAGAAGAATAGACTGTCCTGCCATTCGGACACGTAAACCCATCTGACTGATCAGACTCACAAATACCCGAGATATTCCCCAACATCCACATCGTCACACCGGCTTGAGTCAGCGCACCCAGGATAGTAGCGACACCCTGCGCCACGAAACAAGCCCTTGGCGGCACCTTCAAATAATGTGCCAACTTCATATCCATAGCGAAATATACGCCCTGTCCCACAACATCTGTAGAAATAATCTTGAAAATCATATTCGCCAATGGCTTTCCTTCGAACATATATCCACCGATAAACTCCGCGAGCACATTTAGCTGATTCGCGTCGACGTTGGTGATGCCCTGCACGATCCCACAGGGAATCATATAGATAGCCGGGATGAACAGACCCAGGAAGATACCATAAACAGGCAGCTTAGTTTCGTAGACTTCAATCATGGCAATGGCCATCGCCATCATCACCACGATAATGGCTGCGTACCAATACCACGGTGTCCGGCGGTATGAGGCACGGATAAGGCGAGCGTGGATGTCTAGCCTGTTACGGCCTTTCATAGCGGCCCAGAGATCCCGGCCATGCCAGATGGCGATATGGCTGAGGACGGAGGTGATGGCGGCGAATGAGAGCCCATATACGAAAGCGAATGTCGCGCTCAAGTAGGGAGGGGAGTATTTTCTATACGCTGCCGTGTCAAGGCTATTATCTGCTGAGATGACTCGGGCTGTATCGTAGACTGCACCGGTGTTGTCGTATACATCGGCTGTCATCAGTGGGAGATACGCCGTGAACCAGGTATTGGTGTAGTAGAGAGCCGGGGTGACGATCCAGTAGAAGAAGGCAAAGCCAGCGAAGACATTCAACGCAGCCCATGCCGGCGATAGTAGTGGGTTTGTGTTATATGCGATCTGGCTCCAGTCGAAAGTAATCGGACTCAGACCCAGACCGGTCTGCATCCCGAAGAGTTGGTTGACGATGACATTCTTCGGCGCGATCCAGCAGACCCAGGTGAAGTAGGAGAGTGCGGTGAAGATCAGTCCAGGGAAGAAGTACCAGATGCCCGCGCCTGTCATGACGTACATGAAGAATCGGAGGCGGGAGATGCGCCAGCCGTCTGCGACGCGGTTTGCGCGTGAGTGCAGAGTTTCCAGCATGGCGCAGTTTGATAGCACGCCGGGCCAGATGATGCGAGCTGGTTCGACGAGCCATGGGGCAGCGAGGCCTGCGACGCCGAAGCCGAGGAGCTGGGCGACGAGGACGATGAGGACGTAGAAGCCTGGCTTGAGGTTGAAGTCGTAGAAATTTTTGCTGGCTGCTTGGATGATATTCGTTGAGTCTGCGCTGGCGTAGCCGAAGGAGACGTTGCTCATGATTACGATAAGGGCGTGTTCCTTTATGTTGAATGATCTGTCTGGATTGAGGACAAATGTTCCCAGGGGCCCTAGACTGAACGATTTGAGAGGAAGTGTCTTTGCGAGGAATACACCGATCGGGTAGGCTAGTAGTTCGGCCACGAGGGCTACGATGTGGACTGATGGATATCGCAGCGAGAAGAACTGGTTGATGCCCGAGCCGAGAATGGTGAAGATGATGCCTAGAAACCACATTCGAACGGTGTTGACTGGCATCGTAGGATCGTCTGTCTCAGGGACGACAGCCCTAACTGCAGCGGTTGTCAGTTCAAATACTCACTCAGAAGAGCATCGTGCCATTACCTTCGGGGAATGGAGAGCGATGCGATTCATAGCTAAACTCTTCATTTCTATTCTCCTCGTCCTTATCCAGCTCGATCTTGTCCAAGCGACCTTCGGCCACCTCCACATCTGTTGGGACGAGCGCGGGCTTGATAGTGTCGGTATCCAGTTCTTTGGATTCCATAGTGTGGATCGTGCGCAAGCTCAGCGCATTGCTTTACGAAAGGTTTCTACCGGTCGGACAAGCGTAGAGCCTGGTCCTTTTCTACGACCCCTTGAATTCGCCATGGACGGCGCGATTTTAGTGCATTCCGCAACACGCAACCCGCAACGCGGGGAAACATAGAGATAAGGAAGTGCGACGGTTGAATCTCGGGTGGAGTAGGCGAGCTTAGTTCGAGATAGGAAGGTTGAACCCCGCTTTGGTAAACCAGTACTAGCTTCACTATTACTATAGTTGTCAACTCTGGAGATTGTGAGCGGGTGAGTTGTTAGCCATTGCCCTTGGAGCGTGTAGGTGAGTTTATAAAGTACGTATAGTGAGGCACAGATCAAGATCATCTCGAAGAGTTGGATAATAAGGTTGTTATCAGAGGCAAGGTTTAGGCGATAGGCTAGTGTGCTTTAGTTTGCTTCTCGTTTCCGAGATAGAGACGGCGAGATAGATAAGATTGACCTGGGTCTCTTCCTCGGCCGAGTAGACTATGTTCTGGCCATGTTCAAGGTGGAGGAGGGTAGTTAGAGTAGAAATCAAGGAAGCAAACCAACCTGCAGACCGCAAGTCCAAGTCCGCAAGTTCACTCTCTAGCATTAGTACGCGCAGATCAACGCCTCCAAAGACTAACAATCTCGACAAGACTTGAATACTTCACCGCCAGTTGACTTCTATAGAACTGGCAATGTCTAGATCCTTGCTCGTGCCGACCCATGCTCAAGAACCTTGGGATCTGTGCGGTCGGAGATTGTCGACCATGTACACCCTCATCCCAGTCTAGCCTGCTATTGTCTGCACATCCGCCATTCTTCTACATCTGCAGCTATGACCTCGCCTAGATGCGTAACAAGGGCGCATGGGCAGGTTTCCGAAAATCAAACGGACGCAGAAACCACGAGCCGTTGCGAAAGCAGGGAAGCGCCAACTGCAATAACGGTGACCGACAGACGGGACGACACATACTAGTAAACACCTAGGTCTATGTCGAAGCGTTCTCGAAGTGCGATGTCGCTCGTTACTCAGCAGCGCCTGGGATCAACCAGGGCTGGACCGGGCCGTTTGGAATTGGTGACTTTCATTTCAGAGTGCGCGTCGCGGGTGGCGATATTCCCCGGCCATTCACTCGCCTTACTTGACATCAGGAAGTCAGATATCATGGTGTCAGTCAGCTGGATAATATGAGAGGCCCAGCCTCGGCCCAGTAACAAGTCAAACCCCAGCTCCGAGCATGAACTGTGTCTGAGGTCAGACTGCAACAGTGGCATCTTGACACGTTCACTCTCACAAGGTCGTGTTGTGAGTCAGGAGGCGCGAGGCGTGCTCTGGTCGCGCGCCTCAGACGTATCCGAGACGAGTCGGAATCGCAGTGGTGGGTGATCGCTGCAGCCAGAACTGCACGGAGGCCCCCGCGCCCGGATAGACCTCCCCGTCGAAATTGGGTTCCTCACACTGCAGCTTCTTGTGCAATGATTGCGCCTCCCATGTCACATTCCCTCCGGTGGAGTGTAGTGATCTAGTACCCGGCCCCCATGGGGTACGCATTCCATGGTTCGGGATTTGGATTTGCACAAAGTACGGGGGAGTCTCCGTGCGAGACCCCCGTGCAGCTTTGTGGCGAGGGGACTGTGGCTGCGGCTGGATCGGGGAAAATAGGTCCTGGTACTGGACGCGGAATTGCTCCTACACAGCGAGTTTTGGTTTTGTTAGTTCGAGACTGGACATTTCAAATTGGATCACTAGTCCGTACTTCTATCGCGTTGACGCTGTGTTCAGCCTCTGGGCTTTTGGCTGTAGGACTAGGCACCTCTGCCCTTGCTTTGCTCGATATGGATGAGATCTTGGATCTTGCATATGAGATGCAGCTGCAGCTGCAGGGTCATCCCGGAATAGGCGACGGGACCATGCGGGTGGTAGCTATTCAAAGCTCCGAGCTAGTGGCAGATTCGACCTCGATGATGGATATCCAATCGATCTGTAATGCAGCGCGCCTTCTAGGATCTATGGATAAACCGCCATTGAACTAGAATAGATCCTATGCATAATCCGTTCACCGTACGCCGAACACCGTACACCTCCTTTTCTCAACATGCTACACAAGTACATTCAAGAAGAATGCTTCTGGGCAATGGACCTGCCTGTTCCGTCAGAAGGAATCATCAGGTCCAGCCTTCATTTCCACACCTCCACCGTTGGGCAAGAGATATATTGTACCCACCGCCGTCTGGAACCCAAAGTACCCAGAGAAATGGTAACTAGCACGGGTTCGACGCTAATGAAACACCGAGGGCCTGGGAAAGGGGGTGGACCACGACCCTGACAAGAGATGATCGATGGGCCGCGGCCCGAAACCCGTCTTCCGAGCCAGGAAAACCGAGGTGATGAAGCTGGCACCTAGGAGATGATTCAAAGGTACCGAGGAACCTGTCAATTCGTTTATATTGCGGAAGGAGAGAAACAATCCGGTCAGCCACAGTTTCCCCTTTCCCCGTTCCCCGGGGGCAGAAGTACAAAATACTAGATGAGTATCCTGGACGTCGGGACACATGTGCCCAACAGTGGATTTGATGTGTCTTATGAGTGTTGATCGTAGACCCGAAAAAGGGGTCGTTGTTCGGGGAACCCAGGGAGGCGGGTACTTCTCCACTTAGGACCGGGGGAACTGTTCTTTATCCCGGCTGGCGCTAAGCACGTCGAGCACAAAGATGAGTCGATGTCGCTGCAATATTAAAGAAGCTTGTAATAGTTAGAGCAAAAAAGGTGATTGGTAGGGTCGGAGGTCGGAATATGGAGAGAGACAGTCCAAAAGCCTAGCCTATACTCAGTAGTGGACAGTTCTTTGTCCAGAGGGTGAGGCCATATAGTTGGACCGGGGAAGTCTAGACCGCGGCAACCAAGAGTGGCATCGGAGCGGCTCCGTGGTGGAAATAGGTCCCCGTTGATTCGCGCGAAAACCAAGGCCGCGTTCTACGATCCCGGCTGCTTTTCTCTAGTGTGGTTCTAGTCTGGATTTTTTTTTGATTCCGGCTTTAGGAGAGAGAAAGAGAGATCTTTCCCAAGGCTATAAGGACATGCATCAAAGGAGTCAGGTCGCTTTTTCGAGTCTACATAATGACTATGCGATCAATCAATGGCCGTTAGCGCTTTGAGAGTGTCGGTGTATGGTCTTAGGAACAGGATCCGGCTTAAGGCTTTCCCGTTCTTTGTGGACGAACGGTTGGTATTCGGGCCCGCCCGTTATTTAGGGCGTTCCAGACTGCGGTTCGGAGAGTGTTCCTAGTCCACATGTGAGCACCGGATTCTCCACGGGGATCCATTTCTGCCTCGTCCCGAGTGGAGCGGGAAAAGTCGCGTTCTAGCCAAACTCCGTTCCCTAGGTGCTCGAAAGTATTTCCCGGGCGCGTTCGCTGTTTGTGTCTTCGCTTTCCCATCTCTCTACACGTCGACCACGCTATCAGACCGCCAGACGCCAGAAACCAGACACCAGATCAAACAATCCCCTGTTTGTGCCTTAATCAACAACACATCTCGAAGCGGTGAAATCCGGAGCTATCTGATTGGAAGATCGCAATCGGGGCGCGTACAGAAAGTACAAAGTTGACAAGTTCAGTTCACCGCTGAACAATCTGATTCTCATCGGCCCAGTTCCCCGCTGCACTTGGGCAGCCCGTTTTTATTATTTTCATTATTTTTTCGGAGAGTCTGAGAGTCTAGGCAAGGGATCATATCCCCCAGATTCACCAGATTCACCAGATTCACTCGCACTTGCACTTGCACAGTTCCCGTGCAAAGGTCCTCCCGTACTTTGGTACATCTGACACAGATCAGTGCCCAAGGGAATCGATACATTGGATTGGGGCGGCTGTCAAATAATTCAGCCATCATAAATGATAATCATTTATTATTTATTTGATGCGCGGATCCCAGCCGCTGATTGACTGATCGTCCTGCACGGAAGCCACTTCCGCCCGATTTTTGATTTTTTTGATTTTTTGATTTTTGATTTTTGATTTTTGATTTGTGATTTGATTATCTGTCTCAGTCGGGACTGCAAGGGTGCGGGAGTCTAGAAGCCCTTTCCCCGGCTTTGATACTCACCGTCTTGATAAACACGTCTCGCCCTCTTCATTTCACTACTTTACTTGACCTCACCTCACTCCACTCTCGCCTTTTATTATTTTCACTCTTCACTTCAACCTCATCTCCCCATCACTATTCATCATATCACCGCCATGGTGATTCCTATTCAGTCGCGTCTTCGCGACATGACGCTCGCCAAAGCGTCTGCTATCGCGCCTGTTGCCAGCACCGATCCTGCACAGGTCACCTTCAGCTGGAGTGGCAGCTCCTTTGAAAGCTCACCACTTTCGAACCCATCTGCGCCTCCTCCTACCCCCACAGACTCCCTTCTCGATATCACACCGCGCAAATCTTCCTTCTCCAGCGAGTACGGTATGGGAGCAGCATGTGCCTTCCCTTCCTGGCCCAACCGTCCCTCCCTGGCCAGTGCCGACTCGAACGACTCATTCACCAACAACGCCTACCTCTCCGACGAAGACCTCCTCTGGATGCCCGAGAACGCAGCTGCCGATGCCGCCATCACCGAGGCCGGACCCCAGATTCCTGAGATGGTATGCTCAGCAACCATGGAGCAGCAGCTCCAGCGCATGCGCGCAATCGCCGAACAAGAAGATCGCCTTCGCTTCCTTGCCAAGGTCGAGGCCCACGCCCGAGCCACCCAGGCCCTCCGACAAGCAAAGTCTGACAAGCTGTCCGTGGCCAGCGAGCGCACTCCTTCGCCGTCCAAGCCTAGGAAGCGCCGCCTCGCGCCCAGCCCCAAGCGTCGCACCCATTCATCATAGAGTGCCTGAGCACATCACACTGGGTTGCAGCGCAGGCGCTGTCCACTATCTTCTCTTCGCTATGCCGCCATAGCCACTGTTTTTACCACACATACCATTATTCTTTTTTTTTTTTTTTTCCCACGCCCACGCGATACCGATACAGATACCGATACCCCTCCAAAGTTTCCATGGGGCCCACTGCTCCGACTGGCTATCAGCTTGTGACATGAGCCCAAGACGAATCAGATGACACGGCCCAGGCAGCTGTGAGATTCACAGTCACCGGCGCCGATCATCAGCGCGCAAGGCGCATCCCGGGTGGTACTGATGGTCGTTTGGCTTATGTGACCCCGGCGCCTTATCGCGCATTCCATCGATGTCCGGTTCCCCCGCGCTTACCTAATTCATCGCTGTCGGCGGTTCCCTCATATTCCCCCACACCGCTGGTTGCGCCCTGACTCATTTCTTTCCCTCCGACATTTTCTGGTGTTGCAACGTGCTCCTGTTTCATTTTTTTCGGGTTCATTTTTATTTTTCTTATTTTCCTGGTCTGGTTATTCCTTTGATCTTCTGACGACTGCATCCGATCGCGGACCCGGTGTTTTCTTCTTTTTCTCCATTGCCTGTGTTCTAGCGTGTTTTCCTTTAGATACCCCCACACCCAATACCCAATCTTGTACCCCTCCTATTCATTTTCGTTCCGAGTTCGCTCTTCCATTTCTCCCCCCGGTCCCGCGCACAGCGCCCTCTCTTTTCCCTGGGAAGGTAGAAAACGCGCCACACGCCACCTCGATCCCTCGAGTGTCGGTGTGCGATTGTGAGTTGGCCGCTGGATGTTGGGCACAATCCCATCACTCGGTACTTTTTATCTCAGGTAGCCTAGCTTGAATTAAGCCGTCTATTCTTGAATACTCTTTCCTCTTGTAGAATATCCACTTTAAAATCCTAGATATCACATCCTCAAGATCATACAGAGTTATTCTAACTTGATACTAATAAAAAGTATGAAAATAAATATGAAACACAACGCCCTCACATCAGCCCCATCAGCCTCGTGTGTTGTCTTTCACTCGTGGATGGTCGCCTCGGGGCCCGGCCCCTAGCACCAGCTGCCATGACGAGCAGCCCTGCAGATAACATGCAACGGTGAGATTATCCCGGGGAGATTCCTACTCCGGCGGCACGAAATACCGGCTAAACTGCCATACCCTCACTCAACTATTAACCTGAGCGGCTATCAAGATCTCGGAAAAATGTTCCTTTGACTCAACTCGGATATTATCGATTTTTCCTCACGTTGGAGCTGCGTTTCATTGCATGGACCCCATCCCCGACCCTATAACCCCGGGGCTGTATCCGATCTTTGATCTTTTATCCTGGCGTGCTGACTTGAGTTCGCCACCGTTGCGGTAAATGGGATCGCTAGATACGAGCTCGGCGTGACCGATGGGTACGGAGGGTGCATATAAATGTACTGGGTACGTGTATGTGAAGCACGACATTAGTACGCGGAGATCATCAAGCCACCTGGCATTTATGTGTCTGCTTGGAGTATAATATTATTAATATGTACAACAAGTGAGGAAAAACATCGGCTAAGTTTCCTTAAAGATCAAGAAGGGTCTTATCCGCTTCGTTTTCGCAGGCGAACGTGATCCACTTGCCGACGGCGTGTTAATCGACTTTTTCTAGAACGCTTTTGGAAAGTGGTTCGCGGCCGTGTTGCACCAGCGTCCGGTTGTGGATCCTCCTAGGTTGGTGAAGAGGGCCTTGACTACGATTTGTCGAGTGGTGTTGGCCCGCCTTTCTTCTCCTGCTATGAAGAGTGGGAGAAAGATGTCGTAGAAAATAATGTGGACTGAACCAGCTGTGACGAAGAAAATTCCTTGGGTTAGTTTTGTCATTGGTATTGTGATTATTTCTGCGGTTTTGGAGGAGGAGGGGGCGGGCTGGTGTATATGAGTGGCGTTGTAGACTGTGTGTAGACAGCATGGGATCTGTAACTACAAATTCTGTTTTTCTCCCAGGTCCTTCTTTTACATAGGAATTAGAACATAGAGGAAAGAATGAACATGAGAATCCTTGACACGTGCTATACACGAAATCGTAGAAAAGAAACCCGCCCTGATGGGAGTCCCAAGCCAAGTAACTCCCCATTAGTTGCGGAACAGTTGGGCCGACAGTCAAGAGGAAGCCATAGTGCATTTTTGCCGTTCAGGTTTATCCATTGTCCTCGCTCAATGAAGATCGCTAGATTTTTCTTGATTGAGATAGAAACACGATTTTCGTGTCCAGACTGAAAATAGAGGGTGCCTAAGTTAGTGATTAAATATGAACCATCTCGAGAAAATTCGAGTTTATGGACAGTTCCCTTAGGGTTCAAGGTCTCTTGCAGTGCTCCCGTCGCCGTGTCCCAGAACCGCACTGTCTCATCGTCGGAGCCGGACGCTAGCAGTCGGCCATCGGGTGAGAAGGCTACCGACCAAACCCAGTCCGAATGGCCCTCGAGGGTCTGCTGCAGGCCGCCCGACGCTGTGTCCCAGAGCCGCACGGTCTTATCGTCGGAGCTAGACGCCAGCAGCCGGCCGTCGGGCGAAAAGGCCACCGATAAAACCGCGCTCGTATGGCCCTTAAGGGTTTGTTTTAGGCCGCCTGTCGCCGTGTCCCAGAGCCGGACAGTGTTATCGTGGGAGCCGGACGCTAGTAGTCGGCCGTTGGGCGAGAAGGCCACCGACAAAACTGAGCCTGTATGGCCCTTAAGGCTCCGCTGTAGGCCGCCCGTCTCCGTGTCCCAGAGCCGGATAGTGTTATTATAGGAGCTAGACGCTAGCAGCTGGCCGTCGGGCGAGAAGGCCACCGAATGAGCTGCTCTCGTGTGGCCCTTAAGAGTCTGTTGTAGGGCGCCTGTCGCCGTATCCCATAGCCGGAAAGTGGCATCGCGCGAGCCGGACGCTAGCAGCCGGCCATCAGGCGAGAAGACTACTAACCAAACCCAGTCCGAATGGCCCTGAAGAGTCATTTGTAGGCCGCCCGTCTCTGTGTCCCAGAGCCGGACAGTGTCATCGTGGGAGCCGGACGCTAGTAGCCGGCCGTCGGGCGAAAAGGCCACCGACGAAACCGACTCCGTATGGCCCTCGAGGGTCTGCTGTAGGCTGCTCATCGCTATGTCCCAGAGCCGGACGGTCATATCTCGGGAGCCAGACACTAGTAGCCGGCCGTCGGGCGAAAAGGCCACCGATAAAACTGCGCTCGTATGGCCCTCAAGGGTTTGTTGTAGGCCGCCTGTCGCTGTGTCCCAGAGCCGGATAGTTTCATCAGAGCCAGACGCTAGTAGCCGGCCGTCGGGCGAGAAGACTACTGACGAAACCGATTCCGTATGGCCCTTAAGGGTCTGCTGTAGGCCGCCTGTCGCTGTGTCCCAGAGTCGGACAGTGTCATCAGAGCCAGACGCTAGTAGCTGGCCGTTGGGCGAGAAGACTACTGACGAGACCAACTCCGTATGGCCCTTAAGGGTCTGCTGTAGGCCACCCGTCGCTGTGTCCCAGAGCCGCACGGTCTTATCGCCGGAGCCAGACGCCAGCAGCCGGTCGTCGGGCGAAAAGGCTACCGACGAAACGAAGTCCGAATGGCCCTCAAGAGTCTGCTGTAGGGCGCCTGTCGCCGTGTCCCAGAGCCAGAGGGTCGTATCGTGGGAGCCGGATGCTAGTAGCCGGCCATCGGGCGAGAAGACTACTGACGAAACCCAGTCCGAATGGCCCTTGAGAGTCTGTTGTAGGACGCCCGTCGCAGTGTCCCAGAGCCGCACGGTCGCATCGCCGGAGCCAGACGCCAGCAGCCGGCCGTCGGGCGAGAAGGCCACTGACTCAACCCCGCGTGAATGGCCCTCAAGGGTCTGCTGTAGGGCGCCCGTCTCTGTGTCCCAGAGCCGGATAGTGTTGTCGTTGGAGCCGGACGCTAGCAGCCGGCCGTCGGGCGAGAAAGCCACTGACTCAACCGAGTCCCAATGACCCTCGAAACTCTGCAACTCTGCGCTCCAGTTTTCTTCAACGCCTGGGAAGTATATCCAACCTGGGAGCTCTGCTTCAAATTGCCTTCGAATTATTGCCATTCTGGGTGCAAATAGAAGCCCTGAGCAATAAAGTTGGAGGGGCGCACGATCAGCTATCTGGTAATTCTTTAGAACAAAGCGCATTCCATCGTGTAATAATTCAGACATTGCAGAATTGGTATCACTCTATTTATGTTAGTGTAAATCGTCACATCGGAGTCCTTAAATAACTCACATGAATAGCCTTGTGCAAAAGACTAATAATCCCAACAACCTCTGACATAAGACCTAGTAGGCTCATTGCTTCTACCCAGTGCAGGAAATGCCGCTGGAGGAATAAGAGAGCAAGATGAATCACAGTTTTTAAATCAGTGCTTCGCACCAGATGATATGCCCAGTAACGACAAGAGTATTGCAATTCTGGGGTAAGGCAGTGATTTATAGTGCGGGGATCAATATCCATACGCCGAGTTCCATCATTTGGTAGTCCACAAATATTTTGTCTCAAAGTGTTGCACACGGAAAGGCACTGTATGGCCAATCTTTGATGTATCGCCTTCTCGTCTAGCCACAGGTCAGTCTTCTTGCGTGTTTCTGGATTAAGAAGAAAGTCTCGAAATGATAGATGAAAAGGCCGCATCGGCTTTGTCTTGTCTTCGGGTATACGAATCACCGAGTGCAATGAATTCAGTCTTAAGTCGATCATTCTCTCAGAGATACCAATAAGCCTCGAAAGTGAGGTCATCGAGAGTGGGCTCTCAAGCATCACGATTGTACCCACTACCTCCCGAAATTCTTGAATCAGCTGCATTCTTCGTTTCCCATCCTGGTTGTTGATAATCCGATTCAGCACAGGAAGATATGTTCCGTTCAGTTGAGATCCCTCACTTCGATGGGTGAGAATCTCGGTGAGACTATCCACGGGGTCCCACTGGGGATCTTCAAAAACGCGGCATACGGTCGCAGCGAAGATAAATAGCGGAACAGATAGTGTCACAAGAGCTTGGGTATCTGTGTCACTAGGCCAGTCGACAGGGAGTGAGCGTTCGTTTCTGATCTTTAAAAGCTGCCAGTTCAGGAACAAAGATATATCGTGTTCTGTAATTGCCTCCGGGATGTCATGGAGAATCAGATTCTGATAGACCTGATTCCCGATTCCCAAAAATCCTAGTCGGATTGGCAAATCAGGTCGACTTGTTAAAAAAATGCGGAGATGCACGGCGCTTAGCTCCCGGAGCCGAGGTAGTACTTGGAGTATGACGCGTATGTCATTATCCCCTTCACATTCGTCCAAGGCATCGATCACTATCACCGTGGTCGGGATCTGCTCAGTGGAGTGTTCCAAGCTGAGCAGTGGTTGGAGAAGCAATTTGTCAAACTGCTCCTTTAGCGACCTTGTTCCAAGGCTGGGGTCATCATTGATGGCTTTCTGAATACCTGGGATGAGTTGAGGGAAGCTAACCACAAGTTGTCTTGCAATAGTCGGAAAAAGCTTCGCAGCATTTCCACGGTCACCTTCTCCCCTCTTGAAGAAGAAGCTCGCTCCTAGTACCTTCGCCTGTTTAAACGATTTTGCCACGGTTCGGGAGATGGTCGATTTCCCCGTTCCCGCCATACCATTCAACCAGAATATGCATTTTCCTTGTGGTGACACAGCCCATTCAGCAATTTGGCGACGGAGCTCGGTTCTAGTCCCTGGGAGGCATTCATCTTCATGTTGATCCATATACGAGTCAAGCTCAGCCCCAAGCGCAATTGGCAACTGGTCTAAATGCAGACTTCGCTCGATACGGTCGGCAGTCTGAGTTATATCATTAACAGTTGTCCTAAGCAGCTGTAAGCCCCAGTTCTGTTATCAAATGATGCGAGTACGTACGCCTGATCGACTAGCAGGGATAGACTGAATGTTGTTTTGTATCTGTCGAGATCCTTCATTATTCTCTCCACCTCGGTACGTTTTAGGGGCCACTTCAAGGCCCGAAGCCCTACTTTGCTCATCGCTTTTTTCCCTCTCCCGGGATCGATCTTCCCTTCTAAATCTTGGAGGACCGAAAGGCAATTAATGGTCCCATCGACCAATGACTGGGAGGTTGACAGCTTCATGCCGTGAGTTCCTTGAAAGAGGCCTGAGAGCTTCTCAAGAGTTTCTCTCAAATCTTCAACCTCCTTTTGCAAGGAAACAACGTCCTTCCGAGCATCCTTCACCTCCTTAATATAACCCCCACAAATTTTCACGATACTCCCTGTCAGTTGGATGACCGCGATAACGCTAGCTGCAGCCGAGATTCCATCCATCATAAAGCGTGTCAAGTAGTCTTCGCTTTTCCCGGCTGGGCTGGGTTGCAATAGTGGTCGAAGTCGCAAGGGCCAGGGTTTTCCCTGGAGGGGCTAAATAGGGGCGAACGAGGGATAGGCGCCTAGAATGAAGTTGCGATTCAGAATGTCATTTCATTGACGCAGTGTCATCGGCCAGTACGGGATAATTCGTGTGCCATTCAGAAAGATTCTAAATTGAGGGAATTACGAGAAGAGAGAGCAAACAACCAGAGCAACCACAAAACAGTACTAACTCCCCTGATCCCAAACAGCACTAGCTCCTTAACCCAGGTGTCATTCCCACGTGACCTGTATTAAGGACCAATCAACGGGGAAAAGAACTCTGTATTGCTATACCCCCACGTTCTGGCATTTTATAACTAACGTAATTCACTACCCACCCGGCCCGTAAGTCATGGTATTGAAACTGATACCGTAATATTGATGATCCGGTGTATTCCTAATATAGACTAAGTACCTCTTGGCGTTGGGGCTAGAGAATCCATCGAAGAGTGTAGGTGGTCGCACCAATTTCGGGACGCACTATATGCGTGCTTCACTTTGGCTTGCTAGGTTTCTATGCCGATACGTGGTAAGATATGTCCTTTTTGGGAAAGACTGTGTCGATGTCTTTCTTCGATTTTAATCTCCCAGAGAAGTCCGGTGAAAGCGCCAAAATGAGAGTCGAGTATAGGTCTTTGAGCTAGGGCGGTCAAGGAGTCTGTTTCTATTGTGAACGCGCCAATTGTGCAAAAGATCTGAATATCTTAAACCTCATTCACCAGGAATCGCGTAGCAGCGTCTCTAGGCTCCTCTTGCCGGGTTCTCTATCTGTGTCTTTCAATAAGAGCCCGGAGAGCCCGGAGATGGAGGTTCCAGTCAGTTGAATTGGGGACCAGCATTTCCCCGTAACACAGTACCACTGGCCGCCCATATCGTAACGAGAGAAGACGCCTCAATGTTTGAATTTGAAGAGCCAGTTCAATCCCCTTCAACTCGAATCAGGTCGTTGAGGACTCGAAGACTGGCATCTCGAAGGGGACGATTATGATTAGTTGCATTCATCTCTGTTGGCTTTAATAGATCGTTAGAGACTTAAATGATAGATGAGCCGCAGCAATGCTGAGAATTGATAGACGGAGACAAGGGCATCTCCCTGCCAGTGGGAACATCAGGCTCCGCCAAGGGTGACCTGGTCCGTCAAAGCAGGTCAATCGGAGCGTAACCCTGATGATGAAATGAGTAAATAAGCTATCGGAGGCAATGTAAATGCATATCTTTCAAGAAGATGGCAATCCACGGCGAGAGAAGAAAAGAGATGAGCTACTTTTTGAGCCTCTATGCAAAATCTCGAAAGACTTCAAAAGAACAGTTCAGGCCGTTCGAATAAAGTCCTTTCTGTGAAACTGCACGCTTGGTCGTGTACCCTGCCGAGCTGCTCGATAGACTGAGAGATATTGGTCGGACTTCAGACCTTCCAAGGTTTGAAGCCACTTCTCATAATTTATTTAAGTTTCTTTTAAACCAAGCTCACTTCTCAAAATCTTTATGCTTGTTTTCATTGTTGCATTAATCAAAAGTCGAACTTCAGAATAATCTAGTAATGTGTTCTCAATCCGATTAAATACTGCCTGACCGAATATGGAAAGTGATATTCGAGAAATAATAAGGTGTAGATAGGATGTCCTCAATCTAGCTTCTCAGATACTGTTTCACAGCATCTGCCCATTTCTCTCCATTCTTATACGTAAATATTTCAGGGACACTTCCACTTTGCAGCCCATCGATAGCTAAAGCAAGGTCTTCACCACTGCCTTCTGCCTTGATATCTTGAATCGGGTAGAGATATGTATGGAAGGCAAAGACAATAGCATCCGATGCTGGAAGACGATGAAGAGTTTGGCGCTCGCTACGAAGGAAAGTCTGTACATCTGTTAGTATATGATGAAATAGAGGCAGACAAAAGGGACTTACCTTGTTCAGGTCCAAATCCTTCATGGTCATTTTCTTCAGTGTGCCCTCGAATGCGGGTCCACTTTTGTCAAAGTTGGAATAGAGCTCCTCATCAACAGTAATAGCCCAGTTGATCCGCTTTACCAAACGGCCCGCTTCAAGTCGTGCGAAGAACCTGTCCATGCTCTTCTGGAGTTTCTCTTTGTATTTCGGAACCGGTCTGTGGATGTCGGCCAAGCGTTTTCCAATTTTATCTCTGGGTTGAAAACCAGAGGGAAAGCATGCAGAGTAGGCTTCGAGGACATAGACGACATCTCCGGGTGTATCTTCATCCGTTTTGTGCGGTAGAAGAATAAAAAAGTCTTCATCGATATTCTCTGAGATGATTTTCAAAGCGACATGGAGAGATATTGACTCTGCATCTGCTGGTATGATGCTGCCCGTGATAAGGTTTTCTACCGAGTTAATATGGTCAGTCTTGTCACGCGTTGTCTTGAAAATTGACGGATAGCGAGCAGGCAGATAGATCTTGAAGAGATGGCTGTATAGTTCCTCAACAGCGAGTCGAATACGTGCATCAGAATCACTGATGATACCAATAACATCTTCTGGATGTTGTTGAGCCAAGGATCTGCGAATTTTGAGACGCTCTGGGTATGTTTTATCAAATATCAAGAAGTCACTGCAACCGAGTGTTTCAAGGCCTGGTTTCATTAGTTAAAGCTATCCGTGGGTCAAGTATGAGCATACCCATTGTTAGGTGATACTTCGGCTTGAATGGCCGAAATTTAGGAGGCTCTGAGGAATCGAGATGGAAGTTTTCAAGCTCGTCGATTTCGACAGTTTGATGTTGTGCTGATGTGACATCTTTCTGGACATCTTCATGGATGTCAATGAACTGATGAATAGTGTTAACCAGAATTCTCATGGTACTGTCGTTAACCAAGATACCTACCCACTTGCATCGGTGAAAGCGCCAGATAATCAACGCAATTATAGCAAGAATGATCTGCCCAGCTACCGGGAAAGGAAACATCTCCAAAATCCGCTGGTGGTGGGATGCCTCGCCGCATGCTGAACTGTTGGCAGCAGCCAGTTGAATTTTGCCGTCCATCTTCCTTGTGTAGTTCTACTCGTGATTCTCTGACCCAACCTTCATGAACAACTTGCAAGAAATGAGGTTAATGAATATCCATAGACCAACCTTGACAAGTGCTGAACGTAGCTGGCCCGGTGAAAGCCCAACGACCATCTTCAACCTCGCAAGAATATTTAATAAAGGCAAATTAAACCGTGGCGATAGTTTTTACTTGTGGTCTGATTAGTGACCCAGACTGAGGTGAGGCCCATGCTCCACCAACTTGTCACTTTCTCTCTCGACTTTCTATATTGGGTTTAGTGCGGGTTCCCCATCTACAACCAAGGGCACAACTCGTTCCGAGGTCGCTCTTTACCCCAATATTGTTCCACACCCGGACAAAGGAGATAGAACAGGGCCTAAACGGGTATATCACTTAGCAATCTAAGGTCATTATCTTGACACCTCTTAGGTATTTCTTGGACAGTCTTCCTAGAAATCCATATAATTCAACTTCGGCACTTATATGTACTTGATTCTTAGACGTGGTCTCGAGGGACTAGAAAGCGAACGAGTTGTGGAGGTGGATGCTATTGAATGTATTGATGTTAGAGTTAGAGATAAGAAACGAGTTCTCCTAATTTGTCTGGAGCACTGGATAACTTTCTCGCTTAATCTGCCACATCAAGTCGAACGTATCTTGATAGCACCCGATATCCGGAACAAGTATTTGCTCAAGTTGGTCTAAATTGGGGTTATGACGATCCACAGGGCATGTTCGAAAAGACCTTCGAGATGTCTTGAAGAATAGCCAAATAAACTTGTAAGAAGACATTCGACGGAATGATATTTAGAAGGTTTAGAAAGACGAAGAGAATAACATGGCAGGCTGTACCCAAAGAGACAAATCAATTCGAGATAGATGCGGAGAACTTGAAATGAACATGTACCGAGTTATTATTATGGCTAAAATGACGCTAGAGACCCTTCCCAAATAGCTCTTGGCCAATTTCTTTCAACAATGGTTCGTTCTTCACTGACTCTATCTTAGATTTGGCAGCAATCGTCTCCGAAACTCCCATCGCACGACAAAGATCGACGAGCAACCCATTCAGCGGAGCTTCATAGATGAATAAACCCAATGCAAATAGGAAACCACGGAGAGCCTCAGGGCTCTGCTCTTCCTGCGAGACAGCTTCCAGCAAGGAGGCGGCCAGTTCGACTTGGTCCTCTTCCGAGAGCGGGTCCGGCTTTCCTTCAAATCGAGAGTTGTGATTATATGCGGCGAGGTTGTATGCAAATGAAGATGCGACAACGCGGAGGTTGTTCTGTGAGTCTAGGAGAGAGTTTGTCGCGAGTCGAAGGCAGGTCTCCCGCAAGGGCGAGGAGGATGAAACGAGTTGTTGAGGGTAGAGCGGTGTGTTGAAAAGGTTGCAAGCGAGCTGGAGAGCGACGATGCGAAGATTATAGGGACATGAGGAGAGGTCATCTTGGGAGAGTGGTGATAGGAGGGTGAGGAGGGTGGTGTGATTGGTCTCTTCGGCGAAGTAGCCGCTCACGCGTGGGTCAAGGAACAACAGGCGAATGAGGTCCACAACCGCGAAATGGCTCTCGACTGGGAGTGTAGGGTAGGTTGATTGAAGAGTAGTAGCAAACGAGTGAAGGTCAGGTACTCTTGTATCAGCTGCAGGGGAATTGCCGTTACTGGCAGCGTGACGAATCTTGACGAATTCAATGACGGGTGCGACGCTTTGGGCTTCCTTGAATCCGGCTGGGAGTTTCTGCAAGAGTTTATCAAGCGGCGGGACTTTCTTGTACATGACAAAGTTGGAGATGGGCCGTTGCAAGCTGGGTAGTCGAAGGTTCTGGTGTGGATGAGGCGGATGCACCATATCGAGTAGCATGCGCACATTACCCTTCAATTGGGCTGGATTTCCACCGCTCCACTGGTCGACTTTCTCTCCCTTCAAGAAAGTCATGAAAGTCGGTGTTGCACGCACACTGTACCTCAAGCCCACGTCTCGTGCGAAGCCAATGTCAACCTTGATGAGCCTTCCTTTGCTCCCAACTTCCTCTGCAAGCTCGTCGTATATCGGATAGACAGCCTTGCAAGGCGGGCATGTAGCTGACGTGAAGAATATCACGGCGCAAGAGTCTGATGTCGCCGCCAGCTCGCTTTGAAGCTGGCCGAGATTGCTCACATTGCGCACTGTACTTGGTACAGGATGGGCCGCAGCTGACATTTGAGGCATCTGAGGAGGAGGCGCAGACCTTGAAGGTGATGGCTGGAAACCTGGACCAGCGCCCTGCGTGACACCTTTCAGAGCCATTTCGATCTGAGGCTTCATCATCTGACCAAATGGAGTGTCCAAGAATTGACGAGGCAGATTCCGGATGTGCTCAGGAATATTCTTGCCGACCAAGAACATGGCAAGATCTTGGGTGAAGTTGTTGCAATTATGTAAAAAGAGATCGTAGGACTGCAATGCGTTAGTTTTGACTAAGATGTAGTTATCACATCTAAACGAACCTCTGGAGTGTAAATTTCAGTCAGAGAGGCCAGCCATTCTTCAATCACCTCGGCTGGAAGCTCGGTCGTCCCCAATTTGAGCCTCTCAATCGGCTGTCCATGGTGGGTGGAGCCAGGAGCCGCGGTCTGAATGCCTTGACCATAGTAATACTCGACGCCGTTGACAACGATCGATGTATGATAAATAGCATCAATTTGAGTCCCAGTTAAAGAGAGAGAGAACTGATTAAATTAGTGAATCAGGACGTCACCTGTTGATGCGCTTGCACGTACCTGGCGAGCCAGACCCTGCATGAAATAATTAGCGGAGAGCACGTAGTGCACACACCAAGGGGTAGCGCACCTTTGACAGGTCGTAGACGTAGAGTTGAACATCCATGATTGATGTATCGGCAAGGGAACAGCTCGAGCGAGTAGAGTTGATAAATGATAAAGGGCTGGGGCAGGCACCGATCCGATCACGTCAGCTGCCGGTCCACTGCCTTCGACCGTTTTCTACTTGGCTTCATGCTGAATAGGCTCGTGGGTGGACATGAGACAAACTAGTGCAAGGCAGAGACCGTGACGCGGCATATACCCTGAAGAACCCTAATTTTTATTTATTGTAAAAGAAGATTTAAAAAACCAATACCATTCATGGTTCCATGTTCCATAACCTTGAACTCCTACCGTAATGACTTGCATAGAAGCGTGATAACGCCAAAATGAGTCAATTTCTGACCTGGATAAATCTTTATTACCCAACACAGAAGCCTGAGCTCTCCTCCGTAAGCATTTATGCCGACCAAAGCACCTACAAAGCACAATCAGTGCTTCCTAAAAGTAGTCGATACCCTCTGACCATCCCACCAATCAACATCCCGCATTACCTCCCCACCTCAGCATCATCGCTCTCTTAACCTCTTGATCTCTTGATCATCGTCAACGAAATACTCAGCCCCCTCCAGCGCAAGCTGCGACGATCCCCAGCCCTCAAAATGGTAAGCTGCCCTCAACATCTACTCGTTGCGACGCCCCACCCGCTAACCATAGCGCACACACAGCCTCCCAAGAGGCGCGGAGCTCCCGCCAGCTCCTCCGCAAATGCAGGCCCCAAACGCGCGCGCCAATCCAAGCTTGCCAAGGAGAACGACATAACAGGGGACCAAGAGAACGAGATCAAAGAAGTTTTCCACCTCTTCGCCAATGCGCACGAAGACTTCCCCGGCGAGAAAGAAGGCGTCATTCCCCGTGAAGACGTGCGCAAAGCCCTGGTGTACGTCCGCCTGCATACACCTATATTCCCATGAAACACCAAACTAACACCATGTCCATTAGAGCGCTCGGCCTCCCGCCCACCGACTCAACCGAACTAGCAAACATTCTCTCAGCCGTCGACCCAACCCTAACCGGCCATGTCCCCTACAGCCCCTTCGTCTCTGTATGCGCGGCGAAACTACGCTGTCGCGACGACGACGCCATGGTCGCGGAGGTAGACGATGCGTACCAGCTCTTCACGCCAGGAGGAAACGGGCCGATCTCGCTGAGTCATTTGCGGCGCATTGCGCGCGAGTTGAAGGAGGATTCCGTGGGTGATGAGTTGCTTAAGGATATGATTCTTGAGGCGAATGGGGGTGCAGGACTTAGTGCGGGTGTCACCTTGGAGCAGTTTCATGATGTAATGACACGGGCGGGTGTTTTCTAGGGGTTGTATATTTTGGGGTGTTCTTCCGCTGGACATATGGATGGCGTTTGGGATTGACGTTAACTTGCATAGCGCTGAGAATACAAGCTGTTTGTTTCTATGTTGAATGCTTCGTGGAAAAAACTCTAAGCGGTTTTACGCGAAAAATTTGGCACATTTAGACCTTGTTGGATTGGTAGATACATCCTTGCATCCCATTGCAAGTAGAAAGAATTAAGACCGGCACCGAAAAAACCGTAAAACCACTCGTGAAAAAGAGCAAAAAAGAAAGAGGGGAGGAAGAACAGAAGACATGGCCCGCGCATCAACTATCAAAATCCTCCAAAGAAAACCTGCATCTGCATGTCACATCGGCAGCAACCGGAGGACGCTAAACAATGACAGTGATAAAGTAATCACTGATAATATGTTAGCAAAGAACTTGGGACTCGACAAGTTGTGGGGAACGTACAGAAATTTCGGCCATTCCGAGGTCCTCGCCACTGTTAGCGGCCTGAGGAACAGCGCTGTTGACAGGGGCAGGGGCCTGGGCTTGGGCCTGGGCTTGGGCGGGGGCGTTCTCGTTGGAGAAGTAGTCGATCATCTCAGCATCGAGCTCCTCAACAGACTTGGGCTTGCCACGGCCGGGGTTGCGGCCCTTACGGGGGCGGCCGTTGGCGTTGCGACCAGCGGCATTCTTGTCGTTGGCGTTGGCGTTGGCGTTAATCTTACCCTTGCCCTTAGCGGCCTTAGCAGCAGTGGCGGGCTTCGGTTGAGACTTCTGAGCAATACGCTCGGTAAGAGGCTTGGGCGTGGGAATGGAAGGGGCGTGGGAGGCATCGTAAACGACCTCGATCTTTGTGGGTTTGTCAGAAAAAGCGCAGACTTGTATGGAAAGGCGACTGACCTTCATGGGACGGCCATCAACCAAGAGCCCATTAAGCTCCTTGGCGGCCTTGGCAGCCGTGTCGGCCTTGGCGAAGATGATTGAGGCGATACCACGGCTCGTGCCGTTCTGGTTGTAGGTGAGCATCACCTTCTTGACGGGGCCTGCAGACTTGACGAAGTATTCCTAAAGCGGAAGACGATCAGTATTCTCGCCTGAAAGTTTGAGTTGAAACAATGGTAGTCGAGTAGCGAAGGAAAACGACGGCGACAGCGCAATGATGGCGAGAGTGGATCCGGCGGCGAAAGAGCATCAGTGAGCACACAGCGGCGATCGGTAGACCGATTGAGCCTATATTCATGAATCCCATATTCCCATGCGAAGAATACTCCACACACTTGCAATCCCCAGAAAATCCCTCGAAACTTTTCCGACAAAGATCAATGCTAATATTCATACAGTCCTTCCATCCACGAATCCATCAACTGAGTGCGACAAGTCCTCGAACAACGGATTCACACTCCCGAGAAGCTTTCGCCAATGCATAGGCGTGCCACTTGCATTGCAGAAAGCCAGGAGGCCCGTCTTGTGTCCTCATGTGCGCTCTCGAGGTGACAAATCTTGTAGCACGATAAAACTTTGTATAGGTTGCCCACTGTATAGTTGCCCTCGAATTCACTGTGACAGGATTCACCCCATGGAGCAGTGAGAAGAGTGGGCGAGATGCTTGAAAACCAACTTCGCCGCAAGTGTATAAAGTAGTGTGTCGTTCCAACAATGTGTGATGGTGCTCTAGTGCGCTCGCTGATGCCCTCTAAAGCTCAATGAAAGAGCTCATTCTCGAAACGATGTCAGGATGGGAATCTTTCATCTCCGATCCTTAGCACAGTACTCAGAATGACAATGCGGGCGGATTGCCTCGGGTGGGCTTCGTCGCGAGCAAAAGCCATCCTTTCTCAGTACTGCGACATAGCTCAATTTCCTGCTTCGCAATATGCCAGCCAGCCAGAGAAATATGCAGAAGCATACGGAAAGAGCGTGCTGTCTGTGCTAGATATCGAGCGATAACCACAAGGAGTGGGGAATGCGGCGCGCGCGTCGCAGTCGTTTACATCTCGAAGGGTTCGAAAACAAAGATGGCGATCAAAGCCAGGAGGCCTCTCGATCAACATACCTTGATATTGGCCTCAGACACATCGGCAGGCTGATGAAGTTAGTGAATGAGTCATTGCAGGCGGAGTGAAGAATATCAAACATACCAGTCCGCTCACGATGATCTTGCTGGAAGCAGTCGCGGCAGCCTTCGGGGCTGGGTGAGCAGCCTTGGGGGCAGCCTTGGTAGGCTTAGACTTCTTCACGCCTCCAACGGAGGGCTTGGCGGGGGCGCGACGGTTGTTGCTGCGGCGGCGAGCCTGACGGCGGCTGCCGACGAGGTCGTCGAGAGACTTGTCCAGGTTGGCAGACATTCTGAAGACTTGTTGATGACGGGTTGGCAAAGCTGGCAGCTTGCGATCAGAGAGAAGTCGCGATACGAACGCGTCGACGGCTGGGCAGTCACTTAATAGCGACGGCGTTCAGGAAGTCTAATTGAAAGGATGAGAAGATTCTCAAAAAGGTTGATGAAGGCTTTTCAGTAAGTAGGATTGAAAGCCGGAGAGAGTGGAAGATGGGATGGGGGGGGGAGGAATGACTGATGGAAGAGGAGGGAAAAGGGAGAGGCGCAGCGGGTCAGCCCTACTAGTCCCGATTCGGTCGGGCGCATGTTTGCTTTGTTTGCACGCTCGATGTGACAGGTACCTAAGTATTGTTCCTTTATTGGCTTTGTATCTGTCTGCCTGCTCTGATGAGCATGGGATAGGGCGTCAATAGGCATCATTATAATTCGACTATGGACAGAAAATTTGCGCATGAACCTAAGGCCAAGTGGGACTTGTGAAAGCCAGGTCATGACAGAAGAGCCGCAGGCGGCAGAGCCTGTTTTTATCTCCCGATCTGCCTCTGTACATGTCACCCAGGTGAAAGAAAAAGCAAAGGTGTGTTAACAGGGTCGAATAGTTGAATCCATTCTATGTAGGTCCAGCCTGTGGACAAAAAAAAATCACTGAAAGACGAGCCGCACAACTCCTTCCAAAATGAGAACAAAAGGGCCGCATGAACAGAAAACTCGGGTAGTGCATAACATGAATCGCTTAAAGATCGTAGAAGAAAAAGGATATTAGCTCTTGAGTGCTTCCAGACGACCCCGCATCTGTTCCAGGGTTGCTTCTTGGTCATCGAATTCGGGCTCGCTTTCGACCGGTGTTGCCTCGACAGCCTCTGGGGCAGGCTTGACGACCGCGGGCTGAGAAAGCTTGCCCGACAAGATCTCCTGCAGAATCTTGTCCACCTCCTCCTCTGCCTCATCGTCCTCTCCTTCATACAGCTCGTCGTTAGGCATAGCATCGTCAACGATCTCCTCAATGATGCCTGCCCTCACCAATTCGGTCGAGAGCTGGTGCATGGTCGATGTCAGCTCAGGTAGTCGTACCAATGTATTCACGTCTTTCATGATTCCAGTAGACTTCTGAAGGCTGCCTTGAATTTTGCGAACCGAGAACGCTTCATTGACTTGCATTCCCACGCTCTGCAATTGGGCTCGGCTAGTCGTAAGCCGGGAGGATTGTTTCCGAATCCGCACCAGCTCTCGTGCAAATGTTTTGGTCTCACTTATCGCTTGCTTGGCCTGGGATGGATTGCGCTGGGCTCGCTTGGACGCAGAAATGATGTGTCCGCGGGTCTTACTGTCGAGGGCTTTAAGGTGGGCGAGGTCGCGATCGAGTTGTCTGGTGTTTGCACGGATGAGGGCATTGCACTTCCTCATCTGGCCGTATAAGTCAGTGGAATGAACATGTCATTAAAGGGTCCCTAGCGATGGCGGTCCACTTACCTGGGCTGCAGGGTCAGGCCCAAAGAAGACGGCCTTGAGGGTCTCCATGACTCAAGAAGTCCTCGGAAACGTACAAAATGTGAGAGATAGGTGATTGCTGCGAGGCAGCAGGGTGGTGCTTCTAAACCGTAAGTCGTACAGTTGCCGTTATGACCTGCGTGGGGTTTGAACAGGAATGCCTAGGGGCATCGTCTGCGCGAATGACGATCAAAAAGTTGTCGATTTCAGACAAACTAGCTCCAGGAGCGAAGCAGGGCCGTTCACAAGAGTCTCGGACACTTCCCTAGCATCTTATCAGTGTTGCGATGCCTGCGGCGATTCGGAGGGGAGCCTGCTGAGTCATCAAATGACGCCCCCAAATGGCCTGCATCAGGCAACCAGGCATAAAAGAGACAAACAAGACAAACCCGTGGTTCCAGTACATTCTAGCAACGCACTTGAATGCGGTACATGCGCTTCATTGTGAGCTTCTCCCTCCTGCCACACACACCATCTTCATCTTTTCTTGAAGACTTCTTCTTCTCTCCCATCTCTCTCTCCATCCTGCATCGACATCTCCCTACTATTTGATAAAAATGTCCCAGACCTACACCCCGGAAGGTAAGTTGTGATAGCTCGACTTCCCCGCTCTGCACCAAAACACTCGGACCTGCACATTTTGCGGATAGCTGCTATCACGTTATCGCATTCTTTGCCTCCGGTGTTGGGAGGCTCTCAATTCATTTCCCTGCAATTAAGAGATGACAAGCTGACCTGGGATTGTTCGGTTTTTTCAGTCACCTGGGCTCAGCGCTCTTCGGCCGATGAGCCCGAGCGCAACTACCTCTATGTGAACATCAAGGTTTCCGACGTCCCCCAGGCCGATTCCGATCTTAAGATTACCCCCACCGAGGTCTCCTTCACTGGAAAGTCTGTCAAGGGTGTCACATACAGTGTCTCGCTGCCCCTCTACGCCGAGATCGACCCGGAGAACAGCAAGGTGAACCACACCGACCGCTACTGCGAACTCGTTCTGCGCAAGAAGGAGCTCAAGGCCGAGTTCTGGCCCCGTCTCCTCAAGGAGGCTAAGAAGCTCCATTTCCTGAAGACCGACTTCGACAAGGTATGATTATCATTGGCGTTAACCAGGTTGGGATTTTACGCTGACTGCATCTAGTGGGTCGATGAGGACGAGCAGGATGAGGCTGGCGAGGATGACTACGCCAACAACTTCGGTGGCTTTGACGGCCAAGAGCAGGGTGGTGCTGGTGGTGGCTTGAGCAACATTGATTTCTCCAAGCTCGGCGGCATGGGTGGTGCCGGCGGTATGCCTGACATGAGCGCTCTTGCCGGTGCTATGGGCGGTGCCGGAGGTATGCCTGACCTGAGTGCCCTTGCTGGTGCTGCTGGCGGTGCTCAGGGTGAGGGTGAAGACGACGTAAGTGATGGTCGGGGATGACATTCGATGCGCAAGCTAATCACCGCATACAGGAGGACCTGCCCGAGCTCGAGGAGACCGACGCTAAGTCCAGCAAGATCCAGGAGGTTTCTTAGATAAAAACTTCTGATCTCCCTATTCTACGGATTCTATGATGACCAGAAACGAAAAATAAGAGTTTTAAGGTTTTACGGTGCTCCGGAGATTTTGGATTGCTTGGAAAATTCCGCAATTTTTTTGTAGAGCAATGCGATAAGACCCAAGATGACCACTGTTGCACTTAGAATTTGCCTTATACCTGGGTGGATGATGATCTCAGAGAAGCATCCCCAATGGAACGCAGTGGTAATGGACCTAAATTGCCTGAAAAATTTGACTCGTACGTCGACATGTATAGTAGAAGCATGTGAACACTTCCCTTTCTGTTTATTGTCCTATGACATCCGTTCATGATGGACGTCTTCATAGGCGTAGATCATGTCATAGCGACAGGGCTTTGTCGAATCCACGCTGTGTGCGGGAGACTTCAGCGATGACGCAAAGGGCCGACTCCCAGCCGAGCACTGCAAATTAGGCACAAGTTGCCTTCTATGGAGCACGCACGTTTCCTGGGATGATACTAGTCTCTCAATTTTATTTCTGGCTATCTATCTTAACTTTTCTCATCGTCCTATTCTCATTCGGGGCGTGTTGAAAAGACCGTGAAATATACTTGAAGGGCACGCCCGATCATTGGCCAGTCAAAGATTGAGCCCGCCACACTTCACCCCTCGAATTTGTGGAGGCTTTCGACCGTCATTCTCAAAAACCTCTTCGACCTTATACACCCTCCCAACCACGGGATCTCTCTCGCTTCTGCATCAGCGTTTCTTTCTGCTTCACCAGCGTCTCGGCGAACGGGCGCATCTTTCTCTTCTTTCCCACTCAGCTCGGCGTGTGCCCAAACCGTCACCATGGCTCCCAAGAAGGCTGACCAGCCGAAGAAGAAGGCCAAGACGGTCGATGACAGGGTGCGCATTCCAGATACAGAATCTTCCAATTTATCAGACCAGCAACTAATATTCTCTCTTCAACCAGACCTTTGGTATGAAAAACGTACGTCAAAAAATCCGCACGCCCTCGCGCAGCACGCGACCCTCGCACCAAGAACATCGATAACTGACCTCACCCAACAGAAAAAAGGAGGAGCTGCCAAAAAGCAGATCCAGCAGTTGAATGCGATGGCCGCATCCAACAAGCCACTGGACGCCAAGAAGAAGGAGGCCGAGAAGGCACAGCGCGAGGCCGAAAAGGCCGCCGCCGAGAAGGCCAAGCGTGAAAATGCTGATCTGTTCAAGCCTGTCCAGGTGCAGAGGGTGCCTTTCGGGGTGGACCCCAAGACCGTTCTGTGTATCTTCCACAAGAAGGGTGGCTGTGAAAAGGGCAAGAAGTGCAAGTTCAGTCACGACATGAACATCGAGCGCAAGGCGGCCAAGAAGGATCTTTACACCGACTCGCGTGAGGACAAGGAGGAGCAGAAGAAGGAGGATACTATGGATCAATGGGACGAGGAGAAGTTGCGCAGTGTCGTGATGAGCAAGCACGGTAACCCTCGTACGACTACCGACAAGGTCTGCAAGTACTTTATCGAGGCTGTGGAGAACCAGAAGTATGGCTGGTTCTGGACTTGCCCGAATGGAGGTGATAAGTGCATGTATAAGCACAGCTTGCCGCCAGGGTGCGTTGGATCTCTTCTTCTCTTTATTTTTTTTTTACCGACCATTATATATTGACCTCTTTAACAGATTCGTCCTTAAGACCAAGGATCAGAAGGCGGCCGAGAAGGCTCTGATGGACAAGTCGCCACTCCACACACTGACTCTGGAAGACTGGCTGGAGTCGGAGCGACACAAGCTGACTGGCAAATTGACACCCGTGACCCCCGAGACATTCGCCGAATGGAAGAAGGGCCGTCTGGACAAGAAGGCTGCCGAATTGGAGGCACAGACTGCCAAGGAAGCGACTGGTCGGTCCATGTTCGAGAGCGGCGACTGGAAGGACAACGAGAGCAGCGACGAGGAGTCGGATGAAGAAGACGAAGATGCCTGGAACCTGGAGACATTGCGGAAAGAGACCGAGCGAATCCGCGACGAGAAAGAGAAGGATCGATTGGTCAAGCTTCAAGGAAACGGAATCGAGATCCCCCCTTCAGTCGAGATCCCAGTTGAGGTGCCTCCGGCAGATGATGCGGCGATCGCGCAGGAAGCCGCTGGCTGAGCTCTCGTGCTCTCTCACGAGAATAGATTCGTGGGTCTCTAGGATCTTTCCCATTTGGAATCTTGGAACCAGACCTTTCCGGCTCGGTTCTTCGAGTCCATGGGATTGCATTCCGGTAACGAGCGATCTGTACAATCTGCATTTGGCACGCATTGTATGACCTCGTCGCTAGAGGCCCGGGCAACTTGTTGCCTATTCATCCTCTATGCAAGATTACACATACCTGTTGCAAGAGAGGGGGGTGGCAGCAAGCTGGTAACGAGGGACAGAGGGATTAGACTCTTTGTCTCCATGTGACGGAAGAATCAACGACCGATATATTGTTATGGCTTGGGTAGCAAAAAGTCCGTTCATTTCCAGTATTTGCACAGCTATAATAGCAACGATTCCCACTGGTATTTCAAACAGACCCAAATGACCTGGAATGTCTTCGCCCGGGTACATGGGCACGTAGAACACTCGAGGAACCTTGAGTGCCTTTGTACGGGATCGTTGAATTCCACATAGTCCACCGAATTTGAAAAAACAGCCGCTTTTGTATGGGAAAAAGACTGTGCACGTACCACCCCCCTCATGGTAAATTTTGTCCTTGGGAGCAAGCAATTAGGAAAGTGAACGAATGCACGACTTCATTTCATCTAAATGGAGTAGGGGAGCACGTAGAATAGTTGATGTTTTTCCAAGCCACGGAGGTGACCGGGGCAAGATATAAGCACAAGAATTATACATACAAGTTCATAATGTGATGAATATGTACACCCGCTATGAATTCAGTTACAACACGGCTTTCTCCTTTAGCAGTCCATTCTCCAGCATTAACGCAACTGTGTCCTCTGCAACGCCATGCGAGAGCTCAAAGCCCCGCCCACCAGCTCCATAGGCATGAACTATCTGCTTCTCGTTCTCCAGCTTCTCGACTTCAATACGCATGCCGCCTTCGCGGGCGGGTCGTCGGCCCACGATGTCGTGAATGACATCGAATTGACCCCCACTCTCGGAGGCGAAGGGAAACCATTTGGATGCCTTTGCAAGAAGCTGGGCTCTGGTTTCTGGAGACGCGTTAGGGTCCCAGTTGTGTGGTTGCTTAGTGCCGCCAATGATGGTCCCTCCGTCTAGCGGGCGCGGAATGCAAAAGGACCAGGAACCGTCCGTGTTTTGGCGGGTGATTGTCGCTGAGACGGGATTTCGGACGAGGCAAGTTTGGCCTGGACCAGTTAGTTCATTCCGATGTTAGGACTTTATATGATCAATGTGATGGTAGACATACCTCTGATGATGAAGGACTTCGGATCGTCGAAGCCGAGACCCGAGCAGTTGATAACTGTCTTGACGTTTGTATCGAGAGAGAAGGCCTCTTTCAAATGTGCGAGGGTATATCGTTTCGTGGTGCCACCTTTCAAGATGAACTTACGCAGCATGTGCGCACAGTATACAGGCGAGTTCACCACATATGTGCCATACTCCACACCCCATTTTACTCCTGCGGGTACTTCATCATCCGACAAGTATCGGAACTCATCCAGGTGGGAATAGACATTGTGCGCACTCTGGGAGTCCAAGTACTCTGGCGGCGGAGCCTCGAGATGCTCCACGCCCTTGAGGAAGATGATACCAGCAGCTGGCTCATTGACGGCTAATATTTTAAAGAACTCATAAGTACGCTGCGCCTGCTTTGCCTCACGGAGCGCTTGTGGGGAGGAGCCGGGCACGGGACGATAATGAGCCCCGGCCCATGGCGATGCATAGTTGACAGACGTGTCAGACGGAAAATCCCTCGCTACTAGAAGCACCGATTGCGAGGGCTTGAGATATTGTTGGATGCATAGTACGGTTGATAGTCCGACGACACCTGCACTGATATGGGTCAGCTGAGTTTGACGTTGTGGTGGGTATTCCCGCAGGTCTCCAATATTCAAGGCTGCGACTTAACTTACCCTACAACCACAATAGTCTCGAACTCGGCCATATTCGGGGGTGGCCGGCTTAAGAGTGCGATTCTACGATCTATGGTCGGAGGAAAGCGTGGGAGGGTCCAGGGTTGCATGAGTCAAGGCCGAGTCCGGGGAAGATAAGCCCCGCCTACGTGATCAGATGATAGCGGGCAGATGTGGTCATGGTGGGACGAATCTTCCAAACGGTGCGTTAGGTAGCGTGACTGGAGAAGTTCTGGAATACGAGGCTTAGCATATAAGCTATGTTTAAAGATCGCATTTTCTTTGGTCGATTGTGGCGAGCGTCCAAGATATTTTGGGTCACTCCCATGATCTCTCCCCCGACACCGGCATCTTATCGGACTATACATCGTCACTAATGGAATCCCGGCCCCAATTGGACCGATCACAGGTTCGTGCAACGGCGAGAACCCGACCTAAGTCAAGCTCGATTGCAAAGTACTCCGTGGCTCCGATGCTGTATCTTCATCTGCAGTCACAGGGGCCCAAGCTCCCGTAAGAACGCCCGATAGATGTGCCTGGAGTGCATGAAAGCAACAGCCCGGTTTTCGAGCACATCGTCACATCACATACGACGTGCTCATGGGAGGCAGGGGCAGATCGGACTCTAGCATGTATAGTAGACTCAAAAGAAGGCATTCGTGAGATCGACGTCCAGCATCAGAAACGAAGATGAAACTCCCGAGTTACCGGGAGGAACCGATATTTCAGATTATTCTCCGCAGTGACGGGTAGTTCATAGGCTGGTGAAGGTCTCTCAGGAGTGACGCTTGCCTAGCCCTGTTTTTGCAAATAAGGCAAATCCATGCAGGCATTGGTTGAGGGGTGAAGTTGTAGGCGCCGAGGGATCAGCAGCGACGGGATGTGATTGGCGGAGAAGGTGACGAAAGGTGCAGCTTGTCAACTCTCTGCACGGATCCCCATCACATCTGTCTCAGAACACTCTCTGTTTCCCGTTTTCGTCCCTAACTGTTGTCCATCGGATAGTTCACTCGGACACCTTAGGTCAGTCTGGGGTTTGGAGAGGTGTGAGACCTCTCTCATACTGCAAGTATTACTATAGCTTCTTACTGGGAACTATAGAATATCTTGTAGGTCACAACTAGATTTAGACCCACTTGGGCCCAGGGTTGATTGATGCTGTGATTCGGGAGCTACCTGCATCGACTAACTTCGGAACTCGTGCTTTCTTCATCCTCGTTGGTTCACATCTGCAGCACAAGAGCCACGCACCCCAGCCACCAAATGGGCTCGATCTCACCGTCTCCGCTAATGATGTGATGCTCTCCTCGTCTGCGATTCTACCACACGGGGCGGTGGGTGCTCGGCCACTGCACCAGCGGGCCACTGCCACTACTGTACGGCGACTGTATGGTCCGTCGTGAAATGAAGCGCCCTGCCAAACCCCGGCGCCAACCCCGATTGCTTGAATCCTGAGATTTTGATCGACTTACCCCCTCTCCTTTTCGTAGAAGCTCTCTGTCCTACCAAGTCCCTTTTGTAACCGCTCCCAAGGCTCCAGGCTTATACACCGTAGATAATATATACATCCGAGGGCCCCTGCCACCGTACCTTACTTCTCTCCACCCCGCGTCCTGTCACAGATCTCGAGCCCCTCCGACCACGCTAAACGCTCCAAAGTGTGATGAACGTGGCGAGTCATCCTCGCAAAAATTAATCCCTGTGCTCTTGCATCTTGATATTACCTACAGACAACCCCCGGTACGGCACCCTAGCTACGCCGCTCTCGCCTGGTCGCATAACGCCTACATCTCGCTCTGTGCCTTATTAGGGTCTGGATCTTCGCTACCAACCTGCAGCTGCCTCACTTCCTTCGAAACTTCCCTGCCAAGCACTAAGTCGGCATTCCCACTCCCAATCCCAATGCCTGGCGTTACCTGGTCACTCTGCTTTCCTTTGCCTTGAGCGGTATTCTGGGTCGTGACCGATTAGTAGACCCCCCTGGTCAGAGCTAGTCAGGTCAGTGATTTAAATTTTTCTTCTTCTTTGTGACTCCCTCGTGGAGTTCTTTCCCGGAATTCTGCGGTTCTTTTGCTCTGATCTGGTGGCCGTGATCGTTGCCGCGCAAGGCCGTTCCGGCAGATAACTCCAATATTCCCCACACATTGGTCTCGCAAATGTACAAAATGGCCGAGTTGACATGGAATAGAAGCTTGGTACTAGAATCGCGACCCTTGAAGACCGTTAGAGCTATGGCGCCCCCGCCTCCGGAGTCTCGCTTCGAGCCTTGTGCCTCCACGGCCTCGCTGTTTCTATATGCGCAGAGCTCGACTATCCTGTGCCTTCACCATGATACGCTAGCTGTGGAACGTCGTTTCGATAGCCACCAGGAAGATGTCGAATTTATATCGGTAGACAATGTGAGCGAGCGTGGTGCAGGCCGATTGGTCGTCAGTTACGATGTGGGACAAACGGCTATCGTGTGGGATATTTTCACCGGTACAGAGATTGCAAGATTTGCCTCATTCGAGCATTTGCGAGTTGCATCGTGGATGCGAAATGGCAGTGTTGCATTTGGTATGCTATAGCTTGTGCACTTGCCCGATTGTCGGTTACTGATTATGGCCCAGGAAATGGAAAAGGCGAAGTGATTCTATTCGAGCCTCCTACTTCTGAGCACATCTCTGCGCGCACGATATTCGATCCAATCACAGCACTTGCACCAGCTACAGATTGTCGGACTTATGCGATTGGGTATTGAGATACATCGAAAATGCATGACAGTAACTGTAAAGCTAATGTTATGTACCAGGTACCAAAATGGGTCTATCTTGATTGCGAATCTCCTTCCCCAATTTACAATTCTCCACACACTGACAACCTCTCGCGGACCTTCGCCGATTCTCTCGCTTGCCTGGCATGCGTCTTCATCGAAACAGAAATCGGACATGCTGGCAACACAATCTTCGAATGGTGATTTAAGGGTCTGGAGTGTGGCGAAACCACCTGTCAAAGAATCACCGCGGGTCATTCGGGTGCTGAAAAGATCAGACTCGAATTCCGCGGATCCCAAGTGGATGTGTTGGTCAAAAAATGGAAGGATCATTCAATATCTGGAAGGGTAAGTCGGGCTCAATCCTCTGGCTTGTACCATGGGGCCGAATTAACGACTTTCTTCAATATAGTGAAACTTGGTCCTGGGATGTTCGAACAAAGCATGTAACCTACGAGCCGATTCCCACGATTGATGGGGTCCGAGGCATGGCCAATTATGGCCCTACGGCAACACTCTTCACCATTGGCCCCCAGAATACAGTACAACAGTATGATCTCGATAACCCGGCAATGGTCGCCAACGTGCAACACGTCCCAATCCCTTCCCGACCTGTAGCATCCGAGAATGGTCGATCACGTACAATGTCCCCACGTCGCCTTCAAGACCCTCCAAACATCAGAGAAAAAGGACACGGAAGACGAACACCATTCGATGCAAATGGCATGGACAGCGTGAGCCAACAACGAGCAGACCTCATCAGCCCAGCTTCTTCAAGGAGTCGAACTGAATCTGTTAGCTCGAAAGCTTCCTCTGGGAGATACAAGCTTGACCGACCATTCTCACCACCTAGTCGATCTGGCCAGAGTGCCACTACCTTCTCGTTAACTTCGGCTGGTCGAGATACTCCGCAACCCTCGGCATCTTTCCAGTACGCATCTTCGGTGTCGATGTCCTCGGTGAAAAGCTCCCGTGCTGCATCTCGATTGCGCAATGAAGTCCACATGAGTCCTGCCGAGAAGAATATTGTTGATCTTTTCCCTTTTACTCGCGCACGCTTGAACGATGTGCCTTACAAGCAGGCTCCGCCTCTTGATGAGACTCATTTGACACCTGAAGATCTGCGGCAGCAAATGTTGAGTGTGGTTTTCGGATGGGAAGGAGATATTCAAGATTTGATCAGGGATGAGTGTATGTTCTATGTTTCACCCTACGCCCAGACATTAAATTTGCTAACAACATAAATAGTGAGCCGACATGCAGTTGGAAGCCAAAGTGCCATTCTTCTAACCCAATGGCTTGGCGAGACAGACTCAGACCAGATGGCTGCCATGATAAGCTCCGGGCAAGTGACGACCGTGGACTGGATGTTATTAGCATTGAGTCAAATGAGCGGCCACGCTCAAGCGAACAAGGTTGGCCAAGCCTTTGTACAAAAGTTGCTGGAGATGGGGGATGTTCACACATCGGCGTCGATCCTTCTCGGCCTTGGAGACAGCAACGATGCAATTGAGGTCTACGTGTCTCGTAACCACTTCATGGAGGCCATTTTGATGACATGTCTTCTGATGCCATCGGACTGGCAGCGTCAATCATATCTTGTCCGCCGATGGGGAGAGTATGTGGTATCTCATTCTCAGCAGCAACTTGCCATTCGCTGTTTCATGTGCACTGGTGCTGAGCCTACCGAGCCATGGACTTCACCAGCTGCTCAGCAAGCTGCTTCCTTTGCAGAAATCATCCGAGGAAAGTCACCACTTGCGTCTCCCGATCCAATGCAATCCAGCTCAAATCTCATGTTGCCTCCAAATCGACCCAAGTCAGCATCGAATCAACGGCCGGCTGGGAAAACTCCTGCACTGAAGCTTATCACATCGTTTGATCCGCAACCAAACCAGCGTTTCCGATTCCCGGGCCTCAAATCAGATGACCGAACACCAACGAATGCACCGGGTGTTACCCCCATTGCAGAATCTGCTGTTGCTGACTCTGCTTTGTCTCCCGGCGGCTTGGGATCCTGGAAATTGAATAATATCCAGAGCCTCAGCCAAGCTATGACTTCCAGATCCGGTACTCCGGCCTGGAACCGCCGTCGTCTTCCCTCGATAGGAGAGACCCCAGTAGATGTACACCCGCCCTCGTTCTCACGTTCCGGATCCTACCAAAAATCTGGTTATGGATCAACTTCTGAAAATGATGAGACAAGTGGCCAAGAACCAAGTCAAGATGAGCAAGGTGGTGACGGTGGTCTTTTACTGTCTGCTACAAGATACGCTCCAGAGGGAGAGTCTCTCAAGCCAAGTCCCCAGACTGCTGTTCAGGCTGCCGAGAAATTTGCATCTATTAAAGGTCTTCCGTCTCCAGGGCCCGGGCTGATTGAAGCACTCAGAGAGTATTCCGATATCAGAAATGGCTCGCGCGATCGCAAACCAGACGGACTTCAGATTGAGCTCGTGCACGCGGAAGAATTGCTTGCAGACGGCCACGATCAATCAGACTTGCTTCCGGTTCCTAGTGCAAAGAGTACTACTTCGACTTTGAACAGCTACAGCTCGGCAAAAAGTCCCAGTGTCAGTGGACGCAGTATCGATCAGTACATTAGCAGTCTGGAAGAGGCAAACTACCATTCAAAAAAGCATCGAGGTCATCGCAGCCATGGCCGTGAGAGGGGAAATACAGATGAAACAGCTAGCCAAAGCTCACGCACTCACCACCCTCGTGATCCATCACAAGAAAGCCGTGGTCGCAACGAGCGACGATACATCCAACCTGCGAAACGATCACCTTCATCTCCCATACCCATGTCTCCTGAAGAGCTGGCTCGATACCATGTCGGAGAACCAGGCAAGACAGAAGAGCCTAGAAAGACACAGTCGCGCGCTAGAAGCAGCAGCAAAATGAGGAAGGGAGGATCACGCAGTCGCCAGCGTTCTTCCAGTCGAAACAAAACAGCCCAATTTGGTGGAGACAAGAATGATCCTTCTTCGCGTGGCCGCAGTGTCGACCGACAGAGCTCTACTGTCCGATCCCCATCGTCGCCGCTGCCAATGTCTCTTCCAACCCAGGATTCATCCCCGCAAGAGAATGCGGACGACCCATTGAGAATTGTGACTGGAAATCAGAAACGTCTACGCTCACGTCACAGAAGCGCTAGTCGTCGTCGAGGAGCAAGCTCGAAACGAGACCCATCAACAGAGTCCAAGTCCGGACATAAGGTTTCGTATAGTCAACCTGAGATCCGTCAGGTACCTAAACCGCAGATTCCTGCTGATTCGCAAGGCCTGGAGCTTTTGAGTGCCAAAACATTTGGCCAAGTTGATGTTTTCGCCGATGCGATGAACCAACACAAGTCTGATTCCAACGATGAGGCTCAGGATCTGGTATCTCCAACGACGCCTTTTGTCAGCCTGGCAGAGAGGAAGAGACGAGAACTGGCAGCTGCTGAGCTCGAGGCCCGTCGACTGTCTCTTGCTCGCCATCCCTCCGCGCCTAATATTCCATTCCCCGGGGAGTTGCAGTCCGCTCGAACACCAGTGGAAAGCCCACCTCCATTCCATGGCAATTCATACTTCCCTCGAGTCCCATCTCGAAACAAGATTCCTCCAAGCAAGAACTCGCCAGAGTATCAAAGCAGTTCGGATTCCAGCTCGTCTCGCTCAGGCATGCCAGTCGGACTTCCTGCAACTCCTCGAGCAATGCGTCATCCCAAGTACGGCGGCGGATACGAAGAAGCTCGCCCTCCATCCGTTCCAGCTCTCCCAACAGACAACTTCGGAAGTCTCCTCTTAACAGACGCGAGGTACCAAGGCGAAGCCGAACGAATCGGCCGCTCAATGTCCGTCCCAGTACCTCAAGATCAACACCACCGAGGCGGCACCATACCCTCCGACGTCCCAATGCACCCACGCTTCAACCCTAATCTCCCTCGAAGCCGCTCAAACAGTCGCAGCCGCATGGGTCACAGACGCACATCCTCAGGCACATCACCCCATGTTACCGTGAGCATCGAAGAAACAATCGAAAACGCAATGCAGTATAGACCCTCCGCGCCACAAATTGACCTAATCCCACCGCCTCCTCCTCCACCCCCAATCCTCCCCGAACTCCAACACCTGAAGAACACGCCCCCACCACCACCCCCAGCACCCTTCCACGAAGCAGTCTCACCTCGCGAGTCTTCGGCTACAATCGATATCGCCATCGATAATCACGAAATGGGACATCTCCTGCCCCGCGCAATGACAGCCGCTCCAGCTCTGACCAGCACTGAGACTCGTCAAGCTGTTGGACGACGGATGTCTTTCGACCATCGGCGGAATCGAAGCTCGAACGAGAGCTTCACAAATAAATTGCGCAGCTTGACTCGTATGCGAAGTAATAGCCGCAGCGTGGAGCCTTGGACGAGTCATCACGATACCGAGATGCCGTATGAGAGTGTTCATTCGCATGGGCATTTTTCGTCGAGTCAAGGCCCTGCTTATGTGAAGGGTGATTTGACGAGTTTCCTTTGAACTTATACTGGAGTTTCTGTCATGTTAAACTGATCCCATGTTTGCTTTTTGCATGCTTTTGATGAATACTTGCCATGTTTTGATGTTTAGCGCAGAATGTTTTGCTGAATTTTGCTCTTTGAATGCCCCTCCGCTGATCGACTCCATCTATTCCTATACCCTCACTCTCTTTTGTTCTGTACACATTGCATATGTCACTTTTTTTGGAATTTCTCCTGCTCCTACACAAACCCCATCCGTCAGACATTTCTTTCTTTCTTTCTTTCGTTTTCGTATACCATATTGAGTCTCGTTGGAATCACCCCGCTATCAGAATTGCAGATCGACAAGACCTTGTTCGAGCGTTTGCTTTATTTCGTTGTTAGGGCTACTGTATCTAAAGCTACTGCCTGCGAAGGCTAATATCAGTGTCATGAGTTCACTGAGAAGTTCAGTTCATTTGTCAAGGTGTATCAACGCTAGGAAATCGATGGTAGTATACATAAGAGATGAGATGAATGAAAGTTCATGAGCCCCATCCCCGATTCTGAGCAGATGTGTCACTGTACGCGTTCTTCTCATTTTCCACGATCTGATTGAATTCAGCGTGTGCTTGCTCCTTGTCGCGTCTCTTCTCCATGTTGTATCGATCCTGATTGTTGGAAGGAGCATATTCTGACCCAGAGGCATTCTGTGGCTGGCCCCATTGTTGCATGCGAGGACGGGCAGGAGGCTGCTGAGAGGGTCCGACATTCTGCCGTCGGATACGGTCCCATACACTGCCAGTAGAGGAGCCGTCGGGGTTGGTGTTGCGGTACTCCGGGGCAGTGGGACTAGCATCGTCACCACTACCACCAAAGAAGAAGTCGTTTCCTAAGTCTGATTGGGAAGTGGGCTCGTTGGCCATTCCTCGGGATGTGCCGTAAACCTGCGGCTGCGATTGACCAGTCGAATAATTTTCCTGGTCATACTGAGACGTGTTGTCGGATTTGTCGCTCTCATACAGTGCGGTGGGAGAAGCAGAGTCATCGTAGTTGCTCTGACCCTGGTCATAACCACCGCGACCGCTCAAGCGCTCGACAATCTGTCCAGTGATATCCACCTCGCCTGCTTTGCGTCTGCGGGCCCCATCAACAGCCGCGAACAACCTGCGCTTTCTAATTTCCTCTTGGGAGATGTGTTTTATGTCCTGCTTAAAGTCGTCCATGCTTGGGTCCATGAGCACAGTCTGAGCATCAGAATATGCTCCCATGAAAGCTGTAACCATCCAGCCAGTGGTGGTGAAGAAGAGAATTCTAAAAGCAGATCTTCCGGCGTTTTGGAGGAAGACGCTGCCATTGACCTGAGTGGTTATCTTTAGGAGTCTCCAAAACTCCGAAGGCGTCGGCGCGAGTCCAGGCCATGCAGGTGACTTGGTCAATCTGCGAAATTCCCACCCAGTCGCGAGGAAGGCAGAGGCCGATAGGCCGATGGTTTTATAATACAGGCCACGCGAGGTGGCTGTGGTGTAAACGTCCATTTCGTTTTGTGTGGGGTAGCGATTTGTCACGATCCATTGGGTCTCGATGCGGTCGGTGAGATGGCTTGCGATATTGCGTCTCCAGTTGTTTACGCCGAAAAATCCAAAATACAGAGTGAACAAGTCCGGCTTCACCGCCAGTTCCGGTTTGACTTGCAACGGAAAGTACCTGGCGAAGGCCGGGTTTGGGGTGAGGTATCCGCCGGGTGAACTGGGTACGGCATTGTTGTTCGGTGGTAAGGCTGCCTCGGGCGGGGCGCCTTCTAGGACCATGGTGACGCTCGCAGGTTGAAGTTGTCGGGGCAGTGAGCTCTGTTGCGTTGTTTGAAATGAGGAAGCTGAGCTTCAGCCTCTAGTGACGTTATGGGATGAGTCAGCATATTTCTCCCGCCGCAAATATTTGACACCTGAGGCAGAAGCTGAGAAAACATAGAATTGAGAACAGGATACTGACCATTACAACATTTAAGCAAGGCCGAGAAACAGAGGCACAATCAACAGGTGCGTAAGAAAAATATGTACCAAAAGCCCCAAGTACCTTAGTTCCGGACTGTGGGCCTACTGGATCAGTATCATCTACAACATTTTAGAACTATCCAACGTTTTATCTAAGTTTCGTATTGACGCGTGTTTGCAAATGATTCAATTTATTAAATCTGACAGATAAGTTCATTCAGTGATGATTTTACCACTTCTCGACATACGGTCTCAAGTCCAGCTCAAAAGCAAAAGTCGACCGCGGCTGAGTATGCAGATGCCAGTACGATTCCGCAATCTAAACAGACATAAAATCAGTTCTCATCTCAAGTCCAAAACCAGAAGACTGTTATTATACTTACAGCATCGGGACTCAGCTTCGCATCCTCATGCTCAAAGGCCCAGGCCTTGGTACGCGGGATGTCGATCACACCATCGATAATGGCGTGGGACACATGGATACCCCTAGGTCCGAATTCACGGGCAAGAGACTGCGCCAAAGCACGTAGAGCAAATTTGGCCGAGGCAAATGTTGCGAAATTGGCCGACCCCTTCAGACTGGCGGTGGCGCCGGTGAAGATCAGAGTGGGTGGATGAGGGATTGAGTCTTTAGCTTCGAGCAGAAGGGGAAGGGCGCGCTTGGCAATGTTGAAGCCTCCGTTGCTTTTGTTAATTGTCAGCTACCTACTACAGACATGGCGGTCTTGAAAATCGAGGCAGCTTCAGGAAGCCGGGTGTACATACCCCTGCGATTTTATAGCCGAAGAGTAATCATCTTCCGTGAGCTCAAGGAAAGGCTTTCTGACCATTCCACCACCGGGATTAAAAATAGTAGCGGCCAAGACCGAGTCAGGAAACTGCTTCGCAATCTGGTCAAATGCAGCGTTGACGCTATTCGCATCGGAGACATCGGTACTGATGCCGATAGCCTGCCCACCTTTGGAGTTAATCTCCTGGACAAGAGGCTCATAATTGTCGGGGTTTCGAGATAGAAGCACGACAGAGTATGTTTGAGCGAAGCGCCTAGCAATGGAAGCGCCCTATAGTCTTTGTTAGGATACTGTCTTGAACGCCGTTGTTGGGAGGCATACTGTACCAGGACCCACGCCAGCGATAATTGCAAGTGCCTTGGATGCCATTATGTTGTTTCGATCAATTCAACCGTCGGTTGTGGGAGAAGGTTGGGCAAGGAGAAGTAAGCTACATAAATACGGCGTGTCGGCAATAACGTACTCGCCGATGCTTAGAAATGCGGAGGTGATTGATCATCACTCACTTGGATGATCTCATTTCGGGAGTGGGACGCCCACACAATTATCGGATTATTCTATCATCTCGAACTTTTTTTTTTAATTAGCTTCAATAACATTATTCCATGCCAAATGCCGAATTTTCGGTCCTAGAAATGCCTCTATATAGCTTGTCTGTGGAGCGCAGTGTTGCCTGAGGCTGCGAGCAATTCGTTATCGATAAGCACTCAAATTTCTAGCTCCGCGACCAAGTCCGATCATCTCAACCAACCAACTCACAACATGGACGACTCTGACCCGTTGCTGAGTGAGCTCTGCTCGATTTGGTGAGCTTGATCGTCTCTTCATATGCCACCACCTTGAAATGCTAACATAATTGCCCGTTCCAGCCACATCAACCCGCCGAAATACCGCTGTCCGCGCTGCTCAACACGAACCTGTTCCCTCCCTTGCACGAGGCGCCACAAGCTCTGGTCGCAATGTTCCGGTGTGCGCGATCCGGGCGCCTACCTCAAGCGTAGCGAGTTAGCCACAGAAGTGGCCTTTGACCGTGACTTCAACTTCATCTCGGGCATTGAGCGCTCGCTGGAGCGTGCCGACAGAGATGCCGAAAACAGAGGTATTGAACTTCAACGTGGAAGCGCTGCAGATGGCGAAGAGGCGGAGGAATCCCTTGAACCCGGCGCTGGACGCAAAAGGAAGCACCCGGGCCAGGGTCTTGTGAAGGGTGAAGCTGGATTCTTGCGCGGAGCAGAGGCTGGCGCCGTTAAGGTTCTACGCGCGCCGAGGGGCATGACGAGGAATAAGCAGAATACGTCCAGGTGGCATCCCAAGTATGTTGAAATCACTGTCGAAGAATTATGAGATTGGGTCTAATTTTATTCTACAGACACAAGTGCCTTAGCTGGACTGTGGAATGGGTACCGACCTCTGGAGAGAAAATGGTCTGCAACAGCCTTGAGACGCGCACTCTAGCTCAGGCATACGACGGTGTCTACCCGATCCCAAAGGAAGAAAGACCCAATTGGGATCCCAATCGGGGACAAAAAGGCGAGCAGCAGAACAGCTCTATGGTCCATGAGCAGAACGATGTCACCACGACCGATACTGTTGCAACTACGACCGAAGCCACGGATTCAATCACCAAGAAAGAGCCGGTTTCAGAAGCAGCGGAGACATCTACAGCCCCAGGAGAAGAACCAAAATCCGATCTTCCCATCACCTCTCACCGCGGCGTATACTTCTACCTCCACCGCCCCCGAACATCTACCAAAAAACCAGTCCTGGTCCCTATACCCCCACAAACAACATTGGTAAATGCCCTGCGCGAACGAACAGTCCTAGAGTTCCCTACCCTTTACGTCCTCCCCGAATCCGCGGAAACCCTAGCCGCAAGTGAGGAAGAATCTCGTTTCATCCTAGAAGAAGAATATCTACGAACAGCCGTACCCGAAGAGGCTGCAGAATCAGAGAACGAAGGCGCGGGAATGAACAATGACGCGGAACTACATGGTGCCAAGGACATTGGGAATGTTGATGAGCAAAAGGTGATGGAAGTGTTGAAGCAAGATTTATTTGAGACTGTGCCTGAGGAAGAGGCATAACTTCATTATATGCATGGCTATTCAAAGACGGGTTTCTTCCAACGAGATCCGACATCTGGACATAATTACGGGCGTTTATGCAGTGTACGATAGACTAGCGTTGCATGTCAGTTATTTGCATTCGGGACAGGGCATACAGTTGGTCTTATCCATGTAGGACCTGCTAGAGAATTGGGCGACCGAAGACACGAGGTTCACTGGTGATCGTCATCGTAAGCTTAGGCGTGATGTGGCGTGTTTACAGAGCAGGTCTGCAATAGTATCATCGACAACCCAGAGACAGAACTCGCAGGTTTAGACATCAGGGCGGTCGATGCTCGGCGCGGCTCGAGCGGAGCCCATTGAGGGCAGGATACAAGGCTAGCGAAGCGAGGTTAAGACGGTTTCAAAAATCACTCAATCGATGGGCCAGGAGACCTGCACCACCAAGGAGTTAATCAAATTGATCACAAAGATCGATAACACCCAAAAGATCCCAAGGGTATTTCAACTAAATAACACAAAAACAATAACTCCAGATCCAAGAATATAATCCAAGGATATGCTATGCAATGCAGAAATCGCTCAAATTGCAGATATAAATCAAAATCCAAGATCCAAAACAAATGACACCGTATATATGCAGCCACTCAGGGTTCTTACTTCAACGTCCCATGACCTTTGAGACCTTGAAATAGGCAGAGCCTGTTGGACTTCTGGACTTCTTCAACCGCAATGTTGATATTGCGGATGAGATGCTGTGCTATGCACAAGGGGACCTCACGGGCTATAAGCTCGTGGGTATTCACCTCAGAGGAAGCGTCATCCATCCGGAGATGGGTATACTCTTGAATAGCACCGATGCTGTGAGGTATGACCTCTTTACAGACATGAATCCAATCCAAAAGGTGGGGTATAAGATAGGTTGTGAATCAGAAGCAAATCTTCATGTCACACCAATCAAGAGGTTGAGCTGTCCGAATCGGACGCAGTCTCAGGAATGTCGGGCACAGAAGCAGGCTTAGCCTTACTGGACTGTGAAGAAATAGGCTGGGTGGGAACAGTGTTTGGCACAGTAGGCACATCGGGCTGTTCAACTGATCTGCCGAGTCCATGGCTGGCCTTAGACTCAGTGGGAGACATGCGCGCCTTCTCAGATCCACTGGGCTTCAACTTGAGACGACCTTGTTCCAAAGCACGAAGGACGGTTCCAATATCTTGCGGGTCAATTGATCGCAGTTTGCTCATCGCGTCCTCGGAGACATCTGAAAATGCGTTCCACCCCAACTTGTCAAATTCCTCGGATACGGATGACTGAGACTCGGCCACGGAAGGACCATTAATCAACCGTTGCAAGAAAGTGTCGGAAACACTAGGTCGACGCGGCATCTTTACAGGCTTAGACTTGGAACCTGTGCTTGCAGAAGCAACGTCTTCTTGCTGACGCTTCAGCGGACGAGAAGGCACGGCATTGGGGCCTTCGCCCACCTCATTGCGAATCTTGTAGTACACAAGACCCAGAGTGGCGGCGAGTGCCTGGTGTGCGGCTTCGGGGAAGCGACGAACAGCTTCTTCCCGAGATATAACAAAGGATCCATCACTGGAGTCACTTGAGTCACTGTCGGCAAACATGTCGGTCTGATGCATCCGAGACCAATCCTGGTAACCACCCAGTTCATAGAATTCGGCGAGTTCAACCAGACGATGAACTAAATATATGTTAAAAAGGGGAAAGGGGAAGTGATCTACTTATATACGCGTACCTCGACTTCTTTTCTTGAGACACCAGAACTTCCAAACCGTACGCGGGAAGTATTTGGGCCATTCAAGAGCACCGTCATCGGTGATGACAGGGACAGGGCTGATAGGAGCGAGAATGGTGTGGGCGAGAGAGTTGAAACGAACACGATCGGAGTGTCTCATGCGCGATTGCATAGAGTCCATACGCGAGTTCATTGAGTTCACGCCCGATTCCAAAGAGTCCATACGCGAGTTCAAGTGGTGGAACTGGCGTGACATTTTATGATCCAAGGTAACCAAATCAGTGCGAAGCTGACTAGATGTAGCTTGGAGTTTGCTAATGTCAATCCGTGTGGCACACGAATCTGTCCTAATCTGCTCCAAGTCGACATGAAGCTGATCCACACTCTTCTGCATCCGATCGACATCACCACGGAGGAACACCGTCTCTGTACCAGACTGACCAAGACTACTCTTCAGTTGGAAGATACTAGTCTTGATCTGGTCGACATCAGAGCGTAGTGCCACGACGTTGAGGTCAATACGGTGGGAGATAGCACGGTGGGTCTCGAATTCACGACGGATGTGCTCATCCTCGCGGTTCCGGCGGTCGACATAGCCATCCTTAGTAAGGACGGTAGATCGAAGTTCGAGCACACGCGAGTCAAGCTGATTCATGCGGTCATGGAGATGGAAGAGGGACAGTTCGGAGCCAGGCGGTGTGGTTTCGCGTCGAGATGGTCGCGGACTGGACATGGAGAGCGAAGTGCTGGAGGCACAGGAGTGACTCCTCTCCAGCGTGGTCATTGTGGGCATGTTGGCAGTATAGTTTTAATGGTTGTATAGATGGCGAGATCATATCTAGAGTCGCATATCGTCCATTTTGTCGGTGGGGATCGTGGTAGAAGTTGCTATTGTGAGGCGAGGGCGAAGGAAAAGGGCGACGAAGGAAGGGGGGTCGCACTGCTAGCCACTGTGTGCCGCCCTCACCAGTCAGACTGCATCCGGGCCGACACGCCTCGACACAGCATTACTCACCCATCATCAAAGCCGACCATTCATATTCTGAGTCTAGACTATTGCTTGTTGACTCAATCATGCTGTGAATCCATTTCGACCTACTTTTCCAGCCCAAATATCCAGAAAACCAAAGGGAAGACAGCATGATTGATATAATACCAGCCGTGACAGTACATTACCCGAGCACGGACTAGGCTTGGCGCATGACTAGTGCGACATGGCGCAGCTGACTTGCATTTGGGCGCCCGAAAAACCTTGCCACCTCGTATCATTGGTCTTCGTGGGTCGTGTAGCCCGTATCATGCATACGCTGGAAGGTTTTCACTCAGTTGGCGCTAAAATCCAGCAGGGCTGCCTCTGCGTGTGATGACGCGAGGTAATTAAAATGACATCTCATTACCAACATGTCGCCAGTTGACTGTCTTGATCCAACACAACTACAGTATACCGTTCTGTTCTCACGTCCTCGAAATAGCATATTTTCTTATGTCTAGGATCCGATGGTAGAATAATTTCAAGGTTATTAGTTTTCAAATATGGCCGTAGGCACTACTATCCATGATCCCCGGAAATCTGGGACATCTGACGTGATGTTCAAGGTGTTCCCGATTAGGAAACCATGATGCCCTAACCTCAGCATCGCGACTTCCTCACTGCTGCACAATTCGAGTCCAGACACCCTGAAAATGACTACCGACTATTGGATTGCTTGGGGGAACTTTTACTCTTCCTCAAGCTTGTCCTAAAACCCACTCGCCCACCATGAAGCAAGGTGCCCTGTCTTTAGGCATTCTCGGGACCTATGTCTTCTTCGGAACGATCGTCTCCTCATCTCCAAGTCCTCCTGTCAGCCCGCCAACGAAGCCATTTCCAAGGAAGGACCTTGAACGCTGTGACTGCTTCACGGTGTCAGGTCCCGACCCCGGCTACTTCCAACACTACAAGCTCTGGGACTTTCGTGCCGTTCCTCTTGGTTCCAGCCCAGGTCAATTAAGCGACGCTGACGATGAAGCCGATAAGGATGACTTGAGTTCCCCTGGATGGGACAAAGGACATGACAGCAAAGGCCACGATGGAAACAAGCAAGAAATTCATCTTGATACCCTTTGGTTCTTTGATTCTCCTTTCAACGAGGACTGGAAGATTCAGCAATGGGAGCGTCCTCGCAGCTCCAACGCCCCGGTAGACATGATCAACTCCAAGCGTAATGTCTTTATCACCAAGAACCGTGGACAACGAGACCCTCATGCAACATTTCTCGTCCTTCGTACCATCCGCCATGACAACTACAGCTCCACTGCGGAAATTGAGACTCGAATGCGAAATATCTACCGCTGTTCCATACGAGTCAGATTCCGCATTCTGCCTACCGATGTGCCGGTTCTATATCCAATGGAGTCGCCGTTGCATCAGCCACGGAATTCTATCTCACCCTCGAAGAACAGCACGGTCCCAGGCAACTTGACAGCCCCAGTCGAAGCTGGCAAACCTCCATCAGGTGCATGTGTTGGTATCTTCACTTATCGGCCTCCAAACTGCGAATCAGACATCGAGATCCTGACAAGTGATCCTTCATATCGCGTGCGCTATGCAAACCAGCCAGACTACGATCCCGAGACCGATGGGATGATCCCCGGAGCTAGCACAGTTGCAGATCTGGATGTCCCATGGACAAACTGGTCAACTCACAGATTGGATTGGCTCTCTGAAGTATCGCGCTGGTGGGTGAACGACAAGCCACAGGAAGCCAAGACATACCGCGTCCCCAATATGGAAAGCAGACTGGTCATCAATCTCTGGAGTGATGGAGGCGCTTGGACTGGAGACATGAGACTTGGTGACAGCATATACCTGGGGATTGAATATATTGAGATGGCTTACAATCGATCCTCCGATGGCTCCAAATATATCCCTTCTTCGCAACAACATGGTGGCCACCGGCAGTCTCTTTTAAATGTGGCCACCTCTGAGTTTGCGTACATCTGGGAAGAGTCCTGGATGCCGGAGATCGACCCCTTGACTGGACTGAAAAAGAAAAAGAAGCAGGGCAAATGCAAAAAAGGGAAGAAAGGCCGGAAGTGCCGGAAGAAGCAACACCCCCAGAAACCTGAGAAGCCGATAGAGTCTCATTGCAATCGTGTTTGTAACATTGATGAACTACATCTTGGCAGTCGTGGCGTAGGTGGTTGATTTCTCTATTTGTATTCCTACATTTTCCTTTGTCTCAATTTGATGATGCTTCAATGGGCATTGTCACTACTATCACTAGCTACCCACGGGTAAAACTTCCAGGATCATTTTCATTATCATCGTTAACTCGTTGCCTCTATTTTAACCTCTTCCACCCTTGATTTCTCTGCTTTGGATCCTTAGAGGTAGATCTCACAACAGCAGGGCGTGATATCACGAGAAACAAGGAAAGCCTAGGTTAAGGTGCATTTGACGCTCTCAATATTATCATTGACAGTCTCTCCATTTTGACCATCGACGTTACTCTTAAGCTGGGCCAAAAGGTATACGAAAAATCTCCTTCATTTGTTGCAGTGGGGGTTCTCACCTTTCAGTAACGCGTTAGTAAATTCACATCGAGTCATCTTTGGAGACTATAAACAGAGCGCAACTCACAATCTAACTGGCTTGTCCAATGGTAGCAGCATTGGCGCAGTTGTTGATATCGTACTCCAATGCTGAGGCTTTGTAGACACGCTGCTTGCAGCTTTGCTCAAAGACGCAGTCTTTTCCTCCCGGTACCTTACACAGCTGATCTTGTACTCCGTAGCTGAAGAAGTCCAAGCTCTTAGACACGCACTTGTACATCTTGCCGCTGACATCGCTGCATGCATCCTCGAAATGACCTGATGTGTTTGCGTTGTAAGCAACGGCTGTATCCTGAGAAGTACACAGCCACCATGTTCCCTCAGCCCACGCGGTGCTTGCCTGTTCTATATGAGTATCAGTTCCTGTCTCTAAGATCAAATTAAGCATGTGAATCACCAGTGTAGCAAGGACTAACTGCTTTGTCAATTGTAATTTGAAGTTGGTGGTGCAGTGATTAGTGATTTGAGGATTGTATGAGAATAAACTTGATATCGACGCAGATACTGTGGGGGCTTTCCTGGCCCTATTTATATTGAAAGAATCACGCAAGCGATGATCAAATCCTGCTTGTCGGTAGCTGTTCGATTATTCGCGAGAGTTCAGATATCATTTTCCACTCTCACAAACTCCCATGATGTACCTCTTTCTTCTCTCGTTCCTAAGACTAGTTGTGTGCCCTCATCTCCAATTCGTATCGGCTTATTCTCAAACCAGTGCAAAACAAGGAGCTGGTATCCACCACCAGGATGTGGGCGTATAGAACAATACTCCCACCAAAGGTGGTGTCTCGCCTCGGCAATGATATTCCCGTGGATGTTGTATCCTATGTAGGTTCCTGACACCGCATTGCAGAAACCAAGCCAATTTAATGTCCCTGCTTCACAGTGCCAGTGACTTGCTCGATCATTTTCTGTGTCCTGAGGCACTAGACAGAGAAGGGAATCTCTGAGTGTGATTGCAAGTTTTGTCTGGGTGTTTCGAATGATGTAAGTTCCTCCTTCGTAGGGAGGTCCTACGGCATCTCCGTCATCAATAGGGTTCGAAATCTTCGATTCAACTGGGTCGTCAAATACGGTTGTATGGGTTGGTGTGTTGCAAGTCCGTTCAGCAGGTTCGGATATTGAGATTATCTCGTGGTTCAGCATGATCTGAACGGTGCAGTGGTTTACAGTTCGGTCGCTTGGGCGTATGCGTCCCAGACGGTGGGCCTTGGCCTTATCCTGCAGAGCCTTAGAGGTATTTTCTTATGGAATAAAAGACTGTGGGTAAAGTGCGATTGGTGAATGATTCTCTGACCATGTAGTCTTGAGTAACCAACGAACGATAAGTATACGAAATTTCCCAGTGTCCAGACAGGCTAACAAGGAGATGAGGGACAGTGACGCGTTTGACCAGGGTACCTGCCAAGAACATGGTTCGAGACATACTAAGCCTAATAGGCATAGCGTTACGCAAGTAGTAGAAAACGACCAAGATTAACAACCTATGCCAAGTAGAAGTGGGTAACTGATCTCAATCACTTTATAGAACAGTAGTTACTTCTACCCTGTCTATTTGAAATTGGTGTCAAGAATTCAAAATTTATTTTCAAGGTTATGTAGAAGCTCTTCTAAATTCCTTGCGACATGTAAAAAAAGCCACGAAGGCTTTCCTTGCATCACTTCTGCTCGTGGGGTATCATTCAAACTCGTTCAGCACATTATAAGGAAAGGAAAACCGAAATCGAAACAATGGCTGGTGGCCCTCCTGTTGTCCTTCTCTAGCCGGCCATGCACGCCGAAATAATCAAATGAAAAGAAACCGTAAACGCCTCGGTGTGAAATTCACATGCTTGTGTCCACGTGCGATAGCGATCGCAGTGTTGGAGGTGGAAGAGGAGTCGGAGGTGAAAGAGAAAATATTCTCATGGATATTGGGTGAAGGGGGGATTTGTGTGTCGAGAAAGTGCCTTGGTCATCAGGCTGACATGTATAAGGTAAGACTGTTGAATGGTAGGGTAGTCGACGGGTCTATTCACTTGACAGTGTGCTCAGAGCTGCAAAAGACCCTCCTTGTTAATGGGACTGAATTCTCCATTGAGCCCGCCATTCATAATCTCTGCGACAATCTTTCTGCGCAGAAGAATTGTATCCGAGGCACCAAAAGCAGTGGGCTCTACACCCAGTGCAATGGCCTTGGCGTTTGTGAGAAGGAACACGCCACAGTCGCTGCCATTATCCTGCATAGACGAGTTTGATTTCAGCACTGTCCACTCGTCTTCGTCGTATTTCATTCCTAGCTCGCCGCGCAGCCATTCTTTGACCTTTTTCACTTGATTGGCACCGCGTGAGCCCATGGAGTCAAGGTACTCTATTGTTCGTTCCATGGGTCGCACGACCATCAGAGTCCAGTGGGCTCCCCCGTGCACGGGAATGAAGACAGTGTCGACATCCAGCAACCCTTCACCGCCTATCTTTGCCCGACTAGCCCACCGGCGCACGCCTTGGTAGCCTTTGTCTCGTAGAGTTGAGAAGAAAAATGTGTTGAAAGCGTGAAAGAGGGGCTTATCGTTCAAATTGCCGGTAGATTCGCGTAAATAGTGGATGAGGATACCGAGGTAGGAATTGATGATCTCATCATTGAGCCAAGCTTGATGGTTGATGCAGGTGGCAATGTCTCTTTGGTATAATGCATCTCCAGAGATTGACTTCGCGACTGGCATGCTTTGGGGAGCTTTCATAGCTCTTTTGATCTGGTTCATCCAATCCCAGGACAGCTCCCGCACGGCAGGGCCCTGCGGAACGATTCTGACAGTGCGACCAGGCTCGCCTTCCAGAGCTGCGCTTTCCCTTGCTCGTTTTTCCCATTCTGTCGCGTAGATAGAAGCGATACGGTTAGCGGGAATTGGCCTTGGCTTTGGTGAAAAAAGTTGTACAGCGGATACCGGCCGTCCGAATGGTAATCGTTCAAATAGCGAAGCCTGGCGGTTCCACGGATCGTCGATGGCCATGTCATCTTGCGCAGCGGGTCGCCGGATAGGTGTTCGAGGGGTGGACGGGCGTCTTGTGCGTCGAGGGGCTGAAGCTGACGCGGACACAAACTTCGCCGGTCTCCTAGGATGTAAATGCGAGCCAAGTTCTGTCGGAAGTTCGGGGCTCTCAGCGATGTCAATGTCCATTTGCTGGAACGCAGACACGGGAACGGACTCATCGCGCTCGAGCGGCGCAAGGCGGGGTGACAGAGGTGGCGAGGACGGGAATGCACCCGGAATTACCAGGTTGAAGTTATCTTCTGTATTGAAATCTTGATTAGTTTTTGCGCAGCAAGTCTCATGGGCGCGCTGTACCTTCACGAGCTTCGATCTGCTCCCGGCCTTTGGTACCTCCGGGGGGGATCTTGGGCTCCCGAGGACTCTGCATCTTTTGTAGAATCTAGTTGCGACTTGCGCCACGACCAGTTGAGCAGTCTCATGTCGAAATGATGCCCGAGAACAATGACGAATTGAAGGGAAGTTGTCCAGGTGTCGCGAGACGCGGTGGCGGTGGGATCAAGGGGGTGAGAGATCAGGATGGGCGAAGCAAAGGACGTAGAAAGCGGGAAGAAAGAAAAGATGTCAGGGAGGGATTCCCAGCGTCCATCATTGAGAGAGACCAGAGTCTACGGTCTTTGAGGGACAGGGTTGCGATCAGCTCGAGGGCGCGCTTTCATCATGGGGCGCGCTGACTCATCTGCATTAACCGCATCGGGCAATCTGCTGCAGGGCGTAGGGCGAACTATAGAGATGGTCAATAACTTTGGAAAAATCAATCTTGATATTGGAAAAGTATGTCCCAACCATGACCATTTGTCTATTTTCAATGTATGATGGAAAGCAAGTCTTGGAAGCATCACATGATTCTCGATCAATTGATACCTACTTATTCTGAGACTGGAAACGTACTCGATACCGGAATGCTTAGTTAACTCTCTACCCCGACTTCGCCGCTATCCCCCTCTACAAAGAGAATTGGAGCTGCAACATGGGGATTGCCATGGAGAACTGAGAAAAAGGCGTAGACTTCTTGGCTTTCGACACTGTGCAACCAGTTACCATAGAAGCGTTCAAAGGAGTTGGGCCGGCCCATGCTGAGCATCTCGATACACGTGCGGTGCATACAAAAAAGCGTAGTGATGTGGTCTGTACGATCAAGCTTATACTTAAATTTCCAATCACTATCCTTTGGGAGCTCTATTAGAAGCGCTTGTATAGGTGTTCGGCCGGCTAGAAACTCTTCACTAAGCTTCCTTCGACGATTGTAGATATCCCGAGGTATTAGAACAGAGCGCGAGTCGTCATCTCTGAAACTAGTTAAAATCTGTCGTGTTGAATAGCCTTGCGTAATCTGATGATCGATAGTTGATGCCTTCTGGGCGAGCTCGAACCGGCGATGTACGGCATGAGTTGATGGCGCTAAGGGCCCATGGTTATGTATAATAACCTCATTATGCTGGAGACGCCATGTTTCCGTATCATGCTGAAGCCGTAGCGATAGCCCAAACTGACACCCATTCATAGTAGTTGATGCCTCTCGCACGAGGTGATCGCCTCTTTATTCCTGCCACCGAGTATCGTACTGCCGCCCGCGATCGTAGCATAGACGAAGTGTCTTTAATATACCCTTCTTCGTGCGCTTACTACATCGAGTAGTAAGGCCGTAGCCATGATCCCGTGCGAAGGCATTCGCTGCAGCGATTCCGAGCTCTGGGGTGTCGTAGCATATACCCTCTGGCGGGGGCTCCATCATGGGTGTAGGGCTTTCAGGGGCTGTGTAACTGGAGACACTAGATAAATTAGTATGTGGCATCATGCTGGCTTGCAAAACAACCTGATGCATCGCTATCATTGCTTTCTAGCTCAGCAAAGAGAAACCCAATGGGTAGTGATGCCATGTTTATTGAGGGTGAGCTATGTGAATATAATAGTAGATAGTTGCGGGATGATAGTTTCAAGCGGTGAATATTTTACCATGCTAGGCCTATATAACGTAATTCACCACCGAGTGGGCCACCCAACCACCCTTTCTACACTTTTATTGATATAAATCAACCACAACGCCTTTATATTTATTAATCTCTTCTTGGACAGGCATTCTTTTTATGCCCTATCTCGCTACAATTACCACATTTAGGTAGACGCCGCGCTCTTGGTGCTTGCGTAGCTTGCGCCGGTGCTACCCTTGGGCCTATTCTTGGCTGAAAGAACGAATCATGAGCTTCCTCAAGCTCTAATGCTTCTCGTACTGATAGACCGTCATCGTGGGCTATCCATCTACTCACACGAGCGCGTTTTTGCCTTTGCGTAGCGTTTGCAGCGCGTAGCTGCCTATTTTCTTGCTCGAGAAATATACCGTTTTGCATTGCAATTTGACAGCCTTTGATAAGCTGGTTTAACGCGGCCTGGGACGGCGATGGCGGACTTTTGGAGCGTCTCTTTAAGAAAGCTTTAATAGACGATGCTTGCTTTAGAAGCTCGTCGACGTTCGCCGGCGTATGTGGGTAAAAAGCGCTTGATTGACTACCGCGGCTTGTAGGTGGTGTCGGCGTCCGAAGTTGAATATTGAGCTTTGATAGCACTGGCTGAGGATTGAATGGTACTAATCCTGCTGCTTGGAAGCTATTTTGAATCATATTTGGTTTAAATGCGTCAGCGCGAGCTTGTGGATATGCTATAAGGAAATCAAACTTGTCGATATAGTTGATCCCAAGCCGTATATTCTGGCTGACCAAGCTACCGTACGAGCGCTTTAAAACCGCGAAACACCCGATATCAAGCGGCTGTAGAAGATGCGAGGAATGCGCTGGCATATAGATTGGTATAATATCGTGATCTTGGCAGAGTTGATCAAATTCTGGCGTAAGATAGCTTCCGTGACCGTCGAGAATAAGAAGTCGATATCTTCTATGCGTACGACTATTTGTCGACGGGATAAATTGCTTTTGAAGCCAGCGAAGGCCTATCGCGTCGGATGTCCACCCATTTACGCTAACTTCGAAGCGCCAGTCGGGTAGAAGGTCTTTAAACCACGCTTGATTATATTGCTTACCTTTAAAGATAAGCGTCGGTGGAAGCGCCCACCCCGAAGCATTGATTGATTCGATCGCAGTTACCCACTCGCGGTTTCCTGGCTGTAAGACTGATCTCCGGCCATAGTATTCTGACCGGGTAATCACTTTTTGCGTCGCATAGAGGCCCATCGCGAAGCCAGTCTCATCGAAGTTATAGATATCGTCCGATAAGATACCGTATTGCTGAATTGTGGCTTGTACGGTGTTAAACCACTCTTGAATAACCCTTAGATCCTCTTGTTCTGCTCGCCGGTAGTCATAGCGTCGTGAAAAGCGAGATTTAAGCTCTGGATGGCGTTGTATAAATTTTGTGACCTAATTCTTGCCGGTCGGCGTAGTATCCTTCGTGCCGCGTTTTTGGATCAATAAATTAGCCATTTCTTGCACCATTGAGTGCCTAGGGGCTGCACCGCGGGTATCCATTGAGATAATCCACTGGATAAGAGAATTTTCCTCGATTTGCGATAGTTTATGGCCATTTGGACGAGTTTCAGCGCGATTTGTAGTCCCGCGTAGTCGACGCGTGAGCGTAGAACGAGGCACTTGAAATTGATCTGCAGCCTGCCGTATGGTGCCAATTTCTTTGCTTTTGATAGCTTGTATAGCAAGTAGGAGGCGGCCTTCTTGCTGGATAGAATCCTGGCTTGATCCGATACGATTTGGACGCATGGTGGTTGATAGAAGACAGATTGACGCGGTAGGACGCGAAAAAGTGGTTGGGTGGCCCACTCGGTGGTGTGGCCCACTCGGTGGTGAATTACGTTAGGTATATAAGCCTGATGTATTAGGCAGGGGGGTCGGATTATTAGGGGGAGGGGGGGTGTCGGATTAGCAATTCCCTATATATAATATCTAGAACCCCACTCTACTTTCCTTCGCGGCCCCCTTCCCACTCTTCCTGATTCACTCCTGCGATAAGCAACCTTCTATCAGGAATAAATTATTTCCAGTTCAACATATGCGCAAACAAACCAGCATGTTAAGACAAGCACGCATTGGTATATCCTTTACAGGACAACTTGTGTACTATCAGCCTGTTCCGCTCCCAAATTATCCTCACTTGGAGCCGGCGACTTTCTCTTCACCAAAGGAATGTCGTAATGATGCCTCCATCCTCGACGCCGCCGAGCGGAACTCAAGAGTCCCATTTCTCCTGCTTCCTGTTGAACTCCAACTGCAGATTGTTCACACGGTTGTGGACAGCCCTATCGAGTTTTCGCTAGGAAGTGAGCCGTATTGGCATACCTTCTGGGAGGACTACAAGGAGGACGAGGCTAAGCTCCAGAGAGGCTGGTTTCGGTATTCAGCCGCATATAGCCTCATCTTGACCTGTAAACGGTTTCATGCGCTTGCCATTCCCTTGCTCTACAGGACGGTGTCTCTGGATATCTCGCCTCACTGGTTAAATTGCCCTCCCCAGGAGAAACTGTTCCGCACAGTAATTTTACGCCGCCCTTTTCTACAGAATTACGTCGAGCACTTGGCAGTAAAGGGAAAACCCCTATGCAGCAATATCGCAAAGATCGCATGTGAGCTTCCTCGTTTAAGGACATTGTCGATGGAGCTGGCAAGAGATGAGCCTGGGGTCTCATCTGTGGGACCAACAAAAGTAAGTCAGCCGCGGGTAGGGCACCGTACCTAGAGTTGATTTCTATGGCCTAACGAGTTGAGTCTATAGGATCAAGCGAGAACCGCAAACTTCACGAAACTCCAATTTCACAATCTGCATGCCCGACCTCAATCCGTTAAAGAATTTCTGGAGTGGCCTAGGCAACTACACCAGTTTGTCCTTAATGATATGGTCTGTGATGGTTATAGCTGGGCTGAGGTTGAACCCGATGCTGCCTACCGCTGGAATCACACGCTGCTAGCCGACGCCTTGTCTCCTCAGAAAGACTACCTGACAGTTCTCGACCTTGGCTGGCTAGGCTACGATCGAGATCAAAATGCCTTCCCAGTTTCGAAGTTCCCTTATCTCCAAAGCATGGCCTTATGCGTGGCATATGAGCGTCCGAACGAACAAGCTTGTCGAAGCTGGCTGACGCCCTCGTTGAAAACACTTATCTTAGACATGCACACTAACGACTCTCAAGGTGGCCCTTTTTCTAACTTTAGGCAAAATCAAGCTCAGAGCATTAGGGAGTTTGCGAAGATGGCACGGGAATGGGCGGACGGAGTAGGATATGGCTGTGTGGCATTAAGAGAAATTGGCATACGCTTGCACGCTAGGGGAGATTCGGCCTGGTGTGAGAAGGATGAAGTTACCTGCAAACACGGGAAATATGCCGATAAGACCTTACTCCTACAGTGTCTTAAAGACATAAGTGAGTACGGGTTCGAAGTATTTTGGGTTGGTTGGTCTGGCCAGAGACATACCATAGACATGATAGAAGCAATGTGCACATGCGACATGTGGAAGCACGAGAAATAAGAGCTGCTCAAGGAGCGGTTAGGTAGAAAGGCACCGACGAGTGAGAAATAAACGAACAAGTGGACACCGCGAAAGCATTCAAGAATTATGGGAGCTAATAGGGCCACGTGTACCCGTGGCCGCAAAATTTCACAAGGCCTGTCTAACCTGCATATGAATGTGTTGGACAATAAGGTCGGTGATACCACGAAGCCGTTCGTGGCGCCAACTAGGCTTTGCGTACCCCCTTAATGCCTTATGTTTCTTTATCCAACTGGTCGATCCAAATTGGACAAAGGAAGACTCTTAGGATAGACTACACACTGATGTAGCCTAAACGAGAACAATTCACGCTTTAACTCGTAGAGGAATGATCACACTGACTAAGGGTTGCTTTTACCCTTTTGTATGCAAGACAAGCAAGAAAGGAACTTCGGCAGTTTCCAAAGAGAGTGAACGGTCTGATTCTTCTACCTAGTAATCCATCGCGTATTTATAGATAAGTATACCTCCGTATCACATGCTTCGGACCAAAGGAAATACCTCAAATAGAAGTCATAGAACTGAATAGAAGGATATAGACCATAGACAATGATGTTATAGTCTAGGCAAGGTAAACGCAGATCAGGCGGGGTAGAAGCAGATATAGAGTGCGCCAAAAACCGCAAAACCGCAAAACCAAACCAAACCAAACCGCAAATGGTTTGGGTTTTGGGGCCGGTTTCGGAAACCGCAATGGTTTTTGGTTTCTTGGTCAGAAACCGCAATGGTTCTTGGGGCCCCAATGATTAGACTGCGCCGTAACCCGCAAATGGGTTATAATCTTCAACCCGAACCCACCCCGCACGCGGGTTATGGGTTATAAGCTTGAACCCGAACCCAACCTATTGGGTTGAAATTTTTATTTTGAAAACCCATTTATAACCCATTTCAACCCATTTCAACCCATTTTTGCATAAAATCTAGGTCTTGGCGTACATAACTCAGCTAATTAATCCTAATTAAATACTATTATTTATACTGGTTTGGGTACCACTATCATCATTACTCTACTTTACTACTCATATGCTGGAAATTTTAAGAAAAATGGTTGTATATAGATTTTTTAGTAGCAGTAATTCTAATTTTACATATTTAAAGTAAGATCTAGGCGTGGTGTTAGGATAGAAAGGTGAATTAGTGGGAAAAGACTTGGAAAGTTGTTGATATATATATTGAATGTACGTGAAGGTGGTGTATCCTTTGGTGAAAGGGAACAAAAGTTTTTTCATTTTGACACTATATCCTTTTTTAAAGACTTTCTTATATAAAATGGTTCGCTATAGCTTCTTTTATTCAATGCTAAATTATTAGGTTTATAAATATTGTGGTTTTACTCCCAGATGGAATTAAACTTCTTAGGAGGTCATTAATCTGAAATATTTTAGATCTCAAAAGTTAAAGATAGGTTAGGCATAGGTTATTAATGGGTTTTTGATGGGTTTCTCTGGGTTATTGATGGGTTAAAGTGGGGTTCTGCGGGTTCTTGAAATCCGGTACGTAGGTGGTCAAAGTTCTACCGGTCTAAAAGGTTATGAATCGAATGTCTTCTGCACCTAAACCTGGAAAATGTTGAAAATATGTTCTTTTTAAGCCAAACAAAATAATACAAGGTAATGACAGCTTGTCGGTACTATACAAAAGCTCCTTTCTTCTGGCATAATCCCCGTCCCCTCATCGCTCGGTCTCCGCAAGAAGAGCTTTGTAGAATGCCCGGCCTGAAACATCAAGAATTAGAATCAACACTCGGCTGCCATTGAGTCCTACTAACCTTTGCTATACCGAAGCAATTGATCCTCGAAAGGACCCAGAGGCTCCTCCATCATGAGCGTTTCCGGCGGCTCGTCCTCCTTGGGTCCAGCGTACACCCACCCCCAGCGGTCTTGATCCTGTTCCACAATCTCCTCGTCTCCAAAGTTATCTTCAATCTGGCGGCGGGATACTACACGCATTCGTTTGAGCTGCCAAGGCCCCTTCTTCAGCAGTGCGCGACATTTGTAAGGCTCTTCATCATTATACCCTAACCCTTCAAGAGAAAGTCGAATGCGAACACTTCGGTGGATGCGCTCGTTCGTATTCTCCAAGAATTCAGAAGTTGGACGCCCGGTACTAGGATCTGTATACCGATACATACCCGGTGTGCGAGTCGTCTTGCCGGCAAGGTGATAAATCCCTGTTACAGGATCAATGATTTCACCCAGACCCCACGGTCGAACTGGTCTGTGTGCATCATAGATAGAAGGAATGGCCCATTCAGTTCGTCGCTTACGTTTGGTATTTTCTGTTGCGGGCTGTGCTTCTTGACGATAGTGGTAATAGTAGCGGACGCTTTCTTCGAAAAGTCTGTCAATGGTGTCTTCTTCGAAGGCTACGCCGATGGAGGTGAGCTGGTCCATCATCCAGGCCATGGTGATGTTGGCTAGTTCCTGGTCGTTGAGACCGCCTCCGACATTCGAGTGAGCTCCACAGAACCACGCTTGTCGGAGGTCAGTGCGACATTGCGCTGGTCGTTCCCATATTGCCGGGGCGAAGGATGTGCGGTCTTCATCGAGGGCGAGTGCTTGGAAGGCATATTCGATTGCGTTTGAGAGTGATGTGTCGTAGAATTTGCATGTAAGAGGCTGTCAGACTGGATTTTTTGTACAATCAGGATTCTAGGGGGACTTATTCTCTTGTAGAACGTGGGATTTCGAGTTTCTTTGCGAGGTCTGTATCCGGGATGCCTATTGAACATCAACATTGCGGCCTGTTGGCTCCAAAAGATGGCGGAAAAACCTAGACTCCCAACAGTGTCCCAGACCGCAACACAGCGAACCTTGATAGGATACCCGTCTGGGTCATACACTCGCGTCAGGCCATCCTGCGAGTTGCTTAGTGACGGTTATGATGGTTCTGGAAATCCACACACCTCTTCAAGCCGACGCTTGTATTCTCTTCCGTTATTTGGTGTTCTTGGCTTGTGACTGAACGGTACTGTGGGGAACTTGTCCTTATAGTGAGGGTCCTTTGCATTCTCTACATCTTTAAAGATCGGATAGAGAAACTCCATTCCCTTGGAAGTGAGGAGGCCAATCTCAGTGATGAGACCCTAAAGGCATGAGTATAGACAACATAATCACTTAAAGGAAAGAGGAGGGCATGCTTACTGCGACACTACGGGCAGTGAATGCACCACGAGAGAACCCGACCAGGACAATCTCATCGCCAGGTTCGTAGTTTGTTGCGATGAAGCTGTATGCTTCCCTAATGTTCTGTGAAAGTCATCAGATACGTATTTTCTACGTGAATGCAATCATCACTCACTTCAGAAACACCAGCACCAAAGACTCCACCGGCGAGTGAATCCGCTAGACCTCCACTGGTACCAACTCCAGAATGATAGTACATGATCTGGGTCCATCCGGCCGAGTCCCTTTTCTTCAGGGCGCGATAGGCGCGCGTGACATTCGTCGGAATTTGCAAAGTGGCATTTGGCTGATCCAGGGTCGGCCGGTTGAAACCTTGGTCGCTGTTTACCCATGTCCCATCTAAGCATAGGATGAGACGCTTTCCTGGGGTAAGCATCTTTTACAACAGCGCACAGCGCACAGCTCACAGCTCGGCCTGGTCGGCAGTGGGGTTCATGTATGTGATGAACTGCTGTTCACCGCCTCAGCCTCAAAACGAAAGGGCTGAAGAGAGAGAGTCCCCGCGACGATCATTTCTGCTTACGCCAAGTGTGCAGATGCATGTGCGCTTGGATCTCCTCGTATCTGATTGCGGGCAGATTCTGGACCGGAAAATGTCCGATTTGATTCAGCTTTCATTCGAAATTGGAAGCTAAATATATTGCTATTGGCTTATCTCAGTCTACCAGATGATTGAAGGTCACTACTGCATGAATGCCTATTATATTCTAATGGACCGATCATGAACCGATTTTTAAAGTTGTCGGAGATATCAAGGAGCAGCTCAATATTGCGAGGATACAGAAACATCAAGTTTATCAACTTTCTATGATATCTGGTGAACCTCGGAAGAATACTCACAATGGCCAGAGCCACTAAGACCTAAGAATACCGCAATATGTACATCTACGGCCCGAACTATGTCCCAGAAAGGTCCTTCCAGCACAGCCCGCTGAACTGGAGCAGGCCCGAGCGCGCTCAGGGTTGAAAGGGAAGGAAACAAAACTCCGTCATACAACTAGTAAGGAACTCCGAGCCCGAGCACTTCGAACACAGGGGGCGCGCCGTTGATGACGATCCATGGGATGCCTGGCAAATTGGTCAGTGCATGTTTGCAGGAAAAGAGAGACGGTACCTACCTGCATATACAACCAATTTGGTCACGACCTCCACGTCGTATCGGACGCGGGGCTTCTTGATCTGCGAGAATACTTCCTTTTCGTCGGCCCGGGTTGTCGCCCGGGTTGTTTCATATGCGGGAGGGGGAAGGGGTGATGAGCGAGGGACGTTGACATCTAGATCGGCTTTGCCGGATTGTGGGCTGCCTCTGCCCATCATGTGCTCGTAGTCGTCCAGCTTGGACGTCTTTCGAGCGAGCATGGGGTTGCCATTGACTTTGTTGTCCCCGTCGGCAGGGGACCCGCGGCTGCCGCCCGATTGGCTTTCGCGGCGGCGCTTCTCCCGGTATGCGAGAGTCTCGTACGCATCGGCTGCTGACTGTGGTCCAACGGAGATGGCCCGTCGCCTAGGGTGTCGGATGGTAGTGAGGATGGAAGGAATGTCGGAGAAGTTAGGGAAGACCTCGTTGTCCTTCAAGTTGGAGGGAACAGTGGTATAGCGCCTGTGAATAAGGTTAGAGGATTCAACAAGATAGAGCTGAGAGGCTTACGAGGCAGTGGTGAAGAAACGACGGGGCAAGAGAAGACCGAGTTTCTCCAGGCTGCGGAAAATGGGCGGGAGAATGCGCAACAAAGTCGGCTTGGTGATTTCTCTCCAAGCAAAAACACACAGCACACCAACCACAAGACGGATCACGGTCTTAGGGAAACCAATAGTTTGGTAGTCGTACGGAATAGTGCCCGGAAGGGGTTCGGACCACGCGAGGTCGGATTGGGTGAAGTACCAGGAACCGACGTCCACGCCAAGCGTTACACCCGCAAATGCGACACTGTCATCGAAGCAGGGGCAATCATCGGCCGGCTCTGGATGAATGCGGACCATGACTAGGATAGCAATGGGGATCACGAGGATCTCCCTCAGCGAGGAAGACAGGATGTAATCATCAAATGCGGGGCCCCAGCTAAATTGGGCGAGGCCGATTAATGCACCCAACACGCAGCCAACAACACAGTCCAGCATCCCGTGCATACCGCAGTATAAGCGGCCCAACACAATGGAGGTCACATATAGATAAGTAACAACTTGGAGGAAGAGGCTCGTCTGTGGGCTAACGGTCGAATCGGGTGAATTTAGCACGAGAATAGCGTACACGGCAACCGAGACAGCGTTGGTGGAATGCGTCGAGGGAAAGCCATACTCCAGGGCAGCAGAGCCGGAGTGTGTAATTCGTTGAAGCGGCGGAGATAAGGGCCGAGGAAGACACAGCAAGTCTTTAATGAAACCGCTGAAGAAGACACCTGCCGCCAGAATGTGTACTAGTCTAGAGAAGACGCCAAATGTTAACGGGGTCACAAGCTAATAACGCTACTCTCTCATGTCGAAGCACTTACCCGCGCCCTAAGCTGGTATGACCGCACCAGAAGAGGAAGGGCAAGAAGACCATGAAAAACGTGTGGGTGCCGAGGTTGGCTGTGAAGGCAAAATAGGAATCCAGCGTCGGGGTACGGACTTTCTCCTGGACCCAGGCAAGGTATGGCGTTTCATATCGGATCAGAGGGAGGAGTTTCTGTCTCGGCCAGTAGCGCCAGAGGGGTAGTCGGCTTGAATCTATTGAAGTCGCGAACGGAGCAACGTCAGCGATTGAAGTGGCGCGGGATCCCAAAGTCCGGAGACACGTTTAGAGGGCCGACGCAGGGCTACATACAGTGGTTGAGACTCTTCAACCCGGCATCGGGCTGATCTTTGGAGTCCTTTCCCATTTTGCGGAGTTACCGATTCGGCGATTGGAGGACCTTGGACATGGACGGGCCGCGGTGCCGCTCGATTCGGAACGCAGTGTCAGTGCGAGAACATAAGGAGCGAATGGAAGTTAGATGGAAAGAATATGGGATTGTCGTGCGCAAAAGAATCGAGGTCTCGAGGAAGCACCGGGAAGATCGCTCATCGCATCCGCGGCTCGGGCCCCCCTGGCCATGTGTGTGCTTAGTCACCAGGCACAACGCTCGACCCTCGTGTAGGCAGATTGACATTGTTGGGGGTTGTTAGGAACATTGGACTCGTTCGAAACATGGTACTTGATTATTGTATGTTAATTAGGAGCAGCGCAGATATCAAGATTGTCGGATTGCCTTGCCGGGCACTCTCCACAGTGGGTAAATAGAGCACACAAACTTGGAAGCTGGGGGAATAGATTCATCCTCCAATACAACCTTGGTACAACGTTGGAACTCTAACCACTCCAACTCGGGCCGGACCCGAAGTCTCTTAGCCTTCCAAGGTTGGAAAGTGGGCTATGAATGGTAACGGAGGTCAACGGCTAGCGGCGATAGTAGTACACTACCCACACTGCATACCATAGTACACGTTCAGCCAGTCTGACAGGACATTCTCCGAAACCCATGGTACACACCAATCGACCAATCGACCATTCGACTAATCTCCATTTCCAGTTCCATTTCCAGTTCCAGCTCTAACAGATTGCAGATCGATGTTCATCACATGACGCCGGGGCCCCCGAGACAATATCCAGCGCCCCGTGAACCGGTTTAGGGAGAGCTGAACAGTGGAGACTGGAGGGGCTCAACAAGAGAGGGGAAAGACGAAAAAAGAAACCGGATCGGCTTAGATCGAATCAAGTTGAAACTGACAGGCGCTATCCCGGGCAAATCGCACTAAGCGGAGCCCTGGCGTCATTGAAGACGGCCGTTGCCATGGCAGCCTCAGTGTAAAGCAGGCGTAAACACGGGTCTCGCCCTGACAAGACCCTCATCGTCGATCATCGAGATCCTTTGAATTAGATTGTTATCCCCTCTCTTCTTCTCTTTCACTCTCGCCATCCTACCTCGTACATCTTACATCTTACACCTTACACCTTCTCACCATCCCTCTCCCCTCATCTCCAGAACACACTCGATACAACAAATCTCGACTTTTGCCAGGGGCTGCATTCCAAGATGAGCCAGATGTATGACGGAGACTACTATGCGGCTTCACGACGCCGCTCTCTCGCTACTCCTCCGCCCTCCAACACCCCACGTCACAGCAGAACCCGCACCAACAGTGTCCGGGTAAGCAACGGCACCGCAAGCACCCATACCAGCTTCTCCAGTGGACGGATGTCCGAAGCAACCAACATCACGCAGCCGCCCTCTTTCTCAAAAAAGTTTGTGGTGGTTGGCGATGGTGGATGCGGCAAGACGTGCTTGTTGATTAGCTACTCCCAGGGCTATTTCCCGGAGGTAAGATCTACATAAGCCGGTGTTGATCCAGGTTGATACTGACCGCAACAGAAATATGTGCCCACCGTATTCGAAAACTACATCACTCAGACAACCCACCGGGCATCCGGCAAGGGCGTCGAGTTAGCACTGTGGGATACCGCCGGACAGGAGGAGTACGATCGCCTGCGCCCTCTGTCCTACCCCGAGACGGATCTTCTATTTGTCTGCTTTGCCATCGACTGTCCAGCATCGTTGGAAAACGTCGTTGATAAGGTGAGCCATCCCCACTATCCCCCTCCCGACCCGCACTAACAACCATGGAATCTATCAGTGGTACCCCGAAGTTCTTCACTTCTGCCCCACAACACCCATCGTCCTCGTCGGCCTGAAGTCTGATCTCCGCAACAAGCGCACCTGCATCGAGCTCCTTAAGACCCAGGGCCTAACCCCCATCACCCCAGAACAAGGCCACGGCGTAGCCCAACGAATGGGCGCAACCTACGTCGAGTGCAGCAGTAAGGAGATGCGCGGTGTGGACGAAGTCTTCGCAAAGGCGGTCGACATGGTCTGTTCAATGGAAGAAGAGGGCTATGCCAGCCAACCATCGCATAACCGTACCACCAGCAAAGCCTCTGCGAGTGGAATACCGAGCAGACCAGGCAAGAAGATCAAGAAGCGGTCCTGCAAGATTCTGTAACACAATCCCCTTCCAACCTCCCTTCTCTTCTTGCCCATCTCTTCCTTCCCTTCTACCCGTCCGACCACAAGCCTGGTTGCTTCGTCGGCTTGCTTGCCTGTCATTGTGTATGAGCCATATCGCCGCAAGCTGGACATGAACTGCTAAAATTTCTCCCCTTGGGTCGCTGTGCGCCCTTCTCTTGTCTTTGCTGGAGGCAGTCTGGATTGGACTTTTCTTTTCTTTTTGAAAGTCGATCATCTGTTCTTTTTTCTCTTTTTCTGCTGCGTTTTATGACCCGCTGTGCCTTCTCTGAGGGACTCATGACTCGGGTCATTGCCGCTTTCCTGCATGGGACTGGTGTTCTCGTTTATGTTATCTGATCTGTTCTGTTGGCGAAAGCGACCTATGTGTTAACTGTGACCGAGACAATACATGTGACTTGATGTTTCATTCCATCTTCGTTCAATTCGTAAATATAGAACGTGATGTAGAATGGTAAGATGCAGTATGTGAATGGTATCTCCGAATGTAAACAAGCCAACGCCAAAATTCAACGTATCCTAACAGCGTCAAGCGTAACGTAGCCCGGGGGCATCTTCACTGAGCCATCGACTCATCGTCCTTATGCGGTGTCTCCGACTTGACATGCTTCTCGCTCTCCCCGCTAACATGCCTCTTCCCTTGAAAAGCCTCCTCAACCTCTTCCTCCGGTCTTCCCATAAAATTCTCAAACTGCGACCAGAGAGCCTCCACAGACCCAAACTCGTTTCCGACCTATCCTCGATTAGCAATGGCGATCTCCAAGCCGGGACCTCAGCACCGGAAGATGACCCACCGTGATAATACTCTCCAGGTTTCGGTTCAGTCGATTAATGTTTTGGAGGACCTGTTCCATGCCCTTTTCGTAACCGCTTTGATTAGCCTCGGGTGAAGCAATTTGAGGTCTCGGTTCAGTCGATCACTCACCACCGCAATTTCCCGCACGAGTTCCTCGCGTTGTTGTTCGAATACGGTGGGCGTAGCTGCGCGGCCGCTGGAGCCTGGGGTCGATTGGAGCCAAGCCATTGGAGATGTAGGGGAGAGGGAGCAATGGGGACTGGAGTTGATGAGATCGAGAGGGTTCAGAATCGGCCGGTTGGAGTCGCTGCTGGTCGTTCAACGCGGTGGTAAGTTGCCGTTAAACGAGAAGGTACTAGGTACACGTGGATTTGACGTGGAACAGCGGTCGCAGACACGGCTGGTCTGAGGCTTGATTGCACGGGAGCGGATTCAACGCGTGGTGAGTCGGAGACGGGAGAGCTGGAGAGTTTTGGCGGGGCATCGATAAGGCCGATAAACAACCCACGTCTACGTCTACGTCGATGGCTCTCATGTTTCTACATTATGACTTACGGCTGTTGTCTGATTGAGCTCTAGCAGAAAATGACCAAATCAACTTGACATTCCGAGCAGAGCGATTCATAAATTTCATAAGAATCGAGATTACCCTTATGTTTTGGGAAAAGCCCATTGTTATCGTGCCAATGATCCACTGGATATCCCCGAATCCGTGATAGAATCTTTCGGTCGTGAGGTAGGGAGTGGATTTAGTTTCAGCAAGTATGGAGACCACAAAGTAATTCAATGGGGCGGTTTAGTAGACGCCGATAAGGGAGAACCATCCACGGGCTTTCTATGTGGAAAGTATCGGAGTATGAATTCTCGCAAAGCCTGACGGTACCATGTGTGGACCGTTTTGCGAGGCTATTCTTACAACCTGTGGCTACTATGCTCCCTGGCTCGGGCACCAATCATTGATAATTGCACAAATTACTTGACAGCCACAGGAAGACCGAATCACAATTTGCGCGTATCTTCACTCTTTCTTTTGTAAATTAAGGCCCACACTTTCTAGGAAGGATAAAGTTCGTTTGAAAAACCATACAATGGGTCAAATCCCATGTTCACAGCACCACTAGCTACGATGGCGGAATGGGGTGCTTACACCATTAATTTAGCTATATATGTTGGATTGTTTTCTGGCGAGGGCACCAATGACTGATATTTGCACAATTTCCTTGGCGACCCCTTAGAAAAACCAATCAATAGCAACTACGATTCTCTTTCCTCTATCTCAGATGATTAACAGACCCGTACTCAGATTAGACGGACTGTATAAACCCTGGAGGTCTTATCTTTTACGAAACATATAAAGCCGCACTTGTGGCCATAGGTTAAGTCGTTCGACAACCTTGTGATCCCTTGTTTATCGGCATTGCGCTGCCGAATCAATTCATTTGTTCTTTGAACAACTCTCCGGAGAAATGCCCATTACCAAAGAATGACAGGCTCTGATAGATCAAAAACTCAATGATCGTGCCTCACGGATTTTTCCAGCATGGAGACTTCCCCACGATCTGACCGAACATGTTCGTCCAGACGCTTCTGTTAGTGCCTTTGAGCTGTTGCGGAAAACTACCATTCTTAGTTCGATAGAAATTGAAATCACGGAGACATACAGCGCAGAAAATCTCATAAGAATGCTTGCAACCCGTGAAATCACTTCAATGGAAGTGACTACCGCATTCTGCAAACGCACCGCAATTGCACAGCAGCTGGTCAGCCTTTCTTCCCGATTGAGCAACTACAGACACTAACACCTAGCCTTGCAGACCAACTGCCTGACGGAGATCTTCTTTGAACAGGCACTGCAAAGAGCCAAGGAGCTCGACGAGTACATTGTGAAGAAGGGACGTCCAATGGGTCCGTTCCATGGCCTTCCTATAAGCCTAAAGGTAAATTGCCTCGTCTTTTACTCTGTCTCTGGTACGCAAGGGCCCGCCATTAATCATTTCTCCCCAGGACTCCTTCATGGTTGAAGGCCAAGCAGCCACACTTGGCTTTATTTCTTTCCTGAAGAAGCCAAATGCCACGAAGAACTCTTTCTTGGTTGACATTTTACTCGAGGGAGGCGCAGTATTGTACGCCAAGACAAACGTGCCTCAGACTCTTTTCGTAAGTATTTCTTAGAGTCGCTTAGTCCTTTGTTTCTGGAGCTTATCTGAATTCTGAAATCTTACAGACATGCGAGTCATATAATCGGCTCTTTGGTACCACCATGAATCCACATAACCTGAGCCTGACTGCCGGGGGAAGCAGCTCCGGCGAAGGAGCATTAATAGGTATCAGAGGATCCATCCTAGGTGTCGGTGCTGATATGGGTGGCTCGATACGAGTTCCGTCGCTGTGCAATGGGACCTATGGATTCAAGCCCACCGCGAACCGTGTGCCGTTCGGAGGCCAGCAAGATTTTATTCGAAAAGGATGGCCGGGGGTTCTCCCTGCTGCTGGGCCACTTGCTCATTATGCATCAGATCTAACGTTCTTTGTTCGATCGGTTCTTCTTGCCAAGCCGTGGCTGAAGGATTCGACGGCTTTAGCTGTGCCATGGCGAGAGGTCCCTAAGAAGGCACGGCTCACTATTGGGGTTTTTCTAAACGATCCAATGTTCCCGGTATTCCCACCAATCTCCCGTGCATTGCAATCTGCGGCAGATAAGCTGAAGAAAGCCGGGCATGAAGTTATACCTGTGAACGCTCCACCGATACTCACAGGAGTAACCGGAGCCGTACGGTCGTTTATATTGGATACCGAGGACACAGTCTCAAAATATCTGGCAGAGGCAGGAGAGGAGCCGGTCGAATGTGTCCGCCAAATGAATCTAGCAGCCTTGCTTGGGCAAAGTGGAGTCTCGCTGGACGATATGTGGCGATTCGTTGCTGAGAGGGAAGACTACAGGGAAGACTGGGGCAAGATTTGGCGAGAAAATCAAATTGACGTCCTCCTTTGCCCAGGTTCGCGGGGAACAGCCGTCCCTCATGACAAATATGGGATTCCTGTATACACATTGCTGTGGAATTTTCTCGATGTTAGTTCGCCTGCTTTACTCCCAGGACCCGAGGTCAACTATCATGCATCCCTACTGACTATGGCCCTCAGTTTCCTGCGAGCGTTATTCCTTACGAACGCGCCAACAAAGCCCTGGATACAGAGGTGATTGATGGATGTAAGTTACCATACTATGATCCCACCCTGACCCTGACTGATTGCATTCTAGTCAACATTGACGAGGTGGACGGGGCACCTTGCCATGTACAAATTGTTGGCTGGCAATTCCAGGACGAGGAAGTTCTTTCTGCCACCGAAACTATTGCTGATGTTCTCAACTGATGAGGAACTTGGACTTTGCTATCCATTCGAAAATAAAAGATTTCCTTGTGCCTAGGCCCCGTCCAATCCTCATCCGCGAATTGAATACTTGATTCTTCCAAGATACACCCGTTTCAATCAACTAATGCTATGCTTGTTTGAGGTGACTGAGATAGGTCAAACGAACAAGCGGGCACATCGGGACTCGCATTACTGCTCTTTGTATAGGAGGATGAGTGGTTATATTAATAAAGCTAAGGTGGGTTTGGTAGGATAATAGTAGCATTTTGAACAGAGGCCAGAACAGCTGGACCCGAGAGATAATCAAAATAATCCAAAATAAGCGGCTAGACCAGTTCTTTGGGTTGTATTTGGAATGGAGCAAAAATTCTAGGAAGGGGTTGAGAAAGACTAGGGGAACAGAGATTTTAGGTCCCTCTAGATTATCTCCTTGGTCGGGCAATACGTGCACGGGGTTAGCGTATTGCAATTTAACGAGGTCGCATCTTCGAGCATGAATCTAAAAAGTCATCACCAAAGACAAGCAATGCACCAATACCATGCCAAATTAGAAAAAAAAAAAATTCGAATCAAAATCACCCCTTGGAATACTTCCACCCCTTCTTCTTCTCCGCCCGAAAAGCAGGCAAAGTTCCATCCCTCCCCTGCTTCCGCGCAATCTCCACAACAAAAAAGCGCACGAAATCTGACAACGTCCAGTAACTACTATGCGCACTCAGCATATTCAAATACTGGATATTCAACGGACCTCCACCACCAGAGAGATAGTAATCAATCTGGCCATTATCGTTTAGCAGGAGCATGCGCTTCTCGGCAATGTCTTCGCGCGAGAAGTCGTGCGTTTCCATTTCGACGGTTGACGGGAGTTTGTTCATTGCTGCGGGACGGGTTGGGGCTGTCGTCGGGATGAAGGAAGATGTGGAGTTCCAGCGGAAGACGTAGCCGAAGGAGGACCAGAAGGTTGAGGTTGAGCTGGGGATTGAGGCTGTTTTGAGGCTGTTGGAGAGGTCGTTGTCGACTGTTGCGTTGATGCGGTAAGCGATTGCTTGGGAGAGTTAGTATGAGTGTTTCAAAGGGTGGATCTTAAACCGGGTACGCACGGTCCGTAGTGTGTATGATGTTGTAGATATTGTCTACCGCGAGACAGCCGTAGTTGCCTGCATCACCGGCAACACCGCGGAGTTGATCATCGCCTTCACTTCCCGGCTTGTCTCTGCCTTTGCGAGGGAGGAGGCTCGCTAAAGGAAAGCGTTAGTGCTGAGAGCCAAGATGAATAAGCATTTGACATACCTTTATTGAGTAGCAAAAAGAAACCAACTGGACTGCCACAGAGGAACAAATGCCGAGTATCAAATTCTAAAATATCATGGTGCAAAGGCGTCTCCGAAAAGTTGAAGCGAGGAACATGGGTAGGCTGATGACTCAAGATATCGAGAGCCATCACACTACCCAAGGAATGAGCAAGGAGGTGCACACGGCCATTGTCTTGGAAGCCGGGATTATTCTTACACCAGAGTCGGAAAATGCGATTAGCCTCTCTCACAACCGCCCTGATCATTTTCGGCTTATGGTGCGAAAGATAATAGGGAATATCGAGCATAACATCACTGATCAAAGATCGCACAGCGGGAAGCGTCTGGGGCGTGATGTCGTCGAGAGAGAAGTTATTGGCTGTAGGATCCTCTTCATCCAGCGATTCAAGGGTCGCATCTTCCAAGGATAGTGTTGTCCGCCAGTTCACGGGTAGGACCATGATTCCACCATGATCTGGGTCTACATGGGGCCAAACGGGTTCATTGTTTAGCTCCATGTTGACTTGGCGACGAAAAGCGTTGATGGCGTGCGTGAAGTGGAAGCTTTCCATTCTTTCCGACAGCTTTTGTCCAATGCCGTGAATGACGAAAACGAGGTCTGTGGGGCTTGAGCGCGATTCTTCCATTTTACATGCGTAGCATATTTGTTCACCAGGAGCGGGGGTGGTCTGCTGTGTCTTCCGGATGTATTGTCGTACATCGACAGGATTGGGTTTCGAAGGGTGCACCTTGTCCCAGAGCTTTCGGCTAAACCCACGAACGACAGGAATGCCGATTTGTTGATCTTTGCGAATGGCACGGAGAGGTTTTCTTCCTCTGGCGGCTGATGGAAGCAAGCTGGGTCGCAAGATCTGAGCATTCCTCGCATCGACGTAGATGACACTAGATGTGAGGTGAGACTTGATAGCCTCCGAACGAGCCGCTGTTCCACCAGCAGCCTTATTCACATCGAATTCATTGGGGATATCATCGGCTCTCCCGGTTGTAAAGTCATTGCCCTTTGGGTCCTGTGCTGTTCCCGGTGGTCTGGCGGACCCCGGCTCTTCCACCGGCCATAATTGATGAGCCACCTTGATCTCTGCATCGGCACCATTCTCCACGCAGCTGTTCAGCTCATCTTGCCAGGTATCGGTCCATGGCTTCAAAGAGGCATATCCTTCTTCGAGCTTGTTTGCGAGCTCTGTTTCCACGGGCAACATGGAGTTTTTGTAGAACCAGGTGGCACGAACCACGCCTGAAATGTCATGCAGAGGATTCCAGTAGATGGGTTTCATCTAAGCAGCGGTTAGCCTTGCAATTATTAGAACAGAAGGATAAGCATACCTTCAGGTTTGGTAATTCGACCAAATGAAGACGCGAAGCACCAACTGGGATCTTGACCTGTGAGTCCTCGGGGTTAGTCTCTTCCCGCGAGCTATCCTGAGTCAACTCATCCAAGCTGACAGTCGCTCGCAGGTTTGAAGGCTTCGGTGCAATCCGGCTAGGCGGTCGGCTCCGCGGCTCCGCCTGCCCTTCCTGTGGCACATCATTTGATGACATGGGCTCCATTGAGCGACCGAGTGGGCTGTGTGACTGCGAGATCGGCGCCCTTATGAAAGGAGAGCCACTGATACTAGCATCTCTAGATGGATACGCACGCAAGCTGCCACTCCCATCGTGGCCTTCCAGGGTATCATCTTCTTCGACCGAATTCCTTCTCTTAGCCGAAGGTGATTCATTTAGAGAAGAAGAGCGCTCTCTCTTCCGAAATGCAAGACTGCTTCTGAAGTGTCCATCGTTGAAGCTATCATCCAGAGACGATGTTGGTTGATGCCGATCTGTGTAGTTCTCCGCTCGGGCATCGGAGCTACTAGCCAAGTAGCCCGAGCGGCTCTTGAGATTCGGCGGCTGATCATCTGGAAACGAGGTGGAGGTGCCCCTGATACTATCAAAGCTCGTAGGGTCTTGATTTGTGGCCTTCCGACGTCTTTGCACCTCAAGACTCGGCCCTGGCCCCGGCACAGCTATTCCGACGCGCCCTTGTGACGTCTCTGGCCGGGAGGGGCTGCTGGTAACACCTTTGACCTGCGAGGTTTTCCCAAGATCACGCCAAGCTGTCTCCAGAGCAAGATTATCTCTAGCAGAGAATGGTTTCGGCGGAGCCTTTTCGTTTCCAGTAGATTGCCCAGTTGAGGGGGGCAAAGGGGCCAACGGATCGTCAATTGGCAGGGATGAAATGTAGAAGAACTGTGAGCGGGCATCTGGCCGTGTAGGTCGCGAGTACAAGCTCGACAGATCTAACTCTTCGTCGGCCAAAAGGCACGAAGGGCCATAAGTATGAAAAGGGCCCGTCATGGCGAACACCTTGGTCCCACTTTTTCCAGGGCCCAAATCTCGTTGAGATCGAGACACTGAACACTAGACGGCGACGGTCATGGCCCGAAATCTGTGACAGATCGCCCTTGGCCGGGCGGGAACATCCGGACAGAGACTGAGAGTTGCATGAACAGGGGGAAGAGGGGGAAGGCAGCAAAATACAAAGGCAGGCTATCTCATATCTCACAAGCTGTGAAGCTTCCCCAAATGAGCCGATGACGTCGTTGCACGTGCCTTTTTGTTTTGCCGCGTCGTCCATCGCTTTATTTTTGCCTACAGAAAGAACTTCGAATTAACATTTATTTATCTTCTTTATTGACTACCTGAGTAGCTAAGTTGCATAGTTCTTTTCAGTTCCTCGGTAGCCTTTTGGTCGGAGTGTCCAACACCTTTTCGGGCACTGGCACCAGTCTTTGCCTATCGGCGAAGCGGTTCTTTCACAGCCGGTGTGGAAAGTGGCCATGTCTCAAAATCGAGAAAAAAAAATGAAAGGGGTATCAGTGGAGAAAGGAGACTCAAAATTCTGTAATGAAAGTGGAGGTTATAGGCAAATGACCAGAGCTTAAATGATGAGAGGAGAGGCCGGAGAACCCGGGGGAGTGAACATATACCGATGAACGCTGGTACGAATCTTGTCGAAAGCCTGCAGAGTCTTGACGGAAGCATTCAGCATCTCGAGGACCTCTCCGATCTCATACATCATTTTGCGAATGGCGCTGTCGCGAATACTAAAGGTTCGGTGGTCCATGTCTTGGATAACAGATTTCCAAGCTCGAAGGTTGGCTACCAGCTGAACGGGGTTGGCAGAGCATTTGCCGGTGAATTCCATGGTGCGACGGTTTGCATTGATGAGATCACGCTGGGTGGCCTGGTTAAATCGGAACTCGGGGACCTGAGGCAGGTTCTTGGAAGCCCAGCTATTGACAACTCGGTTGATGGTGTGCTGGTCGATGTGGCCCTGCAAATACTGTTCTACCAGGAAGCTATTGGCAGTCTCACAGACCATGTACTCCAGTCTAGAGTAGAGCAGTGACTGTTCACCAGGCCCCAGCGAGATTGGGGAAACTGAAACGAAGGTGGGCTTAGGAGGTGTGACGGGGCCGTCCTTGGGTGGTAGAGGGGGCGGATTTCCATTGTTCTCTACAGAACTGTTGCTTTTCACGGTCCCCTCGACCTGGATGTTTTTCGTGACCTTCTCTATCTGTAACGAGGTGTCAGCAACTGAATTTCGGGATCAAGGGTCATGCACCTACCGCCACAATAAGCTGTTGCTCATGGAGGTCTGGCTTGAGAAGTTTTCTTCCCAGCTCCTTAAGACGGATGGTGGATCGTCGCCATGCTGCTACAGGGCCCATGGGAACACTCTTGTCAACGTTTAGCGCTAGCTTGTCGTTAATACTGGGAGCCGAGTTATCAATAATGGGAGCCTGCTCTTCGACGATGGAAGCATGTTCTTCAATGATCAATTCGTCGACACCCTTACTCTTCTGGGGTCGCGGGGAGTCGTCCTGTGGGAAGATAACAGCGGCGCTGACCTTTGAAGCATCAACAATGGCCGCGTCGATCATGAGGTTGTCGATTTTTGACATGTTGGCGTTTTCATAAAAGACCATGTCGACATCCTGGTCGGCGGCCATACTGTCGGGCTTGTCGTTGGTCCAGCTGACAAGCCCATCGGCAACCAGGTCAATGCTCTCATATCTGTCCAAAACCATAGCCCCATCGCAGTGATCGACAGCAAAGGGAAAGATGTGCGTATTAGAAGATTGAGGCGAACTAACATAGACTGCGGAGCTCAGAGTCTCGAAATTGGTCAAGCTAGAATCCGAACAGAGATCGGCGGGGCGACTGGCAGCGGAAGCAAACAACTTGAATTCAGAATCAATGATGGACATAAGGCGGAGAGGTATGTCACTGCTGGTGCTCGTAGGAGAACCGGGAGCATTAAGATCCTTCAGCACATTGAGTCTGTCGATGAGAGTGAGGCCGCAATTACCCTCATCCTTGGGAGCGAAGTTAGATAAAGGAGTTCTGGGCTCTTTTAACTTCTCGAGAGTGGTGATATGCGTGGGCGTAGATTCATCCGGGACAGTGTGGGATGGAATTGGAGTGGCGGACCAGATGGGATTGAAGGGCTCGGTAACGGCGATCGGGCTGAATGTCACGGACATGGGATTCATGGGCCTAGGAGGCGTCGTGGGAGATGTAAACGTGAAATGAGGCGAGATAGCAGTGCAAACTGAAACATCGAGAGAAGCATCGAGGGGAGGGATGGTAATGACAAATGGGTTGGTATTCTTGGAGACCTCCATGGGTGCCTCGGCGTCATTTTCGGAGTACTCGCTTTCGGAATCAGGGTCCAGGAGCTCAATAGAAGACCGGTTACTCACGTTGAGCTGACCTGGGACCAAGTCCAGGAACTCCGCCTGCATAGGGGACAGACCTTGGTACGCACTAACCATAGGGAAGTGCTCATGGTGGAATTCTTTGATGGTTATAGCAGAGATAACATGATTGACGATCGGGCCCGGTTCCTCGCCCATTGCTCTCAGCCATTCCCGGTGACGGCGGTGTTCAGCAACATTCGGGTTATCATGGCTGTGCAATTGGGGTTAGTACGAGCTCTGTATGTTCAGGGACAGGAATGCATACCCTCCCACGACACGAACGATACCATCATTGTCAGCGGGCCAGACATAGGCTGGCTTCCACACGCGAGGGATCTTGTTGAGTTCAAGGATCTCCTTTGGGGTTCGAGTGTGGAGGTTATTCATTTTCAGTATGGCTGTTGGTGAGTTTGGTGTGCTTTGAGCCTGGAAATGAACGAGACCCTTAACACGCAGTAATATCAAATACCCATTGGAAGTTGACTGGTGAAGTACAAATACTGGTTGAGGAGAGGGGATAGGAAGAGGAGGGAGAGTCAGACGAGTAATACGAGAAGGTGTGGAAAGATTCGTATGTGAAGGCTTTGGGCAATAAGGGGATAAGGGCCATTGATGCCATATTGGCTATTGTGTCCAAGTCTCAATCAACCATAGGGCTGAGAAGGTACAATACATTTGCCTGTTCGAGCCTGAAGAGAGGTGCACTCAGATCAATTGAGGAAAACTTCAACATCAATTGACATGTGAGCCATGGAAGTTTCCGCAGTTGCTAGGCTAAATCCAACCCCTTCAATAGAACAATCGAAAATGACACCCCCAAAGGGATTAGGAGAATCGCATTGTTGAATCGATCCACATTGATCGTTGGGCGCGATCCCATGCTCCACGTCAGGCCCGAGGCGGGTTGTGGTCTAATGGGGATATTGAAGCTACAGTGGATACCCTTTTTCGTAGTTTGAAGAATCTCTAGGCGTTTAACCGCCGAGCCGAATATTTTGCCGGGCCTGCCGCTTAGTCGCTCGGCTTCCCCAGCTTCCGTGGGATCGGCCTCGCAGTTTTGCCACTCTCAGTCCCGAGTGGGCTGTAGATGGTAATATGCTACGCCCGAGGCTACTTTGGGCGTAGACGATCAGGAACGGGTACGTCCCCGGCATCAGAATAACCCTGGCTGTGGAGATAGCGTTAATGTCCAGGTGGCGGGGTATGAACCTGCTCGATATTATCAAGATAGCACAGACATCGTTGCTGTACATACACCTGCATGTGGCTATCTTGGCTATCTAAGAGGGTACTTTGTGCTACCTTGCAGCCGTACTAGCTATTGAAAATGATGTGCCATAGGCCATGTAGACAAAATAAACCGAACAGGGTAAGGACGAAAAGAATCCAATACCTAGTCGAGCCCATTTGCCATCGCTTGGTCCTGGCAGGTACACCGGTATCCCAACGAGCAACTGCCAGGCCAAACTACCAGCCTGGGTGGAGCTTGGTGGATCAATCGGCTCTCGCAAATATCGGCGGTTCGGAAATAACGCTATCGCAGGGACCAATAACTTGTGCGGAAGACCGTGGACGTGAAGCTAGGATGGACATCCCGGACGAAGTTGCCGGGGAGGGGTCACGTGCCCCTCCACTCCACTTGCCGATTCAGCTCCCGAGTGAAGTCAGATTGTGGAGGCCTTGCGGTTCGGTTTGAAGAACGGCAGTCCATGACTTGTCCGCTGCCCACCCTGCGACCCCACACTGACTGCAGCACCTGTGGCTCGTCCCAAATGCTGAGTCCCTGCTTTCTACGCCCTCTCATTGGTGGCCGTTTTCTTTAGGCCTGCTGCTCCCCACGATTCAGCCGATCCTCAATGCCGTGGATGCTCCCCGTCATCATCAGAACCACCTATCGGACCGTTTACCCCGGGCTTGCTCAGATTATTTATTAAGCCATGGCCCTCCACCTCTCTGTCCGTCAGAGTGTTTTATTTCTTTTCTCCTAAGCTGACGGCGTTGATCTTGATCCCTCACTCCATTTTACGTACTATATTGCATCACCATCACCATGGTTCAAGAGACGTATGACATTGTCATCGTCGGCGCAGGCCCCGTCGGCCTGCTGCTGTCCCTGTGCATGTCGCGCTGGGGTTACAAGGTCAAGCACATCGACAACCGCCCTGTGCCGACTGCCACCGGCCGCGCTGATGGCATCCAGCCGCGCTCCACCGAGATCCTACGCAACTTGGGTCTAAAGCGCTCAATTATGGCCTACGAGCCTGCCAAGGTCTACGACGTTGCCTTCTGGGACCCCAACGGTGACGGCACTGGTATTCACCGCACCGGTAGCTGGCCCAGCTGCCCCCGCTTCATTGACACCCGCTATCCCTTCACCACTCTGGTCCACCAGGGCAAGATCGAGCGCGTCTTTATTGACGAGATCGAGAAGGCCGGAACCCGGGTTGAGCGCCCGTGGACCATCCACGGCTTCAAGAATGACGGTGCCAATGCCGACTACCCCGTCGAGGTCCAGTTGAAGTGCCTCGACACCAATGTCATCGAGACCGTCCGCTCCAAGTACCTCTTCAGTGGTGAGGGTGCCCGCAGCTTTGTCCGTGAACAGCTCGGTATCAAGATCCAGCACAAGGACCCCATTGCCTACGTCTGGGGTGTTATGGACGGTGTCGTCCGCACTAACTTCCCCGATATCGAAGTAAGCAAAACATACCTGCATATAACCGAAGTATCCCTTTAACACATTCTCAGACAAAATGTACTATCCACTCCGATGCCGGTTCGATCATGGTCATTCCCCGCGAGGACAACATGGTCCGCCTTTACGTTCAGATCGCCTCGTCTACTGACGCTGACTGGAACCCCCGCAAGACCGCCACCGCGGAGGAGGTCCAACAAACCGCAAAGAACATCCTGAAGCCCTACTGGGTTGAGTGGGATCGGGTTGAATGGTACTCCGTGTACCCCATTGGACAGGGTATCGCTGAGAAGTACACCCTGGACGAGCGCGTCTTCATGGGCGGCGATGCCTGCCACACTCACAGCCCCAAGGCTGGCCAGGGTATGAACACTGCTTTCCACGACGCCTTGAACATGGCCTGGAAGATCCACGCCGTTGAGACCGGCTTTGCCAACCGCTCCATTCTGAGCACCTACGAGAGTGAGCGCAAGGACATTGCCGAGATGCTGCTCGACTTCGATGCCAAGTATGCTGCTCTCTTCTCCAAGCGCCGTCCCAATGCCGGTGAAGTCAAGGCCAGTAAGGCGGTGCAGTCCGACGATGATGAGGAGGTGGACGAGTTCGTCAAGACCTTCAAGTCCTCTTGCGAGTTCACCAGTGGATACGGAGTTGCCTACAAGCCCAACGTCTTCAACTGGGATGCTAGCCACCCTGCCAAGTCTGATCTCTTCAACATCCCCGGTGTCCGCTTGACCCCTGGCCGTGCCTTTACCCCGACCACCGTCACCCGTCTCGCCGATTCCAACTTTGTTGAGCTGGAACAGGAGGTTCCCACCAACGGATCTTTCCGCATCTTCATCTTCGCGGGTAACCAGAACAAGACCAAGAAGGCCATTGCTGATTTCGCCGCCAACTTGGAGAAGGAGCGCTCGTTCCTCTCTGTCTACCGTCGCGCAGATATCGCCGATGTCTCCTTCTTCGAGCGCCACAACCCCCACTCCAAGCTCTTCACCATCTCCACCATCTACTCTGCTGTCAAGAACGAGATCGACATGGAGGCTGTCCCCCAGGTTCTCCGGGACTACCACCACCACCTCTATGCCGACGACATCCCCGATGTCCGCGTTCCCAACGCCAAGTTCGCCGCCCACGAGAAGCTCGGTCTCGATGCCGAGAAGGGTGGTGTCATTGTCACCCGTCCCGACAGCCACGTTGCCTGCACCGTGCAGCTGGTGGAGGGCAGCGGCACTGTCGATGCCCTGAACGAGTACTTCAACGCCTTCGCGACAAAGTCTCTGGGCCAGGACTCCCAGCAGAGCCGTCTTTAAAGGATTTTTACGCCGTGTATGTTTGAAGATGGAATGTATATAGCTTGTTTGGATCGTTCATCTGGAGCGACTGTTTGAGCATGATTGGCGTTGCGAGTTTTCATTTTGAATACCATTAGAATTCATCATCATTACACAATTCTCAACATTCAATCTCCCAAGTAAAGAGTAAAATCCTCTGGCGTGGAAGTAAACTATTGTCCTGCGTGGTCACATGCCAAGACACTGATCTATCCTCAGTCTCCACCCCGCATCACCAGAAACCTTCACTTTGTTCCCTCGAGCACGCACCTCCCCACAAACCGCGTTTCGATTCCCCAACATGCTTTCACTCATTCTGTCTGCTGAACTGGAGGGGTGAGTACCATCAGACCCGAGGTCCCACCCGGCGACGCCTCGCTCGAAGCTCTCCCCGCACCGCGAAAGAAGATTTGATGCATGGCGTGCGGGCACAGTTATATGCATCTTTGACCTTGAAAAAAACAAATCCCTAACTTCTTTCCGCAGTGTCACGGGCCTCCGGCCTACTGATACCGAGGAGAACCCGTACTTCTACACTTTCCGCGTGAAGTGCACCTCGTGCCATGAGATGCACCCGAACTGGATCAGCTTCAACCGCTTTGTGAGTATCATCCGTTCCACAAATCCGCTAATTGAATCATTTACTGACATGTGTGGAAATAAAGGAGCAGCATGAGATCCCCGGTAGCCGTGGTGAGGCCAATTTTGTCTGGAAGTGCCGTCTCTGCAGCGTAAGTCGTCTTGTCCTCAATTCACGCTGAGCTCATTTCTCCTTCACCTACACACACTTCCCTTTCTTGCTTCCCCTTTCCATATGTCAACCCAGGCGTCTGTTTCAACTTCGAACTAACAATTCCAGAAAACCCACTCCGCTAGCATCACTGCCGGCCCTCACGTCTTCGAAGTCCAGGAGGACCCAAAGAAGAAGAGGAACGGCCAGAAGATCATCGACATGGACTGTCGTGGACTCGAGTTCACCGAGTTCAAGCCCGATGTAAGTACTACCTACCCTTGACGAGTCTTGGGCACGTTTCTCACGCTTTACAGGGTGAATGGGAAGTCAAGGGTACTGAGTCGAACACCCCCTTTCTCGGGTATTGACCTCTCCGATGGTGAGTGGTATGACTATGATGAGAAGTCGAGTGAGGAGGTTAGCATTAAGGAGATTACTTGGACCGTTGGTCGGTAAGAGAGTTTCGTTTGAGAAGGTTGCTGTGAGGCGTTGGCAATGAGGCATGAGGCATGAGGCATGAGGCATGATGTGTTGCTGGAAAGGGTGTTCTGGCGATGAGGACCAAAGTCCAAGACTGAGATGAATTTTACTTATTTTCTAAAATTTCCCAAGATATCACAAAGGTTCATGGTATTGATGCTACGCCAACGCCAGAGGCGAAGTGGGTGTGGAGACTGGTAGACTGAGCAACATGACAACTGGGCCCAAACAAGCATCAATCTGAGATCCTCAAGATCAGGAACCTCAACTTCAAGAAAAGCAGACCGCAAAGGAAAATAAAGCGTCAAAGCCGCCAAACTGCAACACATCTTCAAAGCGACACCCAAGGCGGTGAACAATCCCTCCCGCTAATTGGCCCACACCGTATCCCGACCAGCTCACATTTTCGTGACGCTCAACCAACCCCAAGATCTCCAAGCACGCGCATCCATCACAATCAGCCCTGAAGAAGCTCCACCGCCCGGCTCTTCGCAAAACTCTCCCTCTCATCCCCTCGGCCTTCGGAAGCAAACCCGGCACCATCCCACCGCCCCATCCACCACAATGAGCGTACGTCTCCCCAATCAAGCTCAAGCTGGCACGAGACCAAGTCCAACCCACCAGGCTCTCCATCCTCATCGCAGAACAAGTACTAAAATACTATTCAACAGTTCCAACCTCTTAACCCCCGTCCGTTCCTGCAGGCTAGGTACGCGACCCCCGGCCCCCCTCCCATCCCCATTTGAGCCACCAGCGCATATCCGACTCCCTCGAGTCGTTACAATTGAGGTAGATTTTTACTAACAGGGCTACAGAGTCGGCACCGAGCTCGTCATTCGCCTGAAGTGGGGTCAGACTGAGTACAAGGGTACCCTGGAGAGCATCGACTCGTACATGAACGTCCTGCTGCGTGATACCGAGGAGTATCTCGATGGAAAGCACACTGGATCTCTGGGTCTTGTGTTGATCCGGTACGTCGAAGCACTCAAACCTACGGCAGTTGAGGTGGGGATAGGGAGTGGAATTGAAAGCTAACGTGAAACAGGTGTAACAACATCCTCTGGATGGGCGATGCCAGCACCGTTGAAATGAAAGACGTTGGGTTACAATAAGGTATTGAGAGGTGCATTGCCTGCCAGGCATGGGCACGGGCACGTTCCTGTGGCTGACGCAGAGCTGGGAGTCAGTCCCATGGTCGGTTGATACTGATACTGGGTAGTTTGATATCCGGTGATGCACATAGAGTGTGGGTTGAAGGGATCTATCAAAATATCGGATGGGATCTTATTATTTGTCGATGGTTGCTATTTCTTCAGGCGTTTTTGATGGTTCGAGTGCGATATTCTTGCATGGCTACTGGCCAAATTCAATCGATTGAGGTACCTACTTACATCATTGCATGGGCTTTGTAGACGGGGACGTAGATGGCTTGGTGGGGCATCAGATGAATAGTATATATCTGACTGCGTCAGCGGCACTATCATGAGTGACGTGGTTTAATTTAGTTATTAGCTCGCTAGCTCTGGGCTGATCCGGGCAAGTGGCGGATAGATCGCTGTCGCTGATGATGTACCTCAGTTGTGGCGCGTGCTGATCGGGAACTCGGCTGATAGCAGGGCTCGATATCCAGTACCTACGTAAGGACATCGTGATATGCCGAGTGGTGAGGGGGGTGTATCCACCTATTGACCGGCATGCCATTCCTTCAATTGCGCAGAGCCGGTAAAGCCGGGGCCGGTGTTCGCTTGACATCAGTGGTGGCCGAAAGTCGAGGGGCAAATCTGACTACGTAGCCACCTGGGGCAGGAATTGCGGTTTGCCGAATGAGGGAACCGGAGATTATCACAGCGACAGTTGATCAAATGGTAACTGTGGTGGAATGGGAGGTTCCCCTCACCTGGATATGCAGGGAGGGTTCTTTTTATAGAATCCCATTGCTCCAATGTTGATCACCCGAAGAGAACAGTTTAGGCGTCCACGGGTACCTTGACGTACCGTCCCTAGGTTCTCTAGGTACCCTAGCCACCCTAGCCACACCTGTAACCTACAGTAGTTTAGGCGTTAGCACACGATCTAGTAGCCCCCGACGTCATCCGGAGCCCGATCCTTCGCAGGCTGCAGAGGCCTTAGGGCTAGTGTGTCTTCACGAAACTAAGGGTGTGGGCTCGGGGCACAATCGACCCTCACGAGGGCCGCGCAAGTGCCCCTCCCCACCGAGATCTCACGAACCATTTGACCGTGGGTTTTGCATCCACAACGGTCAGTGGCCAGACGACAGACGCCACCACACCGTTCGAGTGGCACGCTGCCGCCGATCGTGTCCTATTTTACGTGAGCCACCCTTCAGTCACTTTGAAGGGATTTGCTTTTTTCTATGGGGAAAAGAGAGAACAGGCCCTCCCGTCTGCATTCTGCTCTGCATATATCACACTGAGCTATAGACTGTGGGGGAGAATACAGCACCAGTTGACACAGTTGACCCTGGTCACCCAATTTACCCTGTTGCGTGAGACCCCTGCCCAGACCACAATTTCTCCGTGGATTCTTAGTGGCTTCTCGAGTCCCCTGATCTTCATCGGCCGGTTCCACTCCTGCTCGCATCTCTTCTCCATTTCTCAGTGGATTCCAGTCGCACGGTGGTTCCTTCTATGGTTAATAAAAAGACCCCATCTGCCCGCGGCCTTCCTTTTACTTTTCCCCCATACTCTCGCTTTCTGACTCCCCGACGTGAAACGTACCCAGGTGCCGCGCTTACTGCAACATTCTTTGTCTCATCACCTGAGATCTATAAAACAAACCACCTGGGCTCTTCACTTCACTCTCGCTTTGACACTTTCAAAATGCGCGATACTCCCTCCAAGTTCATCGAGATCCTCGATCCCAAGGACATCCCAATGCGCATGTCCGACTCGGACGTCCGCCTCGAGGACGTCCTCGCCGATCACGAGGCAACCATAAGCCGCCCATGCTCCTCGACACAATCCTCCAAAGCCCTCGAAAAACCACACCTGGCGCGGACAAACTCCGCTTCTCCCACGCAGCGCTGGAAGCGCATTAGTAGTATCCTCGTGCAGCCGCGCCGGAACTCCTAGTTTCTACAGGGTTCAAGAGGCTGAAAGGAACATCTCTACTCCTCGCCGAGGCACGAACGACACGATTACGGATATTCACGACGGGAAGATATTTTGTTTACGAGCGGTGTTCGATTCACGTTTCATGCGGTGTATGAAAACCCGATGGTTACGGGCTTCGGAACTAGATGAAAAAAAAAAAAGGGGAGAAATGAGGGCGAAGGGGGATATGTACTTGTTTCGTTCTTGACTGGTTTGATTGATCTTGATCTGGTCGGTTTGGCAAGGGGACTTGATCGCGCCGGACGCAGGAGATGCCCCTCCTTTGTGATAACGATGTGATGATTTTATTTTATGGGGGTGGATAGGACCCCGAGGGAACTGGATTACTTCATTCCATCTGTTCTTTGCCCAAGGGTTTTCTTTGAACTGTACATGTATAGAGGCGTCACGGGCGTATTGATGAATGAGTCAACTGGTGGCTGTTTTTTGATTAATTTACTTTTCCCATTTAATTTCGTGGTCGCCGGTGAACAGGAACACGAGCATTTTCATTCGTAGAGCCGAGGTAGCATTCGCCGGTCTGAATCTAGCTGTTACAGATACACAGCAACAACTACACTACTGTACACTGTACCTCTACCTAACAACCAAGCTACACAATCAACCCGGTCGTCAAAGATTCGTCCAAAAAATAGAAATCATAATCAAAATAAACAGTTACACAGCTGTGCCTGCGCTGGATCTTGAATTTCGTGAGCCACGGGTCAGGAGTGTGTCATTGTCAGGTACCGGTGGACCCTGACTCTGTGAATCGAGTACCTGAGTGGGTGGGACATTGTCCTACGCGATGACGGCCTGCTCTCCCCAGGACCAGCGAACTGGTGTTTGGGTGTGATGGAGTCAGGGCGTATGGCCTAGACTGGTCTTTTTTGGGCGGGGGACTATTTTTCCGGTCTTAATCTTGTTTGATGGGGGGTTATTTGGCACGCTAGCCGAACCGTTGTGCGAACTATTGGCGAAAATTGGGGCCCATTGTCTCATTTTTGATCTAGGTTGGGTTCTGGACTTTGTGATTGTCGTTTTGAGTGAGACACCAGGTCTGGACAATGTTGTTGACGTCGCGTTGGATTCATTTGTTGATCGTGTGATTCGGGGGTTCGGGGGCTTTCGCTAATTCACCCCTGAGATTAACGTTGGCTGAATGGCGTTTCTCGAAACATTGCCGACCGTGGTTCAATCGAGCAGATCTACAAATAGTAATTTATTTATTTCTCAACGGCACAATTTCCAGTGAGGGGCTTGGATCGATGAATCTAGAAATGATCTGTTCGAATAATATTCCAGAAGCCTTCGTCCCGTCCATGGCTATCTACAGCCCGGTCACCGACATATTGCGAGTGGACCTTGTTGTGTCCAACCATACCATCCGCGAGAAAGAGGAAAAGTCAAATACATCAATGTCCCGACATTCTCTTTATCCAAATAACGAAGGGTCCACAAAAATCAATGTCAAAGCAGATCTGTGAATTGAACTCTGCTGAGCTCCTCGAGAGGGGTTCTCCAGACTCTCGAGCCTGCATTTCTCTACTAGGCCACCTGTGATCCTTTTGAAAGAAATGATCTGACATCAAACGATATAACCCTCTGTTGATACCTTTTGATTCTAGTGCTCTTGGCAACCTTTCCCCTCTATATGACCTCCTACATTACTCCCTATATTACCTCACAATCCGCATTGATCGATCTACAAAGGTCAATTTTGGGCCTTCTTCTACGGAGGCATTGAATCCTACGTTCTTTCTAGACATTTCTGATCTCTTTTTAAACACTAATTCTCCAGACCAAGAGCCGAGAGAGAAATTTACGGCTGGTACCATGTAGCTGCTGTATGGCGGGCGGGAGGGTCTACGGGAGATTCATGGAAGTTCATGAAGATCTGAATAGGTCAGTTGAGTCGAAATCGAGGCTAGCTATTACCAACGAAACAGACCAACTGAGGAAGTGAGCCAACAACGCGCGGGCATAAGCTTGCAGCTCGGTGATTTTGAGGCGAAGACGGCCAGCGTCGTGCAAACGAACGAATTTAATCTTAATTCATACTATAGGGCTACTGGGCAGCCAATAATGCAATCGTCTTAGTATATTCGTGACAAGCATATTCCCATGAAACTAACATTATTAGATTTAGCCTACTACGGAAGCATTCAAGTATGGCATTGCTTATCTCACAGATCTTCCCCCAGCCCATCGAAAACCTGATCTATGTGGCAAGGATGGCGGGGGTTACTATTGGTTATTTGGCCCCATAGTAAGCCTGGCCGTTGCACTGCAACCTATTCCGATATTTCCCGGAAGGTTACATGGCCTATAGCCAAGGGTCACTAGTGCCTCAGCTAGTAAGACCAACTCGCTACATGTGGGATAGTAGAGAATTAACTGCGTCATAATCTCATTGGCTCATGAATACGTTCTGGCAGTCTAGAGACATTGTATCTGTATAAATCGAGCAGGAGACAACACCGAAGAAGAACACCGAAAAGAAAGAAGAGAGAAATAAAAGACATGTTCAAAGAATCAGAAAATTCCGGGGAATCCAGTCCCCATGGTATATAAGGCACGCTTCATGTATTCTTAGCAGATGATCCGGGTGTCGGATGCATGGACAGGCCCCATCATCAACGCTTCCATGATCTCGCCCTTGATGCCCACGCCACGGCCAGGGCGCAGGATGACTAGGGCGTTCGCGGCGGCAAGGCTGCCCACACGGGAGCTTCGCTGTCCGACGCCATCGATACCGGTACTGGTGGCATACAGACGGCCATCGGAGCGGGAGCCCGTCACCACGGCACGGTGGTACTCGGTGCGCTTGGGGTCGAGAGGGAAGTGGTGCGTCAGGACGACGGCAACGCGGGGCAGTCCGAGCTGCGGCGCCATCCAGGGCTTAGTGGACAGTGCCTGGGAATTCTCGCCAAGACCAGAGAGCTTATGCAGTGAGGGAAGGACAAACAAGTTGAGAGTGACCAGGGCAGAGGCGGGGTTTCCGGGGAGAGAGAAGATGAGTTTTGATTGGCGTTCTTGCTGGGTGAGGGCTCCCGAGTCACTAGTAGCCGCCTTGAAGGGGATAGTAGCAAAAGTAGTAGGCTTTCCGGGCTTCATAGAAACACGGCCGAAGTGAATAGTGCCGCCCAGAGATCGTTCGATGGTTGGCTTGAGGAGATCCAGCTCACCCATTGATACACCACCGGTGGTGACGATCACGTCAACACTGGAAGAGGCACGGCCAACGCCGCGCAGTGAGTCGCGTAGAGCATGTTCCAATTCACCGACGGGTGTGTCGCGTGCAATGCCGAGATCGACAGTAGAGAAGCCCCATGATTGAAGGCATGAGATGAGCGAGGGACGATTGGAGTCCCGGATCTGCCCACCAGTGAGAGGGCGGGGATCGTCGTGCTCCACAAGTTCGTCTCCAGTACTCAAGACGCCTACGGTGGGCTTCTTGAATACCTTAACCGTCTGGGTGCCGGTGGCAGCAAGCAAACCGATCTCACCGCCGATGGGAGAGATGATGTCCCCGCGCGAAAGAATCTTTGAACCGAGAGCAACGTCGCTGCCGGGTTCGCGGACATTTTCACCAGGAAGGATGTCCTCGGCGAGAATCTGGATAGTTGCTTCTTCATTGCCGTCGGGGGTGGTGGTGGCCAGCTCGGTGTCTTCGACCATGACTACGGCATTCGCATTGGGAGGGAGAGGCGCGCCAGTGGTGATTCTAGCGACAGTTCCTGGCTGAAGTGGCACCAGAACACCGCCGACGTTGGCATGAGTGATTGATGCTACGGGGAAAGTGCCGCTTGTGTTCGCTCCTTCGGAGGCAATGATGGCGTAGCCGTCAACGGTACTGGCACGGTATGCCGGCACCGCCTCGGCGGCGTAAACGTCTTCAGCGACGACACAGCCCACGGTGGATGCGTTCACAGGGGCTTCAATGACAATGGGCTCGGGAGTGTGCTCGCTAATCTCGCAGAGCGCCTTCTCCACTGAGAGCATTGGGTACGGTGACGCACGGTAACGGCGGCCAGGACCGGCTGCTGGGTCGTTGGAGCGGGGAGTAGTGTGTGCCTTCACGACTACATGACCATGGCCATGGCCATGATGGTGATGATGATGGTGATTGTGTTGAGTTTGGGTGACAGATGAGCCCGATGAAAAGCCAGCCTCGGCCTCCAACGACTTTACTCCAGCGGCATGCATGTTGCGAGAGTTAGCTCCAGCGGATTGGAGACAGGCGTGAGGAAGAAGCTTTACAATAGCTTCGAGATTTTCCACGGCTCCTTTTGGAGAGCCAGGTAGAGTAATGATTAAAGTCTTGTCGCGAACACCAGCAACTGGTCTGGACATCATAGCAACTGGATGGGGGGTCAGCGGGATGTAAATAGTCGAATACAGACATGGGGTGATGTCATCTCACATGGAGTTACTTTCAACGAAGCGGCGATCATACCATGACTGGGGAAATTAGTTCATGTTAGCGCACGACCACCGACGCCTAGACGCTATACTCACACGAGGCCCGGGGCATGTCGATGTATCAGGGGAGAGACAGCCTGCGTGATGTCATCAGAGGGGAAGATGCATTATTGGACCAAATCAAGCCGGTTCCTTACCTCGGGAGTGATATCTCTGACTGCGAAGCCGGTCCCTCCGCTGAGTAGAATCAGGTTATGCCAATTGGGTCCATCGGTCCAGTCGCAAACCGCCTGTTGAATGTGGAACACGTTGTCGGGAACGATCTTGATTGCGGGGGATTCCCACTTCCCCTCTGCGGTCAAGATGGGCGTCAGAGCGGAGGCCGTCTTGTCGGACGCGGGGTCCTGAGAGGCTGTGTCGGAGACGATCAGAATGGCTGCCTTAAGTCGGTCCATTGTAGAGGGTGGTTGGAAGGAGAAAAGTGGGGGAAAGGCAGGTCTTTTTATCTTTGGGTCCGGGGTATCGCGTCAGTGGATTATCTGTAACCTCTCGCGAGCGGTCCGTGCTGCGTCGGCATCTGCGTTTACGTTTACGCCTACGCCTACGTCTACGTCTACGGAATCGGATGATGTCGATGATAAAAGTGCGGTACAGGTTTGGCCTTCATTTGCAACTCATTACTGTACACATACATATCTCCACGCTGATGCAATTCAGCTGTGCTCTCTACGATATCGAATCCAGACGCCCCAATGCTGTGTATACATGTAAAACACGAAGGTTTTGACGGAAAATAAAAAGAGCAAGTTGCCCAAGAATCATACCGGGGCTAGTCGTTACCCCTTGTGATAGCCCGTTCGGGCAACCGTAGCCGTCTAGCGGCGGGGGAACGTTTCGATTTAAGCCGCACCCATATCGAGGGCCTTACCGCCAACCAAAAGGCCGATGATCAGACCGAACAGTCCCAGGACTGAACTGAAAATCTCAATAACGAGAATCTTGACGAACCTATGGTCGAGGTTAGTCGTCTGTCTCCCAGCTCGACAATTTCGTACTGTCACGCTGGCAGTACAACTCGAGTGATGACTTACAGGGTACCATCCGCAGCGTCCGCAAGAGCAGCGCCACTGCCGTTAATACCGACGGAAATACCGCAAATCAGATTGCAGAATCCGACGGTAATACCGCCCCAGAATAGCGCATATCCAGTGTAGAAGTTGCTCTTGGTGTAGATCTCAGTCTCGGGGACGGGGGTGAGCTTTGAGGAGAAGATGATCGCCATGATAACGCCGTAGATAGCGACGACTTCGCAGAAAATGATGGAAATCAAGTTCTTGGTGCGGATTTGGGGAGCGCGCACACCGCCGCCGACGATCGAGGAACCAGTGAGGAAGATACCCCTGCAATAAATACGGAGGTTAATAAGGACAAGACATTGATCAACTATCAAGCATTGCCGTACCATGCAGCTCCGACCACCGAACATCCAATACACATCGCGATACCGATGTTCGCCCAGGCGTAAGGGGACACCTCTTCGAGGAAGCGGCCAACCTAACAAGTGTCACGTCAGTAAAGCTCGCGACCAGCATCGCTAGCTGGATCGAGGGCCGATCATACATTGAATGCTTCACCTTCCCCCTGGAAGAGCATATCTGGAAAGACAGTTAGCTATGGACTTGGGGCCGAGAGCGGGATTGGGGGGTTTGACACGCACACAATCCAACCACGAGGAGGGCGGTCGTGGAGAGACCAAAGAGGTACCGGAGAGCCATGGCGACCTCAGCCTGAAGATGAAGGAATGAAAAGGGTAGACGTGGAAGAAACCCGATAAGGTAGCTGAAGCTATGAGGTGGAGGAGGATTGGGACTCGCTGGCCGGACCGGATTAACTGCTCCGGGGCGGTGGACGACACTCGCCGTGTTTCCCCAGATCCACGCTTTCACCTACAAGAGGGTTGACGGACACACTGTTGCTTTGGCTCTGTTTTCTGCCATTGCATTCCCATTCTCTTTGTCCTTATTGACAGGAGTGCCCTTGGTCCCGCCGCGCGTTGAATTTTGACCCCCCTGAATCCTCCCCTCCTCATATCTCGGACATCATGGCCTCCGCCTCCGGGGTAGGTTCGTATTCGAACCCTTTGAAGAAGTTCAAGTGAGTTGCATAGCTGAAGACGAATTTGGTGAGATCATGGTACTAACGTGAGACCTAGGTTGGTGTTCTTGGGTGAACAAAGCGGTATGGCCTCCTCGATCTTCGCACCACATTCACGATTACCAGGGGGCACAAACGAGTAAGGAAGATGGTTCTGATGATTGTTCTAGTTGGAAAAACATCTTTGATCACTCGGTTCATGTACGACTCGTTCGACAACACATACCAGGCTACCATCGGCATCGACTTTTTGTCCAAGGTACTTCTACTCCGGATTCATTGATGCGATCCTACATTACATTGTCTCCAGCAGCTGAATCTAACTCTGTTCCCCCCTAGACTATGTATCTTGAGGATCGCACCGTCCGTCTTCAGCTCTGGGATACCGCCGGTCAAGAACGATTCCGCTCCCTTATCCCCTCTTACATCCGAGACTCGAGTGTCGCCGTTGTGGTCTACGATATTTCGAACGCCAAGTCCTTCCAGAACACCCGGAAATGGATTGATGATGTGCGTGGAGAGCGCGGAAACGACGTGATCATTGTGCTGGTGGGCAACAAGACCGATTTGAACGACAAGCGCGAAGTCACAACGGCACAAGGCGAGGAGGAGGCGAAAAAGAACAACTTGATGTTCATTGAGACTAGTGCCAAGGTCGGACACAACGTGAAGCAACTTTTCCGGAGAATTGCGCAGGCTTTGCCAGGAATGGAGGGTGAGGCCAAGCAAGGGGAAAGCACAAGTACGTCACCACGCATTGGAAGCGCTGAGACGACTCTACTGCAGATACTAACCACTTCACAGTGATCGATGTGAACATCCACCCCAAGGAAACCACTAACAACGATGGCTGTGCTTGCTAAATATCTCACTCCACTCCACTCTTTTCCATTTACACACTTCTGACCGATTACTATTGTCGAGTCTGTCCATGATATGCACCGATATTTTTAAGATGTACATGTTTCCTTTCTCGTTGCTCGTCGGGTGAATAGCATGTGGTTAGATCTTTCAGTCTTGAAAGCGGTTGCGTCCACGTTTGCGAGTTGTTGCCTGGATGGTGGGCGTTTGTGATTTCCGTTCGCTCCGCATTATATCTTGTTTCCATTGTCCACCTGGAGTTGCTTCTTGACTCATTTGGAGGCCGTCCTGGCCCGAATGGCCCTTAGGCTAACGGTTTCGCATGTGGTATAATCGATGAAGCTGTACATTATGGCATCTTCATGAATATTTTCTCAAATTACAAGGCTGATTGTAGATCTAACATTGTACAAAGTATTGACGTCTGCCTTGATGGCAGCTGTCTTGAAAAACTGGCTTTCCACCAGGCTTTCTACAGCCTGGCCGAGGAGATACCGTAGATACTTTAGAAGAAGCGGCTATATCCGGTCTTCCTATGTTAATTTAAGATACATATTTAAATTATATTAGAAAGGAGGAGATATATGCCTAGAAGGGCCTTCCTGAAATTCTATGGAGAGAGGTTGAGAAAAAAGACCGAGAACAAAATCTCCAGTTCCTTTAGATCATCTTCTCGGATGGGCTGTAGGATGTCGACGAAAGATGCGAGTGAATAGTCGTCCTACCTCTCTATCCCAATTTCAAAATCAGACCCTCGATTGCTCCATGAAACTAGCCATGCATCCGGGGCATAAAAACGAGATGACTAAAGCGACAAGAACGCCGAGCCAACCAGCGTTGCAAATTACGAAGATTAGGTTTACCGGGGTCTGTTGGGTTAGATTGTGGCTTTTTCGCTAAACTTTTGTGTCTAACGAAACTGCATCGAACGCATGTGCAAGTCAAAGCCCTCGTATTTCTGGTAGCCGAGCCATCCGCTGTTAAAAAGAAAGAAGTCTATTTGGATATTTTCGTGGCTGCTTATCACATCATTGCAGAGTTTAATATTCAGAGATTATTTTGTGACCACTGTACAGGTCGGGGTAATATACAGTTTTGTAAGAATCGTAGGAACTAGGAAGTCTCAGCAACTTCGGTCTCCTCGCCAGTCTCCTCCTCTGGCGCAGTTGCTTCCTCGGCAGGCTCGAAGAAGGGAGCAAACTTGCTTTTCATTCTGAGTCTCTTACCGTAGAAATAAAATCCTACCGGAATAGGAACAAGGCAAAGGGCAAGACAGCCAAGCAGAGTCGAGGCCCATTGGATGCCCATGTTCTCGAACATTTGGCGTGAGAACAGGGGGAAACTGGCGGCGACCATTGAACGGCAGAATGTGTTGGCGGCGATGGCAGATGCGGCACTATTGACAATGTTAGATGACGATGAGTGGTAGCTGGGGGTTGAAAACACTCACAACATGAGATAGGTATCGATCAGATAGTTGAACAGTTGAATGAAAATGATCAGAAGACCGAATCCAGTGAACAGACCACTCAGGGTTGGCACGATCCAGTGGACAGTGCCTGAGAATCCAGTCCATCCGAACCAGAAAAGTCCAGCAGCAAAGAGAGCACCTCCAACGATCACAGGAGGGCAGCGCCACTCGGGAATAGGCACGCCGCCGTTCGCGTCAAGCTTTTTGTTATACGATTTGCTGGAAATGATGATGTATGATGCAGCAATGAACAGACCAACGACCATGCCGAACAAGGGAAGGCCACTGACACCTGCGTTGAAGCCATACACACCCTGGAAGACAACGGTATAGGCCGTCAAAAAACAGTAGAGCAGACCGTAGATGAAACTGAGGTAGATCGTCACTGCCAGGATAAGCGGCTCGCCGAAAAGCAAGCGGAGCGGGCGCGAGAAGTTGTTGATCATCAGCTCCTTGAAGTCCACTTCAATTTCCTCTTGCTTGGCGTGAATTCCCCAATTCTTCGTGCGACGGCGTAGCTCCGAAGCTTTCTCGATAAGCACAACAGGCGGGTAGGATTCCTTGAGGAAGAAGAGGTTCAGCACGAAAGCCGCATATCCCATGAACGCAGGGATATAGGCTGTCCAACGCCAGCCCAGATATGACATGTTGATGAAGCCTCCAATGAAAGGCGCGACAAGAGGACCCAGGAACACAGTTCCAGAGAAACAAGCGATCGCAATACCACGGGTACGATTGTTATAGATGTCAGAGAACACAGCAGCGACGACCGCTAGGGGCGAACTTCCAAAGATACCGCAGAAGAATCGACAGATCATGAGTGTCTGTATATCTTTTGAGACAGCCACTGCCGTATTAAAGATACCGAAGCCCAGCATGGCAATGATGATACCGGGGCGACGGCCCTTAAGCTCGGAAAGTGGTGCCCAGAGTAGGGGTCCAGAAGCGTAGCCGACAATGTAAAGGGTGCTGGATAGAACAGAGACTTCGAGACCGACGTTAAAATGCGCGGAGACATTTTTCGAAGAGGCGCTGAAAATGGCGGAATCAAAGGTCGAGCAGATACTTGTATATGCGAGCATAGCGCTAATGTAAATTCTGTAACGGAGTCAGCTATGAACCATATCACGCTTCGTGAAAATAAGTGACTTACTTTGTTCTCAAAGGCCAGTTCTGGGGGTAAAGAGGATCATCTGGCCCATCAAATTCGACAACGTAGTCCTCACGATTTGGCAACGGCGGTGGATAAGGTTTCCCAGCGCCGAATGCCGGGAGGGGAAGCTTGGATTGCCGTGATTTCAAGCTCTCACCAACAGTCATAGAATGTTGGAGGCGTTGGGTTTCAATGCGACTCAGCGCCTGGGACAAGTTCGTTCGCTGGCGCTCCAGATCGACCTCTGTATTGCGCGACTGCAACCTACGAAATTGGGGATCATAGTCGATGGAGCTGCTTGAGCCCGTTGAGGAGGTCCCAGAGGTCCCCGGCCTTTCAGCCTCTGTGGTGGGCTTTTCATGATACTGGGAGGATTGCGTCTGGGCATCGATCTCAGCCCGCTGAAGATCTTCGTCGGCTTTGTTTACGCTCATGGTGATCGGCGCGTCTGGTAGTGTCAAGCTTGGTCAAGAGGCCGCAGATGCGTGCGGCATCAAATTTTCGGAGTTGGACAGCGAAGAGAAATTTTCAGAGTAGCTGCCTGATTCCCTATATAAAAAGGAGATCGCCTTCCAGAAGCGATGGGTTATGAAAAAGAAAACGGCGCTAAAGTGGAATTGATTCCGACTTAACCGTGCTGACCCACCAATAGACGGCTACTACTATGATCGCAAATGCCGACATTCCATGAGAAATTGTGTTAGACAGGAATCTTGCGGCACAACTAGCAGACTCTGATGCTGCAAATGTCTTTGAGCAAATTGACCTCGATCCCTTAAGATGCAGACCTCAGATCTTGGTGGTGAACGGAAATCGAGTTCAGAGCCTGAAGCTGCATTCGCCCCTCTGAAGTCGAGATTATCCAAAATTGTGGGTCTTCGTACGTATTAGTGGTAAACTATTACTCGTAAACCTTGTTCTGATGTCATCATTGGGTCCCGATGATTCAGGTGGTGCCGCTTATTAAATTTTGTCTGTCGCCGAGAATAACCTTGGAATGCGACGCCGTTCCGGAAAGGACGATCGCGCAATGCCGAGTATGCCACCTGGGTCCATCGGTTTGTAAGCGTTTGACCTAAGCATTGATGGAATCTTCCAAGATCATCATCAACAACACGGAAGTACGGTTAGATCGGAACTCATGTGTTACTTTATGTATTATGCTCCACTCTCTTTATGCTCCCTATTCATCAGACGATGCACATGATTCCAATCAACTTCTGAGATGAGTCTCTTCATTCCAATTGACCTTGAAGTCGGTTTAAAATCGGAATTGCACCATGTGGAGACGCAAAGCCACGTTCCAGATACGTACATCGATACCTTAAAAAGCTCCACCATTTGGAGCTGAGCATTGATCATATGGAGGCTATACAAGATTCACTCCAGATCGTATAAATGGAAACTTTAAGCAAAATCAACAAATTTCCAACACAGTGATTGACAACTCCAGGATCATTTACCGATTTTCAGCACGCAGCGGACAAGCTGCGAATTTATGTTCAGCGTGGCATGGCTTCAACGGTCATCGACCTTGATTGTGCCCGGATGAAATGTACGATGAAACATCAGACAACGCCCCACCCTCTCCCCTTCTTGGATTTCGAAAAGGTTCGGACCTCTTGCCGATACCGCAACCAATGTATCTAAGCATGACCTGCAGTTGAGGGGGACCTTCGGGTCATTTATTTCTGCCTAGCAAGACCCAGACACCTGAGAAAGAGGATCAATCTTCTTAAAAGCATCCAATCCAATCACATTCGCTGCGCGCAACTCCTCATCGCATAACATATTAATGACGTGCAAGCACCTCTGAACCAAATGTGGAAATTAAAATACCATTTTACTTGTGGCAATGACGCTCCCAGTTATTGTTGGGCCCTTGGTCATCTAGACTTTGCTTGACCATGACACTGTAAGAGTCTTGACTCTCTCTCTCCATCGAGTCTCTGGGCCCTCCATATTTAGCTGTAAGACAAAATGAGCTATCATAGTCTAGGAAGCTTGGACCAGATCCAGAGAAGAATTCTCCAAGCCAATCACCGATTTTCTTCTGCTTCTTCATCTGAATGTAATCTCCGCTATCAACAATTCGGAGGGTGGGCAAATTCCCTGAAAGCCGAGCTCTGAAATAGTGTTCTGGTAGTAGGTCCTCGAGCCCTTGTGATAGCTTCTGCTCAAGCTGGGACGATATTAATACACACTGCAGAGGGTTGAATTTCACGTTCAAGCGGACGCAAGATAACTATGAGGAAATTGATATCCATTTTGAAGAAGTCTTTGGAGATTTGACAGGGTGTAAGATGATAGATAATAGAGAAGTTATTTCAGAAAGTCTTGAAGACCATGAAGAAGCTTATGAGTTTGCCAAGCCGTTATGCTGCCAAGCGGTTCGATATAGACTTTACTTTGTCGATACCATCTATCGATCGGATTGGCCATCTATTGGATTTTAAATGCCGAACCTGCTTGAGACAGAGGTTAGAACACCCTAGACCAAGAAAGGCCAACGAGGCTCAATAGGATTTGGGAAAACCAAAAGTGATTCGCTAGCAGACGCTAGAAATGGAAGTGGAGGTGTGGCGGATGCGGCTGATCCGGACATTGGGAGAAATTAAACTATAGAGCTCAAAAATCACGGCAGAGTAAGCAGCCTAGGGTAGTATCAAGTCAAAAAAAATGGAAACCCTGAAAAATGAGGGTGTCGCGCATAAAATTAGTGCAGAGCCAATCGGGCAGCGATCTGCACGGATCCGCCGGGAAACAACGCCCCTGGCTCGTGTGCGCCGCTGTACTTGCCTTTCCTTTCTCACCCTTCATCAGCATCATCAACTATTCTCATTCTCATTCTTGATCTATTCTGTCAAGATGGGGTTCCTTTCTCGATTTTTCCGCTTTCCGCGGCCAGAGGTGAGTTTCCCATTTGATTCCTTCTAAACACCTCCCTGCTAACCGCCTGGTGACGTTGCAGACCTTTCTCTACGTGATGAGCCTGGAGACGGGCGCGTCGTTAATTACCCTGTCGCTGCTACTAAACAAGATTAGTGGTCTATATGGCCTCCTGGCTCTGTTGACTGGCTATCATCTCTCTCCCGTCCAACTGTCCATGTACCTCTACTCCCTCATTGCACTCGCCATCGCCGCTCTGCTCTTCCCGCACATCCGCAAACAGTCTCCCCTGGAGTGCCTCGCTCTCGCCTACCTCTATCTGTTCGACAGTCTGATCAACGCCGCCTATACCGCCGCCTTCGGTGTGACTTGGTTCCTTGTCGTGTCGCAGAACTATGATAGCGCCAACGCCCCCGGGGGTGAGACGATGTCCCAGACCGCCGGATTCACTAGCCCCAAGTACGATGCGGCTTACGTCGAGATTCAGAACACGAAAGATGGCAATAAATTCATTGCGCACCCTCCTCGCAGTGTCGACAACCTCAGCAACGCGGTTTACCAGCCCGAGAGCTTCCAGAGCATCGTCTTCATCTCGTTGCTATGGGCAATCCGTGTCTATTTCGTTCTGGTGATGCTCGCTTTTGCCCGCCAAACTCTTCGCCTCTGGGTAGCCGTCCCCCGACACACCCAACTACCCACCCACAGTCGCAACGTGTCGATCGCAAGTGTGGCAGATATCGACCGTGAGCCATTCACGGCTTACAGCCCCGACGGACAGGGTTGGAAGGGCAAGTTGGGCCGTATCATGGTCAGTATCGGCCACAGTTACTGGCTTGGTGATGAGGAGGATGGAAACTGGTTGAGCGGCATCAACCAAAAGTTCCTCCACCGCAGCACCCCTAGTACAGAACTTCCTGGCCCCCTTGAGCGCGAGCGGAGACGCCGCTCGGGAACCGGCCCCCCTCAGCCTTCTCCCTCGATTATCAGAAGTGGCAACTTGCAGCAAATCAATGAGCATCCGCCTGGAGCGAACGTCAAGATGCAGGACTGGACCGAGCCTCGATAAATGATTTTTTAGCCACGCCCGCAGTAGTGGCAAGCCCCGGTCGCCAGCGGTTTCTTTTCAGCTGGCAGTTTCACCACCCCTATCGCGCTGCTTGAATCTCCCTATAAACGCAGATCCGCCTCAATTCCCCGCGGCGCATCTAGCCATGGAGACGACCCAATTGGCCCTTGTCTCCATCCTATCGTTTAACCAACGGCCACTGCGAAGAAGCACTTACAGAATTTCGCACCGAAAACTATCTAGTTGCAAGGTCTGTGCTTTGGTAACATATCCACGTTTCTTCACCTGACAAGAGAATCATGAACACGATCTTGTCTGCGTACTATGTTATATCACCACCCACTGTCATTTTTCTCCGGGTTTTGTGAGGCGTTCCGGTTATTACGGCGTTCTTATTACGACGGTGGCGAGAGACTGACTCTTGGTGTGCATTTTATCTTCGGGCGTCATGACCCGTACACCGGCATGGAATCAGGACGGGTCTACTTTGTCGGCGCTTTCGGTACGATCCACTACATAGCTGCAACGTCTTCGTCTGTCTCTTGGATAGGCCCGGGAACTTCATCTCTGTACACTTTATATACCATACATGCATACACTCTCACGACTCCCAGTTTCCCAAAATTCCGAGCTTTGATATCCACTTATTTCACGCACGTATTTTCCAAAATTGAAGAATTTCTTTCATAGCAAGAGACGATCCCTGCAATGGCCTTTAGGCATCGATAAGTTGACCAGCCTGATCAATCACATGTTTCATGGCACAACCGATGTACTGATTCCTCGATCCACCGTTCTTCGTCGATCTCTGCTCGCAAATCAGTCAATCTGAAGTGCATTAATGGATCTCCGACAGTGCAAATAGACTTGCATGACGATACATCTTGCATAATCAGCCCCTATTCCCGTAACCTCGCTGCCTATTAAAGCGCCTCAATGCCCAATGGATGCCCGATATCAGAAAAGATCTCGCCGATGATTACCCGAATGGGCCAAGATTAGGCTCTAAAAGGGTTCTCGGTAGTGCCAGGCACCTCAAATCGCGCATTTTGAGTTCGGATCGTCGTGTTCGGCGTGTGGCTTAGGAGTGACAGGATTCTCCATAACATCACACGGTGTATCCGCTTCTGATATCCGCAACTTTATATCCATATACTCCTGGCTGTTTCATACCTCTCTCTGGTCTCGATTTCCCTTATTTCACAATGATTTTGTATACCAAAGCTATTCTTCCTGGTAAGCTGTCGGCTCAGATGAGCTTTCTACTGATAATCATACTGAACGTATCAGGTATCCGAGAGGAGCCTCGTGGGACACAGGGTTGAACTCCTGCTCCGAAAGAGAAGTCTTCAAAAGACACCTACATCTATCTTTTCAATTGAAACATCTGCGTCTCGATCTCAATCTTCACCCCATATGTTCTGCATCCAATTCGACGCAGCTGGCATCTACCTCGTCGGCACAGCAGCCGAACAATTCCATGTCCCATTCGAAGAGCTGATATCATTCGCCGGAGGCATCATTGGTCTCCTCGAGTACGGCATCACATGGAAAGTACTCATAGGAGTGCTAGGCCGAGCACGGCATCGACTATGGCATCGGCCAGAAATATCCCTTGACCAACGACTTCCACTTTGGATCGATAACTCGGGGCCTATACTATATGAGGTCCGCTACGGAGAAGATTCTATTTTGGTTCGAATTCAGAGCTTGGAGTCATCTCGGTTCGGAAGGGCAATCAAGGAGCACTGGGATGGAGGCATGATGAGGCCTAGCAATTTTTGGGTCACGAGGATGGTGTTTGAGGCTTTCTTTGTTGGGCTCTGGCGGAATGTGCGGCGTTTGAAGCTCCGCAAGTTCTGATCTACACCCTTTCCCTCTTTTCAGGTCATCCTCCTATCCTTTTGTCGCATGTTCAACAATTATCATATAGCAGTGTGGAAGACATAAAAGTAATCAGTTGGACCCTACACAATGTCGGTCCGGATTGTGCGAGTCTTATCCTTGGCTATTATCTACATTTCATTAAAAGGCCACGGAGTCGGAGGCTCCTGACCGCCACAGATGCTGAGCTCTAACGACTTAAGTTGTTTAAGAGAGAGTCCTTCAACACCGGTCTGCTTGATAGCCTTAATGAGGACTTTTCTTGATTTCACGCCTTCAATCTTGTAGCATTCATCTTCTGGCTGTTTCCAGAGGTAGAAGTCAGAGCCGGACTGCGCGATGTACAGTCTTTGGCCTGGCACGGTACACATCACTGGCTTGGGATTTTGGACCCAGTGTATCGCGCCGGAGATGTTGCTTGTTCCAGGCACGCTGCTGCCCCATATGTCATCGATTTCCAGGTCATCGGCGTAGTCAGACCATCCCTCTGGCACGAGGTTATCCTAAGATGTAAGTAAGCCCATATCCAACGTTGGGCGTCTCGCTGTGTTGCACCTACCGATGAACGCGGTGGCATCTTTGGACTCTGCACAGGTAAGCGAAGAACGACTTATCGTATGGAAAGAACGCCGCATTTGGGCGGTGACTCTATGGTCAGTGCACCCCCACTTCTCTTGAAAAGCTCACTAGCCCATGGAGGTTGGTAGGGTGCAATGCATACCAAATAGGGCTTTTGCTTAACTATGGGAGAAAAACGGCATTCATGAGTGCATCCCTGTTGGATTTCCGGTCGGACAACTCTCAAAACTTCAGAAGATCTAAATTGACGATTATTCTATACTCGGTTTAATATGAAGCTCGTACAATGAGCTTCCGGCAGGCCGTTGTCAATCATTTGGGACTTCCATTGGCTACTATTCTACTGCGGGATTTTGTATTTTTGTCTTGGGGGTTTTTAGAGGTATCGTTTCTGCCATTTGTTAGTTTTAGTCTTCGGCTATCACATGCATCCTAGAATATCAATCTATCACATTGAGAGTCACCAACCCTTGACTATCACAGGATCACTTGATCTCAATTATCAATAGATGATTTTCGAGGTCCTGATGAAGATTATAATGCCATAAGCGCGTCAGGCAGGCGGTGTGGTGGTGGTATGCAACCTTACGGGGTCCATCGGCGAGCTCCGCGCGTTTGCCTTGAGATTCCCGACGGCAAACTATTAACCCTCGCAGGGGTCTCAAGTCCAGATGAGGGGCATTGCGCCGAATAAAACTTCACCGAAGAATGCTTTTGGAAACGTGAACGAGCAGCAATGTCATTCGTTATGAAGTCACCATCGGCGGAGCAAAAGAGAGACCAAAAGAGCAAACCAATAGCAAAAGAGCGGAGCTTCGAGTATGTATTGAAGAGTGGACTGGCGGGAGGTCTGGCAGGGTGTGCTGTAAGTACTGCTCCATGCGGTCTTCCTATCGATAGCAGATAATAATAACGATAGGCAAAAACCGTTGTTGCACCGCTTGATCGTATAAAGATTCTTTTCCAGACATCAACTCCGGAGTATACCAGATATACCGGTAGTTGGGCAGGCTTTTTGTCTGCTATCTCAGTAATCAGACGCTGCGAAGGCTGGATGGGCCTGTTCAAAGGCCATTCAGCTACACTTCTCCAGAAGTTTCCTTACTCTGCTATCAATTTCCTTGCATACGAGCAGATCAGAGCAACGATAATCCCGTCAAAAGACAAGGAAACACCGCTGCGCCGGCTATTATCCGGTAGCCTTGCAGGTTGTATATCAATATTTTTCACTTATCCGCTAGAACTCGTTCGGGTTCGTCTTGCAATTGAGACGACTGGCTCGCAGTGGTCTTCTTTAAGAGAAATATGTCGTCAGATTCATTATGAGCCCGGGCACACCCGTGCTGGTTTAACAGCTACCGCAGTTGCGGCAGATACCGGACCCGCCAGTCACACCATATCTCGCGCCTTCTATACGAGTTTTCCGCAGTTCGGCTTAGCCAATTTCTATCGTGGCTTTAGCCCGACGCTACTCGGGATGCTGCCTTATGCAGGGATGTCTTTTTTCATCCATGATATCGTGGGCGATTGGCTTCGCCACCCGTCACTTGCACCGTACACAATCATCCCACAATCAGCTGTGAAGTCGCGAGCAAACCGCCGGAGCTACACACTCTCAGAAAGACCCCAGCTTGTCCTTTCTGCTGAGCTACTGGCGGGTGCCCTCGCCGGGGTGATTGCCCAAACAACCTCATACCCCTTCGAGGTCATCCGTCGTCGCATGCAAGTAGGTAATGTTATGCACGGTGGCCATAATCTTGGGATTGTTAGCACCTGTTATAAAATCTGGGCAGAGAATGGATTTCGAGGATTCTGGGTCGGGTTAACTATTGGGTATATTAAAGTTGTGCCGATGGTTGCGACTAGTTTCTTGGTTTACGAGCGATTGAAGTGGACCTTTGGGGTTTGAACGGCACCATATCTTCTTTTAGCATTTCGGAATACATTTCATCATTCAAAGATAACAACTCAGAATTCCTATTGATTCTTTTGTCATTCTGTATGTCTAGACGTACCAAAGAAAACGGTGCCGGAAAGATGAGGCTAAGAGGAATCCTTGTCAAGTTGGTATCTTTCCCGTACAATCACGAAGAGTCCCGTCAACTGTTCCAAAAGTTCCAAAAGTCTCGTTCAATATATCTATATCCCGCAGTCAAACGAGACACAGCCCCACGACTTCCCAGGACGACGTTTATCAATAATATGAGTAGGACTACCTTAGACTAACTATAAATTTTATCGACCAGGCGGCTTTCAACCAGTCCTCATAGGCGACACCCTGAAAGACAAGTACCGGGTTGTTCACAAGCTTGGCTACGGGACATTCTCCACAATATGGCTTGCAAACGACGAGCGAATACGACATTATGCAGCAGTGAAGGTTGGCCGAGCTGACACAAGAAGTGACAAAGGCGACATATTGAAACCCCTGGCATACTCCTCTAATGGTTGCGATCTAGGGCGTGCGATGATTCCAACCTTCCTGGGCCCATTTAAGGTGGATGGATCAAATGAATCTCCAACAGACCCCCACAGGGTCTAGATGGTGTTAAACTGCCGAATCACTCGTCTTTATGCAGCACCTGAAATATTTTTCGAACCACAAAGGCTATTATCGTTCTATTGCGATGTGTGGTCTATGATGTGTGCCATATAGGCTATCCAGGGACAGCGGCTGCTTTTTGAGGACTAGCTTCGGAAGAAGGCGATATTATATCTCAGCAGGTCGAGGCTCTAGGTTACCGTCCCTTTCAATGGTGGGGACTGCGGGAGGCGCGCCATCAATACTTGGGTGGAGAAGGCCGACCTGTAGTGGGCCGGGATATTTTTCAACCCCTTAAGAATCGATTTCAACTAATTTTACAGGACCATCGTGGGAAAATCTTGTGGAAAAATATGGCCCAGATGAGATTATGGCTTTATTGTCTACGCTACACCCAATGTTTGGTAGTCATAGCTGAAAAGATACCCACCGCGTCTATGATGGCGGCATCGGAATGAATGGTAAAATGGGGGTTCCCTGCATATGAGAAGACACGTGAATGGATAAAAAAAACCGCTGGGTGGCTCTTGAATAAGTTAACCACGTATCTCAACTCATCAGATTTGAGATTAGGCTCGAGATTAGGCTCGACATAGGAGACCCTCCCCCCTCTACATATGCTCTATTTCTTCACAAAATCGAGTCCTCGGGCTAGCCAGCATCCAACCTTGAATCCGACGACAGACCCGCTTTCATCACGCTGAAGCACCATGGTCCAGTCACCCGGAGCAGGTGCATCTAGACCGCGAGGGCAAGTCAGAGCCCAGGCATCACCGGCCAGGTATCGCATAGGGGTCGCGGGTCCTTGGCCAAGGTATCCATCGAAGGATCCGTACAGCATTCCTAAGTCACCAGTGCAGTGGAACGTAGATTGAGCCTCTGCGCATTGATATTGACCCTGAAGAGGTGTATTTTTGGCGGAAGATTCGTCTTTGATCAGACGTTTGGCGTTCAGCTTGCGGTTCTCTACAACACGATGGATGCGTAGGTTATCTCCATCGATAGTCGCTGTCATAGAACTAGATTTCCCATGCGTAGCATCAGTCAACCTGATTGTTTCATGATGGCGCGCATAAGTTATAAGGACGTCTCCTTCCCGCGACCCCTTGGCCACAGTGACGCTAAGCTGGGTATCCTGGTCGAGGAAGATACCAGCCCAATCCGCGCTTGCTGCAATAGGGGTACTCTCGACCTTGGGTTTGTCCAAAATACCGCGCAAGACGTCGTCAACGGCCGCCGATGCATCAGCCTCGTGGTTGAACAAAACAACAACTGACAGATGCTCGTGTGGTGCGTGGCGTCGGTGAAGACGGTATCCACGAAGCGCACCACCATGACCAATCGAATCCACACCGTCAATGTCAATATGCGCCATTCCATAATGATATTTAGCAATATTGCCATCTGTGTACGTCTGCGGTTCGTAGATGATCTGATACCAGCTTTGGGGGTCTGCGAAACTCTTCTCTAGGTGCTTTTCCCAGGCGATCATATCATCAAGAGAAGCTACTAACCCAGCATCACCAGCCCATTCCATCCGGTTCACTGCAGCATAGTATCCATTTATCTCATTTCCTTCGTACCCAACACAGGGAGAAGGGTGGTGTGCGGTGTTAGCGCATAGGAACGCAGTTTCCATTCCAGCCGGACCGAGAAGGCGTTCCTTCAACAGCCTATCGAGCGGCTCCCCGGTGACTCGCTCGATGACTCGCGCAACCACGTAGAAGTTGATATTGGAGTATGAGTATTCCGTCCCGGGCTTGAAGTGGAAAGACTTCGTGCGTTCCATCGCCGGAGGCCCGTCGCGTTCTACCAGGAATTCGTCTTCGGGCTTAGCACCCCAGAGAGTGGTCATGGCCCAGTAGTCACGCAAGCCGGATTGCATATCGACCAGGTTCTGGATAGTCAATCCGCTGTCCTTGAGAATCTCAGGCTGCAAAATTTCACCAAGAGCGACGGAGAATTGCTTCTGAACATCGCCCTTGGCAGCCATTGCTGGCGTCGGGTTGCGCTCAAGATCAATGAGCAGGGCACAGACGAATTGTTTGGTGATAGAGCAGATAGGCATTTGGATTTGAGCTGTCAGGGGAATCCGCTCATCCATGTCTGCCCATCCCCAGATACGTTGACCAACAACCTCGCCATCCTTTAGGACAGCGATTGCACCGCCCGGTCCACGGTAGCGAAGGGCGATGGTATCGAGGATGGCCTTGATGGATTTTTGATCGGCTGGCATCTTGTTGAGAGTTGAAGAAGACAAGTGGTGACCGGGTGACTCCGCTTTTTATCGAGTGAGGGGCATCCCCGTATCTACCGGGTACATTGATCTGGTCTGGATGTACCCAAACATCTATGCAAGCAAATCTAGATGCTATTCTCTTCATAGTGAATACGTCAATCTCTAATGGATGACAGGACTTTCTAGAGTTGTCTTCCCCACATGCCGAGTCCAGGAACGAGAATAGACCCTAGATGCAGGTTTACCCCAGGCCCCACGTACCCGGATTTAGGCAAAATGCTAGATACAGCCGGGATCGGGGTTAGACTGAAGACTCCAGGACCGATTTTGGCTCTTCTCTGTTGATCATACGAAGATGCAAGTACAGGAACATTCCTGTCCGTCACTGACGATCGCTCTTGTATTTCCGAAGTGCTCTCTATTCTAGAGCACAAAGTATCCATTCACGCCCGCATGGATTTTATCCAGCATCAGTCGACTTTTCAAATCATCCAAATCATTCACATCCAAGTTGCTAGGGCTAGCCTTCCGATCGGGACTTTTGGCCGACCCCCTGACAGGGTTACATAGGCACATCTGAAGCTGTTTCAAGATTTACCCAAAATTATCTATCCTTGGCCCTCTCGGGAAGGCAACACTCGAGGTATTGAATTATGAGAAGATGAAGTCAATCTAGCCTTTCTATGACTTCCTTGAGAAGGGTCCAGTAGGTATGGTGGAGATGGGGCCATCTATAGATCACAATGCCGCTCTGCCGAGTTCGAGCTAACGGCATAAGCGAGGCGCAGATCTTGCCGACTGCAAGACTCGAGAGTAAAGAACCGAGCACCATAAGCTGAAAGGGGACGGAAGTGACTCCTTAGGGCAAATTAAAGCGTAGACCCATTTACGTAGTCAGGCCTGATAATCTGACCACTGAATGTCAACGTTCACCACGTGCCGCTTCCCCGCCTTCTCCAGATTTGCCCGTCGCGCATCATCAAGGGTCATTTCCCTTCCTGCATTCTTCTATAAAATCCCATTGAACTTCTGAAAACCCTTTCCTGCCAAACTTGGTGCTCTACCGAACGGGCTTGCCGAATAAGCTCTCGGGGCTCGGGTTCGGGCAAAAAACGGATCGCCTCCACTGCGGTCTGGGGTACTTTCTTCTGACACCACTCGGCAATGTCGCTCGGTCTCTGACGCGATTCAATTTTCGCCCATTGTTCCTTCGGATCTACGCGATCTCAGGTCATCCTATCTTACTGGTCTGCATGTCGCGGTAGCTCACACTCCGCGGAGAAGCATGTCGACGGGCTCCCTCCAATCCTTTGGCAGTTCCTATTCACTTTTCTCGGCCCGGTCGCAACCCAATCGAATGTCCCAGTCTCAAACGCCCGGACTGGACACACTCGCAGAAGGCTCCCAGTATGCGCTCGAGCAGCTGCAGCTGGCTCGTCAAGCTGGGGCGTCGTCCAATCCTCCGATCGATCCTGACAGCAAACCCCTCATCGATGCCGAGCCCTTACAATCACAAGTTCATCACCTATATACCGAACAAAATGGCTCATCAGATGGTTTAAAGGGCCCTAAACAGCAACGAGACCCCCAAGCCGAAGCGCGCTCGGCCATTCGGAAGGACTCTTCGTCCACTCCAGTACGCCGGAGAATTAGCCGAGCTTGCGATCAGTGCAATCAGTTACGCACGAAATGCGATGGGCAACAACCATGTGCGCATTGCGTTGGTAGGCAACCTTGCCCTACATATTTATCTTCCTGTGTCGCTTATATTCTCTAGAATTTGGACTTAGCTGCGAATATGCCCGGCAGCGCAAGAAACGCGGGAAGGCCTCCAAAAAGGATCTTGCGGGAGTAACCGCTACCAGTTCCGGCAGCGACAGAGGCGTCAACGACAGTGCATCTGGACAAATTGAATCGCCAAATGGACAAAATACGCAAGAAGTTGGTTCCTATGATTCGGCCTTCGATGCTGCCCGGACACTGTCCGATTCAGCCCAACCACATTTACGTAACCCAGGAGTCGGCAGAATGCAAAATCAACATCCAGAGCCCGTTCATTCGCAGCAGGCCGTTGGTTCCAGCATGGATGGAATGACTATGAACTATGGGAGCGTTCCTGACACCAACCGGCCCCCGATGTCTGTTCCCGATCTCCGCTCCATGAATATAATGCAGCATTCGAATGGCCATCCTCGATCTCCATCTGCAATGCTACAATCTCAAGGATTTGGGTCGGGGTATAACGATAACGCATACCCTTTGATGAACTCGCAGGAAGCAAACTCGGCTTCAATGAACCAATTCCGCTTGGGCGGCTCTGGAGAAAACCCATCGGCATCGTTCCTGGGATTCACCCCTCCAGCCCAGTCGCCCAGCTGGCTCCCTCTTCCGTCTCCCTCTCCAGCGAATTTCCCATCTTTCAGCATGGCTCCTTTCTCTAGCTCTTTACGATACCCCGTCCTGCAACCGGTTCTTCCCCATATTGCGTCTATAATTCCCCAATCCCTTGCTTGCGATCTCTTGGATGTCTACTTCACCAGCTCCTCATCCTCGCATATATCTCCCTTGTCACCATATGTTGTTGGATTCGTCTTCCGCAAACAATCATTTCTCCATCCAACGAAACCAAGACAATGCAGTCCTGGTCTTTTGGCTAGCATGCTCTGGGTAGCGGCACAGACGAGTGAGGCTGCATTCTTAACGTCGCCTCCGTCTGCACGAGGGCGGGTATGCCAAAAGCTACTTGAGCTCACGATTGGGTTGCTTCGACCACTCATACACGGCCCTGCCTCTGGAGAAGCGTCACCAAATTACCCCGCAAACATGGTCATCAACGGCGTGGCCCTTGGAGGCTTTGGTGTCTCGATGGATCAGCTAGGCGCACAGAGTAGCGCAACTGGGGCCGTCGATGACGTTGCGACATACGTCCATTTGGCGACTGTTGTCTCGGCAAGTGAATACAAGGGAGCTAGTATGCGCTGGTGGACTGCAGCGTGGTCACTCTCGCGAGAGCTCAAACTCGGTCGCGAATTGCCATCCAACACGAACCGTCAAGATGGTGAATTGGAGGGTGAATCGGAGATGGGCTTGAATGGAAACAAGAGACAAGCGCCATCACTTCTGAATTCCATGGGTTCTGGCCCTGGAAACTCGGCGGTGAATTTGACAGAAGAGGAGCGAGAGGAGCGCCGACGCATTTGGTGGTTACTATATGCGATGGATCGCCACTTGGCGCTCTGCTACAACCGCCCATTAACTTTGCTGGATAAGGAGTGCGAAAGCCTTTTGCAGCCGATGAATGATGATCTCTGGCAGACAGGCGATTTTTCAGCTGCTGGCTACCGACGTGCTGGCCCAGCATTCGAATGCACCAGCCATAGCATGTTCGGCTATTTCTTGCCGCTTATGGCCATCCTCGGAGAAATCGTGGATTTGCAACATTCCCGAAATCATCCACGATTTGGCCTTCATTTCCGCAACAGCGGAGAATGGGAGATCCAAGCTATGGAGATCACCCGCCAGCTCGATGTCTATGCGCAAAGCCTGAAAGAGTTCGAGGCTCGCTACACTAGTTCCCTGGCACTTGGACCTGGTGACAATGACACGGCAATGGATGGAGCTCACATCAACCATGTCAGTCCCTCTGGCCGCTCAAGTAGTACGGTTGGCTCTCACGCGAGCGAAAACATCGTTCATACGAAGATGGTCGTTGCCTATGGCACCCACATAATGCACGTTCTGCACATCCTACTCGCTGGTAAATGGGACCCGATCAACCTACTCGATGACAACGACCTCTGGATTTCCTCTGAATCATTTATTTTAGCAATGGGTCATGCTGTCAGCGCTGCCGAGGCAGCTGCCGATATCCTTGATTTTGACCCAGACCTGAGTTTCATGCCCTTCTTCTTTGGGATCTACCTTTTGCAGGGAAGTTTCTTATTGCTCCTGACGGCAGACAAGTTGCAAGGGGACGCAAGTCCAAGTGTTGTGAGGGCTTGTGAGACAATCGTGCGAGCGCACGAGGTGTGTGTCGTGACTCTCAATACCGAATACCAGGTATGACCTCATCTTCTACCACAGAATAGATCCGATTACTGACTTTCATTCTTCCAGAGAACATTCCGAAAAGTGATGCGGTCGGCTCTTGCTCAAGTTCGTGGCCGCGTTCCCGAAGACTTCGGTGAACAACAGCAACGTAGACGCGAGGTGCTCGCTCTTTACCGTTGGAGTGGTGATGGCAGTGGCCTAGCTCTTTGATTTACTGTCCGATGAGTATGAGATGCTGGTCAGGGCTTCATACTCCTGCCTACTCTTGTTCTTTTGTATACTAATTTTGGCACTGGATGGACATACCCAAGGCGCGGAGGAGTGCAGATACTTCTTGTTGATTTTTATTTAGCACATACGAATACCCTCTATTTGAATACATATTCTCTGCATCCTCAATTTCTTTTCTAGCTTCAAAAGAAACCGTCAGCAATGGTCCTTGTGCATGGCCAAGTCGAATCCACCATTTGCGCCGCATCGCGGAGAAGAGCCATGTATCCAGGGGCTTTATGGCAGTGGATCTGTGTTCTTCTCTGGATGCAATCTTCGCTGTGTACGCTGCCAGAATCACGTGCGCCATCCGGTGGACTTGAAGCTCTACAGCTAACCTCACAATTAGGATATCGCGCACCAACGCAACGGATTCGATCTCACTCCCGAAGAGCTCGGCGAGTGGTTCATAAAATTACAAACCGTTGGCAATGTTCACAATATCAATCTTGTCACGCCTGAACACGTCGTCCCGCAGGTCGCTCTTTCAATCCTAGCTGCTAGGGACATGGGACTACGTATACCGATCATATACAACACATCTTCCTTTGACTCTCTGGATTCATTAAAGCTACTTGACGGTCTGGTCGACATATATCTCCCTGATTTCAAGGTATGGCGGAGTAGTACATCGAAGCGACTACTCAAAGCAGACGATTACACCTCCACGGCGATGGAGAGCATAAAAGAAATGCATCGCCAAGTAGGGGACCTCGCATTCACCTCTGATGGTATTGCAAAGAAAAGAGTTTTGCTTCGTCATCTAGTTATGCCTGGTAAGGAGGATGAGGGGAGAGAGATCGTACGCTGGCTTGCGGAGAACGTGTCCCGTGATCTATATGTGCACATTATGGAGCAATATCATCCTGATGCATATGTTGGCAAAAAAAGGCGAGTGACGAGGCGAGTACGCCTTGGAGAGGGCGATGCACCTGAGGAGGTTCGGTACGCTGAGATCAATCGTGCTGTGCGTGATGAAGAGCTTGCTTCGGTTAGGGATGCTGCTGTGAAGGCTGGGTTATGGCGGTTTTGTGAGGCCAATGAGAATAGCGTTTTTCATTTAAAATTTACTTTTATCCAAAGCTTCAGGATATGTATTGTCAATACATTCTCTAGCCTTGGGAAAGGCGGTATAGCATCACTGAGGAGGCTACGGTGGCCCCTGCCTTGGCTGTGCTCTAGCAATATCCAACTTGCCCTCTTACTTATCTTTTGTCTCTCACTCCTCTCAGCACTGGGATGACTGAGCACGGTCCAGCTGGTGAATGAAGCGTGATTCGCATTCGCCCTCCTAAGACACATGTCCAAAGCTCTCTCTCTCCGATCCTTACAAGGACCTTCTAGGGAGAGGATGAGAAGGACCAAAAGAACACAGATCTTAGTCCTCTTTAATTTATCTCCTTGTTCGGGCTTTCTGCCGTACGTAAGTCTATTCAATTATATTTTCTTCAAAATTCGAAACATACTCTCAAGGCAAAACATAGCCTCCGTCAATAAGAACATCACTTCCAGTCATGTAGGTAGAAGCATCACTAGCAAGGTAAAGATAAAGTCCCTTAATTTCCTTCGTGTGTCCCTGGCGTCCCATAGGCGACATGCGGTATGCCTCATTGATGCACAGAGGACTAGCGCCCATCTTAGTATCGAAGAAGCCTGGGGAGACGATGTTAACGCGAGCGAACTCCCGCCACTCGCGAGCAAGTGATTTTCCAAAGTGAGTCACATATGCTTTCGTGGCATTATAGACTGGCTGGTCGGCGGGAACATTAACGACGTGGCCGCTCATGCTTGAGGTGATGATGAGATTTCCGAAGCCCTGGCGGTGGAATACCTCGCCAACATACTTGGAGCAGTAAACAATTCCATCCACTGAAATGGGTTAGTATCGAAATCTTCAATCCTGGCCCAGCATAAAGTGCTTACCATTGACGGACATCTGTTTCTTATACTCTGGCAATGTCTGTTCCAGGATGGGCTTTGAAATAGCCATGCCTTGATTAATGTTAGCAATGGTAACTCTCTCTGAAGGAGAATATCATTCTCACCTGCATTGGCAACAAATACATCAATTTTGCCAAACTGTTCAACAACCTTTTTAATCGTCTCGGAAACTTGATCGGACTCGGAAACTGCAGATCAATAATGAGTATTTTGCCATTTGGGTCAGATAACCTGCTTCGCATACCATCAACTTGATAAGCAGCACTCTTCACGTTGTGAGTCTCTGCCAGATCCTGGGACTTATCAACAGCAGCTGTGTTTCTGTAAAAAAGAAAAGCGTGAGCTTCCCTCTCATGTTCATTTAACATCATGTCATCATCACATACGAGTTATACCACAAGACAACGTTAGCACCGGCCTCGGCCATAGCCTCCGTCACAGCTAGGCCGATTCCATCAGCTGCACCAGTGACAACTACCACCTTGCCAGCCATGCGAAGCTGATCCAAAACATTGGAAGGGGTGTTGGGGAATGGGCGGGGGAATCCATCTCGGACCTGGCCGGCGTCTTGAATTGACATAGACATGTTGAAGAGAAGTGAAACAGAGGCGGCGTGACTTTGGTAGTAGATGAGTTTGAATCTGCAATGATCTCTTTATAAAGAACCGGCTGCGGGACTGGGCTGGCTGACCCACTTCTCTACGGTGGTCTGTCACCCGAAGGTAGCACGTCTCGGTAAATTAATGTGGTCTTAGTACTAGGTAGACTGTTTTGTGGGATATAGGATACTGGTTGAGCTTCTAGCTTGCTCTTTGAATGCTAAAAGTCTGTCATTTGAGAATTTTGTGATATTTTCACTCACTATAGTCTTCGGTTGCTTCGTTGACCGACGGGTAAAATTAGTTATATTATGCAATTAGTTTAACCGAGCTTGGGGAATTGGCCAAGGTCGCAAGACCGTGCTTTGCAATGGATGAAAGGCTACCTTTACTTTAAAAGTCTCATTGATATTCAACGATAGCTGGCGAGAGTTCAATTTGTGTAATTTAGTAGTTCAGTCCTACGCCTTTGGAGCACAGGAAAAGTCGATACTCTTCGTTCCTGAGGTAAGTCCTCTCCAACCCCGCTCATCGGCGCCTTGTCGCCCGACACTATTAGGCCCCGCTCACCACGTTTACCCCGCCATGTTCCGTGTATGTATACTAACTGACTCAGTTGATCTAGGCTCCGTGAATGAGAAAATTAAATCATTGCTGGAAAGAAAATTCAAGGTCTCCAATGGTAAGTGAAGCGGGGGCGCTACCTTAAACGAAGTAGTCAGTGGCGTCACACTGGCAGGGCACAAATAAAACTCTCCCTACGTTTGGACGATTGTCAACTCTGCTCCGGAATACAGTTGACCGATCCCTCAGTAAAAGGACCCAAAACATCGACGTGGAACAAATCGAGCTGAAGCGCTAGAGTGTCGATGACTTAACTTGCATTTATTAGATCCGTCTGCTCTTTGGCTTTCCAAAATCTTCCCTCTGATCGATCTGTATTGACGAACACCGCAACCATGGAGTCTCCTACGCTACCAGGGCGCGAGGCTCTTACATCACGCGTCGTACCTTCGATGGTTCTCAGTGATGGCAGCGCTTCTTCGATGACCCCAATGCCCGCTTTCGACATCGAGTCCGACGCTGCAGTTGGTGCTCAGAAACGATTCCATGTTCAGGGAAATGCTGTTCTCGCCGGAGGTGCCGGGACCCTGGGTCTGCACTCTTGCGATGCTCTCCTTGAGCACGGCCTTCAGGGCCTCATGATCTTCGACATCAACCCGGATAACTGTCAAAAAGACATTGCCCGAATGAAAACCAAATTTCCTGACGCCAAAATCCATGTCCAAAAGGTCGATGTCACAGATGAAGAAACCGTCAAGGAAGCCATGGAGAAAACGGTGCGCGTTCTTGGATCGATCGATACACTTGTCTGCTTCGTAGGTGTTGTTGGCTGCGTGGAAACACTCGACATGCCCGTGTCCCAGTGGCGCAAAGTTTTGGACATTAACACCACCGGATCCTTCATTTGCGCCCAAGCAGCAGCACGTGAGATGGTGAAGAAAGGAAATGGAGGCTCGATTACTTTTGTCGCGTCGATCTCGGCACACCGCGTCAACTATCCGCAGCCACAAGTGGCTTACAATGTGAGCAAGTCTGCTCTTCTCATGCTCAAGAGCTGTCTTGCGGCAGAATGGGCTCGCTACGGTATCCGGACCAATAGTGTGAGCCCTGGATATATGGACACTGTCTTAAACGAGGGTGATGGAATCGCATTGCACAGGAAGATATGGGCCGAGCGGAATCCTAGTGGGAGAATGGGCAGCCCATCTGAGCTGACGGGGGCAATTGTTCTTCTTGCCAGTACTGCAGGGACATACATGAATGGTTCAGATATTGTCATTGATGGTGGTGCTATTGTATTTTAGATAAACCACGATCTGATCAATGAACCGTGAAACTCGATCGGGATATGCTTAATGTAGACCAAACTTGGTCCTGAAATTTGGGCCGCTCAGGTTGTTCGAAGCCTCAGTAAGAACCGCCCGCCCTATTCGGTATGGAGTGGTACATACTCGGCGTTGATCCGCTTGGCTTCACTTTTACCGATTGGCTTTTTGGATAGGGCCATGAAAAAATCAGTTGGACTAAATGTGATGGAAGAGAAGTTGAAGAATCAGACTAAAGCGAATGTGTGAATGAGAAGGATTGAAGTTTTTGGCTACATATTTGATGAAGAAAGATATTCTCACTGAAACTTGTATCCTCGTTTCATATCTTTGAATTAAGCTCTTGAGAAAGTTCTGTTGATGTGTTCCATATTTTGCCGGTCTATGCGCGTCTTTCAGTCGGAATGGGTTTTCATTCCGTCGAGAACTTTGCCCCCCACCCCGGGGCAAGCGATTTAGGTTTTTGTAGAGATAACCCCTTAAAGTCTGAATAATCATTCTAATAGAGATTTTGAGAAGAGTTTCCTTTTCGGACAGCTGAGACGGTGACCCATGCGAAGAAAACACTAGATTTGTCTCGGAATAGTAGCCTTTAATCTTACTTTAAAAAATTAAGATTATTTTGGGGGAGGGGACGGGGGTCGATTCTTTTCATCTCATTGCGAGCAAAGCCCTTGCCATGCTATTATGGACATCCAACAATAACTAAAGAGGATTAATTACGTAATAATCTTATGATAACGTGGTTCACAAGCGAGTGACGCGCCCAAGCGAGTGACGCACCCACCCATTTTTTCGCGTCTCCGCGCGTCCATTCATCTTCTATCAAGCACCATGCCTCCAATTCGCGTCAGATCAAGCCAAGATTCTATCCAGCAAGAGGGCCGTATATCAATTGCTATACAGGCTATTCAGAATAAAGAAATCAGTTCTATACGCGAGACGGCACGTCGTTTTAATGTGCCTGAAGCTACGCTCCGCCGTCGACTACGCGGTACTACAAATCGCGCTGACACTCGCGCAAATAGTCTTAAACTGACAGATATTGAAGAAGAGACGCTTCAAAAACGGATTCTATCGCTCGATCTACGCGGAGCAGCCCCTACACAAGCTCATGTACGAGATATGGCGAATATTCTCCTTGTAACGCGCGGTTCTACCCCCATCCAGACTGTTAGCAAAAATTGGGTATATAACTTTATTAAATGACGCCCAGAACTTAAATCTCGCTTTTCCCGACGATATAATTATCAGCGAGCAGAACAAGAGGATCCAAAGATCATTCGAGCGTGGTTTGACCTCGTACAAGCCACAATTCAGCAATACGGTATCCTACCAGACGATATCTATAATTTTGATGAGACTAGCTTCGCGATGGGCCTCTGTACGGCCCAAAAAGTGATCACTCGATCAGAATACTACGGTCGGAGATCAGTTTTATAGCCAGGAAACCGCGAGTGAGTGACTGCGATTGAGTCAATAAACGCTTCGGGGTGGGCGCTTCCACCAACGCTTATCTTTAAAGGCAAGCTATATAATCAAGTATGGTTTAAAGACCTTCCACCCGACTGGCGCTTCGAAGTCAGTGTAAATGGATGGACAACCGACGAGATAGGCCTTCGCTGGCTTCAAAAACAGTTTATTCCGTCAACAAATCATCGTACGCGTGGACGATATCGCCTTCTAGTCCTTAACGGACACGGAAGTCATCTAACGCCAGAGTTCGATCAAATCTACGCGGATTATAATATTATTCCGATCTATATACCGCCGCATTCCTCGTATCTACTTCAGCCTCTTGATATCGGATGTTTCGCTATATTAAAGCGTTCGTACGGCAGTTTAATCGACCAAAAGATGCGGCTCGGGATTAACCATATCGACAAACTTGACTTCCTTTTCACATACCCATAAGCTCGCGTCGACGCCTATAAACCAACTACAATACAAAATAGCTTCCGAGTAGTAGGACTAGTGCCAATTAATCCTCAATAAGTGCTATCAAAGCTAAATATTCAACTTCGGACACCGACACCTCCTATAAGCCGCGGTAGTCAATCAAGCGCGTTTTACCCACATACGCCCGCGAACGTCGACGAGCTTTTGAAGCAAGCATCCTCAATTAAAGCTTTCTTAAAGCGACGCTCAAAAAAGCCCGCTATCGCCTTCGCAAACCGCGTTAAACCAGCTTATCAAAGGCTATCAGATCGCAATGCAAAACGGTATCCTTCTTGAGCAAGAAAATAAGCAACTACGTGCCGCAAACGCTACGCAAAAGCAAAAACGTGCTCGCAAGAATAGATGGATAGCCCACGATAACGGTCTATCCGTACGAGAAGCATTAGAGCTCGAGGAAGCTCATAAAGAGCCCCCTCAGGTAATACTAGCTCCACTAAGCCTACTACCGCGGGACACACCAGCACCGAAGACGCGTCGTCCACCTCAATGCACTAATTGCGGAGTGATCGGACATAGAAGGAATGCCTGTAAAGCTAGAGATTAATCAATATAAAGGCGTTGTGGTTGATTAATATGCATAAAAGTGTAGAAAATTTGGGTGGGTGCGTCACTCGCTTGGGCGCGTCACTCGCTTGTGAACCACGTTACATAAACATGATAATGATCAATCCCTCTTTCCTTCTCTCTGTTATATCAAATCTACCAAGCAATGGGTCCCTGGAGATTGCTGAAAGTACACGTCGGCCCATCAGGCCCCAGAGTAGCCAACTCAACAATACGCTTAGCTCCAAGGTCTGTAGTTGTTGCGCCTTCCATGTACCCGGTCAGCTGCGTCCTGACAAGCCCAGGGCAAGCTGAGTTGACACGTGCAGCCGTGTCCGCCAAAATGCGGTTGTAGTTGATTGTCAGCATATTGACGGCCGCCTTGCTTGCGTCATAGGCCTTGTAATCAATGTTGTACCAAGGCATAGTCTCGTCTGTCGATACCCCCAGACTGCCCATGATACTGCTGACAAAAACAAGGCGTGGAGGCCCTACCTCGGCTTTGCGCAGCAAGGGAAGCAGACCCTCTGTGAGAGTAGCTGGGCCGATGACATTGGTGGAAAAAGTCCTCTGGAATAGATCCCAGGTACTAAGTGAAGTATCGACATCAATGAGGATGCCAGCATTGTTGATCAAGACGTCCAAGTAGCCGTGATCCTTTTCGATCCGGGAAATTGCAGCCTGGATGGAGTCCGAAGAGGTGAGATCAAGTTCAATGGCCGAGGCTTCGTGGCCGTCACTGCGAAGCTCAGATGCTGCCTTTTCACCGGCGTCGATGTTACGGCAGCCAATGAGCACGCGAAAGGAATGGTCTCTGGCGAGGCTTTGGGCTACGGCGAGACCGATCCCTTGGTTGGCACCGGTAATTAGAGCAAGAGGGCGGGTGGACATTTTGATGAGTGAGGGGCATAATCTGAAAGGATCGTTTCAACTTATTTGAAGTTATAAACCGAGATACTGTCTCCATTTCAAATATTTATAATTGTGATACCCCCCACCAGACTCTAGATATCGAGGCTGATTGTTAAGCCCGGACATAAAGTCGGTGAAAATGCAAACGCCGGTCATTACTAAGACCAGGTGGTTAACTAACTTAAAACAATGCCAAGTGGATGAGGATCACAACCGTGATTAATAATATCGGAATGCATTGACGCAAATTGGTACGGAGCTCACAAGTAACCCGCCATCACAAGATGATACTCTACTCAAAGTTAGTACACCAATAATCGAGTAAAAAGAACTCGTGGTTGTTGATATAGCATCTGGCATTTACTATGTGTTTTAGGGTGCGCAGCTGGCTTAAATGGCTCACCCGCTTACCGACCTTTATCCCACTAGCCCGAGCTAGTTGAACAGCCGAGAGCCCGACACTGCTGGATGCACCCCAGATAAGAAACGGGCTTAATTCGTTGGTTCCTGTATTCTCCGCTGGTCGGGGGAATTTTAAGATATTGTAGAGTGCGTCGCATGCCGGCTTTGTTGTCAACATCGCTACCAGCCATTGCCTTCTCAACGATTTCTTTTGCCCCATTATAGAGCGAATTGGAAGGCAGAGGGCGTTGCTGTGGAAGGTTGATCGAACCGCTCCTGTCATCAAATTGATCACTCTGATGTTGAAGGACTCAAGTTCCAAGCGCAGAACCTAAGTCAAGCTGGTCATGGCCGCCTTGGAGGCAGAATAAACTCCTGCGAAAGGCATTGCGCCGGCCGTCAATGACGAGCAGGACGTGTGGTACATCCCATGTTATTTTCATGCCGAACATTTTGCAGTAAAATCATTACAAAGTTTCTATGGCCTCAGAATCATCAGCTTGCTTTCAAGCTTCCTCGGATCGAAAGGCCGAGTGCTCATGTGGGACTCCGGTTCATTACCTTTTGGACTTTCGAAGGTCGGACGTCTGCGGTCCGATGAGATCATCCCACCACAAACTCGTCGGTAGGATCTACACTGTCGTCAAACAAAATTCGCCAGGTATTCCAAGAACTCAAGAAGATAGTTTCGTCTCAACAGTGAATGTTTCGAAGGTTATGACTACTTATTCATGTCAAGACGACATTTGACCGAAATCATCAACAATGCCCAAAGCGGGCCGGTCAACACCAGGCTCTCATAATCGTCAAGCGGTAATGCTCCGATCCGCCATTCATTAACAGCTTAACTGACTATGCTCCGTGATTAGTGTACTGAATGCCGGGTAAGCGGCAAGCTGTATCCAATATGCCCTATGACTCACTGATGTCCGATGACAGAAACGGAAGAGCAAGGTGTGATACCTGAACAGACAGACTACTTATGCTCTAGGATCACTGACGCCCGAAAAAAGTGCTCTGGATCAGCACCATGCTCCTATTGTGCTCGGACGAACAAGCACTGTGTGTTTGGTCCTGCTCCCTCGCGCACAACTTTGACAAGAAAGTAAGACTTTTCATTTGCAGCTCAACTAGCGGTGAGCTCACTCTAGATAGAAATCTTGATGCCGCAGAAACTCGCTGTATGAGCTTAGTGTCTATCATCCGCAAGCTTAATCCCGGGGTTGATGTCGAGGCTGCTTTAGAAGGTACAGCAAGTTACCTGGATGGAGATCCTGCGGTATCCTTTGTGAACTCACAAGACTTGGAATCGGATGTTGAGAGTACTGCTTTATCGGATAGATTTGAGTGGAGGGAAGCATCATTAGCCTCACCGTCTGGCACACAAAAGAGCCCGCTGGATGGAATGGCGTCCTTACCGACAGGGAGGACGGAGTCTGGGTATCTTGGTAAATATGCAAACAAACACTCGGGGGCTTTTACTAACGCAAATAACAGGCAGCAGCTCGGGAACAACTATTTTGAGGACAATCTCAGATCTTATCCCAGAGAAATCCAATTTACGGATCGATCAACAAGAGCAGCCTTCGCCTGCTAACACTAACCGAACAGGTGCAAGTCCCTCGCTGTCAGTACACCTTGCAAACACAGCTACTTTGGAAGGCCTTATCGACGCTTATTTTTCATGGTATAACCCATCATACCCTATTCTACACGAGAAAACATTCCGAGAAAAGTATCAGAATCGGCAGCAAATCCACCCTCGGTCTAGTTGGCACCCATTATTCTTTCTTGTTATGGCAATCGGTCATTGGATCTTGACAGAAGGCTCCGAGGCAGAGCAATCTGGGTATTATACTGCTGCCCGTTCACGCATGTCAATGCGTATGTTAGAATCAGGGACACTTCTGAATGTTCAAGCCTTTCTACTTATGGTAAGCTCTTTCGTATTCCCAGCAGACACCGTCTCGTACTGAGGCAATACCTGCTCAATAGGGAAACTATCTCCAAAAGCGAGATCGACCAAATACGGGGTATAACTTTATCGGAATCGCGTATCGCATGGCGCTCGGTTTGGGCCTTCATCGCGAACCACCTGCTGGGACAATACGAGATACACTCTTCAATGAGCGGAGAAGAGTCGTATGGTGGATTGTTTATTGCTTTGACAGTGGTCTCAGTTTAACAACTGGAAGACCATTAACCGTCTCCGACTCCTTCATTGAGACTCGCCTACCTCGGAATATTGACGATTCGGTACGAAAGCAACGCACATTACAATTAATGTCTATTTTGCTAACATCGAGTCGCAGGCCTGTGCCTTGGAATCTTCCCTCTCTGTCACCACAGAGCAACCAACTGTCTACTCGGCCATAATTGCGCAAGCGCGACTGGCCTCCATTGGAAACGTGGTTTTTAGTGAACTAATATCCTCCAACAAAAGCTCGTGTGACCTCAAGATCTCGCGATCCATCAACTGCCAGTTTAGAGCATGGAAATTATCACTTCCAGCTTATTTCACAGACCATGAGGCTCCAAAGTGGTTTCGTGGTCCAAGATCGGTCGTGATCTGGAAAGAACAAAACTTGCGAATGATGTTGTGGTGGGGAAGCCAGCGCATGTGTAATCTATCTTCAGACCGAGAAGAGGCCCAAAACATGTGCCATTTCACAGCCGTTGAAACGATCCAAGAAATCACTAACTTCTGCCATGGAAATACTGAGATTCTACATACTAGTCTCAGCTGGTATGCAACTTACTTTCTGTTCCAAGCGGCTGTTGTCCTCAGCATCCATCATCTTCGCCCGCTTCAGCCCATTGTTACGGGCTTAGCAGAGGTTAGCCAGGAGCTCTGGCTGTCTTCGATTTCAAGATCTCGCGACTGTTTAGCTTCTTTAAGTCAAAATAGCAAAGCTGCAATGCGGTGTCTAGCTGTGCTGGACAGGATACGGGATAGATCTCAGTCATCGCAGTCAGATCCTACGTCACAGGGCAATTGTCAACCCGAATACAAGAATTTGGAACCCATGTCAGACAATGGAGAAGCTCAATCAGCGGCTTCGGCAGTTGACCCCACTCTTCAATTGTTATTCGAGGATACAGTGTGGGATAAAGACATTTTCGAGGGCCTCGACGGATTTCCCAGCACTGGGGAGGCTGAGGCGTTTGATTACCTTCCGGTCAACAATGATCCAGGGTGGCTCAGAATATCTGATCCAGGGTAAGAGCCTAGCTAGTCAAATTCTACACTGTTGGATAATTACGATAGAAAGCCCACGAATTGAAAATCCTTGTAACTTGATGAGTACATGAAAACAAGCTACTATAACTTCCAAAAACCTTCTTTCTTCGCTAACATAGACCTGAGTGGCTCATGTTGATCTGATCCCAGCTCAAATTGCAATTCTCCTTGAGACTGCGCGTTATGTTGAGGTATGCCGAGCCATGCCGTATTGACAGTTATAACGCGATCGGGAGTCAAGTCAGACATTCTTTGAAATCATCCTGATCAAATGTCGACTGTTCAAGCTGGGATGCTACTATAATACCTCTGTTTAATTTCGTTTTTGTATAGGAGTAAATCGAGCACTGTCCTACCTTCAATGACTAGAAACAGTCCTTTCCACAATGGCATAAACCCGTATCCTTGTTGCAATATCCATACTTGTCGGGGCAACAAGTAGACGGGTTTGCGGCAGAACAGTGTAGCTGAACACAATTTCTCTTGTCCATCTCGGTAGGTGACGCTGCCGCGAAGGTAGCGAGAGATAGGACAAGAGCCAAGGGGATAGAAACAAACTTCATGATTGATCAAGAGCTTCAAGTAATTCGATGTGAGAGTTGAAATGAATCAGTTGACTCGGAATCTTTTGGTGAATGCTAATTTGGAAGGCTGAATGTCATATTTATATCTTCGCATGTTTCCAATAGGTACTCAGTGTTGAGACGTTCTCAATGAATGGTACCCAGCACACCGCCACTATTGCTAGAACCTCAATGGTCACATTTCTTGGGTCAACAAGTGCATTCCGTTGGACATAATCACAGTCATCAGAGAGGCGACTGATTTGGCCACTGGACGCCTGATCGCCATTGAATAGTCTAGATTCGTTTCCCACATAGAAGTTCCTCGTAATCGTTTCACAGCCAAGATATAGGGTCGCATCGAGTTTTACTTGGAACTTCTCTATTTCTTAGCAACGTAAGAAAGATTCTTGGTTATTGACTAGTGTGGTATGCAGGTGGTATGAAGCGGGCCATGCGAACCACGCGTTGTTGGTGATCCGATGACGATCCCTTGTGTGGTTGGCCCCTTGCATCGTGCCGATCATCCCAATACGGAGACACCCCGCGCTTCAACCTTCCATAGCTACCCTTTACTCAAAAATAGGAAGACTCGATGTATTTCAAAGGGGCTAAAAGTCTTGATTTAGGAAAAGGAACACTTTCAAGTCTCTTGGCAGCTGACAAGGATAGCATAACAGGGGCCCGAATATAGCTTTAATAGTGTCCAAAAGAAGGCACGTTCAATTCGGAGAATTGACGTCAAATGCTACTATATTATCTACTTATGCGTTTCTCCACAGAGTTTAAGTCCAGAGCAGTTATCATAATTCTCTATTAATGTCAAATAATGAAAACCAACTCCTCTCTTATTGAGCTTCTTTTTAGTCAATCGCGCCTAATCTAAGGAATCATAGATCGAAAAATAGCCATGGCACAAATTAACTACAGCTTGCAGTAAGCAATTATGTCTATTCCACTGCAGCAGTGGCGCCGCATACTTCTCTTTTCGGGCAGAGGTCAGCTCATGGACAGCATATTATGGTATCATGACTGGCCCTGTGCATGTGCCAAGAAGCCAAGAGCCTGGATAGCATGAGCTGCCGTTTCCCTGCATACTTTAATTATGCAGGCTGACTGCCAAGACATGCAGCCAGAGACGTCGATCTCCCGTATTCTGCCCTGGTCCGCGAAACTAGCCTAGCAATGCATAGGACGCTAGTTCTTCCTTACGAAAATCCTGGCCCAACGGTCTCCTGTGACTACCATTCGACAAATAGATACGCTATTCCGTCTGAATCTGGATTTAATGCCAATAATATGGAAGGTCCCAAGCAAAAAGATGGAGGACCAATCTGTACGTATTGCCATCGCAGACAATATTGACAAACCCATAGGTGTAAAACCTTTCACCTAAACACCATAAGAAATTTCGATACAAGTCAAGAATCCAATAGGTCTGGACTGATATTATCATGTATAAACGAATGTGGCCTATCTTGGTCCTCTGTTATTCCAGTATGTCTCGCTTTACACGCGCGTGTTCATGAGAAAAACCCCACACACGATTTGCCAATATCAGGAATGAGATCTGTGGACTGATTAGGCTGAATCTCCCTCTCTCATCCTCGATGTTGAGCTGCATCTTAACTTCCAGAACATTTCTTGAGGCATTCCTGGTCGCCCTGTTGTAATCGATGTTGTTAGCCAAAGCCCAATCTTGTTCGAGCAGAATAAACCCACGCCACCGTCAATTTTGCAGAGGGTGAAGCAATTGTTGACCGGCTGTAAAGTTCAATTGTGTCAGCTTATGATCATCTCGCAATACAGCTTTTTTGAAAGACAAACCACTCTTTTGTCTACTGCAATCGGCGTCGCAAATGCTAGGCCGACGATAGTTGCAATAGTCACAATGTAGAAATGCATCTTGAGGGAATTTATGGGTGGGTAGTAGTTTTGGGATGGGGCTTGGAAATTGTGTTCAAGTAGGTATTTCAGAAAGTTGAAAATTGTTCTTATGATACTTTAAATAAAAGACATCTGGTTGTCTGCCTTATATACACTTGCTCAATCATATAGGCACTTCCCAGGTATATGATTGTTAGTTTATCATACTTGCATACATACCATAGCGCTTGGCATAGAAGATGGATTTTGCCACTTCGGGGTTTTGCCCCAACTCGTGTAGTCTTACATGCATAGGTTCGAACACGCCAAGGCAAACTTGACAAATGGTCACTCGTGATCCAGGAAGCGCCAAGAATGATCGCCGGAAATACCATGCTGGTTAAGTGCATTTTTATGAGCTGCCTTTCAAGATTATCCAATTCCGAGGCATTGCAGTTGTCATCTGATCAAATTTCTGCAATGTAACCTCAAACTTGAAACCAATTAATGGTCTTGAGGTATTTTCGGTGTAGCAATTAGGCATCCAATTCCAAGTATGCGTATGCCAAGTCTCGCAAATGCGTATTGGAAACTATTTAGAATGGGAATGGGTCTATATAAAGCCCACCGCCTGTGAAGATGGTGAGCTTCATTCCTCAACAGCACGAGTACATCTAAATACTTCATCTTCTCTACACAAGCCTCTCGGCCCCCTTTAATTATCTCAAAAAGTCTTTACAAGTCAAATACTCAACTATGAAGCTGTATATTGCTCTGCTTGCACTAGCTGCCTTTGCTGCAGCCGATGCAGGACCCAACTTGGAAGCGAGAGCTGGGTGCTCCCAGAGGGGACAATCCTGCAACGGAGGCACTTTCTTGTGTTGCCCGGGCCAGGGAACTTGTTCGGGAAATCTGGTAAGTCTGAAATTGCCTTTAATTTAGGACCTCATATCGTCAGACATGACAGCAGGTGGCTAAGGATTAAAACAGTGCAAATAAGGGGTCACCCAAAAGGAGGCTAACACGGTGGTTTGGCTTGTGGGTATCAGTCTCTCCAAGTGTCGAGATGAATAAAGGACATGATATTCCATGTGATTGCTTTTTTCAAATTTGGATACTCGCGCCAGTAAAAGGCCCTTCCTAAGCCATGTTTGATGATCATTTTCATCGGCAAGATCAAATTAGCAATTGGCACTCACTGTTTCCAAAACTCTCAGAGATTCTCTATAACACAGCATATGTATTCCAAATCTGTTGTGTCGATCTCTTCTAGACTGCCAATTCAACTATGCTTAGCTTTTATCATATTGAGATTTGGTAAAAGTTTTTCAGTCGAAAGCTGACCGCTACGACGGCCGACAGAAAAATCCGACTCGTAATCCTTTTAGGCTTACCTTCCTAGGCTCCATTTTCGAGCTGTATACTGGAATGGGGATGGCTCGATGGCAGACTGGCTCGGCAGAGTAGGTAACACTAACTAGGAGAATACACACAACCACTCTCAGGCTCTGCAAGAAGCTGGCGGAGGTTGTTCTGAATGAGGTGCTGCGTACTACCCTTAATGCTGTAATATGAATCAAAGAATGTGGTGAAAACTGTAATGAATTGGGTAGATATCTTTTCTATCTCTATCTTCATGAAGAGAATATTGCATACGCTCAGGGTATTCATGACACCCCAGGCCGCAACTGGCATCTATTATGTCATGTGTTTCACCACTACAATACATAGGTTACGTGAGTAGATCTTCAAATAGTATATCGACGGACCAGTAAATAATGTAAGTAGTTCCAAAAAGGCGGCCTTGCCGTATTCCCCTCGACATATTCGAATGGTATCGAGAAGGGCACTTTGAATAAGAAACAAAAAGTTGTCTAAGAAGAGTTTAAGAAGGATGCCAAAAAAGATGTCAAGAAACAACTAAAGACAAATATGGAGGCCCTTTTGAGACCTCTTTTTGGTCTGGCTATCAGTTCACAGGCTGAGATCCTGCTGGTCCGAAAATTTTATAAGTCGAATTTCTCTATCGGCCGCCGGAGATCGCCCTTGGACTAATATGCGCCGAAACACCACTTCACCCCCCCCCCCCCCCCTTCCGGTATTGACCATGTCATCCGTCAGTGCTCCGAGATTTTCCAACTCTACTCATGCCACCTTTCCCATTCTATCACTTCTCCATATGTTGTTTACGTCGGGCAGCCTCCGAGCTGGAAATATTCCCGGGGGGGGTGGTTCCGGATTCCCCAGGTTTCCAAGCTACACATGTTATCATTGAACATGAGCCGATTCCAGCTGTTCTTTCCCTATAGACAGAGACTCTGCACTGCCGTTTTTGGCTTCAAAATTCCTAATAAATACCCAGCGATTCCTAATTAAGTCTCACATCCCGGTGTCACTCAACTTAGCTTACGGCCGCAGGTATCAACGCGATCAATTACTTCGCCCCCAATATGTTCAAATTGGTATCTTCATCTTATTGATAATAAAATTCTTTCATCAATATGTGTCTTTTCCACTATCTTTATTGACTTCATTTTCACTGTTCTTTAGTTCAGCTATCACCTGATTACGTTAATTTCTATTTCAGTAGAGGAATAGACAATTTAATTTGATTGACAAGGGTAAGACCACGCTTATACATTTAATACGAAGATACCATGCGTATTGTTCGCCCGTCCCACTTCTAGCATGCTTGCCTCTGTCCTTCTCAGTATTACTTTCCGAGAACGATGGTTGTAAAGCACCCCAGCAGGAATAATTCAACTTAGTTCTGGATCAAAATCCTTCTCTACCCGCAGCTCCCCTCCATCGAGAATCTCGCTCCATTCACTGACCAGCCTCATAGTGCCGATTTTCCCCCAGAAGTCGTTTTGTTCTGAGTGGAATCGCTCTGGGTTTGTTCTTTCACGCTTTCCTCTTCGGCTGCCAGTGGGGTCTTTTTCGCTAGCATAGGTCTGGAATCTGGATGCTCTGCTGTGTTCGGGGCGGGATCGCGTTGACTTTGTTCTTTAATGCTATCCTCTTCAGCCGCTGGTGCGGCTTTCTTCCCGAGCATAGGTCTGGAATCTGAAGGCGCCATTTTGAGTGACGAGGTCGCGTTTTGTTTGCTTTTAAACGATACTTTCTCACGATCGTGACTCGGTAAGATGAGTTTTTGTGGAATTATTAGATTGACTGGTCAAATACATTGTAAGGCATTCGCCAATTAATATAGATTATGGGCATACGGGGTTCGCCATGGACCGATGATTCTAAATGACGTCATCATACTAACAGGCCAGGCATATTCCAAGGATAGAAACAACCATCCAAGAATCATGAGGGGCGAATTACCCAATCACTAGTCAGGTAAAGACATCAGAAACCTGCAAGATCTCGAAACCTGCTTAAGGGATAAGGGAGGGAACAGACTGCTTTAGTTCCTGATAACATTCGTTGGAGTGGGGCCGATAGTACTCGTTATTTTTCGTCATTACTCCAGGTTTTTAATTCAGTGTACTCAAAGTGATCCAAATTGGGCTGACTGAGTGATCGATCAGCACGCACATCGGCTACTGTATATGTGGAAATGCTACTTTCACTTCCATGTGGAATGTCGATATCCCCATATGCAGGCACATTCTTTAGTTCATTATATTATCATTAATCAGACTGGTGCGCCCTTGCTCCCGCCTCTCTTTCACAAAAAATAACTATCGCCCATGTGCCTTTTTCAGCTAATACAATACAGACCTGCAAGGAACACGAAGGTAAGTTGACGTAGGATTGGCTTATTTTGAGTCGGAGTTTGGGGATCAATGAAAATGTGTGTACAGACATCACTGCATCCATTTTGACTAAATCGACTTATAGTTTCGTGTCTCTCAATTGAGACACTCATGGCACTTGAATTTTTTTCTACAGTTCATATGGCACTGATCATACCTCTAATCTTTATCTCGGTTACATTTGTAAAACCCAACTTCTTTTCGTTGTCCCTGGGTGAATTGTTGGTCTGAGTATTTTCTTTCTTCCAGAAGCCAATAACTTGCCAGCCGAGGGTAGGGATTGACTATCTGGTAGACACTAGATCAAGCACCTGATAGATTATTAACCTTGAGTGCTAGTTCGATCTGAAAGACTTCTTCAACCGAGAATCTCGATGGTTGTGAACTGGTCTCTGTAAGTGCACAGGTTTGCTAGGTTCACCCGATGGTTCCCCACTTTTACATGGTGCATTGTCTCTCTTTGTGGCCTTTGTTTCGTAATCCTCTGTCGGCATATGTGGTGTCGAACATGTCACATGAAATGGCTTGCCGAGAACTCTGGCTTGAGATCTTTCACTCTTTTCCATCATTTCCAATCGAGAGGTTCAGCAAAGAGTCTTGATTTTAATACGTTCCTTGACGAAGTACTTGATAATTCGAATATGGTCTTGACCGGACGGACCATTGATATTATTACCTCAAAATCAATCCTCTATCATCCATTGGATTCAAGAACTTATTTTTTCTCTACTTTACAATGAACATCGATTCACACACCTCATTTATCAGACACAACCAGAGTGTCAATATTTCGACCCCTTGCTACATTGTCCACTACCATGAATGGCAGTGGATTTCCAGAGTGTGAATATCCAGATTGAATATTAGAGTAATCTCCCGAGCGGCACCGAAACACATCTAGCTCTTTAGGTTTTTTTAAATGTTTTTTTGGTCCGGCTATACAAGCACTTGAGATATAAGCGGGTTAAGTAGAGGTGGGCAAGCGAGAAGGGATATAAAGCCCCTTGTCTCTACCGGCTGCTGTGGAGTCCATATACAGCAGCCTGCGACTAACTACCGCTTCCCTTTGGTTTCTATTGGAATTCAATCCAATAAAATATAAGCTGATTAAGATTGAGAGATTCAATCGTATGATGATGAGTATTATTTACTTTTTCGCTATTGATGCTAAAATCGTGCGTATAATGTACATGCAAAATAAAATGCGTCCTGACAGCCATCTGCCAGGATAGACGTAATATACAGTCGGTTGACCACCCGACAATATGAATCCAAATGTAGTGTAACAACTCCAACCAAATGCGTGCAACGGTCTCCGAAAGAGGAGATATATCTTTAAGAAAAGAAGTATTCACTGCGGCGAATCCGAGTCAAGTCCCAGTCGCCCTTCTTAGGCACGTCACGGAAGCTCATGGGTAGCCAAAGCCAGAGAGGCGCCGATCCGCTGCTCTTCTTGGGCTTCTTCTCGGTAACTTCAACTGAGTCGTTGAGACCTTCAGCATCGGCTTTGGGGGTTGGCTTCGAATCCATCAAATCAACTTCATTGAACAGACTCTGAACGGCCGGGTCATTGGGGTCAATGCCCGCGGCATCAGGTCTCCGTTCAGCGGCTTCAATATCTTCGGGGATGTGACCAACTTTATTCTCACCCAGAGAGTTGGAGATGATCAAATCCTCTGCTGTGCAGCCCATTTTCTCGAACAGAGCGGCAGGAGTCTCCATAGCACGGCCTTCAGCCTGTTCCGCTGGGTCCTCGGATCGTAGAAGCTGTTGGCGCCGGTTCTCGTCGATCAGCTCCAAGAGTCTCGTATTTTTCAATCGGTATGCTTTCTTGTTGCGCGATTCTCTGATGGCACGAGCAAGTTTGCTGGAGGCCGAAATTTTGCCCAAAAATAGATTCTTGCCATAACGAACTTTGAATTCCGAAGCAAGCCGCCCAATGATGTCGTCAGAGTGCAACTGGACGAATGCATCACGAAGAACTGAGTTCATCTTGTCGACATCACCGGCATGGGTCCAGAAAGAATCGTGGACTGCGGAGAAAGCGAGGCCAGCTTTGTTGCAGGCATTAGCAGACATAATCATGTGTGTCGCATCGAGGGAGTGGATGAAGTTTGGCGGGAATGCCTGCAGCTGCTTGCGTCGGGAGACCACATCGTCAGAGTTGACGTCCACAATATTGAGGTCCTGTAAACTAGTGGACACACGACGAGCCTTCCGGGTACGGTAAGGCTGGACAACTGGGAGTCCCAGAGGAGTGGTCCAGATGACAGTAGACCGGAACTTCTTAACTGGGTCAAGAAGCTTGGAAATGCTTCTGTCACCGGGGGCATAGTCACCATTGGGCAGCAATGCCTCGTTCGCAAGTGTCTCGACTTGGTCTGGGGTCAAACTCTGAGTGATACGGCTGGCACAGTCACCGAGCCAGTATTGAATCTCGTGGGCTCCGTTGAACATGGATCCCAAGGCCTCGAAGATCTTTCCGGCAATATACAAAGAACCAGCCTTTTTCGTTTCGGGATCAAGCTCGGGGTAGTGATCATTCAGCTGCTTCCTGACTTGGCGCATAGCACCCATGAAAGTCACACCATAGACGTTAGTCATGACTGTCTGCTTGACGACCTTTCGGGTGATCTTTCCGTTAAGAACTTTGGCAATCTCGACACCCTCGGCCGCATCTTTTTCCACTGCAATCTTCACAAATTCGGAGACACCAGTGTAAACATCGGACGGCCGATCAGAGGGCTCGAGATTGACCTGCTGGGCGCCAACAAGGTCACCGCCTAGAGCAGCGTAATGCTGAAGACCGTTGCAAGAACCATCTTGGTGAATGGGCAGGCGAGAGAGGTATGTAGTGGGATCTTCACAACGCAAAGCATTGCGGAGTTCGCAGCAAGCTGCTAAGCACTGCCATGGATCTTCGGCCTTCAGCCACCACCGTTTGCCGTTAAGACCGTTGTTGGCAGAGTCGAGAATATCGTCAAGGTGGTCCATGGCAAACTGTTCACGTTCAGACATGCTCGCCTTGTCAAATCCGGCAAGGTTGGAAATTTGAATTTTCAGCCAACGCAAACCACTGACACCAAGCGGCTTGGCCTCACTGAACAAGAGAAGGCCTCTAGAGTTATCAGCTCCCATCTGGTTGAGGTAAGGAGGTAGCGGGTAAGCTCGTCCACGGAAATCCAGGTTGTGAGGCAGATAGAACGTCTCATTACGGAAAGCTCGCGCGACTTCTAATTGGAAATTCTGGAAGCATCGCACTGAGTGATATCCTGCCCGAAGATTCTCCATTTCACGCATGAGAGTCTGCCATTTCTTCTCGGCATCATAGCCCGCATCAGTGGCAGGCTTGGGTGGTACCGGAAGATCTGGTTCAAGAGGTGCTAGACTCGCAAGGGCATCGCCCTTGTTCCAGGCTTCAAGCATGACCTCGAAGACCTCTTTGTTGATGACCCAACCGGTGTTTCCGAGCACATTGAGACCATCCCGGATTGCTTCAAGGCCATTCTGTTCCAAGGCAGCTTTGATATAGGCTGGTTGCAAAGACTCGCCAGGTGTTGTGCGAATGATGTTGCTTTGGTAGAGCATATATCCGCCTTCCTTGAGGCCCGTCCAAGGCTTGGGCTTGCATACCATGGGAAGATGACGACCAATGAGCTCTGCAGGAGGCTCCTTGGCCACCATTCTGACAATCTCAGGGTGCATGTGGATGAGACCGAGACGCTTTCCAAATGTAATTTCGTATGCATGCAAAAAGGCAGGTTTCACGATAATCTTCGCCTCGCCAGCTTTGGCGTCTTTGTTGGGAACAGTGACTTTGCCGACATCAAATAGCAATTTCATCAACACTGCTCCAACTCTGACTGTGGTTCGCTGGCCCCAGTGCAATTCAGGGTCCTCGTGGGTCACTGATTCAACCAAGTGTCTCCATCGGGGTCGGCCGTCTTTGCCCTTGCGCCCTGCGAGCATGTCCTTGAGCATTTCGGTGCGTCGAGTATCTGAGCTCGCGCTCTTCTTCATGTAAGCCTGAGCAATCAACTCATCCTGGACCTCACGGCCAATGAAAGACGCAAGAGTAGAGAGCTTGATTCCCTTCTCCATTCCTCCGCGGCTGAAAACAGACATCACAGCCAAAATTGTGATGGCTGATAATTTTTCTGCGTCCAAGGACTGCAGGTACACGCCGTATTCAAGACGTTCCTTTGCTTCACGAGTCCGGACTGGCTCTGTTTCAGCCTTGGTGGCAAATTGAATTTCCTCCTTGATAGCGGCCACAAGATCGGTGTGCCATTGACTCATCGCGGCATTGACGTTTCTCTTTCCCGAAATCATGTCCAGGCCAGCCTTTGTCCTTTCATCGAACTCGGCGCGCCAGCGAGCAGTGGCTGCTTTAATCGTATCGGCTTCGAGCCTTTGTTGTCTGAGCTTGGTGACAAGATATTCCTTCTCTTCCTCGGTGCCCTCAAAATTGTCCGGTACAGAGACTTGAGAGTTATCTGAGAATAGGGAGAGCGACTCCTTCAACGACGAGAGACCGAGGCCTTTTTGTTCTGCCGCAAGGACATCCGCAACTTCGTTCTCAACGGCAATCGCCTGCTCTTGTGTTGTAGTATCGTCGAGATTGAAGTGGTCAAGGGAGGGTTGACGTAGGTCGTACCAACAGATCTACAAATCAAGCGTTAGTAAAATCCATGCAGTTTTCCAATTAAATCAGAAGGGCACAAACCTTGGACAGCTCTCCAAGATCCAGATCAGTGAGAACCTCGACTGCCAGAAGTTCCTCGTGAAGGTCCACTTTCTTCGCCAGTTCCCAATACCGTCGCACCGCTCTCTCCCGCTTGCCCCCGTGGAACATGCGCAATGCCATGCGAATCATGGCGGCAAAAGTCTCGGCGTTCGCAAAGACACCAGCCGCGGGCATATCCACCTCGAACCATTTTTGCAACGGCAGAACCATGTATTCCTGTCGAGTGATGATCATATGGGAAACCATTTCTTTCAGGTAACGGTTATGGAGGGCTAAGTACTCAGGAGAGCCGATGGCGAAATTAGAGCCTAAGCGACTGAGCAACGCTGCAGCTCGATCAAACCGGCCAACTTTCATCGACATATCGAAGTTCGCCAGCATCTCCTCCTGGTCGCCGCCAATACCTCTGACTTTGCGGTGGACTTTCGGCTGAGACTGGGGAGTCTCATCGAGGATAACCAGGGAGGAAGCATCAAAAGGGTTGGTCATGCCGAAAGCCGGCTTGTCGAAGGGACTCTTTATATCCATAGATGCGGAGTAGGGGGTGTCGTCCAAGGGCATGTAGGATCCCTGGTCGAGGACAGACTGGTCGGTTGCTGTGGCGAGATTGCGCTGTGACTGGAAAGATGGTCGTCGGTGTCGGGTCTGAGTCGATGTAGTTTGCGAGTTCAGGATCGGGCTCGAAACACTGGAACTGGAATGAAGACGCAGCATGGAGGAGCCAGCCAATGCCCGATGGGCATTAGCCTTCCGGAGGTGAAAGAGGGCATTTTTCTGACGGGCCACGCGTGACAACATGATGCATGTAGCGCTTCAATAACAGGGATTAAACGAATATAGATGGATGCGAATCGATGGGTGGGCGATTAAATGGATAGCATGAGGACAACTGCGACAGCTGAAGCAGGGGAAGCGACTGAACGATTCCACCGGTTAAAAAGACAGAGACTTGGTCGACAATTCTGTCGAGATTGTTTCCGATGCCGTCCCGCAGCCTCAACCCGAGTGATAAGAAGGACAGAAAAGGAAAGGAACGGGTGAGAATCAAAAGGGATGTTGAGCACGAGAGCGAACGGAGATTCAGCGGAAAAAAAGCGTCGCGGAACGCGTGACTTCACGTGACCTTATCCGATCTAATCGCAGTTCCGATTGGCGGATCACAATACGAGTGGCAACCGTAAAAATATTGAAGCTAAGTAGAGCTGTGGGAACTTGAGGGAGGCTACTATTTAAATTTTACCCCAGGGCTAGACTTTGGTCTTATAGGCATGTGCTATTTATTCAAGACAATCTGCAATATATCGTCCAATGGTCAAGTTGTGCGGAGATCAAATATGTTCGTGAACCAGAAGAGCGCCTTTATTGATATCTTATGCAATGGGAGTTTTGTTTCAATAGCCCGTATCACCCCTCTTCATCCTCGCCGTCTGACCGTCCTTCTCTTTGCTTCTGCCGGTTCTGCTTCATGGCCCATCCCGTCATCTCTGGCCGTGCAGGATCAATTCGAGGAGCACTCATTCCATCAAGATAGTCTTCACTGTTGATGGTTGCTTCAAGTTGTGGCAGTTCGTCAACGTTCGGGTTCATCATGTAGTTTTCATATGTGAACCATGAGTCCTCGGTCTAAACAGAAGTTTCGATTAGCTATCGTTCACTGTCAAGGTCGGGTTGTCGAATCTAACATACCTCGGCATCTACCCACTCAAATTTCTTCCATTTCTCCTCTTGCATCTTTTTCAGAAGCTCCAGGTTTCCCTGAAGGACGGCGCCTCCATCTTCGGCGCCCTTGATCTTCACATCAATAGCACGCGCCTCGGACTCAGCCGGGCGATCTTCGTCATCTTTCTTGCCCTTGGAGCCACGACCCTTGGGAGCTTCATCTAGCGCATCGAGATGGTGAAGCTGGGGGTGTAATTGGACAACTGCAGAAACCGGGGAAAGGTGCAGATTTTCTGAGTATGGCTGTTAGCGTACGGATCACAGAAACACCGGAAGACTGCACACTCACTTCCTTTGAACGTAGCGAGCATGTAGACCGGATCTCCTTCTTCCTGGGGCTTAATGCGGCCTCCAAGCGCTTGTGTAGTGACCAATGACGACGGGTCCACCATCTTCCTACTGTCCAGCACTTCAATATCGCCGCTTCCCTCGGCCTTGACTCGACCTCCACCACTGGCCAGACTTCCAGAGCTGAAGCCACCAGCCATTCCGAAGGCGCCACCATCACGATTGGCGCGACTCTTTTTCATCGCATCGCCGTATTTGAGGCCCTTGTTCACGTCGTAGGTGCCTCGGGTCTGGATGGGAACTTCGATCTCTACCATGCCGGTGCCGGGCTTCATTCGCAGTGAGGTAGGCTTCTGGCCCCTTCGCGCATTGTAGGGGAGTTTGGCAGGTCGGTCGAGGTATTGAAAGACATATCGAGAGATGTCTGAGTCGGTCAGGACAATGTCGTAGGAGGCGATCACCGGATCATCGTCGGTGGATCTCATGGTTGACAAGTGTATCAGTAGTCTCCCTGCGAATAAATGAGCAATATTAAATAATTAGAGACGGTAGTGAAGCAGGAAGAAGCCTGCCTCTCAAATCGTTCTTTTTTTCTAGCGGTTATCCGGTTCGATAAGCGGGGGTGCGGCAGAAAATAGCTCATCCCACCGCCTTTCTTTTTGTGTACGAAACGCGATGCCCCTGGTTTCTTTTTCCTCTCTTCTGAGGACCCGAGAGTCATGCCGTGGGGATTTATCACCAGTCCTCCCTCCCATCCTTGCATACTCTCCCCATTGAGTTCAATCTCAATGCCTTCCTAGTGTGTGAGACGCACTCTTTGAGACGTCGCTCATTCAGGCTAAGGAGCCGCCGAGCAGACAGTTGACGATGCACCAACCACCCATTCGAACACACCATTCGGAAACTACCCGCATTTCAGATCGGGGCCTGGACCAAAATACTGGTCTGACCCGCGATATGTTTGCAAATTATTGAACCTATTGACATAGTCGTCCTTGACATCTGGTCGGACAGACATAGTCTTAACACAGGGCCTCTCATCGGCCCGACCTGATCATGTAACCTTGATCTTGTATTACCAAAGAACTGAAGCAGGCCAATACGACCGTGGCCCATGATGTGCTATCTGGTTAGGTAGAGTAGTTCGGCGGTGGCTTATTGGCTTTCACTGTTGGTGGAGATGGGATGGGCTCGAGCAGGATTTTAAACATCAATCAATCAATCAAAGTTTAATTACCTGAATATTGTCTACTCTAAAATCGTATTTTGTGGAGCTTGATCAAACAATGAGAGGCCCCTCCAGCCCGACAACGGAGATGTCTTTGCTACGCCGAATCACCCGTGGACCTCATCTTCTAGTGAAATATCTGTCAATTCGTCTTGAAAGGCATTCTGTTATTTAGATTTTTCTCCGAATACGCCCAATAACAAAGTCACGACTGCCTACCTCACATCAAGTTATAACATTTTTTTGGCCCAGCTCTATGAAGATTTCTTGAACATGAAATCGTGGTATTGACGCATTCTAGCAGATGGTTCATAGATACACCCAAGAGTACATGAAGGGTAAAATAAAAACAAGAACAGAGAGATATCAGCAATGTTTTGCACGAGCGGAACCATTCGTTCGCCAAGAAACAATGCGTCTAGAGGCATCAAAGGACATGGACAGATATTATCGCAAAATGAAATGAACAAGATTTTGGGTTTCCCGTGGTAATCATAACACGTTGGGTTTTCGGTGTGAATATTTACTCCTCTTCTTCCTCTTCCTCTTCGGCGACCTATGGAGAAGTTAGAATTGAAGTTTGGGTAGATTTGAGGAAGCATCACTTACACCCTCATGGAAGTTAGTTCCGTTGGTGGTCGCCTTGATGACGCCGGCGCGGATACAGAAGTCACCGAAGCGCTCCGGGGTATCGCCGTCGGTGTTGCGCTCCTGGGCGTAACGCTTGAGGAGATCCTTCATGATCTCGAGGATCTCGTCTTCCTTGATGGAAGAGCGGTAGAGCTTGTTCAGGCGCTGGCCGTGGTAGCCACCTCCCAGGTACATGTTGTAGGCACCGTAGGCCTTGCCGACGAAGGCAACCTCAGCCAACCAGGGACGGGCACAGCCGTTGGGGCAACCGGTCATACGCATGACAATGCTGTCACGGCCAAGACCGTTCTCCTCGAGGGTGGACTCGAGCTTGGAAATTAAGACGGGCAGGTAGCGCTCAGACTCAGCCATGGCGAGACCGCAAGTGGGGAAAGCGACGCAGGCAGAGGAGGAAAGACGCATGCCAGAGAAGTTCGTGTTGTCAAGCTTGTACTTGGCCATGTGCTCCTTGACCAGGGGCAGGTCCTCGTCGGTGACGTTAGAGATAATCAAGTGCTGATTACCGGTGAGACGGAACTCGCCCTTGCCGAGCTCAGCCAGCTCGCGGAGACCAGTGCGCATGGCGAACTCGGCGGTGTCCTCGATACGACCGTTCTCGATGAAGAAAGTGAAGTGATTCAAGCCCTTCTCGTCCTTCAGCCAGCCGAAGGTGTCGACGTTGGAGTCGAACTTGAAGGGGCGGGGCTCGGTGAACTTCAAGCCCTCGGGCAAAAGATCCTCGACCTTGCTCTTGAAAACCTCGACACCCATGTCGTCAATGGTGTACTTGAGACGGGCGTGCTTGCGGTTCTTGCGGTCACCGTTGTCACGCTGGACGAGCATGATCTTCTCACAAGCAAGGTGAACAGTTTCCTTGGGGAAGAAGCCGAACATACGACCAGTCTGGGGGTAGGTCTTCTTGTTGTTGTGGGTGGTACCCATACCACCACCAGCAAGAACGTTGAAGCCCTCCAGTTTTCCATCAGCACCCTTGATGGCAATCAGACCAATATCGTGGGCGTAGACATCAGTGTCGTTGTGAGGAGGAATGGCAATGGTGATCTTGAACTTGCGGGGCAAGTATGTGGGACCATATAGGGGCTCGAAGTCGACGACGGCATCACCAGCAACCTGAACCTTCTTGTCGTTCTCGTCCTTCAGCCAGATCTCGTGGTAGGCTGTGGTCGAGGGCAGAAGATGTTCACTGATCTTCTTGGAGAAAGCCCAGGTCTCGCGGTGGAAGTCAGACAGCTCGGGGAGGGAACTGCACATAACGTTACGGTTGACATCACCACAAGCAGCGAGAGTATCCATGAGAGACGCGTTAATAGCCTGCATAGCGCCACGAAGCTTGCGCTTGATGACACCATGGAACTGGAAAGTCTGACGGGTAGTGAGCTTCATGGTCTCATTACCGTGCGAGCTGCTGATGGCATCCATCTGCAGCCACTGCTTAGGGGTAGCGACACCACCGGGAAGACGGCAACGAATCATGAAGCTGTAGGCAGGCTCGAGACCCTGAGCCTTGCGCTCGTCACGAACATCACGGTCATCCTGCATATAAGTGCCGTGGAACTTGGTCAGCTGGGCGTCGCTGGCAGAGATGGCACCAGTGGACTCATCCAGAAGACCCTCCATAATGGTTCCACGCAGGAAGTTCGACTGGACCTTAATGTCCTCATTCGTTATCGGGGCGGGTTCCTCGGGCAGGCCCTCGACCTTGTCAACACCCAGAGACTGCCAAAGACGGGGCTCCCACTCGGAGTAGCCGGTCTGGTAAGCATCAGGATCCTGGTCATCACCGAGACCAAGGTCGGTCAGCTTACGGCCACCCAGGAAGGCAATGCGGGCATCGAGGTCCTTGGCGGGCTTGTTGTAATAGATCTTGTCCTCCTTGCGGGGCCAGTAGTGGCTGTCACCAAGACCGAAGACGGAATAGTTGATGGAAGACAAATCCAAGTCACCGGAGTTTTTGATGTGCTCCCAAAGACTACGGCCGTTGACAGGGAACTCACCTTGACCGGCAACACTGGAAATGAATACAATGTTCTCCTCAGTAGCGAGGTCGTCGGCCGGGTATTCATCCATAGCCATGACCATAGTCTTCAGACCTCTGGCGCGACCACGGTTACCAAGGCGAGTTGCAATGTTCTGGGCGTTACCGCCGTCGGATGCAAAGAGAATGGTCAGGGGAGCACCGAAAAGGCCATCCAAAAGCTTCTCATATGAGTCCTTGGCCTTGCGCTTCTGCAAGGCACGGACCTCAGTGCCGTAAGATTCAGAAAGCACAGGTGAGTACTTGGGGTGACGGTTCATGATCTGGGTTAGCTGGTTATCCCGGCGAAGGAACTCCTCCAACTCGCGCTTGATGCGCTCGGAGTCCAGAGCGAACTTGGGCTCGCTCGTCCCATCATTTGCGGGGTTCCAGCGGTACAGAGGCCAGTAGCCAAGATCAATGGCCTTCTTGGTCTCCTGGAGAACAGTAAGAGCGGAGTCGTCTTCCTGGTGGTAGGGAAGGTAGGCGACAATAACGGAGGGGCCCTTGTACTGCTCGGCCTCAGCCATGGCCTGAAGAACCTGGGTGTAAGAGCCGTAGACAGCAGTAGAGGCAACATAGGCATTGCCAAAGTTCATAGCATAAAGACCAATGTCCTTCTTGCGGCGAGTTGCATCAGCAGCGGTGCGCTCGGAGTAGGGCTTCGAATCAATGATCAACATGTTGACATTGGCGCCAGAGGCGAGGACCTGGTGAACACCAGAGTTGCCCAGATCGTAGGCCCAGGCATCGGAGCCAATCAGCCACTGAGACTCCTCGTAGAACAGCTGCTTTGACTGAAGCAGCTCACGGGACAGCTTGGATCCGTCGTTGGAGAGGCGAGAAATGACATCGGGAGCGATCTTGTTAGCCTTGGCAGCCTCCTTGGCACTCAAAGCCCAGCGCGACAACCAGTCCTTAGGCACATCAGTCGCAAAGGTGCTAGACTTGGAGGCCTCCTCAACCTCACGAATAAAGCGCTCACGGTGCTCCTTACGAGCAAGAAGAGAACCGAAGCCATACTCGGGGCTGGCAGCGATAGTGGACGAGACACCGGCGTTCTGGGCACCGAGCTGGTTCGCAATGTAAAGACGCTCACCAAAGAGCTGGCTGAGAATCTTGATATAAGCATTCTCAATGTGGGGCTGCTCAAGAGCCTCCTCGGCGGTGGGAACATTGGAGCTACCGATATCCAGGTTCTGAATGGGGGAAGAAGCCTGCAGATTCTGGAGAACACCACGGAGAGCCTGGACAGCAGTGGAGGGCTCAACGTATCCAAGACGGTATCCAACGACTTTGAGGGTCTGACCACGGACGGTGGAGGGAGTCACGCTGGAAAGCAGGTCCATGAATGAAGGACCCCACTTAGTGGTCTTGCGAACCTGCTCCAAGACGGCAATCTTCTCAACCGAGGCGGGGATAGAGTTCACGATCTGACCACCGACCCAAGGGCGGTAGAGGCGAGCGGTGATGAGACCAATGTTCTCAAGTTCGCTGTTAGCCTGAGGGTGAGACAGGGCATCAGCGAAGACACCGGAAGATCCAAAGACGAAGACGGCGGACTTGGCGTCAGCAGGTCCGGTGTATTCGATGGCACTGTAGGTACGGCCAACCTCTTTGGACAGAGCAGTCCAGATCTGGGAGGTCCACTCGAAGATATCGGCAGCATTGACGGGACGCACACTGGCGTTATCCACGGTGGTGGCGGTAGAGCTGGGAGCCTCGCTACCAGCGCTGCTGTCGCGGCGGGAAGAGCCAACAGACGAGTTTTCGACGCTAACGTTTGATGGGGTCTGCGTCTGAGAAGGCACATTCAAGTTGGCGGAAGTCTCACCCTGGCCAGCAGGAGCAACTTCTAGGTCCTCAGCAGAGACAGTGGCAACGCGGCCAGAGTCAGCATACAGAGTTTCGGCTCCGGAGGAAGTGTGAGTAGCCACATTTCCACCCAGGTTGAGGATCTTCTTCACAACCTCGGTATCCTCAGCAGTGATAGCGGGATCCTTGGCGGAGTTGGCGGGGTCGAAGAAGTGGATAACACCCTTTCCAGACTTAATGGCCAATGCATGAGCGGTAATGGCAATATCTTGAGCTTCCTGCACGGTCTCAGAGTGCAGGAATGTGAAGCCGCACTGGCGGATGGAGCTAATCACTGAGTAATCGGGGAACGGGGTGGGCTCCAGAGCGACATGAATGACAACGGGGAAGTTGGCAAGGCGATAGAGGTGAGGAACAGAGGAAATCAAGATTGATGAGCTGGTGACAACGGACACAGTCTCGCCTTTTTGCAGGGGGTGGAAAGCAGACAGCAGAGGGTCCTCGTTGTAGCGAATGGCTTGCACCTGATGACGAAGTTAGCTGAATGTCGCGTCCATTATTCCGCTATGTAGCAGTGCACCCACCTCGGGAGTACCCCTTGAGACGGCGCTTGCGGTCTTGTTTGCCTTCAAGGCCTTGAGGGACTTGGAGAACAATGAGTCCGTCCGCAAGGAAGGTTGGACGGAGAGGACAACGTCACTGGCCTGGTAGGCGATTCTCGCCACTTGGAATACACGTTAGCAATTGGTTTTCAGTTATATTATGGACAGATAGCTTACCTGCATCAGCAGCAGTTGTAATGGAGGCCATGGCGGGCAGATGCTGTGAGTTCACAGCTCAAGTGGGCTGAGAAATCACTCGCGGGATAGGGCTTGTCGGCGCCCGGCGATTTCCCACTTGACGTAAATTGTCTTATGAATGCAAGAAGGATAGAAGATTTGACACAATGCAATGTCCGTTCTCTCTGATCCAACAACCTATAAGGGGAAAAAAAAAGTTGACCGTGGGATTTCATCCCATCATCCAGTCAGTTCTCCGCCATCGGGGTTAGATCAGCAGCCTTCTGATTGGCGGACGATCACGACATCGTTGCAAGAATACATTGCAAACATTGCAAACATACTTTTTTGGGCCTAGTATGCGGGGGACCCGTGACCGGCTGCGAGCACGTCAGCGCCGGCTTTTGCTTTTTTTCTGGAATTCAGCCTGCAGCTCACCATTTATTGCCGGCGGTTTTTTGACTTTTGTATAGATCTAGATGTTTTGTTAGATTTGATATATGGTCAATTCGCTACATGTTTCCTCTGTATCTCCAGTTATCGACCACAGGAATGAATCTAACTTCTGCCTTTGCTCACCGCACGGCTACCAATAGTATAGCGGCAATTACCGATTCTCGGTCGAGAGGCACTTTTGAACACAGAACAATCAAGCTCGGGAATTAACGATTAACGTGACCGCTAGGTCCCTGAATTGCGTGATCGCGTAGACCCTAATCCGTAGTGAACTGGTATAACAACAGAAACTGGTTTCTGAAATAACCAAAAAAAAGATTATTTCCATTTTAATAAAAACAGTTGAGCCCGAGAAAAAGCCGAGTCCAATTGTGATTAAAGTAAAAAGAAAATTATGATCGACGCAGGGTTCGAACCTGCGATCTCCCGTGTGTAAGACGGGCGCCTTAACCACTGGGCCAGTCGATCAAGTTAAGATGACTAACAGTAATAGTGTCTCGAGATGGTACCACTCCCTCACTGATTTACAGGGCAGAGACATCAACATCCGCACTTTCATGTGTCCTTTGCAATGAAAAAGTTCATTTTTGAGTTGCGTTATTAAAGTCCGCCGAATTTACCTGTTCAAGTCCCACTGAGTTCCAATTTTTTATACTAAAATTGAGGTTTTGAGGTTTTGGGGTTTCGCTCTTTGAAATATATAATTGCTCAATTTGCGTGCATTCTGCATGTATGAGGGCCTGGCATTGATGCTTCACCATTTGAACACTTAGCGTAAACTAGTACTCGGTTCGCTCCAAAACTCCATTGATTCACCCACCCAGTAATTGCCTTACGCATAGGTATGATTGGATGTTTCTTATTCAACCCTAAGTGACGGTAAGTGAAAGAACTTCCGAGTTGACGTGGAGCTAGTGCACGGTTTACCGGAAGCCGATGGATTTTCTTGATAGAATGACTCAAAGTTATCATGACAAATGTGCACGAATAACCATTATCCTATTAAGTAGTAATGTACTATGTAAAAGAGTAGATTTTGAATTCAAAGAGACAAAAAGTTCAAGTTGCTTCGGAACAGCCGCAGGTGGGATTCTTACTAATTTCGGCACTCCCGCCAAAACACCTGGGCATCTATCTATCAATCTACGCCCCTTTCTCGTACAATGAGCAACCACTATTGCTCCAAGGCTCAAGCAATAGACAACGTGCGCGAGCTTGACCAGCCCAAGGCAATCGCAAAACATGCCGCTCTCAACTTTACCTATTGAGATCATCTGCATGATCGGAGAGCGTATCCCAACACAAGCTGGCGTCAAAGCGTTCATGATGAGCCATCGACTGGCTTATAGCCTGCCTCAGCTACGAGAAGCATTATACAATAGAACCAGAGAAAATCGGTTAAATTTTGTGCTGAGCTGGGCATGTCAGAAAAACAATCAAGACTTGGCTCTCGCGATGCTGCAGCTGGGGGCGACTAATAGATGCGACGACAGAGGTGAGTCCTGTGGACCTTTGATACTCGCCGTGGAAGAGGGAAACAAAGAGATAGTCAAGCTTCTCCTGAAGCATGACCCGAGTATCGTCCACGCGACAAGCGGATGTGGAGATAGAGCGCTCAAGATTGCAATTTCAAGAGGACATATCGAGGTTGTGAAGATTCTCCTTACTCAATCAATTATTGACCCATCCGAAAATCAACAAGACCTCGATGAGATCATGGGAGGTTCTTATCACCTTAAAAACAAAGAACCGCTCAATGAGGCTCTAGCTGGGGGAAACGAAGAGTTAGTGCGAATCTTAATGGAGGATGGGCGATTCAAGTTGGATCGTAATAGCTTGTCTGCAGCTTCAGAAGGAGGCAATGAAATTCTCGTCAAAATGTGTCTGCAAGGAGCATTCCACAGAGACCAGTACTGGGAAAAGTGCCCGCTCTCTTGCGCCGCATCCGAGGGACACGAGGGCATTATGAGACTGTTGTTGGACGATGGCAGACTGGATCCCAGCGAGAAAGACAGGTATGGCCGAACACCACTTCACTGTGCTGCATCTGGAGGACACGAGAACCTTGTCAGAATACTCCTCGACCGAGATGATGTCGACCCTGACGTGAAAGACATGAGCACGGTAACCCCACTCTCCGATGCTGCGAAGTGCGGTCATACGGGTGTCATGAAGCTACTACTAGGATCTGACAAGGTCGATCCAGATACCCGAGATAGTATGCGACGCACACCATTATCCCATGCAGCAGTGAACGGGGAGCCAGCAGCAGTGAGTTTCTTACTTGCGACAGGCAAAGTGGATCCGGAATCTAAGTGTTGTATGGGTCGAACGCCATTATCTTGGGCTGCCCACATTGGAGTCCGTGATAATTTCAAAATACTGCTGGAAACGCGACGTGTCGACCTCAATTCCAGGGATGAAGATGGAAGGACACCCCTATCCTTGGCTGCCGGAAGTTTGCATTATTCGAACAATTACAAGCACAACGGTACAGCAGAGGCATATCCCGATATCGCACAGGAATATCGCGATATCTGCCATCTTCTACAAGGGAGAACAGAGATGGCATTCCCTCCTGCCCAGGAGTCACGGCCACGGGGAACTTGTGGAGCGCCACCCAGGTATGACCCACTCGATATTATCGAGCAACTTCTCGCGTGCGACAAGGTCAATCTCGATGCCCCGGATCATAAGGGCCAGACACCGTTGATGTGGGCTGCACAAACACACCAGGTTGATGCGGTCAGGCTGCTCATGGCTACGGGGAAAGTGAATCCACAACGACGCGACAATGACGGCTGGACGGCGGAAACTCATGCTGAGAAGCGCCGCAAGCCAACAAGGCCTGCCTATGACACGACTGGCTGGGATGCCTGGAAAAACTCATTTGACGGATTATCATAGAGATAATGTGAAATGAACTAAACCATTGATTTTACGATGGCTACAGCCCGACCGAGAAGATAATCTAATTATGCCTATGTACAAGATCTGTTTAGCTCTTGTTTGACGTCTTTCTGAGCAACTCTCTTAAACCTCTGTTTGAAAAGGCTTTGAATAAATACAGGGAAAGTCACGGTTGCCTGTCTAGAAGCCTTTGTATTATATCCTTGATCCGGCTGCCAGTGGAATGTGTAACATCATAGGGCCCCACCCGAGCTCCGACCTCCGGGCTCTGTCAACTCTTGACAGCTCTGTCAGCTCTCGACCATTAAGATCTTCTTCTCCCCCATTTACGATGAAGCCCATTATTGGCCTCACAGCAGTTGCTGCACTTGTCTATCGAGCCTGGGCTCGCAAATCGCTCACCCCTCTTGGCTTGGTGGTCGCCGCGATCTCCGCGACCGCCCATGCCCTCCACCCGTGGTCAACACCGTTTTTGCTGCTCGCGATATTCTACTATGGCGGAACCAAGGCTACCAGGGTGAGATTGAAGAATTTTTCCAGCTCTTGGAGCTATATAGAGTATCTGAACACAGCTGACGACGCACGACACTAGGTAAAACACGATGTGAAAGCGCGCTTGACCCTTTCGGCGACCGGCACTGAAGGTGGCGAAGGACCGCGAAACCACATCCAGGTGCTGGCAAACTCGGGCGTTGCGATGATATTGAGCATTGTACACACAATGGTCCTAGCCAGATCGCCCGCGCAGTCGTGCTTCGGCCATAGCTCCGCAGATATTTTAATGGTGGGGGTGGTAGCGTGAGTGATCTGCGCTCTTTCAGCTCCATACACCAGCTTACAGGAACCTTTCTAGGAACTATGCCGCCACCGCTGCCGATACATTCTCTTCTGAACTGGGAATTCTCTCCAAATCGAGCCCTCGCCTTATTACATCCCTCACTCTCCGTCAAGTGCCGCCGGGTACCAATGGCGGCGTGACTGCCTGGGGTCTTGTTGCTGGCCTGTTGGGATCTTTCACAATTGCTTTGACATCTGGCATTTTTCTTCCATTTTGCGCCGAGTCGAGTATCCAGGACCGTCTAGTGTGGACGGTGGCTATCTCATTCTGGGGTCTGATGGGAAGTGTCTTGGACAGCGTGCTGGGCGGACTTTTACAAGCCAGTGTTGTGGATAAGAGGAGTGGCAAGGTTGTCGAAGGAAGTGGCGGCAGAAAGGTAAGTCGATTTTGGCCAATTACATGCGAGAAAGTTCTTACTTATTTCTTCTACAGGTCCTCATTCACCCGGGATCCACCAAAGGGGCGCCCACCATTGGCATCTCGGAGTCAGCCGAGTCAGCGGGAAGCGCCCGACTGCGCAAGACCGAGGCTGTTGTGGACACGGTAACTCTACAGGGAAATCAAGCCGGGCAAGCTCACGAAGGTCACGAGAGCCGGCGGATTGAAACCGGCCATGATTGGCTGGACAACAATGGAGTGAACACTCTTATGGCGGCTCTCATGAGCTTGGGGGCCATGTGTATAGCACAGTGGGGTTGGGGCGTGGATGTGCGTGAACTGTGGGTTTAGATTGGACTGTACAGAATCAGGACGGGATGCAGACGCGCATTCAAGGCGTTCTGGTACCTTGTGTCTGAGTACTTGGCAGTTTCTGCCACCCAGACACACTCATGAAAGTCACGATGTTCATAGCGTTTTTCCATTGGCTCAATTAGACGGCCTGGAAAGTCTAGAAGGCGTTGATATGAACCATGCCACAATAATACCATCCTGGAAAGGGCATAGCATGATGACCAAAAATTGACAAGGCCAGAGCACGCGAGCACGCGCATCTACTCGAAAGGAGTAAATGTACAACATACCGAACTAACCTTGGAACTCCATCCACAGGAACCCGTTCAGGGCATAGATCGTATCCCCGCCCCGATAGAGTTGCATTTTGCCTTGCTACTGTACATGCTATGCACGTAGGGCCACCACGTGCAGGGCAGACATTCTGACCTGGGTGCTTGCCAAGCGAGTATGGGAAGATGACATTTGATAAGGCATACTTCTAGAACCGAACTCCGGGGTTGCTGACAGCCTATCCGGCATCCCACGTGGGTGGATCCATGGTGATGATAGGGACAAGTCCCACTGCGTGGCCCCTGCACCGCGGCCCCGCCAAGAGCCGCCGTCGGACTACACCCAAATTGGGCGTGAGTTAACTATGGGTCATTACTATAAAGCCCGCCATCGCCCAGATTTGCCAAGGTCCGCCAAGGTCGCCAATTTTGCTTCTCAGCATCCAAGCCCGCATTTTTTACTCCTGGTTGTCTTGGCCGACCCTTCTATTGCGTGATTTTGCCCGCAAGCGACACCCCATTTGACCGCCACCAGACAGGTTACTTTGGCACTAGATACCTGCCAAGCTGGCCGTGAACGATGGCTGCGACGGCCAGTTTCGAGTCGTCTCTGCACGTGTGTTGGGGTGAGGGCCAGGTAGAATGGAAATTGACCCGTAAACGAGCTGGAAATTGCCCTGGGGCCACCGCGTGTCTCGCTCTCACCGAAGTATGTTCTATGCGATGTGATGGGGGCGATTTTGATCGAGATATCTTGCGTGTACATAAGACCCGAATTGTCTCTCCTGATTCCTAAAATCGTACTTTCCACCGTTGATCCCTGACTTGCCTGAAGTGGCTCTTTCCTCGTCAAAATGTATCTCCACGAGTATGATTACATCTTTGCTATTGGCACTCTGTTTGCCATGCTAGATGCCTTCAACAACGGTGCAAGTGAGTATAGAATTGGATCTTCGATATGATTTGGAAGGCTTCATACTGACTGATATAGACGATGTTGCCAACTCTTGGGCTACCAGTGTCTCCTCCCGATCCATCTCCTACAGACAGGCTATGGTCCTCGGCACCATCTTCGAATTCCTTGGCGCTGTCACTGTCGGTTCTCGTACTGCTGATACTATCAAGAACGGTATCATTCCTACATCTGCCTTCAAGGGCGATGCCGGTGTTCAGATGCTCGCCTTTACCTGTGCTCTGGCTGCTGCTTCGTCCTGGGTGATGTGGTGCACTCGCCACTCCGCTCACGTCTCATCTACCTACTCTCTTATTTCGGCTGTCGCTGGTGTTGGTGTTGCTACTGCTGGTGCCTCCCAGGTCCAGTGGGGATGGAACGGCGGAAAGGGTCTGGGTGCTATCTTCGCTGGTCTCGGAATGGCCCCTGTCATCTCCGGTTGCTTCGGTGCGATCATCTTCATGCTCATCAAGGTCATTGTCCACATGCGCAAGAATCCCGTTCCCTGGGCCGTCTTCAGCTCTCCCTTCTGGTTCCTCGTTGCTTCTACCATCTGTACCCTGTCCATTGTCTACAAGGGCTCCCCTAACCTTGGTCTGAGCAAGAAGCCCGCCTGGTACATTGCTGCTGTGACCCTGGGCACCGGTGGTGGTGTCTTCCTCCTGTCTGCTCTTTTCTTCCTTCCCTTCGTTCACGCTCGCGTTATCAAGAAGGATTACACCGTCAAGTGGTGGATGGTCATCTACGGTCCCCTCCTCTGGAAGCGCCCTGCTCCCGCCGACGGTGAGACAGCCAAGGTTCCCAACTACGCTGTTGTCCAGGATGAGGATGACTACGCCGTTTCCACCCACACCCACGGCTCCATCGACAAGGATGCCCAGACCACCTCCATTCCCACCGAGGACCACGAGAAGGGCCTCGTCGCCACCGAGACCAACCAACTCACCTACAAGGAGATCATGGCTCTGTCCGAGGCCAAGCACCACGCGAAGCTCCTTAAGGGCAAGGGTCCTCTGGGTTGGGCCCTGCGCTTCCTCCGCGACAACCCCATGGGCAACGGTGAGATCTACGAAATCCGCAATATTATCATCATGTTCAAGCGCATTCCCCCTAAGATCGTCGTCGGTCTCACCTACGGTGCTCACTACGATATTCACACTGCTCAGAGCGGCACTGCCGGTACTCCTGAGGGTGAGCGCATGAAGCGTGTCTACGATGCCGCCGAGAAGTACCCCAATGAGGTCGAGCACACCTACTCCTTCGTCCAGGTCTTGACTGCTTGCACTGCGTCCTTCGCTCACGGTGCCAACGATATCGGAAACTCCGTCGGCCCCTGGGCTGCTATTTACTCCGCCTGGTCGACCGGCGATCCCGTCTCTTCCAAGGCCGCCGTCCCCGTCTGGCAGCTCGCTGTTTTGGCTATTTGCATTTCCATCGGTCTCATCACCTACGGTTACAACATCATGAAGGGTAAGCCGCATCCTCCTCAAAAACCTAGCCCGAGCAATTACTAACTCATTATAGTCATGGGTAACAAGATCACCTACCACTCCCCTAGCCGTGGCTCCTCCATGGAACTCGGCGCTGCTATCACTGTCCTGGTCTTCTCGCAATTCTCCCTCCCCGTCTCCACATCCATGTGTATCACCGGTGCCACCGTCGGCGTCGGTCTGTGCAACGGTAGCCTGAAGGCAGTCAACTTCCAGCGTGTCGGTCTCCTGCTCCTTGCCTGGATCATGACCATCCCCATTGCCGGTACCATTGGTGGATGCCTTATGGGCCTGTTCCTCAATGCACCTCACTGGTCTTAAATAGTGTCTTTGGCATGATTGGAAAGGGTATAGCCTTAGTTTCTTTGCTTGTTTCATAGACTTTTTACGATAATCCTTGCACTTAATTGCACCATGCATATACGCATACACGTTATGAAAAGTTTTTAATCAATTGATCGGCTCTTTGTTTCAATGTACTTTGGAAATCACAAGTTTTCTGGGTCGTTACAACTTGTGGGTTTTTTGTATGTTGGTCAAGGGCAAAGCTCTGTTTCCACTTAGTTCAAAAGCTTATTTCTCGCCAGCCTACATCATGTATACTTGTTCAAATAGTAGTAAATCTTTTCATTTAACTTTACCTTTTACGCAGGGAATAGGCTTTTTAAATAAAGAAGATGATTCCTTTAGACCAAGTAAGGTATAACACTTCGCAAAGTCCTATTTGGATACGCTAGGCTAGTGTAAGTTTCCACCAAGAACCCTACCGTTTTCGGTAGGGTTCCCAAACGCGAAGACCTTGTTGGGGACATTGCAGAAATACAGCCGGTAGATATCCATATATAATAATATGGTCAATTCTTGATATACCGCTTGAACTGTCTTCCTGGTCTCCGATTCCTTGAAAGATAGGCACGTTTAGGCTAGGTACATGTATACCATATAATGTCTGGCAACTCTTGGATTTGTTTTTCCGCTTTAGTGTTCAACACTCGCCGCTTTTTGATCACCAAGTAGAATTTAGCTAGCTGCCGTGACCAGCTCAAATTTAATCTCGTACACTATTTAGTGCCAGCTGATGGACCCAGAAAACAATGGTTAATCCTGGGTCCCAGCCAGGTGTGGGAGCTGGCTGGGACCCAGGATTCTAGATTATACTATTTTTCAGCGCGAAATTAAAATTTCTGTCCTTTATTTGCCCCTTTTCAAAGAGATGTAGTGCGATTTAGAGAGGTAGGGGTTTAACCTAGGCTGAACCCTTAGGTGATAGTGTGTAGTTAAATAGGCATAAGTTTACATACATAAATCGCGGGTTCCAGCTGAGCGGGACCCAGGAAATCATGACTAATCCTGAGTCCCGCTCAGCGCTTATACACAAGTTTATATAAACTTATACCTAAATTATACAATATTATCTAACCCTAACCTCACTAAATTATACTAATTTTTCTGCTGGCAGAAAAAAGGCATCGTAATAGCTTATCTCTAATATTATAATGAATTAAGTTCTTTAGTCCTATTTATAATTCTTATATCCTATCCTATATTATTTATTGTAGAGGTGGAACGCATAACATAATGAATACAGTTGCGGCCTGAGGTGTCACGAATCCCTTGGGTGTAAGCAATAGCTTCTACATGAGATAGAGAGGGAGGAGGATCATCTACCCAATGCATTCCAGTTGCCACCGCATTCTTTAGTTCATGATGCCGTATTAAGTACATTCCACATGGCCTCAGTCGGTAAACCGTACGGCCTCATTTAGGATTGCTGCGTTCAAGATTGCCCGGCCTCACGGCCTCAACAAGGACACTTGCGATCTCCCCCAGGACGACCTATGCTACTTGCTGGTTGTGTGTGTGTTGTCCGTTGGTTGCTGCTGTCCAGTCTGCATTGTTAGACAGCCATCGAGCCATTCCCATCTCGATATATGTTAAATATCAGACCGAAATTTTTATCGCTTTTAGGCCTTTTCTATAGACAAAATATTCAAAAGGGGCGAATAAAACACTCTCACGCTAGTTAGTTAACTAACTAACAATACTTCGCTGTACAATTTTCACCGTATAGGCCCCCAGAAAATGTTTGACAAATTGAAGAGTAAGCTCCATCGCCATAAGAGCCAGGGCGAAAAAGATGAATCAAGAGAGCCTGTAAGTGCAATTTCCGAGCCTAGGCTCCACGGTGATACTAACCATCGCTATTCTAGGACGAACGAGAACTGGAAAAAGTGAATAAAGCTCCCGCTTTAGCACCAGCCCCTGCCCCAACTGCCCCGGCCAAGCAGTCCACCACTGAGATCAAAGAGAGCGCCACACAGTCCAAGACGCAACCACCCAAGAAGCCAGATGCCCCTGCAAAAGTTCGGTGGGAAATTGCTCTCCAGTAATTGCCCCCGGCTAAGCAAGAGAAACTGAAGAGCATGGGACTGGAAAGCTCAGCTCCAGCTCCGTTGAATCTGAGATCGATGACTTGGTGGGTCTCGTGAACAAGAAACAAGAGGAGGTGGAAAAGAAGTTCTGGCGTGTTTCCATCGGAGATGATGATATAGTTCTCCGAAACTACACCACAAAGATTGTTGGATGGCTAGAGAAGGCTGGAGATATTGCCATTCAATTCGCTCCGCGGGGGCAGATCCTAACAAATCACTCGATGAAGTCAGCTACGGAAGCCCTCTTATTGCGGCAATGAGAGATTCTGATGGTTATGAAGGTGCTATTTATCTCCTTGAGAATGGAGCAGATGTCAATCTCGCAGTCAGTGGCGACTATGGTAGCTCTCTTGTGATGGCAGCATCCACAGGCAACACTGGTATGGTCCACCTTGTCCTTGAAAAGGGGGCAGATGTCAACATGATAGTCAGTAGGAAGTATGGAAGCTCACTCGTGGCGGCAGCGTCGAGTGGTAATGTGTATACTGTTCAGAGTCTCCTCGAAAAGGGGGCAGATGTACACAAGCTCGTCAGTGGTGAGTATGGCAGTGCTCTGGCAGCAGCAGCATCTGCCAACTCAATCGAGATTGTCAAGTTGTTGCTTCAAGAAGGAGCAGATTTGAACACACCACTCGTGAATGCTCAGTAGGGCAGTGCCTTCACAGCAGCAGTAGCCACGTCTGAGGCTGAACTTGTCCGCTAACTTCTGGAGGCCGGAGCAATTGTGGATGTGCCACTTGAGAGCGGGCAATACGGCAGTGCACTATCAGCGGCGGCCGCGCATTGGAGCAGAGTCAAAATCACCAAAATCCTGCTCGAAGCAAGAGCCGACCCTAATATGCCACTCAAACACGGCGAATTTGGAAGTGCCCTTGCAGCAGCAGCAGCAGTCGAATCAAGTTTTGGTCATACGGAGAACATGCAGGCCTTACTGGAAGCACAGCGCTATCGCAGCCATATCTTCGAAATTCAATATGGGTGACTCGATTCGCTTCATGATTAATAATGGAGCGGATGTCAACAAGCTGCTGGCCGGAAAGCACGCCAGTGCCCTGATGGTGGCGATATATGCAGAAGAAGAAGACAATATCGCAGCCTTGCTGGAAGGAGGTGCAAATCCCAACCTGCCGCTGACGGGTGAGATGGCGCTATACGGTAGTCCTCTCACCATGGCTACGCTATCTGGGAGAACTCAGGTCATGCGAAGAGTGATTGAAGCTGGAGCGGACGTGAATTCCAGCCCCGTTGGAAAGTATGGAAGCGCGTTGATTGCTGCGGCTTACATCGGAGAAAAGGACTGCGTTGAATGCCTGATTGATGCCGGAGCGAATGTCAATCTCCAAGTCGAGAACGCACCCTTTGCCTCCGCTCTGCAAGCTGCAAAGACGCCGATGTTGCGAGAGGACTATGTCGTGATCCGCGGTAAAGATGACAAAGAATACATAGAGGCTTGTTTAGAGACTCTACCGGAGAAAAAGGCTGAGGTGGTACGTTTACTTGAGCAGGACGAGGCAACGGCTTGAATGTGGTCATTTACCGTTGAGAAAGTAGGCTGATGATCAGATGGTCATATGCTGTGAGCTAGAGTTCAGTGAAACTAGTACCTGAAATTTGAGATTGTCTTATTTTTGACCTGTTTCCGTTTTCCTGCTGGCAGAAATATTTTCCTGAAAAACCAATATCCAGTGTCGCGAGAAAATTCCGGTCAGCACAAGCTCGCACGTGGTGCATAGCACAGTGATTTAAGGCTCATATGTCCTTTTGTCTAATTTGGAACCTTACGATAGCCATTGACCTGGTTATTGCCCAAGAATCGGGTGTTTGTTAATGCTATTTCTATAATAATCTGTGTGAAGGTTCGCATGTATGATATTTATTAGCGGCGAATATGAATTGATTAATCGTCAAGCTATACCATACTACTTTAATAGTAAATGCAAAGACATGATTATACTGAACAGCATTCATGGCACAAGCACCTGGGTAGGAACGAGGTGTCTATATTGAAATATTTTCGTTGCAGCTAGCCAAATATGTTGTCGATGTGTAAATTATCAGTTCCTGCCTTACTGAAAACTCCTAATATGGAGAAGATTTCTCCCTCTTGGATATATTATGGAAAAGATTGTGGCAATCTCTCGCAAAAGCATAATCTTCCCACCTGGCGTCGCGTGTCCCCCGCCACAGACTAAGCTCTACCCAATAAGCCCCAACCTTGAACTCCAATCTAAAATAACCCTGCCACCGCCCCAATGTGAGTTCTAGTGGAGGGGGAAACGTAAAGTTGGGTAAAGGTCCACGGTCTTAGACTTGCCTTTTAGATTATATGTGAGTCTCTCGGCTTCCACAGTTCGAGATGCGGTCAAAGAAAAATCTCAAGGTGCCAAAAGTCACTGACTGGAATACCTTCGTCCGTGCACCCCCCCCCCCCCCCGGCCTAGATCCTATATATCAGAAGGGATATAAGCCCTCGACCTAAGAGAAAGTGGGCTGTGTAGGAAATAACTTTGAAAAGTACCACTCTTCTAGCCCTCGATCCGAATAGTAACAAAATTTTCTAGATTTTCCTAGCAGGTTGGTTGTTTACCTGGACCTTGTTTTGGCCCGGTGCGTGCTCTCCACGTTGGCGGGCCGTAGGCGTAACTCGCCGCCTCCTGTGGTCTTGGGTACTAGTCCCGATCAGGGTGGAAGCACGAACTAATGACGTTCGCATTATATGCGGGCACAGATGCTCCTTCCTTCCATCATCCTTCCTTCCATCATTCAGAGTCGAGAAAGGCCGTGTAAATGTCAGTGTAAATGTCATTGGTAAACTCCTCTCTCCTGTCCCCATGTTTGAAAACTCTTCCGCGTTATAGTCATGCCCTCTCTATTTTCTGACACCGTTGAAAGTGCTCCTCGATTCAGCGCCATGTCGAACCCAGACTCCGCTATCGCTGAACCCTCTTCGTTAATGGCGAATCTCCCTCTTGGATATGTTATGCGGAGCTTTACAACTTTCAAACAACTGCAGATAGACACCTCGAACATCCTGAAGGTGCTCCAAGACAACGAAGAAAATGGAAACCAGTACCTTGTTCTGCTCGGACTCTCCAAGCGTGGCATCGAAAGACTCGAGAATCAACGCTTATACGGCTTGGACTATCGCTTTCAATGGGAGGGAACTGTTGGACTCATCAAAGTGGTCCCATCGCATGCACACGACGCCACTACCGATCAAGTCACTCGGACCATCGATGAGTACTTATTGGCGATGGGAATCCGATCGGTCGATAGAAAATGGGCTATGACAACAACCTACAAGCCTACCGCCAGCAAGGGCAAGCAGGCTGACCAATGTTTCATCCCGCCGTGCCGCCGTGCCTCCCCTGGACAACCTGTCGGCTGGCCAACATTCGTGATTGAAACGGGTGTTTCAGAGTCTCTTCCGCGGCTCCGCGAAGATGCCCAATGGTGGTTCAATAACTCCGGTGGAGAAGTTCGGATGGTGTTGGTTATTAGTATCAAGCAAACCAAAGTCGAGTTTGAGCTTTGGCAGTTAGCCCCGCCAAATTCACCCCACCTTCTTACGCGAGTCTACATCGACTCTCTACGCCGGCGACATCTACCGCCTCTTATTCAGCAGGCTACAGGTATCCAACAGATGTACTCTCACCATGAGGTCGATGTCACCTCAAGTGGCGTTGCAGGTGCCCCTCGAGTTGACAATGCCCCTATGGTGCTTCCATTCGAGGCTCTTTATAACCGGCCACCAAGAGTCACGGAGGGTGACTTGGTGCTTAGCGATCAAGACTTTAAAGACTTTGTGGACACCATTTTGTGATCCTCGCTGTATTGTTGATACCCTACATATCCATACTCTCTTGCTAGTATGTCACGACAGCCCGACTTCATGATATCAATATCATCTGGTTTTCAAAATTCCCCGACATTTCTCTGGAGAGCTTCCCAATTGTAATGGTAGCGACTTTTCCGAGTTGATGTAGGTTGTTTTAGGTTCTGTCACAGAAAGATTCAGGGCAATTTGAAAGCCGAAAAAGGTCCATAGATATAATTAAGCGCATCTGAATTGAACTTGATGCTCTCGGTCAAGCCAGTCGGATAAAACAGGCCTGTTTTGCACCCGGCATGAATGGGCATTGCCGGCGCTTAGTTTCTCAACACAGGTTTCCCGCCGCGGTGTTCCGATGCGGTTCCAGTATACCATGCTCAACAGCCGGTATTTGACATCTGTTTCAACACGGAGAGAAGTGGGTCTGATTATTTTGTGTGGCCCTGAATGCATTGCACAATTGAGTAACTCGAACTCAACAATCCCCCAACGTGATTATCTTCACCCGACCTGACAAAGAGGTCAGTCCAAACTGTGAAATGGGTTCTGAATTTCAGAAGATAAGTTCAGCCATACGGCAACTGTATTCTCATTTCGTTATAATCAAATAATACAGTACCCCCTAAGTGTTTACGATGCCACCCCCCACCTTCCCCCCAGATTTGTCGGATCTACATCGCTTCGTCCTCTCCGCGAAAACTTGACAAGGAAATATCTTGAAGTCTCTCCCATCATCACCAGCGAGAGTGAAAGATGTGACGCATAGGACTGACCACTGATATATAGACCTAAATGGAAGAGCCTGACTAACCCGATTGGGACTAGCGAGCGATTGTACGCTGAGCTCGCAGCGCTTAACACTTGGTTTCTTCCTCAGTTTCGTACCTTCGTCGAATACTAAGTGCTCCCTGAAGTCTAGATGATTCGCTACAGAGCGCAAAACCTTGATATCCAGCGAATTGGCTGAAGAAAACACGCGCGAGAATGACAGTGGCGTCGTCTCGCCTAGTAGTTTGCTTGCCAAGCGCAAGGATTCGAGATCTCGATTTGGCAAAAAATGATGCGACCAACAATAAAATCTCAGCAGGTAATTGAAGAAGCCCGGGACTTTGTACTGTCAATGGCGGCCGACGTTCAGGGCTTTGTGCGGCCATTGTAAGATCGTTTTTTGGTGGAGGGAGTGAAAATGATAGATGCGCGGCGTGCGGGCGCGGATAAATGCTCTCTTCAATAGACCTTTTGAACCTCAGGTATATACCATGCCACTCGGCGTTCCATACGAAAACTTGGAAGTATCCACTTCAATAATACATGGATCCGTATTGAATCAGGGATTCGGGGTCTCTTAGATTACCGAGATCTGTCGGGCCAAAGGATTTCCGTACATACCAACTAGTGCTGAGGGAACCAATCGAACGAGTTGATCGAAGAACTATCTTGGAGATTGCTGTTGAGAGCTTCCCGGTAGTCGGAAAGGCTAGTACTGCGTGTTACAACGCAGGTGTGAAGTATTCACAGACGACGTAGACACAAAAAAAAAGAAATGACCAGACTGGGGCTCGATCCCAGGACCTTATCGGTGTTAACGATACATGCATGATAACTCGAGGGTGACTGTGAAAAGGCCACGGTTGTGCGTGGCGTTGTGTCACGAAACCGTGGCATTGCCTGTCGAAAACCATGGTATTTCCACCGTGGACGGACGAGGACGGCGGCCCCCACCTCAATAGCGCTCAGAAGCTTTACCCAATCAGATCTACTTCCTTGATGTTGCCTGTTAAAACATCAATTGCCTAGCGGCGGCTTCATCATGGGTCGTGGAAGATATAAAGCGCCTAGTCACTCAGGGCTACTCGTTCTTTGAGGATTTTTTTCCTTAAGTGACTGCCCACAATGCCGCCTAAGCAAGAATCTAAGCAGAAAAGGGACTGGGAAGCTTTCTTCCGCGCACCAGAGAGGGAACTCAAAGAGGGCTGGGTACGATCGACCCGGCGGAAAGTGGAAGACGTGAAGAAGCTTTTTCAAGGGTTCATTCCCCTTCGGTCCCTGTCCTATATTGTTCCCTACGTCTATAGCTGGATTGAAGAACTGCCTGTCACGGACTGGATGTTCTGGCTCCGCGATGAAAACTTCGGCTTGAAGATGATTGAAGGTTTCCTGATATGGTACCTCGATGAGCACAATCTTAAGAAAAGGCAGGCTTTCTTGACCACCGCGAGATACTTCGCGATGTTCTGTAACGAAGAGAGAGGCAAAGAGGCCCCCTATACGCTTAAACAGAAAGTAAAGACGGTAGGGTTTTGAACTGTCGGATCCTGGGTCTCTTGCTGATTGAAATAGCTCGTGGGCGTCACTTTGTCCGATGAATACGAGCTTGAAAGGGCGGGGAGTGAGCAGCTACCGTTTAGCATCGATGATGTACTTTTTACGACGTATCATCTGCTCGTCTGGTGTCCCATCACCTTTCCTATAATGCGGAGTATCTTTCAATTAAATACGCTTAGGAAGATGATGACATTAATAACTGCCCGCCCTGGAACTTTGATTGAATCCTCAGGCTACCTGCACGGGAATGATGCTTTGAAATGTATGGTGTTCTCCAAAAGTGGTCTATGCTAACGAGCGCCCCTCATGAAATGATCGGCATGCGCGGGGCTTTCCGTCGGCCCGAATTTAATCCTGACGTGAGTCATTATCTTACGTGCTTTGAACGGTCGCTAATTTATACTCTGGCGGCTTCGGCCATCTATAACGTCGGTCTGATTTGCTAAACATCACATCACGAATCATGTTAAGTGTTAATGCAGGGAGCCTCAGCGCCACTTCCAGGAGAGATACGTGGTGCACAGCGAGCAAGAGGGTTGATTACCACGAGTGAAAGACCTGCTCTCTATGCTCATCCCTGCTTAACCCTCCGCATAGTGAATGGATAGAATCATTTTGACAGAAGGCTCGGGGATGCTGAACATTGGGTAATGCACGTGACTCAGCGGTCTAGAACTTCTTGGGAGCAGCGTGGCTCCCTAAAGAGCTACGGATCTCAAGAATTGTAGTAAACGTTCTCTTCTACCACGCCAGAACATGGCTCCACGCTTGGGCGCTTTGGAAGCTGCCTTTAGGACAATTTCACATCTCTCTCCAAGATCATTTGTTAGGCTACCGATGGAAATGCCCATCGATGAGGAGACTCTACCTCACTATGACCCCGTACACATTGGAGATGTCTTCGATAGTAGGTATAGGTCACCGGCAAGCTTGGTTTTGATGCCTACTCGACAAGTTGGTTATGTCAGGATATTCAGTATGTGCTTATTGAAGTCAAGATATCAATGCCTCTAACCTGGCCAAGAAGTCAAAGGCATGTCTTCACAATAAGCTCTGATTGCAATGCTCAGAGGATTAACGCATTTCATCCCAGCTTTGCGGTTAATTACAATGCCACATATAGTTGCTTCCGCCGCCTTCTTCTTCTTGAGTTCACCTTTTAAAACTGGATAGGAGAATGGAATGAGGAGCCGTGGATGGAGTCCTTACGATCGCATTGTCGCACAACTGCCCAATAAATCTCCAGTAAGCGGCATCGAAATTATTCAAGCTGGCGTGGCATCTATGATAACCTTTATCAGGGGACCAGAAGATGCAAGCAGAATAACAAATGAGTCAACGTGATGTAATGATGCATCGCTGGAACAGCATAATTAGTGCATTAAACACGGCTTTGTATGAGATATAGTTCTTCCGAGCCAATATCAGCAACGACCAAATACAAACGTGGCTAACGAAGAGCAAGCTATCCTGGCATTGTGCTGACCTGTTTCTTTTTATTTCAAATTTTGGAGATGCCACGACACCGGAAAGTATGCTCGGATACTCTTGAATAGCTTTTACACTTGGTGTAAGGAGGCTTGTGCGCCCACGAAGCCTAAGAAAATAAGCGAAAAGATGAGAATCGCGGCTATTCTGAATATTGGTACCTCACGTAGAACCCGAACCTACGTTAGGTTAGGTTGGGCTTTGATTCTAGGAATAGGTTTTGGCGTAGTCTACTCACAATCGATATAGGAAGTTTGTATCGTCGCCACGTGGCCCGCTCAGTCCAATATACGAAGGTTCGCTATCAAGGCTAGTTATAGTCTTCGCTATGTGTATAGTACGTCTCGAAACTCTGAGGTTTTACAGTAGTTCCGAAAATGGGTCACCACCTACTCTCTTCATTATTTTTCTTACCGGAGCTCCTAGGACCACTAGTCTGTACTTAGAAAATACACCGGAACATACATCAATATTTCCATATGTTACAAATACGGAGAGATATAGGATAAGTTAAATATCTCGTGTTTCAGAAATGTATGGATGATCTATGCTAGCTAGAATCTCACTATAGGCTATTAATATAATAGAAATGCAGACCCTTCAAACACTAAAGCAGTCACTTATCACGTCACCATAGAGTTACGCTCCAATTTCACTTCACTTCATAGAGTCCATTGTAATGGTTTCTGATTTAAGAGCCTCTCCCATTTTTAGGCACGTATCCAAGACCCCCTTTGTTCTCGAAACCCCTTCTTTCAATAATAGTCCACCACGTCCACAGAAAAGAGCTAGAAAGAAACGATATAAAGTCACAAAGAACGATAATACCGAAGAACTGCAAGCTAGCACATATTCTGAGTGTCAGCTAGCGATAATCCATCAAAATATTCGAGTCGTCCGATCGGCTGCTGTAGGGAAAACATTTCCCTCCTCGTCTTGCGCTTTCCCAGTTCCACTGTCATAAACCGGAATCAATCCATCAGGAACAGAGGGGCAGAGCTCCTGCATGTATCTGAATGTCAAAGCAGTATACAGATTCCACAAGGAAAAAATTTCCACCCGCATATAGCCGGTATAGCGCGGCTCATACCGATTCTCAGGATACCGCCCATCGATCATACCAATGAATCCCCAAGGTTGACTAGGCTTCTTAGTCCTTCTTCCCTTGACCCAGGGCTGGGGATCGGGACTGGCAACGATTGACTTCAGTGATCGCTCATCAATAAGGAGGCAGCCTTCGAATCGACCGGTCCCTCGGCCTTTGCTTGCGCGAAGGTACTCAGAAAAATGTTGGCGAACTTGCTCGGTACTTGCTCCATCCCAAAACTGTTTGTCTGAGAAAATGACGTCCTTATGCGTTTCCTTCACCAATCGTTCTGCGTCTGCATCTGGCTCTGGATCCTCGGGTTCCTTGTATTGAATTTCGGCGAGAAAATCAGAGTCGATAGAGTAATTTATGACTTTAGCCAGTTTATCCATAGCGATAGGCCAGAGCTCATCTGATTCGGCGGTGTAGACTGTTCGGTATATGATGTAGCCCCAGGGGAATTTAGAGTCCACCGAGGGGTACAGAAATCTTGTTGTGCGCCGCTTAGTCTGTTTAATCCAGGGAGCTTTAAGCCAATTATTTGAGTAGTGGCCTATGAACTCAGGGTGTGACCATCGCTCCGACCATAAAGGGTGATGGTAGAAAGAGTTGTCATCTTGTTCCGTCACCAATTTGTTGATTTCAGCTAGATCGCGAGTTAGCAGGGAAGAAGCAGGGGTGTCGGAAGTCATATTTGGATAGTGAAAGACCACAAAGTATCCGAAGAGCAACAACAACAAGAGGTAAAAGAGTATGTACAGATCCATCCGGAGTCTGAGGGGGCAATTAAGGACCTTTCTACCCTGGTGGAGAGACCCTGAGAACTTAGGTGGGAATGTCTCGATATTTATCTGGCTCGGGATCGATTAGCGTGACGCCAATCTTGGCAATCCAAGTTAGCCAAAGTTTGTGCTCTAACTTTGGTATTGATGAAACCACGGAAAAGACCGACTATGAAATTCTGTGCCCGATGTAACTTGGTGACCTGCTAAAGGAGTAAAGAATCACGAATGGAAGGGCCCGCTGCACATTAACATGTCATGAAACACTCTGAAGGAGTGACTTTCTTCCCGCAAGGTTCCCTTAAAATATCCACTCGCTTAGTCTGGCTAGTGCCGGAATGTCTTAGTTCCTTGGTAATTCGGTGAACAGGAGCTTTGGAGAATTGATTTGATTACACGCATAGCGAGATTTCCTCCATTTCTCTCCCCTATTGTCCTATGAATAGCACATGTATCTATCCCTTGACTATTAACTCACTGGTGGATCACCTTAAATAATCATTACCAAACGCGTAACATGATTCCCAATCCACCCGGCCACCCAACTAGATTTACGCGTCCTAACGCGTCTGTCCTACTTCCTACCAGACGTTATGCCACCAAATCGCTCCCGATCAAGCCGAGATTCTGCTGAGCAGGAAGGCCGCCTTTTATTAGCTATATAAGCTATAGAAAAGGAAGAAAATCAGCTTTATTCGAGTCGCAGCGCGCTAATTGAACGTTCCGCGTCCTACGCTCGCTGATCGTATTAATGGCCACCAAAATCGCTCTGAAAGACACGCCAACAACCATAAACTGACCCAAATCGATGAGAATTCGCTCAAACAGTGGATCCTCTCTATGGATGAACGTGGAGCATCGCCGCGACCAACTACTGTCCAAGAAATGGCCGATGTCCTACTTTTAGCGCAAGTTCTGACCAGGTTGGTAAGAACTGGGTCTCAAACTTCATTCGACGCACTCCGCAGCTTGAGTCTCGCTTTTCACGATGATACGACTATCAGAGAACAAAACAAGAGGATCCAAAGGTTATTCAAGATTGGTTTAAGCTTGCCAAGCGTGTTATAACAACATGCGCATCCTACCAGAGGATATCTACAACTTTGACGAGACTGGCTTCGCGATAGGCCTTACAGCGACCGCAAAGGTTATTACCCGAGCAGAATACTACGTAGTGGGCGACTACAATTGAGCCAGTTAGCTCTTCTGCGTGGGCTCTTCCGCTAATAATTATATTCCAGGGTAAATTTTATATCAAATCATAGTTTGATGACCTTCCACGTGACTGGCGCTTTGAAGTAAGCGCAAATGGATAGACGACCGACGAGATTGGCCTTCGATGGCTTCAAAGCAATTCATTCCGTCAATAAATAGCCGTACGTAAGGCCGATAGCGACTACTAGGTTTTAATAGGAATCCTTTAACTCGACATTTCGACCAAATTTGCTCAAAAAACGAGATAATACCTATTGAAATGGGGATGGCTCGATGGCTGTCTGGCAACGCAGACTGGGCAACAACAACCAATAGATAGCACACCAACAACCAACACGTAGTGTGGGTTGTCCTAGTGGAGATCATAAGTGTCCTTGGTGAGGCCGCGAGGTCGTACGGGTTGGGTCGTGGAACCGTACGAGCAATCCTGAACGCAGCAAACCTAAATGAGGCCGTACGGTTTTCCGACTGAGGCCATATGGAATGTACTTAATACGACATCATGAATTAAAGAATGTGGTGACTACTGGAATGAATTGGGTAGATACTGTAGCCCTCTCCTTTCTCCTATAGAAGCTATTACTTACACCTAAGATATTCGTGACACCTTAGGCCGTAACTATACTTATTATGTTATATGTTCCACCACTACATACTACCCCCCTTTATAAATTAACCGTCCCTTAGTTAATCGGGACTCTCACCATTTCCACCGCAAGTACTAACACTTTAAGAACCACCGCCACTATTAGCCTCTAGCTAAGTAACTTCTGGCTATAGGGGGCTAGTGGGCAGCCCGGATTTATTGCGGTAAAAGAAAGAATCCTTACCGAATACCTACTTCTCGGCCTTTTTTATCTCTAGGAATAGGCCGGCGTACGTCTGCTACGTATATCTTCTCTATAAGGCAATATAGGCGGTTACAGCGACTTTATCTTGCCCGAATAGGATGTCTAGCTCGGTCGAAACACTAGGATCAGTCTATCGAGCACGGCTAACTAAGCAGTCAGAGATTAAACCCTCACTATAGAACCGTAGTACCGTAGGGAATATATACTATAGGTGCCTATACTTACTACTAGTGAACCCTAAAGGCGTTTTAGTAGCTTAAATAAGGTCTCTATACGCTACGGATACTTCCTCCCACGTGCCAGATTCCGGAGTATCTAAAGTTAAATAATTATCTTTGATACGGATATATCATAATAAATTATATCTCCGTCTCTTAGTTACGGGGCCAGTCGACCTATAGGGTAGGGTTAGCAAACTGATTCGGATATCACTAGTATAGATCTCCTTAGTCCAGTCTATGCTATACTTTGCGATATCCTTTCTAGTCCAGTTCTTATTATCGATTTTCTGAACGTAGCTATCTATAGTCTTTATCCTATTATGTACACTTGCTCATCACTCACAAATATAGCGATATATGCTATATAGTAACAAGTAGAAAGAACAGACCTTTCACTCTCTTCAAATATTCTACTATCCCTTTCTATCTGCTTAGAAAGACCTTCTGCTTAGTCCTTTGTTTGAGGATTGTGGATTGTGCTCATTTAGAGTGCATAAGCCCTTTGCACTCTATCTTATTCTTTTCTATCTTTATCCGATCAACCCTTCCTTGGTCGGATAGTCAACGGTCCGTGGTGGGGAAGCATCAGCAAAAGCGTACCCCGCGCCACGAAAAGCTTCGTTGTATCCGCCTCCCTCCGCGGCCGACAGGTATCCATATCGCTAGCACCAGCGTTGGCTTCATCCTCCGTTTCTGTCTTAATAACAGATATATATAGCTCTGCAGTCAGAGCGGTAAGGTCACTTCCTCTACCGGTCGCGTAACAATATCCATCCTGGTCTAGTTACAGCTCGCACTCTAAGGGTCTCTCGCACTAGAGGCTGTAAACACTTCCGGTGAAGCCCTATACAAAGTAAACCCGCTTACGCGAAGGAGAAAGACCCCCGACCGTGGCCCTTCGTAGGTAGTGAAGTTGCGTACGTAGTAAGAGCGCCTACGCGAAATAGAAGATAGCGAAAACCGTGGCTCTTCGTACGTAGTGAAATCGCGTAGGTAGCAGATCGTGTACGTAGGGATACCTACGCGAAATAGAATATAGCGAAAACCGCGGCCCTGTGTGGGTAGTGAAGCTCTCGTACAAAAGAGTGCCTACCCAGAGTAGAAGGGAGCGAAAACTGTGGCCCCGCGTGGGCAGTGAGGCTCCCTTACGAATTAAGAGTGTCTACGCGAAATAGGAGAGGGCAAAAATGAGGATTTTAATGAGCCTAGCATTTTTAGAAGGGCATCAGAGATCGTCAGTGGTCTAAATAGTATAAGCGATAACTCTTATAGCGAGCTAATTAGGCTATTCTCAGGGCTTCAAGGGTTTATAATGGCTCTTTTAGCCAGAGTCGCGACTATTTCACGGGGTGTTGATGCCAATACGTTATTGTAGACGACATTCTCTAACGATGAATGTCGGCGTGACACTTTCAGCAACAATCACTAAGGCGGCTTGGTGAGATATTTGTGAGGCTCATTTTCTGCGCCTGGAGAGAAGGAATTCAAGCTCATTGTAATCCTTGAGTTGAAGTCTTTCCAATGTCTGCAGAGTTTTTCAGCATCGTCGAAAGATGAATCGTTAACAATTACACCGGTAATCACTCACAGAATAGTTGACAGTTTTTCACTGGCAAGAAGTATAAATGTGCAGTAAATAACAAATACAGGATAAACCCGTTTTCCGGCCACCACAGTGGGTTTCACGGCGACGATTGACAAAGAATGTATGGCCTTCTTTGAAGATAATGAAACCGTGCTTGCCTCACAATGCCTCGAAAATGGGTGTTCCATTACCCTGGCCTGTGTCATGATAGGCCTGTACGACACTGCGGACGCAGGATCTGTCGAATCAATCGCGGAATCGTGAATGGCCACGGTTTTAAAGCACCTTTGAGACTGTCTTTTCTGATCTTACGCCCATATTACCGGCCTACGAGGAATCTGTTTTTTTTTTTCAGGTTGACATTGTCTACCGTTATTATGTCGGCAAATGGTCTTGAGGTTTCACAGCAGTTACAGGCAGCCTTGATAGGTTCTGTTAGAATCCAAAGCTTCCATCAGCTTTTCTTTGATGATATCGATGTTCTTGGGGCGCGAGCTCTCCGGCAAACTAGAGTTGATCAGCTCATCTATTGCTTTGAACATGAAGGTTGCCGACGACTTGACCCTCTTACGTGGATTCCTTGTGAAATCTCCTCACTTGAACTCAAACCACTACTGACAGAAGCTTTGGTTATCGGTCAACCAAAAGAACTTATCTTACCGAACAGCTGGAGACTACATTGTTTCCAGGGCCAACACCGAATTGCCGCTGCACAAAGTTGGCTAGCACTGGGTGATTTATGGTGGAATTTTAATCTCTATGATTCGCAGAAGCTTAATGGCGAATGTCGCCGCAGACTTCGAGAGCGTGATGCATGCATATAAAACTTTGGCGATGGGGAAATATTTCGCAACGTTCGGTATTCGGTATTATTAGCAACGCGGAGATACAGAAGCTGCACGAGAATGGCCGGGGAGATGGTCACCAACTAAATGCCAAGAGTTCAATCGAATATACGCGCCAAAGAACAATGCAGACGAATATCGCTTTCTTGGAGAAAAGTTAGACCAAGTCCTAGCTTTCCCAGCTCTATGGACCGCATGGTATATGGGTACACACTTGCCCAGCCTTAGATGTCCAGAGGTAAAAGTCTCCCGGTCCCTAATAACACACTTAATTTACTTGCATAGGAGCTTGCAGAGTCTTTGTCCGCAATATATGAAGTATGGCAGTCTCTCACATGTCAAAATCCTGACTATCTTGACCCACGCACTCTAGAAAATCTCGAGGGGCGCTGCCCTCGCTTGTCAACAGCGGATCGTCGATATATCGTGCAAATCTTTGAAGATGGCACTACATTCCCATTGGTCCATGATTTAGCCTTACGACTTCAGATTTAGTAGGCTGTGTTGGATTTTCTAAGGGTCATACCTTCTTTGCGTATATTCCTTGAGAACACTAAGTATCTTAGGGTCATGACGGACGTTATCAAACGTGTCCTACCACTGAGATATAAGGGCACCATTCGCTAAGTAATGCTGAGATATTATATTCATCCCAAAAATTCTGAGTCCGAGATTCAAGTCTCAGGGAATGACTTTGCTAAGCAAACGGCATCGAAAGAGTACGGGTTTTGGTCGGCGTACCGCCAGTTATTTCTATTTGCCATGCGTCATTTCTTTGGTCTGACCAATTCTCGCCCGCTTGGATTCAAGAATTTGTCTTATCCCTCCTAGTTTGATCGCTCGGAACTCTGGCGACAATTCGGCATACTCGCTACCAAAGTCGGATTCGCCCTACCAGCGCTCAAAAATGCTCGCTCAGGGTCTACCACGGAGTTTGTTGCGATTCGCCCACTCTTGACTCGCCTTCGCCCTCCAGAGCTTTTCTCGTACGAAGAGTCAACTATAAATGAATGTAGTAGCCAAATCGCCTCCATCCTCGGGAAGATAAGCCCGCGTAGTATCACAAGTGTCACGCCGGTTCAAAGTTGGGACAAGATCGAAGACTGGTCTCTCGAGGAACGCTGCGGTATGACAAACACGCAGACGTTTTTTTCTGATCAAAGGTACTTATTCCTTCATAATGTCTATTCGAATGATGAGCCCGCTTGTGAAAATATGACATCGTTTGCTGTCAAACGAGATCTTTTCAAATCATTTTTTCCCGAATTTAGTGAGGATCAAGATATGTAACAAGCGCTAGAGGAAGGGAACTGCATAAGTGATGAACCGAGACAAGGAATGACAATCTCGCCAAATTTTGCTGAGCAGTCAGCAAGTCATGGCCTCAGCCAGGGCCCCCAAGCTTTTGTACCTGAGCCGAATATAACTTAGCCATACAGTCAAACTCAGGTGATATGCACGAATGTACCAGACGCAATCATGTCTCAACCTCATAGCCAAACTTAAGTGACCCGCAGATGTGAGGTGCCTGAGCCGACGATACCTTAGCCCTCCGTCCAAATCCAACCCATACAGTCCGATGTCGAACGCCAATACATCGAGCCTGATATCGCGAATCTTGAGTGGCAGTCGCCTGAGGCTTGCTGTTTCAAAATTCACATAAATGCCGACAATTTTTACGCCAGTTATAAACCTTATCTCGAGAGCCTTGACGGTGTTCTTTTCTTCGATGTCACGACTAAAGAAGTTTTTTGTCTGCGTCGAGCAGGATTTCATCAGCTACCAGATTTGATTAAGAAGATTGAGAAGCGCTGGTTTGCGAAAGTGGACGATACACTTATTCTGAAAACCCTCAATGCTAATGAGGCGCTCACGCAGTGTGAACGCGGGAAGTGTATTATCTTTCATGGCACGACTAAGTTCAAATCTTGCTTGGAACCGGACACCACTACTAAGGCGATAGTCTTACCGTCCTTTGACCCTGCTGCCAACAAGTGGAGTTTATTGAAAACGAAGCTCTAGGCCCAATTGCCACAAGCTAACAACAGCTGGTATCATTACGAGGCAAATGGTTGAAGCATCCTACGAGGTAGCTAATTGAATCTTCGACTTCGCCAGTCGGTCCCGTCTTAAACCTTGGTACTCATACTCTTGACGCCCTAGGTTGACGTGGGATTGCATCATGCCTAGGTAGCCTATTTTGAAGCCGTTTTGTGACTAGACATCAAATTCGTCGCCACTAGTCCAGGGCGGTCGGCCTAGCTTAATATACAGAGTTCGTGACCTCAGCCGCACATGCTTATGCAAGATAATTCTCCGAGGCGGCCGCGTCGATATCCTCTTTCTAAAAATTCTTGTAAACGCAATTGCAAGATTGGCGATGTTAGTCAAGGCATTGATCGGTTACAGTAAACGAATGTCAACTCTAGACGTTTTAGCCTTTAAGCCTGAACTCTCTCTGTTCCGTGAGTTCAACCCATTCTGAAACATAACGGTCTGGAAAACCAATGATCTTGGAAAAACCGTGGTGTGGCAAATCCGTGGTGTGGAAAAACCGTGGTGTGGAAAAACCGTGGTTTGGCAAGCAAAGCCAGGGTGCCCATCTTATAAATGAGTCGAATACCGCTACAAAGCAGATCCTACCGAACTTCGAGCAACGAACATATCAAATCACTTAACTTCATAAAATGTCCCCGAATGTGGAGTCCATTGACTTCTGTCAACTTACAGCGGCTCTTGATCCGGACAAGTTTCAGCACGCTGAAGACAAGGCGAACGCGAAAGACGCTATTAGAAGTAAGTTCAAGGCATCAATCCCCTTAGCTCAACATCAAAATAGAGCGATGCACTAACAATTGGCTAGAGCTCCAAAGGATTTTGAGTCTCGCAGAAGGGATTGGCGGATAAGAGGTCAATTATAGAGGAAACTCGAAGTAGGCGGCGAAGCTAATAGTATGCAGAGCGTTGAACCAGAACTACATCAGTACCACAGACTGGCACATCACGAAGCAACAGAAAGTCTACGTACAATTTATTTTGAATTGTGGCAAAGCCCAGTCCTCAACTTCTATAGACCAGAGATGGTCCCCCAAGTTTCACCTTCAGAGAAGAAAATCGCTATCAGTAAGCTTGATGATATTAACCGCCGTCTAATGGACCGCAATATTTCTCATAATCTGGACATTGGTCTGGGTCATATTCACTGGTAGCGCCTCGTTGAGAAGTAGAAGATGATCATCACTTCTCTCGATCCCCGAGTCTTGGCAAAAGGCGATCAGCAAATAGAAGCTTCCATAGCTGAGCTATCCAATATGTGTATTGAGCTTCAATACCCGAGTGGATGGACCAGTCTTCCGCCTAGCGGCGAGGACTTACGATCCAATAATCATTACTCAACTGATTAAGATCCGCATAATCAGATTTATAGTCAACAAGGGATTCGACGTTCAGCCTGGGGTGAAAAGCACTTTCGTTAGTTGGTTGTTCTAGTGGTTATTCTAGTATATACAAGGATTTACAAGGTAGAAGCATTCTGCAAGAGCAAAAAGATTGACCAGACTGGGGTTCGATCCCAGGACCTTGTCGGTGTTAACGACACGTGATAACCAACTACACCATCCGGCCAATTGTATGAATTCAAGTTCCTTAATATAGTTTATTACTAAGCTTCCGCTTAGCGGTTAGCTAAAATATGCCAGGCTGGTTAGACTAGTGTGTTTCAAGCTAGGGTTCGCGAATGAAAGTCTAAGAGTGTAGAGGTAAATCTGATTTCGAATACTACTGTAGCTCAGGCTCCTTGTGATCAACTCCTATATCCATTGCGGTAGATGTGTCTCATTATATCAGGTAAAGTCTGCACCACCCAACTTGGTGGGCTCCGTCTCGGCATAGAAGCTAGCCTGAGAGTCAAATCGAACACCAGTGGGGATTTAAGAATTCATTGAAACAAACATATCATTGAAGAAACGGATAAAATCACGTCCTCTACTTTTGCTTTTGCTGATGAAACCTCAATTCCAGGTGTTTCCTCCGCATCTCATTCAGTCTCTTGTGCACGATCTTGTCGTACAAATCCATCTCATTGGCCAGCCAGGTCATGGTGATTATTTTGCCCTTGAAACGCTGACGAAGCTTCCTCCAAGTTTCCTCAGTATAAATTATTTCCAAAGGATGCGGGCGAAATATCTTCGTCGGTCGGTAGCGGGGTGACAATCCCTTAGGATAGCATCGGAAGGTGAATTTGTGGTTTCGCGGAAGAGGGGCGTGGGATTGATCTGGATGCCATCCTATCTCGGGTAGGCCAGGAAATCTTCGTCGTAGGTAGAATGGCATTTCGTAGGGCTCATTGTGAACGTCAGGAATTAACCATGGTACCGGTCGACTTTTTTGTTTACTGCTCTCTGTTGTCGGCGCTTGCTGGTCGCGAGAGGTTTGAACAGGCCTTGGCCTAAGGACAAACTCGTGCGGCTCTTGATACTTCCGCTTCACCCGTAAGCTTGAACGAGATGCCGTTGAAAGCTTCGTCGCGCCGTGTTTGTTAATCACCCGGCGGCCATGATTATCCACAGCGCGTTTTCGATATTCCTCACTGATTCCGGGCCTGGTGCATTTGAACCAGAATTCCACAAAGTCGCCTTCTGCGCACTCATCATCCTCAATACAAGGCATTGCATCTTTGAAAAACTCATGAGCTACAGAAATATTACCTCGCTGGAACTCGATTCTACCCATCCAGTAGTAGCATCGCGCGATAAGCTTTTTGTGGTCCAGCTTTTGGGCAAACTCCAAAGCCTTCCTTGCTTCTCTTATACCAAGGTAGAAGTTTGATGTGGCGAGACAGCTGAGGACGGTTGAGAGTATTGTGGAGATCTCATTCGCCTTCAGTCGGTCGAGAAGGTCGGGCAGCGGCGAAGGGATCCGCGTGGAAGCCGCCTTCCGGAGGAGCTCATCACGACGAATACGCATTTCCTTCAAATCGTCGTGGAACTTCTTGACTTTCTTTCGAACTTCTTCCACAACTGGGTCGATGCGCGGCTTGACTGGCCACTCGAGCGAGTAATCGACGTATTCGACGTCATGTTCATAGTCGGGTGGTTTTCTTTCAGCTGGCGAGCCTCGAACGGTCTCATTGGCAATATAATGATTGCCATCGCTGGGAAAAACATGTTCGTCACTCATCCTGATGCTTTGAGAGTATGCAGTAGATAGAGAGTAAGGTGTCTGGCGCGTATTCCAGCAGAGGGAGGGGATTGAACGAGTAAAGTGCTCAGCCACGGTGAGGCACAGACGCCATTTATCTGAATGCCTCTGCAAAATGACAAAATCTGTGCTTGAAAGAAAGGGGTGTCTGTGGCAAAAACTTTCCCCCTTTGTCGGGCCTGCATCGAACTGTTATTTGGGCAGATGGAACAACCAATGATGTTGGATGACGATTTCGGACGGCCTTTGTTCGGGCGTCAAAGAATTACTACCTGATACAGGCTATGATGAATCACAGTCATAGAGTATTATTGTCACTTCTTCTTCCAGGTGACCAATGAGTCTTCTTGATAAAACTCCATTATACGAGATGGAAATGGAAATTGGTCTATCACTTGATCGTTAGGCAGCTACTAAGACTCAAGCTACTACGTGCTAACACACACATGGAAAATAAAATCATTTCAATTGAATCCCACAAAGTCATTTTCTGTAATTTTGACTGGTGCAAGAGCGTGACCAAGGCTTAAACACAGCCTTCTCTGTCGTTTCTAGAACCTCATCGGAAGCGTCACGGCTGTCTCCTTGCGCATTCCCGAGCTCAGTAAATCCATCCCAAAATTAGGTCATTTTGCGCCGGCAAGACCGTCCCAATGCCACTCAGCTTATTCAGACAAATAAAAACCTACCCCCCAAAAATCCCATATACTAATAAAGCGAAACTAAAAGTCTAGACAATGGAAAGATTGGATTTTGCGGGATTCGCTTCACGCGCTGGGCATGGTAGAACCTAGTACAGTAGTGACCGTTATCGCCTTCCATGTCAGAAGTATGAAAGATGCTCCTTCAAACCCTAGTCCCATGACTCGTAAACCCTGATCTAAAAGCACCTGATTGTTCAGCTCTGTAACTACCTCGTACTAATACCGGGCTTTGTATAATACCGTTATGAAAGTACAAGAGTCTAGAACTGCAAGCCTGCAGGACCGGAGCCTTCCAGTCAGAACGTTGATCCTGCAAACAGGCCACATAGACGGATTTCTGATCCTATTTTGTCAACCACTTATGCTCCAAGGCCACCACTGTAAACGAACGGGTTGTATAAAGACTGTATTGATGAGTATCTTCTACTTGCTATCTGTACATGATGAATCCAAAATCAGCGGCGCCTTTCTCCAAACAGCGATAAATTATCTTAAATGGCGGCTTCTCAGTCCATGTTGTTTTTGTTTTTATTGGTCTTGTCAGCAATGTGGGTCAAAATGACAAGAGGAGGATGGGTAACGCATGATGTTGTATTGTAAAACGACATGTGCTCAGAAATACTATGAGTTATTAAATGCCAATAGATCAAGATAGACGTTATGACGAAATCGCTGTACTTTTGGCCCTCTTGCGCTAACGCATAAGCGCCTATAAGGAACGGGTCGCTCAGCCATACGTGAGGATTTCCTTTTTCATCAGTCAGTTTTCTTCTGGGTATCTGATTTCAATTTTACGGACGTTAAAGCGAAAGGTTTACCAAGATGGTTGAAGAAAGTCACAGTAAACAAACGAAGCACAATCTTGACTTCTACCGCAACACTATTTTGGGCAGAAGTTTCTTCACAGAAACTAATCGGGTGAATTGTCTTCTACCGATCAGTACACCTGCTCTCTTTTTTTTTAAGGTCTGCAATATGTTGACTAATCAAGCTACAGATGCTGATAGGGACCTGGTGATTGGCACGGACGATGGGATTTACTTGATTAACCAATGGCGTAGCGAGGATCACATCGAACCGCAACTGGTTATTCAGACCGTCGATGTTACTCAGATTGATATTCTGGAAGAATCTCACCTATTCATGGTTCTTTCGAATGGGAACCTTGAATTTTATCCAATCGAAGTCCTGAATGCTACTGAAGACCAGGATCTTGTGTTTTGCGAACCAAAGAAGGTCGAGGATTATGTGGACTTCTTCAAGATTGGGATCAGCCTGGGACGCCCTCTTGTGTGCTCTGTCAACACAACTGCTTCATCAACTAATATTAAGATTTTCGAGGCCGTGGGTATCTTGGATAGCAATGGTATGGGTAGCAGGTATGAGAAGACACTCAGATTGTTCAAGGTGAGTGATGCAACTCCCTGACCAGAAAGAAGTTTAATGATTATTCCAAGTCATTTCGCGTGCTAGCTGAATGCTGGTCTATACACTTCCTGCGGTCAACTCTATGCATCGGCAGCGCCAAGGGGTTTGAAATCATCAATCTGGAAACTACAGATATTTACCCTCTTCTTGACCCGGTGGACACTTCTCTGGATTTCATTTCACAGAATGAACATCTCCGACCGTTACACATTGAGAGAATGAATGGCAGATTTCTTCTTTGCTACAACGAGTTTTCTATCTTCGTGAACCGGAATGGATGGCTAGAACGACCCGATTGGAAAATATCTTGGGAGGGCAAACCAACATCTATCTCGGTGTCATTTCCATATATATTAGCCTTTGGGTTGGATTTGGTTGAATTTTGGCATATTGAGACACGCAAACTACTTCATACCATTATTGGACATGATCTTCGGATGTTACATTCGCATCCAGGACTGGTGAGACAGTCCCAATCAATATTGAATTCTGGTCGTTCTTGGCCTCTTCATCCGCTGACTTGAACCTAAGACATTTTACGCCTTTGAAGCCGAGGATAGGGATAGCGCAGCAGCCGGTTTAACTCACAGCCCTGTCGGTCCTAACATCGCAGTCTTAGAACTGTCCTCATCACCGGACCGCCAACCAGCAGCCTCAATCGTGTAGGACGCATTTTCTCGGCAGTCAACAGAGTAAAAGCGGTCAATGAGGCTATGTTTTTTTTTGGATGCGCGGGACGGAACCCACTACCGCAGCGGTGAGCGTTGCACTTTTGATCAGTTGCTCCGAAAGCGTATCTTTGTTTCATTCGTTTATCATGGCTGATCAACACCCATGATAACTGTTTTAGGGGCGTGCAAGTATAAAGAGTGGTCTCATGAACTGATATGGCACTATAACAAGTAGTCACTCATTGTAAGCATCAATATTGTAGTTCGGGAGAAGGGTCAAGCCCACAGCTTGCGGCAGACGTACGATCGTAGTATCCTTGAGGCCGGCTAGAGGAGGAAGAAACGTTGCGAATCTTAGTCATTAGGTCTAGGGTCGTGCAGCTGAAAATTGCGGTCGTTAGGATACGAATTAGCAGTCATCGTCCTCGTCTCAAGGCTCTAACGGAACCAATATCAGCATGATGGCCAGTTAAGTCAGCAAATGTCAGTTCTCTATCAAAAGGCCAAGCCTGTCACAAGAAGCAAGGAAAAAGTGACTATTAGTGCTGTTTCTATTCTATGCAACTCGCTCATTTGCAGTGGCCACTCCAGAGGGCAATTAGTTGGCAGAATGGGGATTTGAATTTCTGCCACGTCTCCAAACGAACAGGCACCCCGTCTGTTTGACTTGTTTCCAGGATGGATACTCTATAAACCCTAGGGATCTTATGAGTCTAGTACAGAAGCTATTTTGAAGCTGTTGTTTATAACTGTACTGCAATACTGCTAAGAAAGGTGTTCAGGGGCAGAGTAACCGTAATAGATATAGCGTGTTCCGGGACAAGGGCAGTGTGCATTTTCTTAGCTGTACTGTAACGATACAAGAAAATACAGCTTATGCAGCATATTAACTGTTTGGGTTCGTACGATTCGACATGGAAACCCCTTTTTCAAGTACGGGACTAACCATATTTAGTGAGCCATATCATGTGATTGGGGTTTGAAAGAGCATCTCTCATGTCTCTGATATGGAAGGCGATAACGGCCGCCACTATACAATTACCAATTTGTATCGTTGAAACGATTATAATCGTCAACTTGGTTAGAGATGGAGCCGAAGCCAGATTTGGAGCTTGCAAATCCTTGTTGGCTGTAGATAGTACGAAAAGAGGCCCTACTGGATGCCCTATCGGAGCAAGCATCTGCAACCTTACCGGTTTCATACACGATGAGTTGTTCCTGGAAGTTCCGCGCCTTATCATGGTAGTGAGGAACTTCCAGTGCTCGTGAAAACGAAAGGTAAGCTTCAGAAATTATGCCAAGCTCCTTCAGATTCTTTCCTTGAACATAGTGGGCAATGCCATAAATGTCCTTGGAGGTTGGCTTGTTGAACAAGCCGTCACGCTGACCAGCTTCCATATGACCAGTAGCGATAAGTTTCAGGATATTATCAATCAGCCGGTTGGACTCTTCGTATCTTTTAAAAGTATGCAAGAGGGCGGCAATAAAGACCTGGCAGCGCAGTTTCTGGCAGCTGGCAAGGTATAGATCGTGATGGAATGAGCTGGTCGTGATGGAATCGGCGACATGATCAAATGCCAAGCCGGGGTTTCCATGTTTCCAATGAACTTCTCCTTCATAGAGGCACAGGATATCATGGTTCATACAGAACCAGTGGCTTTCAATCCAGCATGATTCTAAAGTAAATTTGAGGCTGAATGAGTTAAGGGGCATTGGGATAGAATGGTCAGTGCGAAATGGCCTAACTTTCAGATCGATTTCCCGAGCTTGAAAATGTGCAAGAAGACAATCGTACTCTGCAAGTAGCTTCTCTTGTTCCACAAGAGTGTTGTTGGCTTCCTTCAAAACTCTGTGAAGTTTAACATTCTCGCTTTGCAGCTTCCGAAAAGCCCAGTTGTCTTTGAGCTCAATTTCTTTGTGGTTTGTACGCCTGAACAGGCGGAATGGATTGAAGGATGTGATAGTAATATTGAAAGGCATGATAGTGATATTCTGAAAAATGGACTAGGGGGAATGGAAAGTCGTATAAGTTCATGTATTGATAGAAAGATGAACCTCCAACGAAATGTTGAAGGATTTTTATGTCTACACATTCAGAAATCTGGAAAGAAAGCTCTTTGTTCTCGACTCGACCGTTTTCCACGGGTATTCGTTGTGTGTTTCAGGAGACCCTTGACAAGCAAGGAAGTAGAAAGGTTTAGAGCAAGTTATCCCTTGCTCCTATTGAACATTGTTGTCAAACAAGTCAGGCACTGAGAAAACAATGAGCTCTTTGTTCATGATGATAACAATGGCACATGATCCTCATGCTCCTGAGGGCTTCATCAGAACCGATCGGTCAGGCGAATAGATCACCCCGTAAACAGATGGAGTCATTCCCTATTAGTAGGCTCTGTTGAATTAACAGTACCATTCAGTCTCGGTTTTGGTTTAATGTGCTTGCTCCTGCCGCGAAATGATAGGCGACCAAGTTTCAATGTATGCGGTATTAGAGTGTCTGCCAAGTCTGGAGACAAACGACGACAGTCGTTATTAATTCAATGGAAATGTAGGAGTTGGATGTCAAGCTACCCAGGCACAAACCCATATTTTACATAACGCGACTGGAACCTTACATGATGTAGTTTACAAGAAATTGACATACACATGTTACCTATCTGTCCCACCTTCCCTCCCTACTGTCCTCGTATAAAGATGTACAAAGATGGGACTAAAACAAAGAAAAGGAAGCTAGATTGGCTGTCCATTGAGCATAAAGTCCACGAAAATAATCATCTTTAATCCTGAGTTCACTTTCCACTAAGATCCTCTTGATTCCGAAGAACGTTGTTCAAGGAGTCTTCAGAAAGTTGTCCTAGAACTTGCAATGAGCCAGATCCCGAGGTGATCCGCCGGGCAGAGATCAAATCTTTGAGCGTCGTCACAATGACCTGTTTGCTCTTATCACCTGTCGAGACATCTTCAAAATAGTTCATTCGACCCTCGCTGGTTTCTTCGGATACCCGATCGAAAAAATTCAAAGACTCTTTAATGCTTTCAGCCTCCTCGTTGATATCGCTGGTGTGCTCGTTCGCTGGTAGCAATACTCGGTGTTTTGAGAGCCAAGGCTGACTTCCTTGTGCGTTACGATATTGAAGGAGCCGCAGTCTCGAGCTGACGATTTCTCTTTCCGCAGAACTCAAGGCTTCGGCGAGAATTAGCCACGGGATGTTAAATTCTGGAGGAGAAGGCCCTCGCTCAGACGTTCCAGAAGCCTGAGTCATTTTTTGCAAAGAGATGGACCTTGTCTCCCCAATATATGTGGAAAATTGAGCGCAAATCTCGAGGCCATGCTGTGTGCTCTCTAACTCTTCCTTCATTCGCTGAACATCGATGGAGTCCAATCCCACATCAGCATGCCTTGAAGAGGATAATGTTTTTATCCTGTCCTCGATTGATTGTAAATGCAGCCCGAGATCGCATTTGGTATTCTCAATTAACTCCTTGTATTCGTGCATGACACTCTGTGTCGTTCTGGTAAGATGGCTATGCGAAGTCAGAAGAGTCGCAAAAAAACAGAATTAACGTATTAATGAACTTACACATTGGAATAAGCAAGGGCGATCGTGATTGTAGATTTGTAGCCAGAAAGCATGTTTTGAAAGCCTGTGACGTCCTCGCCCATGTAGCGTAACTTGGCCCAATCACGGATACTGAACTGATCCTCTGTTGAGTGTTCAGAACACTTTATAATCAGCGCATTGAAATCGGTACATGCTTTGCAGCATCTATCAAGAGGTCTTTCAATTATCCCGCTGTTCAGAAATGGCGAGGTGTGGATCGAATCCTGGAGTATTCTCAGCACATCCTCGAGATCTCGGAGCGCTTCTCGAAGACCCCGAATAGCTTTTTCCCGGTTGCGAAGACTCTGAACCGTGCTAAACAAGGTGCGACTCGATTCGAGGGCTAAGGCCAGCAAGCCAGCAAGACCCGAGCTGATGCCAATAATTTCGGCCATTTAGAAATGGAAGAAGGTGGTATTGTTCGAAATAATGAGCAGTTAGTGATCGATATGTAGGTGAGCCAGCGCGAAGTATGGAAGAAATAAAAGAAATATGTGCAACTATTTGCGCGCGGCCAAAGACGCTTTCCAGCCGTATCAAAGCGGGCGCGTATCGTGTACAGATTATTGGCGTGTATTGCCGACCGAACATCAACAACCAGGTTCCACGTGACTATATGTGACGTGATTAACCTGCATCATCTCTACCGCACATTACGCCTCCAATCAAGTAGGTGTGACGAAGTGACCAGGCCTGAATTTATGCACCACGAAATTCACTTTCTCGGAGGCTGCGGCACACTGTCTATCCAAGCGTACCAATTGTTCGACAGGAAGTCCCCGAACGCGCGGACTACAAGCGCTTCGACGCTCGTCTTAAAATAGTACCACTCAGCAAGGAGGCGCGTACAAGGGGGTAATTATAGTGATCGTGGTAAAGTTGTCTGGAATTCCACTTGTGAGGCTGTGAGACTTAGTAATCGCACCTGGAGGTCCTCCTAGCTGAACAGCTAGCCGCTGGCCCCCGACCTTGTGACATTCATCGATCATGGGATAGCGGCCAGTGAACCAGAGCATCGCTTAGACCCTGGCCCTTGTTGGTCTTCTCTGTTGAGCTATCAAGAAGGGTTTCGATCAACTATAAAGGCCCCCTTCCAATCTTGAAACGAGCTGGTTCCCCTTAGTTTCCCACTCATTACGGGTTTTCAAAAGTCATGACCGAACCAATAGGCCTAGCCTCCGGTTTGCTAGCGCTGGCAATGTTCGACTTACAGTGCAGCATCTCGCTACACGAAACGGTCACAGGTTTTCGTTCGCATCCGAAACGCGTGCGTGATCTCCTTGAAGAACTTCAAGCCTGAAGTGTTGTCCTTGGTCCACTTGTCGACTTCGTTCTAGCAACGGCGGGCATCGACCTTTCGGCACTGGATCTCCCTCTTCTACGCTGTGGCAGTGCCTGCAAAGAGTTCCAACATGAGCTCCTCCAATGCTCATCACGGTCAAGTAGCAATCGGACAAATTTTCGGGACATCGCAGACCAAATCACACACCCCGGGCGTCGAGATCCCAGAGTCAACATATTTCAACCAGTCGAGAATTGGATCTGGGATGGGAGGAAAGAAAAATGGGTTTGTGTCCTCGATAACGTCGATAACGAGTTCCTTTGCTCGTTTTCGGTAGTGGGAAAGAACGATACGAAGAAAGGTCTAACGAATGCCTCGACCAAACCACTACTAGAATACGTTCCTAGAAGCCGGCGTGGATCTACCATTATCACGAGTCGAAGCAGAGATATTGCATTAAGAATGATCGACCATAAGGATGTTATTGAAGTGAAGCCGATGGACGCGTTAGAGTCTATACCGCTAGCAATCGTATACGCAGCTAGCTATATTCGAAATCGAGCGCCTCGCTATTTGGTAGCACAATAAGCGATTTCCAAAAGAGTGATCGGGAGGTGGCAAAGCTGCTGAGAACAGAGGTCGGTTACGCCTACCGGAACTGGGAAGCGAAGAACTTAATTCTAGTAACGTGGCAAATATCATTCGATTATATCCGCCAAACGAAGCCATCTACTGCAGAGTTGCTTTCCCTTAAGAGCTTTTTTGATCGGCAAGGAATACTTAAGAACCTCGTACGGCCTCAACCTATAGGCCGACGACATATCAAGTTCAGAGCTCCGGAATGACTCTAGTGACGGGGAAACGTCTAAATCAGATATCGGTCCTAATTTTGAGGACGATGTCACTACGCTCCGGGATTATTCATTTATATCTGTCAGTGAGGACAGCATATTGTTTATGATGCATCGGTTGGTGCAACTGTCTATATATATATGATTGAAATCACATAGAAAAGTAAAGCAATGGAGAGAGAAGTTCATCGACAATTTGCACCAGGAATCTCCCATCGTTTATTATAAAACTTGAAGGAAAAGCCGGTCCCTCTTTCCTCACGTTCGGTCAGCATTGTCCAAAAAGCTGTTGAGAAAAGAACTGAAGAAATCAGCCCATTCGAATTGTCTTCTCGGTCGGCTGTAGGGTAAAAATAGCGAAGAGGACAAACATGGCAAACACGGCAAACATGGTAAATAGCATGGGTCAAGCAAAGTGTGCAAACATGCAAACGGGGCAACAGCGCTATGACCTCACGTCCGTAAAGCTCCCCCACATTGCGATTGCCACAACAGGCTACAATGCATATAGGGTGGTATTATTCGACGTCAGACGGGATTTCACGGATGACTCAACCTACGATTGTCCAATCTCATCAATTAGAACCATGCCACACGATCTAGACTTGCGGGGTTCCTGGATGCAAACATGATCAACGGCTCAAAACCGGGTCAGGGAGCCCGTCTGGGTTTGATCGGTCATCAAGCCCTGCGTAGCTTCGAGATTAGTCTTCATTTTGGCTCATTTACATTGTTTGCAACGCTAGTGTAGCTTTTCTCTCGGAAATTACTGGTTGTTCAGCTGCAAAGCTTACCCTGGACCCACTCCTGCGCCGCGATCGTTCGTCATTGAGTTGACTCCAGCCATCCTGAGGTTCAAGGTTGACTTAAATGGGAATCATTCGATCGAAAGTTTGTTCTCCGAGCCTTCCGCTTTATTTCCAACTCGGGCACCTTCGCACCTAGTGCATTCAACATCTTTTGCAGCTGTTACGGTCCTTCCTGTGTAGTGCTTGCCAGTATCTGCAAGATGTCTCCAACGGCAATACTCAACGATGCGGTTGGCATTGTTAACATTCACCAGGATGACATGAAGTTCAGCCTCGTCGATGATCTGTTCAAAAATATCGATCCGCCAAAGGGGAAGGGACGCTCCTTTCCCACGCTCTTGCTCTACGACGCCAAGGGCCTGAAACTGTTCGAGAAGATCACCTTCTTGGACGAATATTACCTCACCAACGCTGAGATCGATGTCTTGAATAAACATGCAAGGAGGATCGTGGAACGAATTCCAGAGAATGCGCAGCTGGTTGAGCTTGGTAGTGGGTCTGTTGTCCTTGCACTCCGGATCCGTAGCTTAGAGGACTACTCCATAATGGATCACCGTGTCTCTTACAGCTTCTAACATTTCCTAGAAATCTACGCAAGGTCGATATTCTCCTGCGGGAATTTGAACGGACGGGGAAGAAGGTTGACTACTACGCTCTCGACCTCTCTCTGATCGAACTGCAGCGGACATTTGCTGAGATATCCCCCGAGAACTTCGATTATGTCGGCCTTCACGGCCTTCATGGCACATACGACGACGCTCTGGATTGGTTGAAGAGACCTGAAAATCGCACAAGACCGACGGTTGTTTTATCAATGGGATCCTCTATGGGAAACTTCAGTCGCTCTGAGGCTGCGGATTTCCTTGGCGGCTTTGCTAAAGCATTGAAACCGTCTGACTTCCTACTTATCGGACTAGACGCTTGTAAGACTCCGGAAAAGGTCTTTCAAGCCTATAATGACTCCAAGGGCATCACCCGCCAATTCTATGAAAACGGGTTGGCTCATGCAAATGCCGTTCTCGGGTTTGAAGCGTTCAAGCCGGCCGAGTGGGAAATCTTGACTGGTTATGACTCCTTCGAGGGCCGCCACCAAGCATTCTACGTGCCGAAGGTGAATGTTACCATTAACGACGTCACGATTCCCAAAGGAGAGAAACTCATCTTCGAGGAAGCATGGAAATATGGTCGTGATGATCGAGATGAGCTATGCCGTCGCGCAAGATTGATCCCCCAGATTGAATTCGGCAATTCTACCGATGACTATCGTATGTTGTCTGATTCTCCAGGTTGACATTATTCTAACGTTACTTTAGACATTCACATGCTGTCACCTGCCACACTTGAGCACCCCACTCAACCTTCGCGGTACGCAGCTCAGCCAGTCCCAAGACTTGAAGACTTTCAGTCGCTCTGGACTGCATGGGATATTGTGACCAAGACCATGATTCCTCGTGAAGATCTTCTTTCGAAGCCTATCAAGCTGCGAAATGCATTGATCTTCTACCTCGGCCACATCCCAACATTCTTTGGTATGTCTGTTCATGCTCCCGAAATAATGCCTTATACTAACAGGAGTAGATATTCATATGACTCGAGCTTCGCGCGGAAAGCCAACCGAGCCAAAATACTACCAGCAGATTTTTGAGCGCGGCATTGACCCCGATGTTGAGAACCCGGAACAATGTCATGCCCATAGCGAGATACCCGATGAATGGCCACCTCTAGACGAGATTCTTGATTATCAAGAGCGAGTCAGAGGCAGAGCCCGATCTTTTCTCGAGAATGGATCGGCTATGAAAGACCGAATTGTCGGAGAAGCTCTCTGGATCGGGTTTGAGCACGAGGCAATGCATCTAGAGACCTTCCTCTACATGCTGCTGCAGAGTGACAGAACCCTCCCGCCTATTGGAGCCGACCCACCCGACTTCGCACACATGTCTTGGATGGCAAAGAAGAACAAGAAGCCCAACTCCTGGTTCCACATCCCGCAGCAGACGTTGGAGGTCGGCCTGGACGATCCTAACGACAAAGCCATGCCCAAGGAATCCTTCGGCTGGGATAATGAAAAGCCCCAGAGAACTATTTCTGTGCATGCGTTCGAAGCTCAAGCTCGGCCGATCACAAATGGAGAATACGCCAAGTACTTGCAGGTCAATGGTATCAGGGAATATCCCGCCTCGTGGAAGCTCGTCTGCGAAGATAATAATTACCCCATTACCAATGGTGTCACCCGGTCAAGCTCCAACGCAACCGAGGATTTTATGAGCAACTTTGCAGTTCGCACTGTGTTCGGGCCTGTTCCTCTCGACCTTGCGCAGGACTGGCCGTTGATGTCGTCATATGATGAAGTTGAGAAATATGCCAAATGGAAGGGCTGCCGTATCCCTACATTCGAGGAGGCCAAAAGCATCTACGCATATTCGGATAAGCTTCGAGCTGGAACATCTAATGGCACCTCCAATGGTCTCAATGCCACTGAGCAGCGCATGCCACAGATGAGCAACGGTGCTGGCAGTTCTTTCTCCAACGGAGTTAACCATGATGCGCCATCTTTATTCCGGGATCTTGAAGGTTCGAATATTGGCTTCAAGAACTGGCATCCAGTTCCAGTCACCCCTAATGGCGACAAGCTTGCTGGCCAGGGTGATATGGGTGGTGTTTGGGAGTGGACTAGCTCCCCTCTTTTGCCTCACGAGGGCTTCGAAGCCATGGAAATTTACCCAGGCTATACTTGTGGGTTCTCCCGATACACTATTGAGAGGTTGGCTTCTAATTGCTGACTGAGGTATAGCGGACTTCTTCGATGGGAAGCATAACATCATCCTTGGTGGATCATGGGCAACTTTCCCCCGCATTGCTGGACGATCTTCGTTGTAAGTCACCTATAAACCCACCCAAAGAATCCGACTAACAATATAGCGTGAATTGGTACCAACGTAACTATTTGTACGCGTGGGCGGGCGCTCGTATGGTTAAGGATGTTTCAGTGTAAATAGCTCCAGTTCAATGACTTATCGCTTGAGGGCAACCCGATTGTCCCTTTCAATCCCAACCTACCTATTCTCCTCCAACTTTCATATAATACTTTCCCTTATATCTGAGGAATCCATTACACGACTATTCCACCGACAACCAATGAGCCCATAATCACTCAAACGGGGGTTTCGTCAAAGACTTGCGACGTATCACAGAAGCGGCCCAGGCAGCGGTCCGCTCCATCTGACAGACCCCCACCCCCGAACAATAAAAGAAGAGCGTGGAGAGGGCTCAGGGTATTTTAAAGAAGAAACACGATGTGTTGAGTCGTGAAGTTACGGAGCAGATGGACCGGCGCATCGCCTAAACAGGCGTTTAGATATTGATAACAATCAAGCGCGGGAGGCACTTGGCCAAGGTTAGCTCTGACGTGTTAAGCGGGATAGGTTGCGCGCCTGACGAGAAGAATAGGACTTCCAGGACTAAATAAGGCACCTGGGCGTAAACCGGTGACTTGTTTCAAACATATGTGCATGGAACGTAAGTAAAGCCTGGCAAGAAAGGGCAAGAGAAAAGTCAAGAGTAAACAGAAATTCTCAGGTACATATGTTTGAGCCCAAAAATCTATCATGCAGATGTACACCTATTGATAATAGCTAAAATAATGGAACTGGGCATACAGCAAGCAGCTCGATAAAGCATCATTACCAATATAAAATCCCGAAGCAAAGGGAAACAAGATAGGAACCCTTTGTCAACTACACCCAGAGGTTATCCTCAGAAACCCCCTCATCACTGCAATCTGCCCATCCAGACCCCAATCAGAACTCTAAGAATGGGCACAGCCGTGCAAGGAAAGACCAAAAGCGGCAACCCCTATGAGACGAGGTGGAACTTTCGAGGAATGAAGGCCAAGAATGCAGCAGCGCGAACCAGGGTGTCGGGACAAATATCTCGGCTTAGCGGGTCCAGCATATCTCATGTGCTAGGGGTCCCTGCGTAACCGCTCTACTGCATACCAGTGGCCCCGGAAAACTTTTTTGCTGAACGAGTTGGGAACTGTGAGCACGGCGACTGAGTTGCCTAGCAGCCGCGAGGTCGATAGAGCCGGGAGATCGATGGAAAGAAACTTTGAAGCTATCAAAGACGAATTATCGGACTTGATAGGAGTTTAGGTTTGTTACTAACTTGGCAGTTGGTCTCCTGATGACGAAGATGTGGATGTCGATATCCCTGTATCCAATTCTTCCGATTGAAAGCTTTATTGTGTGCCGGCATAAGATGTCGATTGCCTGATATTTGAAAAAGGCTAGGGGATATCTACGTAGGTAAGTATTCTGTATAGCTCGGTTGATTTCGTTTCAGAAAAAGGTTGATTCTTTTCTATGCAGGTTTTGGAATGCGTGACTGTGTTAAGCTTGCGCGACTGGGCCGCCCGTAAGCCCTTGTGAGGTGTTGGGTTCGGCATTGCTCCGACGCAAGGGAGACGCAAAAGAAAAATACACGAACCTTGTCAAGGTTTATGGCCGCAAGGAATACGATTTCATATGTTTTTTACTCTCATTATTTGCGCTGATTTTCATGATTTTCATGATGTTCGTGTGGCGATGCTGGGCTAGGGATTCTGGTCCACTTGTGTCCACAAGAGTCAATGTGTGGGAGGCTAGGTAGTGTCCCCTTCTGTAGGAATAATGGGCTCCGCTGGGTGGGAGTAATGAATCGAGATGAAGTAATTACGAGGTCCTGCGGTGGGCGGCCAAGCAGGCGTTCATGGCATGAAAGAGTCGGTTCGTCGGAGCTAGTATACCGAAGTGTAAACAAAGCTTGAAGTCGAAGCCCGGCCGGCATTAGATTTCCGATCATCCCTGCCAGTGACGAATGCATGATTGATCGACAGTGACTCAAGCGATTTGAGATCAACCGTGCATTCACGATAGGCATTGACTTTGCCCTTACCCACGCCAACCATGGAAAGACAGGCAATAATGAGCTGAAATCGAGATTGGATTGAGTTTTGTGATGTATACAAAGTCAGAGCTACCATTCCCGTCCAAAGAAAGTCGACTCTTGTCAAGGGTACTCGCCTCTCAGCGGCATTCGCAGTCTCCTTTCAGGCCCATAGCCGACCGGGCAAACGGCGCGTGTCTCGGCACCGTTCGGATCGAAATACCCTGCAGACAGGAACCTTGAGGGCAAAATAACGAGATTAATCGACGGAAAGGGACAGGAATGAAGTATGGCGTTTCTGGGGCACGAGGCACGAATCGGCCTTCTCTCCCTGTTGCCCGTTTCGGCAGACGCTCCACTCTCTCCGAGTGCCTCCCATGCACGGGTTTCGTGCAATATCTTCCCTGCAGCCTGCAGGTCATGATGACCCTGTGGGACATACTGGAGATAGTATCGAAGATCTGCTGGGGACGCTCGGAGATTCAAGGGACCGTGGCCGTACTCCGTACCGCCGTACAGGCGATGGTACCTGCATGAATGCCAAAACAGGTACAAAGCACAAGGCCAAAAGCCATAGGCTCCGGGTAACCGGCTCTTTGATCTATTTCACGTAGAAGGAGAAGCTAGCCGGTAGCCACAGGGGAGATGGAATGTGTCACAGACCCACGAAAGGGAGACCGTGTCGAGTCCCGTCGGGCCCTGGCCCATGCCACAGGGCCTATTCCACTTGCAGAGGCGGGGATGATCAGTCCCTGACAAACCGTGCTTAGTATGGATGTGCATACTGCAGGCACTTGGCCTAACACGCCCTCTATATGTACCGTGGCGTGGCCGCAGTTTCACTTCCAAGCTTCTTTCCAACAGCCCCATGGCATAGCGCCTGCTTTCTTCTTGCCTTTCTTTTCGCCGTTGTCGCCAGTTTCATCTCCAGTCTCTCATTTCGCATCGTCCTTCGTTTTTGTAGCATTCTTCTTCTTGTTTCACGGCCGAAGCGTGTTCTTTGCCTTTCATTGTCCTGAACGACCGAAATAAATTTTCGAACTGTTCCATTGTTCCAACATCACTCGTCTATCCATCGATATCGCCCTTTACAACTCCCCAAGTCCCGAAATCGACCCACGGTTCAGCAACATATTCACACAAAATGGAATGCTTCCGTCAGATCTATCGGTGCATCAAGTCACCATTCATACGCAAGAGCGAGCAGGGAAGAATCCTTCACATTGTAAGTTGCACCGGGCCATACCGGGTTGGAGGACCATATTAACACAATTGCGCGTATAGTCAAGCCCAACGGACTTCCGCAAGGAGGAATTGCCCGCCTGCTTCTCGGACGCCGAGTCAGTCTTGTCGCCCAAGCAAAACCCAGTCGAGCTATCAGTTCTGACACCATCACAGCACCCTGACGTCCCAGAAGAGCCACGAAGCAGCGAAGGACGAGACGAGCATCGAGATGACGCCCTGCCCGCCGTCAGCCAGGGAGAAGATCCAGAGCCAAGTCCGGAGAATGAGCATCAGACTGTCCCAGTCCGGTTCCGAGACCGTTTGAGGCCGTCGAGGTGGCTTAGTCCTGTGCGCTCATCGACACCAGCGAGTAGCCATGAGAGACAGGCTTCGTCAAACGAGTTGGAAATGTACACCACGGCGGAAGAGAAACCGAAGGAAATATGAGTATCCCATCACTTGACGGGAATCAATGTTGGTGCAGGAAAGGTTGAATGTATTATCACACTAGAAAAGTTGGAACGTCTTTATAGCGGGATTTCTTGGACTTCAAATTGTTTTCCCCAGGCGTGACCTCCGGCCTTTGGGTTGCGGAGGAGAACCTGATTTCCTTTTCAGGAATAGAAGTTTTAGATCTTGATGGCTCTGGAAGTTCGTCAAGGTCGTCGAATAACATCTGAACTTTTGACCTGAATTCGTGTTTTGGTTGCGTGTTTGGCTGCGCTGGCCTTACTCCTCCTCTGCTAGACGTAGATATATTGTTGATTTGCGTCGGTCGCCGAATGGTAGAAGGCGGCGATCTTGCTGAGCTTTGATCCGGAGCCTTGCTTTCCTCTCGTCTGGGTTGTATAGTAGTCGTGTATGCTTGTCCATCGAGATCATCATCTTCGCCCGATGCCGTCTCCTCATCAAACTCCCGACGGTGTAACTCGGCAGCTCGAGATGACGGCGCAGGCTGAGACCCGCGAGCTATATGCCTGGTGTCACTCTGCGACCCAAATGCTTGTCCAAAGCCCGCAGCAGCTCTTGTAGAAGACTTCAAAATATGTGAGCCAAGCAACGAACGTGGTTTACTTGGACTAGTCATAAGACCATGCAAATGCGTCCCGGCCCAATTGTCATCATCATCATCATCATCGGTATCGTCCTTGTCGTCTTGACCTGCGACTTCTTCGACTCCAGCTTTCTGGCGCGTCGCCCGTACTTCAGCTTCTTTTTTCTGCTGGAGCTCCTTTGACATGGGTGTTTTCCCATCTGTCGGCCTCTCTATGGCGCCGATCTCTGCCGCACTTTGGGCCTTTGCATACTTTTTCCGGCGGACGTACTCCGCATAGTGTAAGTGCTGAGTGAAGGTTTGCGCGATGGTGTAGAACTCGTCTTCGACCATTATCCAGGCGTCATCATGATCCAGGCCTTCTACTAAGAATCTGAGTTTGACTGATTAGTCTCTTGTATGCTGTTGGAGGGGCTGGAAGTTGGCGCGTACTCTTCGGAGGGACATGGCCGGACTGGAGACGTAGGCGGGCTTTGCGCTAAAGGAGGCTGAAGTCAGCCTGGAACTTGTGAGATGTAATTGAAAGGACTGCACTTACAAGATCTGAAAAATTCCCTCCTCTCGTCTTGCGGTGCAGCTTTGGGTGTTCTCTCGGGGTCAAAGTCGAGCTCCCGCTTGACGCGCTTGCGCGGGGTGAACTCCGGCTTTACGCGTCCCTCTTCTTTTGGCTCCAGCAGCCACGGCAGTGTCCGAGGCATGATGTCGCAGTAAGAGATTCCGAGTAGTCGAGCGGACTGGTTCTGGTCCGCAGCTGAGACTTGGAGAAACCAAGTTGCGATCGCCGATAAGATGAGGTCACTTGCCGCGGTCGACTCTACAACTAGCTACCCTTGGTAAGGTATAATACTAAGAACATACTGGGTAAACCTCAATTATATTGGGTATCAGATATGATATCGACGATTTTGTGTATTCACGAACAAAGCAGGAAAGTCGATATCCTTTGAACGCCGAAAAAAGCCGCCCTCGGATCAAGGTTCCGGTAGAACGCCATGCAACCATTCCATGTAAACGCCGTCTATAACAAATATATCCCTTTAAACTTCTCCCGGACGCTTGCTGTTGCAGCTCACGATCTTGACCTTGTCAGCCGTGACCTGCGTCTGGTTGTCCAACTTGAATGTGACATCCTTGATCAGGAACGTCCAAACTTCGTCGCAGAATCGGTAGGTATCGAGGTGACCCTGGAAGACAGAAAAGAGCGTCAACGTTAGCCTTGTTCAAACAACGCCTAGCTCTCGTCACTCCGCAGCCTAGCCTTTGGGGCATGACCCTGGCAAGACAACTCACCTTGAATGTAAGCCTGGCCCGAACCTTGTCCGCCAAAACTTCGGTGACAACGCGGTCAAATGTTGAAAGGATCTTCATGGCGAGCTGCGGCTCGATGCGGCCTTCGTTGATCAGATCATCGAGAGTATCGGTCAAAGACAGGCCGAGGCTAGTCACATCCAGTCAGCTCCGAAGTCATCGGCTCGTGGTGGCTGTCCTACCTGCTCCCGCGGTAAAGTTCGTAGTATGCGATTTGTGCGGCCATGTTGACTGTGCAAATATGCCGGGTTGTAGAGATGGAGCGAAGGCGAGGTGAGAGTCGAATGCTCAGTTGTCGGTGGCCGGTGAATCGCGGGGAGGATCGCCCACGTGAGGTCACGTGGATGTCTCTTTGCTTATCGCGCTTTACGTCAATTCTCCTGCTACAACCTGAATAGTTTCAACTCCTATTAAATCCTTTTCTAAGTAGCTCGGAATAATGCTCGGACACTCTGTCAATAGTCTCGCGAGGGCTCGCATGTCTCCTAGCTTTTATCAGCCTTTCACCCGATCCTTATCTTCAGCCTCTTCTCTATTAGCATCTAAAGGTACGTCGAGTGAACGCAAGAAGCAACACAACTACCTAACAGAAGATTCATGTTGACTGACAACGTCTGTAGATAGTAACTCACCTAGCACTGAAGACAAAATCAACACTCCTCAAAGCGAATCCCGATCCAATCCTGAAAAGAAACCTCAAACCTCGAAGAATAACAGAACAGTCGCCCAATCCGACGCAGAGCTCCGCGAGCGCCTTGAGAAAATGTCCGGAGAGGGAGGAGCAGCCGGAATTGAATACGAAGACGGTCAACCGAGTGCGATGAAACGCGGCGTGCGTAACAACATGTTCCGACTGATTTAAATCGTCGCCACTAGCCATTTCAAACATTGGCCACCAGAAACCAACTGCCACGCCGAGATATACCAGTGACAGGATCAATTCTCAAGTGTTCTTGAATAACGTATGCCATGACGCACCACAATGAGTCCGCCAGGGACTGTTGCCCCGGAACTGCTCATGAGGCAAATCCACAGCTTTGGACTTTCGCGGACTGTATTTGGCCTCCAAACTTCTGGTCCTAGGCAACGATACTCCAGAAGCCCAGGGTTCTGATTCAAAGAAAGCATGTGCGTTATCTCCTAATGCATTCCGGTTACCTTGGATCAGCTGGCGCCGATCATTCTTCATTACGCTGCTTCACATGGAGCCGCGCAACGAAACTGTGATTCTGGCGATGATGATCTTGAGTTAGCCACCAAGACGTTCTTGATGGGCGTGTCTCCACGGGGGTGGGGGCAATATTCCTCAATCTCCTTGAAGACTTTATCACATTATGGGGCATATCGCAATATCTTAAATATCTTGAATCAAGCATGGAAGGAAAGTCATGTAATGTGACCGCGGGATGTTCCGAGGCAATCTGTCATGTGTACATTGAAGAACTCGTAGACCGAGATTAAAATGTATTAAGCTAAATTGGAAAGGAAAAAAAAAGTATCATGGAGCAATTACATCAGAGCATTTCCATGACAGAAAATCGTAACCATTTCTATGCGGATCCAAATAACAGACAAACCAGGACCTCAGCCCATGCAAAACTCTTTTCGCAACCGACTCCACCCAAAAGCAGAACCCAGAACTTCTCCAAGTCAAAAGAAGAATACTTTACTTGCTGACAACCATACCCGCCAGAACACCGGCGCCGATAACGCCTCCGTCAGAGGCTTCTCGTAGAAACACCGACTTCCCTCCCCGCTGCGGACCAGTCCGCATAATAAGTCGATCGATGTGTTGTTGGCACATCTCTTTGAATTGCGGGTAGTGCTGGATAATACCGCCCGTGTATGCGACCACCAGTTCCTCGGGTCCGGATTGCCAGTCTGCAGGCGTGGGCTGCAGGACTGGGACGATGTGGCCGTGGAGGTTGTTGCTGAGAAGGGTTGGCACAGCACCTGCGTTGGGAGCGGGCATTTCACTGTTGTTTTGGGGGGAAGCGGCAGTCTCCGGAGTGTTGCTGTTGCTGTCTTCTTTTAACTCGATCTCGCGGCAGCAAGCTAGTAGGCCGATTACAGCTGCTGCGATCAGTCCGGCCGATCGTCGCTGCACTGCTCGGGCGATTTTTCGGAATGCGCTGGCCGTGCGGGCGTCCCAGCGCCAGTCGCTGCTTTCGGGAGTTGGGAGGGATTGGTTCAGTTCCTTTGCGAGGTCTTGGTCGGATCGTGCTCGTGCCACGTTGTCGGAGATGTAGGTTGTCGTCAGGGCGTATTCTTGGATGAGATTTGCCGGGAGAATTCGCTTCGATAGGCCCGCAATGTTGGTCAAGTAGTCGAATAAAATTAGGCGGATCAGTTCGCCGATATAACGGCCTCCCGTCATGTATTCAAATGGCTGGAACCCTGGGCGTGCACAGGCCTTATCCAACTCGTCGTCCCACTTGGTTGTGATATTCAGTTCTCGGAGTGGAGGTGCTGCTCCAGAAATGGTCCACTCGGTGTTGACAATAGTTTCGACAGCTGATGGCTCCATGCCATTGACACTCTTGGCCTTGGATTCGTGTAGTTCGCTGAGTTTCATCGGGATAGTAGCGTTACACCCTGTACCCACAATAATACCCATGGCAACTCGGCTGTTTGGTAAAGATTTGACGGAATATGCAAGCGAGGCCAACGTCGCAACAGTGTCGTTCGTGATAGCCTGGATTTTCAACTTTGGTAGAGCAAAGAGCTTTCGACGTTTGGATGAAGGCTCGTTTTCATCGTCCGGTCTCCTCGTGTGCTTCTCATATCCATTCAGAAGGATGTTACGTAGGTTCAGGTTAGATGTGATAGCAAAGCCTTTACCCATAGGCATCAGTGTGGCCTCAGCCAGCGATTCTTGCCTGTAAAAGGATTAACACCAATTTGTAATCTCAAATGACGCATTTTTGAATCCGCATAGTTCTAAGGCACTCACATAATCGGGAAACTGAATGTAATACCCATATCCAATTCTGCAGGGATATCTTTTTTGGTAGCGTCCGAGGTCAAGCTCTCTGCCACCACCTCAGCAATGCAGTCACCAATCCACGCAAACAAGTCCTCGGCCTTGTCCATCTTCAAATGCTCCTGGATCGGCCATGCTCGCTCTAAAGTCCGTCTCACTCGCTGGCGCTGAGCCTTGCGAATAGTGTGCCTCGATCTCTCCGAGGCATCTGCGGGTTGCACATCGGACTCAACAGCCTCGCCTAGCAACTCGATAAATGCAACACGCAGATTACTGCCACCTACGTCAATGGCAAGGTAGCGCCCCGTCTCTTCACCCGTGGGGAGCTGTGTTACAGGGGTCGGCAAAAATTGCTGATCCGAGGTCAGGGCCAAATGGCGGTATGTGCCGGAGAAGCGGCGCGCCAGTCTGTACAAGACCGCCTCCTCTAAAGACAGGGGTGATAAAAACTCGTCGAGTCGCTGGTGATACTCCAGATATTCCCTTTGCGAAGCATCTAGCTCCGTGCTGATATCCTCCTGCTCTTCGTCCTCGATCAAGTCGTCATGCATGATGTCACGCTCCTCGTCATTGTCTTTCTCGGATGATATTGAATTGACGGAAGCCATTATAGGTGGTGAACAACAATAGCGGTGTAGACCCGATGAAACCAAAGACAAACCCTATCAGCCCTTCAATTTGGATAGTGTTCACGAGCAGAGCGGATGAACAGTGAGCAGCTAAGATCGTGCCCTTCACAGTACCTGTGTTCTCAAGGTGACGGGGAAATGCTCAGGTACAGAAAGGACACGATCACGGCAAGTACGGCGAGCGGCCCGGGGGGGGGCTAAAAATAAAGTAAAAAGCCCAGGGGGACTGACAACGTTAGTGAGGTTGCAAGGGACGGCAGAACATGGTGACGCGGTCAGGGAGCATTGCGGGGGAAGATGACGATCATGCCAGGACTCATCTTGTGGGTTTTACGTACCCTGGAATCTTAGGGATGGAAGGGGGAGGGAAACCGTAGGAAAATCAAAAGGGAATGCGATCAGGGATCTGGGGAGGGTCCAGCTATAAATGGCAGCTTTGCTATCCCTTTGGGGTGCCTAAGGCACGTGTATACACTTTTCTCGGGTTTCGTGTTTTTTTTTTTTTGTTGGTTTTTGTTGGCTGAGGGTTTCCAAAGTCAACCCAAAATAAAAAGACTAAACTCACATTGTTTATGGTTCGGGAGATGGAGATTTAAATTGGATTTTATCGGAGAATCAGAGTGGATCCTCCCCTAGTGCATGGGGTCCCTGGTTATTCTTAAGAGGTCATAGCCTGGGTAAACATAGGGAGAAGATAACACTGGGGAAAAGTAAATAATTAGCCACCTATAAAAGGGAGCTTATTGGAGATGCGACCATCGGAGGACACGAGGCGATGCGACGCTGTTCTTTTTCCGGGGCCTGGACGACTTAGAAATCCCGGCCCTTCTGTCATCGATTGGACATCGCTCCACGTTGGAAACTCTCCCTACGCCTCGAATTATGGGGAAGACTGACTCCTGGAAAGACACCGGGAGCTCAAAATCACTGCCTAGGTATAGGTCCGTCGCGGTCGGAGATGTTCCACTCCGCATCCTCATACACCCCCTCCATTTATAAACGGGAACTATGTAACCCTGCCCGGGGCATCTGACGCCTCTGTCGCCTAGCTGGATATGATGTGGACATCGAACACTCTCTCGGTTAGCAAAGTCGGCTGCAACTCTCGTTTCTGATCTCCTTCCCCTCTTGACAGCCTTGGCCCGTAAGGGCGTTGGATCAGCGCACTGGCCGCGAGTCAAAATGGCCATTAGAGTGTGGGGTCCCGATCACGGTTGAGAAACGTGCCAAGTTATCATATTTCAATCGCGCCATTCGCCGTGCAGCCCCATCGATCTATGCCTTGGACAACTCGGAAATAACCGTGTGCGCGAAACAACGGGTGGGTTTGCTCCTCCGCCGGGGGCTCGATCGTTCGCTGGCGTCCAGCCACCGATTACCGTCAGCTTCCTACTGGAGCAGAGGGCACCCTCGTTTGGAGAAATGGGGGCGTTGTCATTGTTTCATCCTGGTTGATCACCTGGTTTTCCGTCAACATTGGGCCTCTGTGCGCATTAGACAAGCTGAGGAGCCTCACGGATCCGAGCTGGACGCGCTAAAGATTGCTCATCCGGGTCGGGAAATGTGAGCGAAACCTGGTTCACGGGTAGACACAAAAGTCTAAAGCTTGGCTTGGGCACCAATACTTCATGATTCAGGGCCTCCGAGATCGGAGATGTATTTGAATTGGACTCGATGTCGATGGCTCTTGGAAGGCTCCGCCCAAAATCTTACCGGCGTTTTACCGGTTCGATTTGGGAAGGTCATCAATATCGCGTGGTTATCTGGAGCCGGCCAACCTAATGCATGAGGAACCCTTCGGGACTTGATACCCGAAGCTTTGTTTCAGAGTATTTGAATTGATGTTTGGTCTCACTCCCCAATCTATGTTCAAGTGTCTGAGGATGGGATGTCTCTCATGGATGCGTACATCCATCCACCTTCAGCCGATACGAATACAGCTTTTCTCTCCTTCTGGCAGGTGTCGACGAGCTTATGGTCTAAGCGGTACTTCGGCGCACCAGTCCATCTGATAGGATCATGGTGGACCTGGATCTGGGCACTTAGGTTCACCGGTTGCCTTAAAGCCTGACAGGCACTTGACTGCATCGGGACATTTATCCGAGGACGGGCTTGCGTAACTTTATCGATGGCGTGCCTGTCGACCTTGTCTGATGCTTGATAGATACCAAGATACCAAGATACCAACGGAGAACAGGAGCCAGCACATCCGTCATGAAACGACTAACTTCGCATCATCACAAGGTTCTGAGGAGTTTGTGTTTCACGTGTTTCCCGAAAGTATTGAAGTGCGTTCATGGAATTTCCAGACTCTCTTAGATGCGAGACGCAATGTTCGGGACTTGGCTGGATTATCTACAGGGGCCAAAGGTCCACTTTGCGAAGCCTAGAGACACTTATTTCGTCATGACTATCAAGCCCTTTCCCAGAAGCTAGTATGCAGTCCTGAAATACCTATGAGCCCTTATAAAATGGATCTCATGGTTGTAAATCAGCTGGCGGCTGTTGGCAGATCTGACCGCATGGAAAACCATCTTATGTAACGGGGGTGGCGCATGACTGGGAAGGGGCTAGGCCACCTCCGTACGCGCTTCTCTCTTGGAACAACGTCACCTCTATCGGGACATCTCAGCAGACGCCATGGAAAAACTACCTATTCATACTGGGGATGCAGACGGGTCCGACCCAGAGAACTCATCTAATTCCCGACGCGACAGATCCATCCCGCCCCACCGCATCGCTATTGCCGCAGGTTTCCTCTTCTGCTGGTATTTGTTTATCAAGCTAGCACCGACAACAGAACTCTCACATGGATGTATAAAACACCATGCTCCGGGCTCTACAGTGCCAGGTATCCCAAATAGCTGGGCCCCTGATACGCCGGACCAAACATGGGAAGAATACAACAAACAACCACAAACGGATCTGGTAGACACCAAAATCCCGCTCGAGGCTCATATTATGAGCAAGTGCCCCGATGCACAAATCTGTCTCCAAAGGCTGGTTCTGCCTGCCATGGAGCAAATCAGCGACAAGGTCGACTTCCAGCTATCTTTTATCGCGAGGTCAGCACTTCACTCCCTCCAACTGCACTTCAACTTTGCTCACAATAACATTTAAACAGTGTCACAAACGACTCTTCCGAAATAAAGTGCATGCATGGCCCAGCTGAATGTATCGGCGACATGCTCATCCTATGCGCGGCCAATCTCCCATTCCCTCCAACCGACGACGAAGCCATGTTACCCCAGTCATATCCACGTACCCCAATAATCCGGTCGCTGGGCTTCGCAAACTGCCTGATTAACGAATACCCACGTATCCCAGAACGCGAGTTTGTGCACCAGTGCGCATTAGAATACGGTATCGACTTTGAATCCTTGAATACATGCGCCAGCCAACAGAACGACGAGCCGGATAATGGCGAGAACGGAGGCCCTCCTCTTAGCGGGATTGCTCTATTACGGAACAGTGCGCTGCGCTCATCTAGTCTCGATGCAAAGATCAGCTGCACTGTTCGACTGAATGAGAAAACATGGTGTATTCATGATAGCGGCGCTTGGAAGGATTGTGCCCAAGATGGCAGTAACCCGCAGGTACTCGCTGATGAGGTTGAACGGCTCTATGCGGAAAGAAATTGAGACCCCGTTCTAGCCTCTTTTTGATACCCCTTCAGCAAGGCTAGTATAATGATATGCTGTTAATGATATTGATTTTGAACGAAATACTTAAGCTCCCGATCTGCCTTTTTCTATTTAAACATTGAAATACTCTAGGTGCGTCGCAAGAAAAACTCGGGCTCAGGGCTCTACAGAGCCCACAAAATTTCTCTATCTACAACCTCGTCCTCGCATTCCCTCTGGACTCACGTAGAGTCTCCGTCTTCTGAATTCCGCGTCAAAGATCCCACCCTTCCATTGGTGTCTTCATCAAAATGCCCACTGAATTTGTCAAGATGATATCAAGGGAAGCCAAACTGGCACTCGAGTACGGCCCCAAAAGGGAGCCAAGCGATATCATGCAGAAAATTCTCGATAATCCTCGAGACTCTGATCTGCTCTACCAAGCTCTAAAACGTACTTTCTTCTAGGTTATCCAGCGCTCTAATGTGATTGAGCATCACGAGTCTACCATCTACGATAAACTCCTGCTTGAGCTGTGGGACGTGGAACGTGGGTAATTCAAGGCAAAATGTTGCTTTTGGATCTGTTCCTGGATAAGTATGTGATCATTCATAACAGCCACGATACAATAAAAAGCCAGAACGTTGTCACTGCTTATCTCCAAGCGCTGTTTACAAATTCATCGATAAGTGTATGTTTGTTGGATAGTGATCTTTAACCGTTCCTTAACAGTTTCACCTCTGACCTTCAACTCGTGAACAGTCCGTCACTATCCTGCCCAAGTGAGAAAACCCAGAGCTGCCATCCTCGCTGACGAGGTTTCTGAGATCGACACGACCTACGACGAATCTGCCGACTCAATGGGAAACAAAACCACACTCGACGGACCCCGTCAGGCCGAGGCAACTCGGGCCAAGAACGAAGCCCTGGACAAATTGATTCAGGTCTACCACGTGGCCAAGGCCGATTATTATCTCGGAGACGCCAACAAGTCTGGAATCTCGGACAAATCGACAGACAAGTTCACCAACGTCCGCTTCCTTCGAGACACCGCCGAAAACCTCCTTCGCTGCCTCAAGGCCCAGGGTGAAGATCACCACCTGATCCCGGAGGTCGAGCGCGTGGTCACTGCCAGCTGTGAACACGCTGAGCGCCTGGCTGGTGGACGCAAGCGTATCTTTGAGGACCCCGAGGATGAGCAGCTGGCTCGTCACCGCAACGGCCAGCGACACAACCAGGAAAACAAGCTCAGTCTTTACCCAAGTCATCCCTCCAGCACTTCTCATGGCACCCGGTTTGAACTCTCGAAGAGACCGCGCACTTTCCAACCCGTTGATCGTTACCGCGGCGAAGCTTACAAAGAGGATTGGCATAACGGTCGTGCCTATGAACGCACTGAGCGTATTGGCCGTGGCCATAGCCGTGCTCGCCCTTTTCGCGACCATTATCGTCGTGGTCACCCTGCTGTTCGTGATCGTGGACGTTCTCGTACCGATCCCGCCGATTATGCTGTGAACATTGAGCACGCCAGAGATACTCGTCGCTCTGATCGTGATGACCGCACTAATCATGGCGACCTCATCAACCGCACTGAACCCTTCGACCGCCCTGATGAAGGCTACAATGGAAGTGATTAAAGGCAAATACCGAATTGAAGTTTGCACCACGTTCATAATAATACAGGAGAGGGGGCGATGGGATCTAGCTACGTGCACCGATCATGCAAACGTTCGAGAATAATCGGGAGAGCTAGTAGCAGACGGTCGGCGATTAATTTCTTATTTCTTACTTCTTACTTCCAAGCTCATTCCTGATTCCCCTTTAAAAGTATTCCATCATCCCCTAAAACAAAATCAAAAACTATGAACTCAGCCTTGCCATCGCGCTAATCCACGTGCCCCACGTGCATGTTTACTTAAGCGCGTCCTAGGACCTTACCTTACCTCCCTGGTCCTTGCCGCAAAGAACAAGTGGTCAGGAGGTGCTGGATCTGGATCTGAATCTCTATGAGGCAGAGAGTGGGATCTAGATTACACCTAGCGCCCTGCGACTGAAGCCCATCCCCAGCATGGCTAGTCTTCATCTGCCCCCATCTGCGGGGAACGCCTCTTCCGACTCGAGCCCCTCGAACCCCCGTTACACGCCCGTTTCTAATTCCGAGGATGATTCACCGATTCAAACCCCCGGGAAATCACCTGCTGGACAGTTGAAGCTGCAGACTGATTTTGGAGACTCGGTGGAGGTCGGTGGACCTGTTGAGGAGGGCGATGAGGAGAATGGGTATGAGTCGGGCGAAGAGCTAGAGGGGAAAAGGGCGAGGACGGCGGCGCCGAAATATACACTTGATGAGGAGAGGGAGGTTGTGCGGAGCTTCGATCGGAGATTGGTGCCGTTTCTGGCTCTTCTTTACCTTCTCTCTTTCCTGGATCGGTCAAGTAAGTTGAGCTCTTCTGCTCGAGCTGCTCGAGGCGTGCGCTAATTGTTGCTTGCAGATATTGGAAATGCAAAGATTGCTGGACTGGAGGAGGATCTCCAACTCTCGTCTTCGCAGTATGAATGGCTGCTTACTGCGTTCTATATCACGTATATTCTCTTCGAGTGGATGACACTCATGTACCGACTCGTTCCGCCGCATATCTACATCTCCCTATGTGTTTTCGGCTGGGGGTTGGTGGCTTCGTTCCAATGTCTAGCTACCTCGTTCGAGGGTCTAGTCATTCTGCGCGCTTTGCTTGGAATCACAGAAGCTGCATTTGGACCGGGTGTTCCTTTTTACCTGTCGCTTTTCTATAGGCGCCAGGAACTAGCTTTCCGAAATGGGCTATTCATTTCTGCGGCGCCGTTGGCCACCTCATTTGCAAGCAGTCTCGCGTGGGTGATTGTCAAGTGCAGCACCGACGGTCCAATCTCCCCGTGGCGTACCCTCTTCCTGGTGGAGGGGTTCCCGAGCGTGATCGTTGCTGTATTTGCCTGGGTGGTTATTCCTGACTCTCCTGGTCGTGCGCGATTCCTCACTCGTCGACAAAGAGTCGTGGCTAGACTGCGTCTTAAGGAGAACAAGTCGGACTATCAGAATGCGCCGGAGAAGCCGTTCAATTGGCGCGAGATTATCAAGACAGCGTCGGATCCCAAGGCATACATGGCTGCTGTGAGTCTCTCCATCCAAGATAAATGAACAAGAGCTGACCCGTACACAGTTCATGTTCTTCAGCTGTAACGTCGCATTCAGCTCAATGCCAGTCTTCCTCCCTACCATCATCAAAGAGTATGTCTACCCCAAATACCCATTTGAGGAGCAACTCCTAACTCATTCCAGCATGGGCTACTCAACCCTCCACTCCCAAGCTCTCTCCGCCCCGCCCTACCTATTCGCCTTCATAGTAGTCCTAATAACAGCCTACTTCTCCGACCGCACACGCACCCGCAGCACCTACCTGATAACCCACGCCCTAATCTCCTCCCTTTCCTACCTCTGTATTGCCGCAACAGGCTACTTCCACACCCACTTGACCCCTTCTGTTCACACCTTTATTCGCTATATTTGCGTCTACCCAGCCGTGGCGGGCTTCTTCTCGGCTATCACCTTGATAATCACCTGGTCAATGGACAACCGGATTGAAAAGGAAGGTAAAGGGGCTAGTATTGCGATTCTAAACATTATTGGACAATGTGGGCCGTTGCTTGGGACGAGGTTGTATCCGCAGAGTGATGGGCCATGGTATGTGAGGGGAATGACGGTTTGTTCGTTTTTTATGCTGGTTGTGGCTATTTTGGCGGTTGTGTTGAGAGTGCTTTTACAAAGGGAGAATCGTGTCCGGGCTGGATCTCAGGATGGGGCGGAGGGAAGGGAGAGGGATGGGCTTATGGGTGGTGGGCGGAGGAATGATTTGGAGGGACGCACTGGTGATCAGAGATTTGTGTTTATTATTTGATGGGATCTTGGGCATTTAGCGTATATCAGGTGTTTGCTATTTTGTTTATACCCTTTCGTTGCTATGATCTTTTTACAAAGGATGAAGAATCCAGAATAGAAACCCTTTTAAATTATCTTCTCGGCAGGGCTGTATAGAACGCAATCTATAGTTACATCCCGGGCCGAGAAATGCGGGATACCGAGAAACAGCCTCAAAGGCGATCTGATCCCATCCAATGCGATTATGTACAGAGTTCGCAACGGCGCGTATGTATTTTCCCATCACGACGCGACTTTTCAAATCAAGAATTAAGAATCAAACGCTCCGTATTCGAGTGCCCAGTAAACTCCATTGCCAATCTTTATGAATTAAAAAAAAAATCGTCAGTTCGTAATTTTACCAAGCAGTGTGGCCGCCGTCAATGAGAAGGGTGCTACCAGTCATGAAGCTGCTAGCATCAGAGAGGCAGAAGAGAGCCGAGCCCCGGAATTCCTCAGGCATAGCCAGGCGGCCCAGCATATTCTCCGCCTCCCATGTAGCACGGGCAGCGGGATTCTGCTTGAAGACCTCGTCGACCATTGGGGTGATGATGTGGCCTGGGCAGAGGGAGTTGACGCGGATACCGTGGCGACCCCATTCCATAGCAAGGGAGCGAGCGAGTTGGATAACCGCAGCTTTGGAGCTATTGTAGACCGGGGAAGTCATGCCTTTGTTGGCGATCAGGCCAGACATGGAGGCGACAAGGAGGATAGAGCCTTTTTGCTGGTAGTTGAACATTTGTCGCGCGGCGGCGGTGGCGGAGTTGAACACGCCATTGTAATTGATGGACATGACGTCGTCTAGGGCTTGCTCGGAGTGTTCGAGGGCACTTTGGAGGTGGTTGATGCCGGCAGCAGCGACGAGGCCGTCTAGGCGTTGGTGTTGTGCGGCAATCGCAGCCATGGTGTTGTTGACCTCGACGTTATTGCGGACGTCGATGCGTATGTATTCGAGGACGCCGCCATATTCGTTTTCAGCCTTGTCTTTAGCGATCATGAAATCGGGGCAGGGAGTATCGAGACGGTCCAGGCAGTACACTTTAGCGCCGGCTTCAATTAGGGCTTCGGCCATAGAGAGTCCAAGGCCACGGCCACCACCGGTGATGGCGTATACGCGGCCCTCCATGTCGAACTCGCCGAATCGCTGGGCACTGCGCAGCTCTTTCTTGGAGGGAAGCTTGTTCTGAATGTGCTCGGCCTTGTGGGAGATCTTGTTGATGTCTTGGGGATTGAAAGCACTCTTGGTGCTTGAGTAGAGGCGGGTCGAGGAAGAAGCGATAACACGGGGAGCATTAATCGTAGCACCGGCGAAGCGAGTGCGAGAAGGAGCCAAGCAGCGGGCCAAGTTGAAAGACATTGCGACGGTATGAAGTAAAGAAGTATAGGATGATCACACAGGGTATATGAGAAAGAGGCAGGAAATCTCCAGGAGGGGACGGGGGAGAGCAGAGTATGTATAAGAGGAAACAAAGTCTAAGACAGAAAGCAAGAGCAGGATCGGATGGCTTTTCCACGATCTCTGGCAACAAGGGTTTATATGTCCAGGGGGCACCGGAACGGTACTTCCCTGAGTAGGTTACCGCAAGCAAAGATAGAAACAAAAAAATAAAATAAAATAAAAAGGCTGGAAAATCGAAAATCAAAAATCAAAAATCAAAAATCAAGATCAAAAGGCACTGCGTGACCAGATAGACAGACAGCTCTCACAACGTTCCAAGATCCAGACAAATCGACGGGAGCATCCACGGGCAAACTTGCCACAGCCCCAGTTATTTCCAGATCCTTGGGGGGAATTGGAGCGTACCGGGATGGAACTGGGATCCCGGTGCATTGACAGCTCACAGCCCATGAAAGCCCACTGCTAGACAATGAGCATGGAAGAGCTGAAAACGGCGACCGTCGAAGGCTTCGATGGAATGGCCCACTGCGGGTCCGAAGTATGGCCGATCTGCAGGTATGCCCTTCTACGAAAGTACCCTGAAAAGCCGAATGGCCGATCTGCAATGGCCAACAATGTGCTCGGGATATGGTAGATCTCTGTGTAAGCTCGATCTGAAATCCAGCGTCTCGGCTCCGGACGCGAGTCCATGCAGGGCTGGATCGGACTAAAAAATGCCTGAAAGGTAGTCAACTGACCGAGAGGCCTCCACAACCCCGGACGGGGTTTTTATTTTTCTTTGGGGGCGGGTCTAGAGCGGATCTTGGTGGCTACCGCCCCGGCAGTAGGTCCGGGATTTCCTATTTGGGCAGTGCCTTGATTGTATCCCGGCACACCGCCATCGTGAGATTCGTGTCTTTTGGGGGGGGGGTACTTGCTCGAGCGCGGCGCTCCTTGGGGTGGAGAATAGACTGAGACTAATTGAAGCTGGAAAATTGGAATTGAACAACCTGGACGAGTGTCGGGACGAATAATCAGACTTGGAGAGCAAAGATTGATCTTTTTGGGCCCAGAGCATCGAACGAACACGAACCCCCAGACCCAGCGCCCAGAGAATAAGCTTCTGCCACAGTTCCGGCTTAGGAATTGCCACAGCGACCCACACTACCTTTCATTCTACGGCACGCTCGATCCTTGAGCCCCTGCTTAGGCCGCGACCATTCTTTGGATGATCGATCTCAAACGCCCTGGAAGCACGGCGTTCTCTTCAATGGTCACCTGGTACAGTTCGTGAGGGCTTGCAGATAAGGCTGTTTCATTTTATTTGGTGCCAATGCAAGGCCACGTCTATACTGAGCAGCAGTGCAGTGTCCGCATGACTATCCTGCAGCGGATGCAAAGTCAACTCCCCAGCTCCAGGTTATTTGTTTCCCCGATAAACGCCTGATCCGCTAGATTCCGATTCCAATTCCAATTCCAATTCCAATTCCAAATCTGATTCCGTAGCAATCATAACGCATATCGAAAGAAGAAATGTTCATTTCTAAGCTATTCCAAGGCCAAGCCTGTGATCGCCGCGCCTCGCAGACTGCCGAAGTCCAGCTTCATGAGGAGTCGGTCCACTCCCGCTGGTTGGCGCGGAACGTAGTGGCGGAAGCTAGGGCCCGGGCTCGGCCCATTCCCCAATTGTCCCGTTGTGGCAGTCCCGACGGTCTCTCCTCCCGATCGACTGTCGTCAATTTCTCGGAGGCTCGTGACGAGATCCTTCATACCGCTCTGCACGTTGTCGCTCGTGGCTCGTAGTTCCTGCCAAACTTCGTGCTCTTCTTGTGCGTAGTCGACTAGAGCATCTACCACGCCTTCATCCGTTTCGAGATCCATGTTACGTTGAATTGTCTCGAGGCGAATGGTAAGCGCTACAAACCGATCCACACACGTCAGAAGGGCCCGCAGTGCGGATGTGAATGGCACTTCCGTCAGGAACAAAGACTTCACAAGACTTGATAGGTGGCGACGGTGGGCTACGGTCAAAGCTTCTGGATCATGCCGCACCATTGTCGGACCCGACTGTGAGGACGGCCGACTCGAAGTTCGGTCCGGTGTGGCCTCTCGAGAGTGCCATGGCGGCTTGGCTGAAGAAGCGGTCCCTGGTCGAGACCCAGAGACTGATGTGGATTCGGGACTTCCTTGAATCCACTCACGTAGGTGCTGCCAGGACTCATGGACGACTTCTCCTTGGAAGAACGTGCCGATCTCCGAGAGAACAAAGAGACAAGCACTGCCGGTTGCCCAAACTGGTCGCATATGGCGGATCCGAGCGTTGTCCCTCGCCCGGCTCTCTCTAAGCTTATTTTGACCGAACGCACTATTACTCCGTGGCGGCCCCCATGGCGAAGGGTGGTTTCTTCGCAGGGAGGTTCGTTTCCATAAATCCCCGAGGCGGATCTGGGCTCGTCGGATTCCTAGTAAGTATGAATGAATCTTAGAGTAGATGACGATGTCCGAACTGGACAGGAACAGGTCGAGTGGAGCGCGGACTTGAATGGTCAGGCTCGTGGGTGTGGGAAATAGCAGATCTTCGAAAGAGATCGTAGATATCTCCGGCAACACACCTGCTCCTTGCGACGGGGTCGCTGAACGGCCACTTTTTCGCTCGCTGATCGACAATCGAAGGAGTTCTCGAGCCAGCTCGAGCTCTTCGTCGGCAGGGTCTTCCTCTTTTTGTAGGGAGAAAAGCTCTGCCCATGCCTGGGCCAATGCAGTCATTACGTCTCCCTCTTTGACGAGGTAATTTTCCAGAGCCCCAGGTACTTGTCCGCGAGCTCCTCTTCGCCGACTTTCATCCATGCGAGAATCTGCATGTGCGACCAGCGCCACGGCAAATTCGCCTCGTCCTAGCAGCAGGAAATTGTGGAGGAGTTCGAGCATCTCAAGGATCTTAGGAAGTGGAAGCAGCTTAGATAATGTTGACTGGGACAGCGAAAGTCGAATCCAGTCCACCGCCGTAGAGAGCTTGGAGGCTGAGATGGGTGATTTCAAGCCTGCCAATTGCTCAATGTGCTCCTGATACAGGGTCACCGGCGCCGTCGAAATGCCAGAGGATGTTTTCCTTTTTGCGCGAATGTGATTTAGGGACTTCCCGATGAAAAGAATAGACCCTGCTGTTTGTACAGAGACGAACTTCGGCCGTAGGTCAGGTTGTATACTGAACTGGCTGTCGTCATCCTCGGTATCGTCCTGGTGAATGAAGAAGTCCTCCTTCCCATACATGGGCAAGTTTCCATACAGCAGCCACATTGACAGCTGTTTCATCCATGCCGTTTCAGCTGCCGTAACCAGTTGTACCGCCATCTCCTTGATGTCTAGATACCCCGTTTGAGTTTGGGCCCGCAGATGGTCGATCAGACCTGCCCCAGAACACCCGCCGGAGCGCACCGCGGTTGACCTCTCTGGCACAATGAACTTGACAATTTCCCATAGCCACTCCATGCGCCGTGTCCAAGGTGCGAATTCCCCAACGAGTGTTGATAACGGAACGATACCGTAGCCGCCCACATATTCGCTGTCTTCGGCTAAAATTGCCTTTTCCACTTCAAGGATCTTCTTCTGGAATTCACCCAGGTGCGCCGTAGCGATTGTCGTGGAGACAGAGCGGCAAATCACGGAACCATGGGCGGACGATATCTGGGAGGTGTAGGATCGTAACTGCGCATGAATTTGACTTAGATGGGCGACTGATCCGAGGAGTGCTTTTTCCGGAGGAGAGAGAAGGGCGAGGTCATCTTGCGCGAGAGCGTCCTTCCCTTGTGGACTGAAGAGCGGGGACGGTTGGCCGGAGAGGGAGAGGAGGATTTCGTGAAGCATCCTGACCGATTCTCTCTGAACTGCGCATTAGCTAAAATTTATGATGGCGCGATATTGTATTTGTAATGCACTTACCTGGAGAGGCGACTGTTATCCTTTTCTGGGTTGGTCCGCTGCCAATATAACAAGCCGCGTCCAAGAAGCTCGAAACGACACATGTGAGAAGCTGCGTGGTGAAGGTTTTGAGTCTTAAGGTAAGAGTTGAAAAGAGTAATAGTGACCTTGAGGGCCAAGGGACATGCTCCCCGATCTCAGTGATAGCTCACAGCGCAAACACTTTGTACGGAGCTTCAATCGCGGGGCGACGCGCCGAGATTAGTCATCGACAGCTTGTCCCTCTTACGTCGACGATCCCGCTTCTCGACTGTTCCTCTCCCTTGCCTCTATCTTTACATTCACCTCCCTGTTGTACAGCCTTTATATCCTCGCTGCGTCGTTGTTGGATTCTCCTGCTCGTATTGCTTCTCGAGTTTGATACCTGGTACGCTGGGCTTTGCAACTTGTTTTACTCCAGCACTGTTGAAGGTCTTGCTCGTGGGGCAAGACTTTCACTCTCCTACCATCATTCCTTCCGACCTTACTGTTCGAGAAGCGGCTAAGCCGGAAAAGCGCAGAGCGTCTGAAGACGAAACCGCAGCTCGACCCCCGAAGAAGATTATGACTGTATGTCTCCAACTCGGAGATACCGCATTGTTACTAACACAAGACATTTAGGACGTCACGATGGAAGTCGACAACCGACAGGCGACTGTGGAGGCGATCAAGCATGGCGAGATCGATGAGTCGCTGTACAGCAGACAACTGTGAGGTTTCCCTAGTGATATAGTGATTTTGATAACGAGTGGGGACTAATGACGTCTAGGTATGTGCTCGGCCACGAAGCTATGAAGCGCATGGGCTCTTCAAACGTTCTCGTGGTGGGTTTGAAGGGTCTGGGTGTTGAAATTGGTAAGTGTACACCTTTTTGCGGGGTATCTTCCGAACGTTTAATAATCCCTCGCAGCCAAGAACATTGCTCTCGCCGGTGTCAAGTCCCTTACCCTCCACGACTCCGCTCCCGTTGCTATCTCCGATCTTTCCTCCCAATTCTTCCTCCGCCCCGAAGATGTCGGCAAGCCCCGCGCCGAAGTTACTGCCCCTCGAGTCGCTGAACTCAACTCTTATGTCCCGGTGACAATCCACGAGGGCGGAAGCCTTGTGGCTGACCTAGACCAGCTTAAGCGCTACCAGGCGATCGTCCTCACTCAGACTCCCTTGAAGGAGCAATTGGTGATCGCGGATTTCTGCCACCAGAATGGCATTTACTTGACCATTACAGATACTTACGGTCTTTTCGGATATTTATTCAACGATTTTGGCAAAAACTTTGTTGTCGGTGATTACAGTGGCGAAGAAGCCGTTGGCGGTATCGTTGCCGATATTTCTGAGGATGGCTTGGTGTCTGCGCTGGACGAAACCCGTCACGGGCTGGAAGATGGAGATTATGTGACTTTCCTTGAAGTCAAGGGTATGGAAGGCTTGAATTCTAGCGACCCTCGCAAGGTTACTGTCAAAGGCCCCTACACTTTCAGCATCGGTGATGTTTCCGGCCTCGGATCTTATGAGGGTGGCGGCCTCTTCACACAGGTGAAGATGCCCAAGATCGTTGACTTCCAGCCCTTGTCGGAGCAGATTAAGAACCCAGAGCACCTGATTTCGGACTTTGCCAAGTTCGACCGTCCTCAACAGTTACACATTGGTGTTCAGGCTCTGCACAAGTTCGCGGAGACCCACGATCGCCAGATGCCTCGTCCGCACAATGACAGTGACGCTCAGGAAGTCCTGAAGATTGCCACCGAGCTTGCTGCGGCGGGAGAGGAGAAGGTTGAGCTAGATCAGAAGGTTATCAAGGAGCTTAGTTACCAGGCTCGTGGTGATCTTAACCCCTTGGCTGCCTTCTTCGGAGGTATCGCTGCGCAGGAAATCCTGAAGGCCGTTTCTGGAAAGTTCAGCCCCGTTAAGCAGTGGATGTACTTTGACTCCTTGGAGTCCCTTCCTTCTTCAACTGCTCGTTCCGAGGAGAGCTGCAAGCCTATTGGCAGCCGCTATGATGGTCAGATCGCGGTCTTTGGTAAGGAGTATCAGGAGAAGCTCTCCAACGTTCGGCAGTTCTTGGTCGGTGCCGGTGCTATTGGATGCGAGACTCTGAAAAACTGGGCCATGATGGGTCTGGGCACTGGTCCCAGGGGTAAGATCTATGTTACCGACATGGATCAGATCGAGAAAAGCAACCTGAACCGTCAGTTCCTTTTCCGCTCCAAAGATGTTGGTCGCCTTAAGAGTGAATGTGCTTCTGCTGCGGTCCAAGTCATGAACCCTGAGCTCAACGATCACATTGTGACTCTCCGTGACCGTGTCGGAAACGATACTGAGCACATCTTCAACGAGGAGTTCTGGAACGGACTGGACGGAGTGACCAATGCTCTGGATAACGTCGATGCCCGTACCTACGTGGACCGCCGCTGCGTCTTCTTCCGCAAGCCCCTCCTTGAAAGTGGCACTCTCGGAACCAAGGGTAACACTCAGGTCATCCTCCCCTTTATTACCGAGTCCTACTCCAGCTCTCAGGATCCTCCGGAGAAGTCTTTCCCCATGTGTACCCTGAAGAGTTTCCCCAACCGCATCGAGCATACCATTGCCTGGGCTCGCGATCTCTTCCAGTCCTTCTTTGTTGGCCCGCCTGAGTCCGTCAACATGTATCTCTCGCAGGCCGACTACATTGACCAGACACTCAAGCAAGCGGGTAACGAGAAGCAGACTTTGGAGCATCTTCGTGACTTCTTGGTGACTGACAAGCCCCTGACTTTCGATGACTGTATTGTCTGGGCCCGACAGCAGTTCGAGTCCCAGTACAACAATGCGATCCAGCAGCTTTTGTACAACTTCCCCAAGGACTCCAAGACCTCTACTGGTCAGCCATTCTGGTCCGGTCCCAAGCGTGCCCCGACCCCTCTGAAGTTTGACAGCTCGAACCCTACTCACATTGGTTTTGTGATTGCTGGTGCCAACCTGCACGCTTTCAACTACGGCATTAAGAACCCCGGTGCGGACAAGAGCTATTACAGCAAGGTTGTTGATGATATGATCATTCCCGAATTCACACCGAGCTCCGGTGTTAAGATTCAGGCCAATGAGAATGACCCTGACCCCAACGCTCAGCCTGCCGGAGGCTCTAACGACAACGATGAAATTCAGAAGCTGGTAGAGACTCTGCCGTCATCCAAGTCCCTTGCCGGTTTCCGTCTTCAGCCCGTCGAGTTTGAGAAGGATGACGATACCAACCACCATATCGACTTTATAACCGCGGCCAGCAACCTCCGTGCTGATAACTACGATATTCCCCAGGCTGATCGTCACAAGACCAAGTTTATTGCTGGAAAGATTATCCCCGCCATCGCCACCGCCACTGCCCTAATCACCGGTCTGGTGGCTCTGGAGCTGTTCAAGGTTGTGGATGGCAAGGACGACATCGAGCAGTACAAGAACGGATTTATCAACCTTGCACTTCCATTCTTTGGCTTCAGTGAGCCTATCGCTAGCCCCAAGGGCAAGTACCAGGGCAAGTCGGGTGAGGTCACAATTGACCAACTGTGGGACCGCTTCGAGCTGCCGGACATCACCCTCCGAGAGTTCATTCAAGACTTTGCCGACAAGGGCTTGGATATCACTATGGTTAGCTCTGGCGTGAGCTTGTTGTGGGCCAGTTTCTATCCTCCCAGCAAAGTGAAGGACCGCCTTCCTCTGACGTGAGTTTCCAATTATCCAATCGGTCTATAGATAAAGCATCCTACTAACGCAATTCACAGAATGAGCAAGCTTGTTGAACACGTCAGCAAGAAGCCGATCCCTGATCACCAAAAGAATGTCATTTTCGAGGTCACCGCTGAGGATCAAACCGAGGAAGATGTTGAGGTGCCGTACGTGATGGTCAAGCTTTCGAAATAGAGAGTATTCTAGACCTCGAAAAGCCCAGAGCCTTATGGCGTAGATTTACGATTATCATCCACGAAGCAGTCTAGATTCCAATCTCCAATCAATTTGCTATCCTAGTCTTACCTGAGCATTAGAAGATTCCGAGTGAACTCAGGGTCGGCCGTAGATTCGCAATCCAAGAATTTCGTTAGGAATGCTTTGTCAAAGCTGACCGAAGTGGGGCAGCTCCAGGTGAGTAAGCCACTCGTCAGTGAACGTCATCCCCGCATCGCCCTCGTATTCCTCTTTTTTCTAGAACCATTATATCTCGGCGTAAGCTATAAGAACAGCTCATCTGCTGATGTTCTGTTGCCTTCTTCGCTCGTCAGCGTTGCTCCGTCAATCACGCCCGCTTCTTCGCACAGGATTCTTAACTTACCAACCGTGCTTTTCCGCATCACCACGAACTATGGCTGTAGGAGATTTACCCCTCACCACCCAATTGACCTCATTCTAATGGTCTCGCAGACTGGAAATAAAGATAAGATCACCGACTGGGTCAATCCCAATGATAAGTCGGGCGAGTTCAAGCGGCAGCAGTCTGCGTTTCGCAATTTCATCTCTCGCGAGCCTGGCGCGCAGTTCCCCCCCGAGAAAGGCCGCTATCATCTCTACGTCTCCTATGCTTGTCCATGGGGTGGGTCAATCGCCTATGATTGAATTTGGTGGCATGTCCTAATCTTTCATAGCTCATCGTACCCTGATCACCCGCAAGCTCAAGGGCCTGGAGGACATCATCTCCTTCTCCTCGGTGCACTGGCATCTCGCTGAGAACGGTACCTAGCCATCCTCAATCTATCAGTGAAAACCATCTTATTAACTCCACTCAGGATGGCGCTTTGCGACTGCAGATGAGAAACTCCCAGGAGAAAACACCATCCCGGACCCTCTGCACCCAGACTTCACCCACCTGCGCGACATTTACTTCTCTAATGACCCGGACTACACCGGCCGCTTCACAGTCCCAGTCCTCTTTGACAAAAAGACGAACCTAATCGTCAGCAACGAGGTAATATTCGAACCCCAACCCCCCAAAAGCCCCCCCCCAAAATCCTAACAACCACCCAGAGCGCTGAAATCATCCGCATGCTCTACTACGAATTCGACAACCTTCTGCCCGCCGGATTCAAATCCATCGACCTGTACCCCCAGAACCTACGCACCCAAATTGACACCTCCAACGAATGGATCTACAACGACGTAAACAATGGCGTCTACAAATCTGGCTTCGCCACAACGCAAGAAGCCTATGAAAAAGCCGTGACAACACTCTTCGGCTCCCTCGACAGAATCGAAACTCACCTATCCAAGCAATCGTCGCCCTACTTCTTTGGCGACAGCATCACTGAGGCCGACATCCGTCTGTTCACAACGATCATCCGCTTCGATCCTGTCTACGTCCAGCACTTTAAGTGTAACCTGAAGGATATCCGCTCTGGGTACCCGGCTATCCATAAGTGGGTTAAGGAGCTTTATTGGGGTTCTCCGGCGTTTGGGGAGACGACGGACTTTGAGCATATTAAGAAGCATTATACGAAGAGTCATAAGCAGATCAATGTGTTTGGGATTACGCCTTTGGGACCGGTGCCGGATATTTTGCCTAAGGATGAGGAGGTTCGGGCTGCTCAGGCTTGAGAAGCTTTGAGGGGCTGGGGTTCTTTTTGAATTGAATGGATTTTACGTGCTATGTTTATATCTTCGGAAAGTGAAAGATAATCAAAGCAATGAACTGAATTGGATATTATGGTCTGATTCTTCTCTAGCTTTCTAGCAATTGAGATGGATATCCAAAGGAAATATAGTCAATATTCACAAGAAAGCGAAAAACCCTGCATGAAAAACATCATGCTTTGACTCCTTGCCATGCGATGGTTTGGGTTACCCCTGTCTCTAGCAAGGACTTCTTTGGAAATAGTCTCATTCGAGATGAAAGGACAAATGAGAAGTGGTTGAGAGGGACAGAGGGTAAATGCAAGGAAAAAATGACCTCGGAGTGAGGTCGAGATGAAAGCAAAGTGATGAGAGAGACCATGCACACACATGGTATGAATGGAATGTATGATAGTCATTCTGGGTATCTCGTTGAAAACTGGCTGTATTACATGGTGGGTATGAGTGAGAGGTGGTTTGGTACAGGTGGCGATCACTTCAGCCCCAGCATGCGCTTCGTGTTCTCGTAGACCACGTAGCTTATAGAGACAGCTGGGGCAACCTTGAGGAGGTTGGGCGTCAGGCCCTTGTATAGACCGCGGGGGCCCTCGGTCGCGAGGGTTTTACGCAGGACGTCACCGATGCTGTCGTAGGTAGCCGGGTGGAGAGCGGTACCTTGGGCTTGGAGGCGGGTGCGGAGGACGTTAAGCGGGTAGACGACCGAAGCACTGAGTCCACCGCTGAGGGCTCCAATTGCTCCTGTCAGAAAGTTGCCGAGGTTGATGTCGTCTTCGTGGCAGTGGCTGAGACGAGCCTGGCGAGCGAGAAGGGCGCGTTTCAGGTATTCAAAGGTGGTGAGGTCGATAGCTGCATAAGGGAACATACCAACCAGACCAAGAGGTAGGCCGCGGAAAAAGCCGAACAGTCCATTATGGTTCCATACTTTGGCTGCAGTTGCGGCGATCAGCTTGTTGCCTCTCAGGCCACCTCCAACGGTCGAACATTGCATGCGGCTATAGAATGACGTTAGTGTTTTTTTCTCTTTTGGATCACTTGAGCGGTCTACTCACAACTTGAGGGTGTCGAGGGGATAAACGAAGCATTGGGCCACCATTCCGCCGATACCACCAGACAAGAACTGAGATGTGGGCAGGAGTCGCTTGGGGTCGTTGTGCCCCTCAAGTCGGGCAAAGAATTGCTTTGCAGATTCATATGCACCGAACTTGATCGCCGACTCTGGCATAACCTTGACCACATTTAACCCATTGCCTGTTAGAAATTTAGTTGTGTGTTTTTAGGTAGCTATATCGGATATTAGGCTCACCGGCAAACAAGCTGCGAAGGCCACCGGCTCGCCAGAGCTCTTGGAAGGCGATAACGAGTGTTCGCGACGCGTTGGCAGTTGCAGCGATAGGGGCCCCTTCCTTCGCGGCGATGACGGCGACGTTCTGGACGCCTGTCTGGGCGATAAGATAGACCTTCAAACGATCGAGGGGGCAGTAGCTGTCCTCGAAATGACACCTGCGGTACCGCCTGCGATGAAGTAGCCTAGTTGCGGGGTGTTCTCGGTCAACTTCCGTTCATAATTGCGGATTGACATCCACATCGCGACGTTTTTGGGGATGGCCAGGTTTTCCAACTCGAGCTCACTGTCTACCGGGACAAGGTCTTCGCCGGAAGTAGTGGAGGTCGAGCTGGATTGAGCGTGTGCGGAAGGAAGAAGTGAAGAGATGATGTGGAGGGAAAAGATATTGTACAAGATGGCCGAAACGGCCGAGGGAAGACGAATAAGAAAATTGAGGTCTGTACCTAAACCCTGCAGGTCATTGATGTGGACATCTCCTTCCGGGTTTAAGTTGCCCGTGGCCGTGTAATACGAGAGAACTGCGTGAAGATCCGACGGTGATCGAAGGGGCATAAAGAGTAAAAAGTCCCTAGAAATTGCATCACGTCAGTTTCAGTTCTCCAGGTTCATTCACTTGATCTTGGGCCAGCGTGACTCGTACCTCCATTCCGTATAGGTGATTACTCCGTCACTGTTTTTGTCGACCTCGGCGAAAAACTCGTCCAGCCTCGCATTCGACACCGTAACTCCAGATTGAGAAAAGGCGGACCGCAGTTCAGCTTTGTCGATTTCTCCGTTGTGGTTACGGTCGATGCTCTGGAACATCTGCCAGAGCCCGGACTCGGTTTGGTTGATAAACGTTCGGAACTCTGGGGGAAGCTGTCAGAGGGGGAGGGATCCAAGGGGGTCCCAACAGGACCGAGATAGCTCCTGATCTTACCGGCATAGTCTATCTGGCCATCGTGATTGGTATCGACCTCGACTAGAATGCTGCGCAGCAAGTCATCCGCGTTTTTCAAAGCTGAGACCGCGTCAGTCGGGAGCATTCGGCACGGGACCGGGGTCAGACTCACGGTGATCGATCTTCTTGAGGCCCTTCTTCAAGCCGGACAGATCGACGTGGCCCTCCTTTCGCGTGTCCAAGGTTTCCCAGAGTCGCGCGACTCTTTCATCACGCTCATCGTTCGACTCGGGCGCCATGATCGGGATCGGAGGGAAAATTGTTATCGAGAACCCGGCATCATTCAAGGGGGGCGTGTATTCTTGGGTCGCTATAAACACGGGGATCACTCGGAGATTCAGATAGTCGTTCGGGTGAAAGCTCAAGGAGCCGGCGCATATAGGGTGGGGAGGGAATGATTAATCGGCGCCCGATCATTGCTTCAAACGCTTGACGCCATCACCGCCCGGCACGGGACCAGGGCTCTGCCCTACTAAACCTGTTTGGGCTATCAACGTCAACGTCCCAGCGACATCGGGTTTACAGCTACAGCAACAAAGACAGCTACTGCTCTTCATGGCAGCCAATTATTGGGCGTCGACGCAGCGTCGACACTGGCTGTTCTCCCGAGAGTCGCTGGCCGATGTTCGGGAGCGACTCTGGGAGAAAGATAAGGTCACCCATTCACAGTTTCCGCTGCCAGATCAGCGACTGCTGAATATATACTTCAATCAGCGTAAGACTCCTCCTCTACAAGAGATCACCACTTGCTTATCGCTCTCTAGAACTCATCAAATTGGGCAAGCGCATGACCACCCGCCAACAAGCCATTGCCACGGCCCAAGTATATCTCAAGCGTTTTTATACAAAGAACGAGATCCGCCAGACAAATCCCTATCTGGTCCTCACAACGGCCTTCTACCTGGCCTGCAAAATGGAAGAATGCCCCCAACACATCCGTTTCGTGGTGGGCGAAGCACGCGGGCTCTGGCCCGGTACGGTCCCATCTGACATCTATCCCGAACACCGACTAACACTAACCCCCCGGCAGAATTCATAACGCCTGACGTCGCCAAACTGGGCGAATGCGAATTCGCCCTGATCTCCGAAATGCACTCACAACTAATCGTGCACCACCCCTACCGCACGCTCTCTGAGCTCCAAACCGAGCTCGCTCTATCCTCGGACGAGGTAGCTCTCGCCTGGTCCGTAATCAACGACCACTACTTAACTGATCTCCCCCTCCTCCACCCTCCGCACGTAATCGCCATCATGGCCATCATCGTCGCAGTGGTATTTAAACCCTCTCCGCCAGGTGCATATCTCGGTTCTGCGCAGTCCGCACTAGCGGGTACCATGCGCGAAGGCCAAGGCATGAACATGCTTGCTGCATTGTCAGATAAGCCTGGATCGGGGCCTCCGAAGATTCAGAAGCTGGTTGCGTGGCTGGCGGAGAGTGAGGTGGATATCAAGGCCGTTATCGAGTGTACGCAGGAACTGCTTTCGTTGTATGAGGTTTGGGAGCAGTATAGTGAGAAGCACTGCAAGGAGTTGATCGGTCGCATGGTTAAGAGCAAGAACTTGGATAAGTGATGCTTTGTGCATGCATGCTTTCTTAAGGTTATTTTGTGATGCAAGGCGTTTTGCGTGAGGGCTGGAGTTTTAGGGTGCTGGGGCATGATGCATTTGGCTTTGTGGATTCCCAAAGGTTTTTTTTTACCTGCGTATGCTTTATGTTTTGACAAAACTTTGTTTTCATGCATACATTCGAATATGAAAAGTATATGACGGCACTATGAAACGAGAGATTCTTTCATAATACAACGAACTTGATGCCAATGGTTCGAGCTTTTGATGGTATATTCTGGTCAATCAAAAGCATGAACATTCGATATGTAGAATATCGGGTATCTAGGAACCGATTCAACGGCGGTTAGAGCGTATAGATCAATCCCAAATGCCCGTATACTGCACAGGATGCATATTTGGGACCTGTGGTAGTGTAACACGCAGCACAGCATCGGCAGTCCCGTCCAAGGCGCACGGACCAACTCGTGTCGGGCCATGCATGAAGGACTACACATATGGCAGGAATAGGAAGCACCTCCGGATTACGGAGTAGGGGATTATAGATTACACATCAAGTACCTCAAACCGGGCTGGTTCTGAAACCACGAGCGAGAACCTCCAAACAAAACACGGCCGGTTCCCAACCAGACCGGGGGAGAGCAGATCGTGGTGACCAGTCCCCCTTGCGCGGAGTCTGGGGCAAAGCACCCCCTCGCTGGGGGCCGTCCGATCGTCAGATCTGAAGGTGCGCATGGTCATGCAAGCTCGCATGGAGACCTGTCAACTGCATGGTTCAAGCTTCGAGGCACCTGCTCGAGGCCCACGTACCACCGACTCACATACTACAGAACTACCGGCTACAGGCTCGAGGGGTCATAAATTTAGAATTCGGAGGGAGGCCAGTTCGCCCTGAAGGAGCGGTGAAGCAACAAAGCGCCGAGGACGGAGAGTACGGATGTACGGAGAACCGTGTGGGTGAGTGGTTCAGGGGGGCAAGTTTCCGGCATTCCAGGTCCGGACATCCCTATCAGACACTCAGGAGGTACATGGTACTGGACGGTAGGTACAGAGTACCTTTGGGCAGGAGGCGTATGGGCAATCGCCACATGTAGTGGGACTATGTGCTGGGTAGCATGAGTCACTGTTCCGCATCGCGTAATGATGGGCCTAGGTCCGATCTAAGGCCAATCCGGGAAGGATTGGGGAATTTGGAGAGGGGAGAAGGAGATCGCAGATCAGAGCAGCCACAGCCGACGAATGTTCCTGTCCTTAGCCCTGCACACTGCCTGCAATCCTGCGCTATGTTTCTTTGGGGGTTTGGCTTTTAATTTAGTTTTTTTTTGGGGAGGCCGTTTGGTTTTGGGGCCAACTCCCCCCAAGTCAACCTCAACCACCCAGAAGAGTTCCTATTCCGGGAGTAGTAGTGGCTGGAGAAGTGAAGTGTCATGGATATAGGTGGGAACGCAGGTGTAACAATCCGCATTGTACAGTCTTTAGTCCTGGAGCCCTACAGGGAAAACAGTAAAAACAGTTGAATGCGGACCTGGGTAATCAGGCCACAATACCATACAATACAATACCAGACTTGTTCAAGGCCCAAGGTCGATCTCGTCACTCCTTGACCTAAAACGGTTAGGGTCCATTTGGTCGACGACGTCACGCAGCCAGTGAAGTGATCGGAACAGGCGCCGGCATTCCTTGTGGATCCCCCAGCTAGTTCAATTATTGGTGACTGAGATCCGCCTTTGCCACCGGCGCTGGAGCGTGACCTCGCTAGCGCCCACCATCCTTTGCAGGAGTCTGACAGTACAGTAACGCTGGCCTGCACCAACAATCAACGGAATGGCCAGTGGCAAGGACTAGCGTGACAATACGTAACAATACCACACCACCTGAGCCCCAAAACACCCCTCTTTTTCCCTCTTCTTTCCTTCCCACAACCTTCTCTATTCTCATCGTCAATTCTGTCTATCAACCTTCATCATTTCTTTTCTATTCTAATCTCTCGGGCTGGTTCTCTTTTACTCCCGTCATCATGTCCGCCTTTTTGTACACCCATCACCACCACCAACAACAACAACAACACCCTCACCACGGCATGCCGTCAAATAATCATCACGGACGCACTCGCCGCGGTCCCAAGATGGCTCAGCACAACGCTCAGCGCCAGTTCCGAGGAGTCAAGAGTATGCGAGAACTGGCCGAAGCCCCTGCGGTGACGGCTTTCCGGGCGAGATTCGAAGCCGGTCGCTCTTTCGACCTCGATGATGACCTGGAGTTCTGCCCCAACCTCCTGACCGATGAAGATGTATGTTGTGATCGGCGACACTGATCGCTCTTCCCAGGCTCATTTTTTTTCACCCTCCGACCAATTTCCCCCTGGGAGATCGTCCGGGGCAAATCAAGGAGCCATCTTCCCGGAACATCTTTGTTAACCAAGTTGCAGCTGCACTCGATCCACTCCGCTTCGTCTGACCGGTCCTCGCTCTCCAGCGGGTCGCCCGACACCTCGCCGTTGCAGCACCAGATTCAGCCCGTTCAGCAGGTCACTCCGTCCATCTCCCTTTCTCCCGCCCAGACCAACTCCTACGTCCACGGTATTGCCGCCAACCACAACCACGTCGCCTACCAGCAACAGCCTCAGGCCAACCGGACTCGGAAAGTCATCCCCATCGTCAACCCCAGCACAGGGATGCCCATGACCAGCCCGCCTTCGTCGATTTCGCCGGCGATGATGCAGACTGCTCAGCGTCGATGGTGAGTAGCTTTCGGGTTCACCAAGGGGCGCTAGCCGTCCTCCTCCGCCCTAGCAGCGGCATGTTCTTGCACGTCACCTGAGTCTTTTCTGCATCATCCGGGGCCCCTTAAATCGCAGGTCTTAATTCTTTTGCATTTTCTCCGGCAACGATCATCATCCACATTGGGACAAAAACATCACGAAACGGCGAATCCAAAAAATCTCTCAAAAAATCAAAAAAATCTCGACTAAAAATCCGGCATCTGTACATATTCACACTCTTCGCCGATTTTTTCCATTTTTTACGACCAACTTCGCCATACATCTAGATTCATTACGATGCTTCCAGTTTGTTGCGAGCGACGGCGCGATTTGATTCCTTTGCATCACTTTTTCCAACGATACCTGTGTCTCTCGGGGAGGGACGATTCTTTCTTGGCCCTTTGTTTCTATCGGTTGGGGTCGCCGATGATGTATTGATGCGGGTGACTTGCTACTTGACGTGCATGTTCCCATGGGGACTCGGAGTTGATTTCTTTGTTTATGGGGAAATGGGGGCTAGGCTTGCCTCCCTTGGGCCCGACTCACCTACGCTGTGATTTACTTTTTTTTCGTTCTTCTCACTTTTTGGTTTCTTGGGGTTTTATTATCTGGGCGGGATGGATATCACATTTTCAAGGATCTAGAGGCGGAAACGATACACGTCTGCATTGCTTGGGCACTGTTGCAATATCTGGGTTTTTTTTATATTTTTGTCATGCGTGCACCACCCTTCTCTCTTGTCTATTGTTTATTTTTCTGGTTATGGCTTTTTATTTCCTTGTACATCGGTTTTACATCGGTTTGAGGATGGGTGACACGCGATACTCATTGCTTTCTTGCCACGGGTACAGTGGCTGGTTAGGTTTGGTTGCGAGCGAAACCATGGGCTTGCGGAGTTGTTTTCTGTTTGAAATCGATATCCAGGGGGGTCTCTCGCGGTTTTCTGGGCGAGTCCTAGACCGTATGTTAAAAATGGCTTATGTTATTTGGATTTTTTTTATTCCTTTCCACATTGACAGCTTCGGTTACATCTCCCCTAGAGGGCAGCGCCCGAGGTCAGTCTTAGATACGCTGTATGCTGCTTGGTTATCACTTGCACAGTCATTACCAATCGCATCAGTCTCCTGTTCATGTGCAATAGCTTGTTCTGCGACTGTGATATTGCAATCGATGTGACTGCTACATTCTAGTCTTCTCCTATATCCCAGTGTCCACTATATAATCTTGTATCCCCTGCATCGTTCATACCGTGATAGATACTGGATACCTATCCCCATACCCCTGCGTCACTTCATGCCTATCGTGCCTATCTCATGATGTCATTACACACGAGCATAGCTGGCCGTTCAGAATGCTCCCCGGACATTGACAGCGTAGATCACTAGCAGACCGTGCATGTACAGCGTACGGCATACGTCGATAAAGCATTCGTACCTATGAAAAGAGTTTATATTCCGGTCGCTATCAGTCTGGTATAACTACCATGTACTACTCCAAATTCTCCCGAGGTCCCGACAGACATCCGCCAACCCGAAAGCACGTTGAGCATCACTGACGTCACAGGTGTCGCTCAAAGCAGTCAACCCACTCCACGAATGAGATCAAGGCAATTCCAAGGTTCGGATGGGGTTCTGGGCCGTTTAAATGATGCAAGCGAGCTTTTAAGTTGGTGCTTCTCGTGATTCTTCTTCTTTTTATCTTTGCCTCTCTGTACTCATCATCTTAGCTAGGACCACGAACTAGCTTTTTCACGACGGCAACAAACAGAATTCTGGGACTGCCTTGGTATGTTTGACTGTACCATCTCTGGACTGGGTGATTGAAGGGTCTCCGGAGCTGTCTCTGCAGGGAGAACTTATCTTCGTTGCGCTGTCACGACCCATCCGGTCCAGATATATCACCACGCTTCTATCGAAAGTAGCAGTATTAACAACAATTCCAGACTCGAACCCACCGAGAAACTCAACTTTTGGAACATTATCATGTCATTCCTTACATCCATCCGTGCCGGCTCCCGCCGAGCCATGCAAACCAGCTACACTATCCCCTCCACATCCGCATTCCACACCTCCGCAGTACAACGCACGCTGAAAGAAAGCGACAAGAGTCAGCTACCCCAAACATCCCGTATCATGAACGAACCACCTACTAACCAAAGCCTCCAGACCGCGATGATCTGCCCAATATCTACGAAACCGAAAAAGAACGGCAACTGAAGAATTCGAAGGAAGGAAAGGCCGCTTGGCATTCCGATCTGGCTAGTGACAGCGAGGCACAAGTATGAATTCCTTCGAAGAGAGATACGATCCTAATCGGAACTAACCTTATCCTACAGGTCAAGGCGGATCGAGGGGAAACTGGCGAGGAGGACAAGAGCTTCGAAGAAATGCAGGAGAAGACGAAACACATGCCTAACCGGAAGTAATTGATTCCAACTTGGCTAATAGCTGCTGGGATCTACGATTTGAACGGAGCATGGGGTTGGTGGGTTAGTCTAATTCAAGCGACATACGAATGAGATTCAACGTTCTGAACCAGAGAAATGTGTTTGATAAATGTAAGAAAGATGTAGACAAACCGTCTCTCAAGCCCACAGGACTCTATTTCAACGCCAGAACAAGTAAACCAGAAAGCCCGGAACGCCCGCTCGCACACACACAGAGAGAGAGACGGAGAGAGATACACACGCCACCTGGGCACGTTACTTCAGAATCACAATCAAAATCACCAGAATAATTATCAACCCAACAATGGTCATCATGCTCCAGTTATCACCGGCCTTGCGCCGAATGCGATCCAGCCGCCGCCTGGCACCATCCAACCGGCCCTGATGCCGATCTACATCCCCGTCCATCCCATCCAGCAGCTCAACGTGGCCGTCCAATTCATCCCCAATCTGAATACTCAGCTCATGCTGGCGTCCGATCGACTGACCCAACTGATCGAGCTGATTGTCCTGGTCGCGCATGACCTGGTCGTGGTGCAGGTAGATCTGCTCATTGGACATGTTGGACTGGTCGACGGTAGGCGACGGTTCATCGCGATACGGACGGAAGAGATGCGATCTGTTCCGGTCGTCCTCTTCGTCAATTTCATCCTGCACGGCTGCGGCCGCGGCCGAATTGTCCATAAACCGCACGGACTTGGATGACGGGTGCTGTGGAACGGGTTGTTTGAGATCTGGCGTGGCTGAGTTCGACGCCTGCGTCGAGTCCGGTCCGTCACCGTAGAATTGAGAGGTGAGATCGCGGAGTTGCTCGTGTAGCGGTGCGAGTTGGTCTTTCAGAGCGGCGGCGCCTGCGCTGTCGTGCGATTCGGCTAGTCTGGTTTGCTCGGCTTCTACTGAGGTGATGCCTTCTTGGAGGGATTCCAGGGAGCGCGAGATCTCGCCATCCTGTGCGTTGGGTTCTAGGTCGAGGGATACGGCGCGCTGTCGTTCTAGGAGTGATAATTTGATGTGGTCTGCGAGGAGGAAGAGCTGGGACGGGTTCGTCATGGTGATGGCGTCAGACGGATGTGATGGTGTCGTTGGAGGTCGTAAGGCGGGATTCAAATGTCCCGCGGAGATGATGATGGGTCAGTGCGAAGAGCACCGAGTCAAATGAGTCGCTGGAATCGGAGAGTTCGGTGGTAAGACGAAGGAGTAGGTCACGCTGGGAGGCTAAGGCAGCACGACGTCGACGGATCTGCGATCTGCCGCCTTCCGCCTTCGCCCTTTCTCTCTCCCCGCGTTTCTTCCTTCCTTTACATTCTCCCCTGGAAGGATATTCTCGGCTATCGTCTTTTTATAACTATCATTTACTTGGGTGGCTCCTTTCAAACCTGGCTCTACCTTCAAAGACCCTGATTTCCTCGTGATCGACCTCGGTACTTAGTTCCCGCATTGCTCTATATCCGTGCATGCATACGCTGACTCCGCTTTCGACAAGGATCCTTTTCTACAACATAAGCTGGCAACTGTCGCAGTCAACTGTCGCAGATTTCCATGGAGCCTTGAGAAAGGCCTCAACGCCGCGAAATATGGATTTACAAGAATTTCTAGCCACGGAACCCACTCACGACCGAGATGATCTAGTGGACCTGCGCGCCCTTGATTTCGTCTCCAGCTACGATTCCCACCTTATGTGCCCGATCTGCCACTGCCCCTTTGTTGAACCAGTGCGCTTACAGTGCGACCATGTCTTCTGCCACAAATGTCTACAATCTGCTATAACAACCTTCCGCTCGGCCGACTCGGATGAGTTTCCGTGTCCTTCTTGCCGCACCCCCACTACCCGAGTCTCGACAAGTGTGCCCCGCCTGTTGGTCAACATGTGTGATGAAATCCAAGTAAGGTGTCCATTGCAAGCGGAAGGATGTGCGGAGCTTTTACCGCGGTGCCATGTCCAGTCGCATGTGGATAAGTACTGTGGGTACCGGCTAGTGCCGTGTCCGGACGACTCGTGCGAGAAGAAGATCCGGAAGAGGGATCTCCAATCGGACGAGAGGTGTCTACACGGATATTTCCTATGCTCTCGGTGCGAAGAAGATGTGATGGAGAAAGACTTTGAAGAGCACGACAAGGAGCTCTGCTCAAGTCTAGAGACCACCTGCGTTGATTGCGGAACTACCCTCCCACAGCGCGAGCTTAAAAAACACGTCGATGCCTGCCCCGACGTCGTCAGTCCCTGCGCAGCATCAAAATATGGATGTCAGGTCAAGATCCGCCGTGCAGACAGCGGAACACATGAACAAACTTGCCCTCTAATCTCATTAGGGCCGTACTTTGAGGCCCAAAATACTCGGTTAAATTCTCTCGAACTAACTATGCGCCATCTCCAACAACGAAACGAGATTTTTGAAGACGGAATGTCCAATATCCGAAACACGCTCCTTGAATCCGCACGCGCAGGCCGCAGCAATCGCAGGCGTAGCGTCACAGAACCAGACAGGACCCAATCTCAGAACGAAGACGATCCAACAGAAACCCCAAACGTCTTCTCCTCAAACGCAACAACCTACCTCCTCTCTCTCCACGAATCCCTCCGCGAGGAAGTAAGCCAGATGTCACATGCGTTAACAGACCTCGACGCCCGCGCAAGCATGACAATCATGAATGAATGTCTCCGCATCAAAGAAGACATGGCGCATACCAATGCAGCTGTCAACAGCGTGCGCATGCAAGTCCAATGGCTTATGAATCCAAGACTTCACAACGGAGCCCGGACGGGTGTCATTCGTACCAACACGGCTAGTACGGCCGAGGCTCGCTCGCAGCTTACTTCGACGTCTGCCCCTGGGCCTAGTAGTGCGGCAGGGCCTTTGGGGCCACTAAGGCCTAGGAGGCCTAGTGATACTGGGCGAGAGGGGACGAAGCTGTGAGGCCTGTGCAATATTTTTGGAGCGCTTGCATCTTTGGGTTTGATTGAGGTTCAATGGAGAGGGTTGGAGTTTTTTTTTTTAAGTTTTTTATGATTGATGATTGAGTCTAATGGCGGTGCTTTATATCTAGGAGAATGCTCTCTCGCGAACCAATTGTATAAGCACCCGAGAGGTACTTTCAATAGACCTATCTGAATAATTGTATCACTTTGATATTCGTACATGCAAAATAACCCTCATAAACACCTGGATCTTCCCAGCCACATGCAGGAAACAAAATGCCTCTAAAATGCTGACCTCGGAAATCGATTACTCATTCAATAGCCACCCCCTACGCGACCACATTCATTTGTGGTGCTTGGCTCTCTTGTTCTTCTTGCGCCCGTTGCTGGCTGCGGATCTTCTGGCGCTTGCGCTTCGCGCTCTTTGATTGTGAGCGCCAGAGATTGGTCTGCGAAGCTGAAACATCTTCGAGATTTCGTTTAGATGCATTTGACCTTCTCCTACCGAATCCTTTACTTGGTGTTTGAGACTGCGGGGTATATATGCCTGGTACCTGAGCAGCATCGCCTTGGATCAAGTGAGGGAACCATAAGTGGGCAAATTTGACGGCGCGTTCACCGTCTCTGTCTGAAGTAACCACGTCCACGTCTCCGGATTTCCACTTGATGTTGACTGCTATAACCCAAATTGCCGCTAGAGAGGGACTGTCAGTCATTTTTAGCGCTGTGTGAAGCATTTCGCAGATATGCGCGTGCTTAATGCCACGGGTATCATATTTTTTGTATGGCGGGTCGGGGCAATGCCAACGGATCCTAAGATTGAACTTGACGGTGCGTCCCGGGGAAATCTCTCTGTGCTTGCTGGTCTTTTCGACATGACCGTACTTGGACTGCATTTCGATTTCTTCGTCTCGTTCCAGCGTATCCACCCATAAGTGTGATAGATTGACGAGCAGGTCCACATCTTCTTCTGACGCATGGATGATCGCATCGCCACAATATGGATCAACCTCAACGTCTTTTAGCTTGACATTTGCTAGCCTCTCGTTAGAATGTCCCCCTAGAATATCATTCATCTCCGTAAACAAAAGGGATGGTTTGCCCTTGTATGGGCCATCACCAAGGACCCAGGTCATTCGGAAGAAATGACAGTGGTGAATCCAGGGGTCCAATGGTCGATGGGGAGAAAATGATCTTTCGGGAGGCGGATTCCGATTTTTGATACGAGCAGAATATGCATTGTCCACAAAAAGAAGCCAGGAATCTTCATGGTAGATGAGAAGCTCCTTCTCTGCAGCTGTCTCGACGAATAAATCACAATCTCCAGACATATCGTACCATTTTGTGTACAATACATTGACGGATCGAACTTCCTCGTTGGTGCTGCTTTGAATCGCGCGCTCAACGAATTGATCGCATATGGGATACCCCAAATACGGATGCATATATGGTGAATTCTTGTGGCTCCAGCCTATGCGCACATGATATCTTTCGTACTGTTGCGATGATTGTTGTGAAATATCATTCGGAACACCACTTTCTGCCATCTGGCCTATAATTCGGTCGAGCATAACTGGTCAATTTCAGGAATTGAATCATGGTGTTGGTAGTCTTTACCTTCAGCAGGTGGATTTTCCTCCTCGGCTACCTCGTCTTCGCATTCGTCTCCCATATCTTCATCATCGACTAGAATAGTGGCATCTTCTTGCGCCTCACTGTCTTCCTCCTCTTCCCCCTCTTCCCCCTCTTCCTCCTCCTCACTGTCATCTCTGAATGATCCATATTCGTAATAGTCATCGTCAGAATCATCCTCTGAGGATTCACTTCCCCAATCTCCGTCTTCTTCGGAATCCTCAGGATTCAGATCAGGGCCAAAAATATCCATAGTCGAGAGTTCCTGAGCCACTTCATCGGCTTCTTCAACCCCAGCTGAAGGCTCTTCCGTTGGTTCTTCTTGCTTCACTTCAAACATATTCGAAAGCGCCGCGAGCCGATCCTGCAAAGAAAGTTGATTTGAGGGAGGCTGCTCTGGCTCCGGCTCCGGCCTCGGTTCAGGGAAGCGGGCATTGGAAACATCGCTCAAGTTCTTCGCCAACACGGCGACAACCTTGTTGGCCTGAAACATCGTTTCCATAACATAGCTGGCGGGTGCAATCGCGGTAGGGTTATCGGCGGTATAGCGGCAGATCGATAGAAAGTGCTCCTTGAACCGGTCGACAAGGTCGAAAGGATCAATATCGCCATCGAAGCCTTCCGGCTTGGGCCATTGCGAGGCCATAGCGATTGTGACCGTTGTATGAGGGTCAGTGGCAGCTGTCAAGGTGAAGCACAGGACCGACGCGCGCAGACTTTACGCGTGGAGCAAGGGGTTGACGCGCCTATATTAGCCCCACTAAGCCGCTATTAAAACACAGATTAGATCTGTCTATTTAGATTAGTTACCTGGAGATTTTATGAATTGAAATCTGTTGCTGATTAAGAACAAATGTTTGATAGTAGTACATATTCTTTTTGACGAGGGTATAGATTGCGACTAAACAAACCATCTAGTTATACTTTTTCTCCTTGGTCTTCTTGCTTCTTTTCCCATGCTGCAACTCTCAGTTGGCGAAGCTTTACTCGGTACTTCAGCAACATGGGTATAAGCAAACAGAGTAGATAAGCTAAAACGTTTATGCTATCGCGGAAATCCAAACACAAGATAGTATCGCAGTACTGTGGACAGGCAAAGGTAAAAAACAAATGGGGAAATGCCCAAAGACAAAGCATGAACCTGTACGGCGCGGCATCAATGGGACGAACCAATATCTAGATCTAGAGGAGGAACATACAAGATTGGATGATCGAAGTATCCAAGCCATCGTAATAGTCGTTCTAGAGGATCGGGCTGAAGGCGAGGGCGGCCATTCACAGCATCTGTTGTTGGAGCTGAAACCGGCGAGGTTTCAGAAGGGAATTTGATGTCCATTGGAAACCGTAAAGATTTGCGGGAACCAAAGGTCTGAAAAAACAAGGAGAAAGATGAAATTGATGGAGTTTCAAGTACAACAAGCGAAGATGGCTGTTCTAAATTTACGGAGCGTGGGTCCGCTCCCAATTTTGTTCCTGTGCTGCCTGTCCAATAGCCCGAGGCTAGAAAATTGATTCACCTAATGACTAGTGATTCTTGTGGTAGCGGTGCTATTTAAACAGCTTCAATTCTTGCACAGAACACCCGGGATCGAGCGGCCTCGAGGTAAAGTTTGATTTGGCATCCGGCAAGCTCGCAATATCAAGATCCCAGAGTGATGCACAGGTGCAAATTAATTCCTTTTCCGTACTTTTTGCTTGGAATTGGGTATCAAACATGAATCTTCATTCAAGTGATAGTTATATCAAGATGTGGTCAAATCATGACACTGATATGACTTGAACTAGAGTTTGAACTAGAGTGTCGATCAGGATGGTAGGATACAAAGCCTATAAGGGCTGTCCCTCCCTGCTAAGCATCATAGATCATCCCTCGTACAAGTTAGGAATATTTATTGGGAACACGACGGACGGACGGGGGTACAATGCGAAACTCAGCCCTGGGGCGCAAGCTTGGTGGGGTCTCGAAAGAAATTAGTAGCAAGAAACAACAGGGCACTGATCTTGTTGCAATAAAAGGTGCCGTGTCAGGCCCTTTTATTATTGAAACAATTGTCTCAACCAAGATGCACTTCTCCTCCGAGATCTTTGACAAAATTCATCACCGTCTCGATCGCAAAGGCCTCAAACACCTGCGACTAGGATACAAACATAGCCCCGAGCCGGTCCGAACCATACAAAACGCTCCTGCTGTGCCTTGGGGCTGTATACCCTCTGAGATATTTGACCAAATCAACCAACACCTCGATCTTCAAAGCCTCAAAAATCTCCGCCTCGTGAACAAACATACCGCAGAGCGATGCCTCGGTCCACACTTTCTTTCATTCGCACGGCGTGCCCGAACAGATCTCACCGAGGCTAGTCTTCGAGCTCTACTGATTCGTGCCCGTCATCCTATCTTTCAGAAAGCCGTACGTCGCTTAGCAATCCGGGTTATCATCTACGACGCTCACAGCCTGGTACCAGCAACCACAAAACTCGAAACATACTATGGAAGTAGAGCACCAGCGTCAAGGTGGCTTAGAGAAGCGCAGAAGACACGCAATAGCCTACCAGATGAATTCATAATTCATTCTCTTGCCACTGCATTGAAACATCTTTCAGCCCTGCAAGAGATCAGACTCGAACCCTCTCTTGCCATTGCCCCGAACACAGATCAATGGCTCACCAGGTTTCCAGCAAAGTATTCATGGATATCCCACGCGTGCTTTCTCACACTGGCAGCTATTGCGAGAAGCTCAAATACAATTCATCAAGTGGATATATACACCAGACGTGAGTCCGATGGGAAAACGGATCACATTGATGAAAGCTGCGGCGTCCCAATTGGTGAATTTGCTCGTTACCTCACAAAGTTAAATGATTACGGCTCGAACAATGTCCACTTTTCAATCGATAATCTTGGGATGAAACTCTCTGGCGGGAATGGTGAACCATCTGACTTTGCCGCTGTTGGCAAGTTATTGTATTGCATGTCCGATCTTAGCATGTTATACCTTACGTTCGATTTCGACTATCATGTACACCCGGTCCTTGACAGCTACTAACAAACCTTTCGATCATATCGCAGACAATGCTCATCTCAGCAAATTGAAGTATTTGCACCTGGAAAGCCTTCCACTGACGACCAATGGGCTGCTCAAGTTGTTGAAAAAGCATACAACAATTGCGTCACTTTGCTTGAAAAATCTCCGCATCCCTAGTGATCAGACGTGGGAACATGTCATCAAATACATCGACACAGAGCTCCTAGCTTTGGAAAAACTATCCATCTCATGTCTTCGTCAAGGTGGACGTCTCGTTGAATTGTGCCCTGCACCCAAGTTGAATAGCACCCACCCATCGAGCGAATGGGCATACGCAATCCCGACCTACAGGCATTCCTGTCCCTTAGGATGTGAAGCTTTTGCACAAGCCCACAGAATACTAAGCCGTCTAGTTTGTGATAGGGGCACCGAATCTAGGTTAATTATGTCCCGATTCTCTATCGACTGGAATTTCAGTGATCATCTTGTCCTCAGTGGCAATGATACCGAGGATGATGCAGGCGTGGGAAAGGGGGTTGTGACGGACTGGTTAATGAAGTAACTATTCTTAATACAGACACGCCTTTAATTTAGCTCAAAGACTGTATATGAAGTTACAGACTAAGAATAATCCAACATTCAAATGATTAAAAGCTCAATGTTCAAATGTTGGACCAAGTATACGGGGTTGGCTTATCGATAAGCTGATTGGCCGGTAACTTTGAAGTTGCTCGAAAAAAAAAGTTTCGGCTCAACGATCCAACGTCAACCACACTACTCACAATGCCTCACAAGCACAAGCGCCGTGAACAGGATGAATCGTACGTCTTTGATGTACTTCCAGTGCTTGATCCATGACTAACATCCCAACCTCCTCCAGCCACTTCAACCTGCCACCCTCGGTGATCGCAAAAGCCCTCCCAGTGCGCGACCCCAACGCCAAACCCAAGATCAACACCAAGAACGGAAAGAAGCCATTTGCACCTAAGAAATCAGCCCCTCGACAGCAACATGACCCCGCCAAAAAGGTCACCGGCCCAGCGACCACCCGTCGCAAGAATGCCGGCGAAGACGACACTCCGAAAGCCTTCCAGCGGTTAATGCAGTTCCGAGAAACCGGCCGACGGGCCCCCTCCGGCCTGGAAACCGGCGAGAAGAAAAACAAGAAGCGCAAGCGCGAGGAAGAAGATAAGGGAACTCCGCAGAAGAAACAAACCGCTACCGAGTCCAAGCCAGAAGCCACCAAAGAGGTTAAGGCGGTTATGCCGAAGATCCTGCCCGGCGAGAGACTGGGTGACTTTGCCGCTCGTGTTGATCGCGAGATGCCTCTCTCGGCTATGACCAAGAATAACACCAAGGGTGGTATCAAGGTCCGCGATCACAAGATGACGAAGCACGAAAAGCATCTTCGGAAACTGCAGGCTGGTTGGCGCGAGGATGAAATCAAGATCAAGGAGCGCGAGCAAGCTGAGACTGAAGAGCGGGCTGCAGAGATGGAGGAGCACATGGATACTCTGAAGGCGTGGGAGCTTGAAGCGCGCGGTGGAAAGGCTAAGAAGAGGGGAACTGTTCCTAAGAAGTCAAAGAAGAAGGGTGACACGGGCGAGGACGGGGCTCACGATAGCGGCGACGATGATCCTGATCCGTGGGCGAAGCTTAAGAAGCGTGATAAGGAGAGAAAGGCCAATCCGTTTGACACTGCGAAGGCACCACCCGAGTTGATCAAGCCGCGAGAGATCTTCAAGATTCGGGGTGGTGCGAAAGTTGATGTTGCCAATGTGCCGAATGCTGTTGGTAGTCTGAGACGGCGAGAGGAGTTGGCTGGAGAGCGCAGGAATATCGTCGAGGAGTATAGACGACTGATGGCGGAAAGACGTGGACAAGCATGATCTCGGGATTGTTATCTATTCTACTCTTTATTAGGATATCCATTTGATAGATTTGGTTCATATGCAGCCGCAGCAGAATTGACTCTATCCGCTGCTTTTCATTTCTATGTCACATCGAATTACTGCCATTTTTTTTTTCATCGAGAATAAAACATCTAGTGGCCGTGGCCATCATCCGCCGGCTGCTCGGGGTCCAGCTTGATAATAGTGTCGATACGCATAATGGAAATGCAGGCCTCGACAGCACTCTTCAGCTGCTTGATCTTGCTCATGCTGGGCTCCAAAACACCAGCCTTGAGAGTGTCGTGAACGCGTCCCTTCGTCAGATCCAAACCGTAGTTGCGGTAGGTCTTCTTCTTGGCAATGGCCTTCTCCTCCTCATTAGCATCGCCGTCCTGGACACGCTGTGACAGGGCGTGGCGGACACGAAGCTGAGCCACGAGCTCGGATGAGTCCTTGGCAGCGTTCACAGCCAGGGTCTTGGGGATAACGAGCAGGGACTGTGCGAATTCGCCGATAGCGAGTTGCTCTCGCGATCCGACAGTAACTGCAAACTCCTCTAGGTAAATGTGCAGGGCAGTCTCAACGGCACCACCACCGGGAACGATGGTACCACTCTCCAGGGTGCGCTTGATAGCACACAGGGAGTCGTGAACGGAACGCTCCATCTCGTCCAAGCTGAACTCGTTGGCACCACGGAGAATGATGGAGGCAGAGCTATGGACCTTGGTGCCCTTGACGAGGATGCACTCGTCATCGGAGATGCGCTCCTGCACGACCTCTTCAGCCTGACCGAGGTATGAAGGATCGAACTTCTCGTCTCCGTTCAAGTCAGATAGGGTGCTGATAAGGGTAGCACCGGTAGCCTTCGCAATGCGGCGAAGATCCTCCTTCTTGCAGCGGCGGACAGCCATAGCGCCCTTCTCAACAAAGGCCTTCAGGACCATGTCGTCAATGCCCTTGGTGGTCAGGACGACGTTGGCACCGGACTTCAAGATCATATCCACACGCTCCAGGACAATACCGGCCTCACGCTGGCGAATCTTCTCCAACTGATCGGGGTCCTCCACTGTGATCTGGACACCCAGCTTCATGCGCTCCTTCTGCAAGTTCATATCCAGACAAGCGATCTTGGCATCGGTGACGCGGGTCTTCATGGCCTGAGAAGCAACGGTGCAGTTCAGGGCGTAGCCGTTGACGAGGACGGACTCGAGTCCGCTCTTTCCGTGGGCCTTGAGCAGGTTGACGGCCTTGACGGGGTACTTGACCTCGCCTCTCTGGTTTGTTGACTTGACCTGCAGCATGGCGTCCACACACATGTTGGCGAAGAAGTCTGGGTCGGAGCCAATGATCTTGGAAGACATGGAGGTCTTCGCAATGTTGACCAAACTGTCCTTGCCCAGGTTCTCGACCTTCGTCGTCACGTTCTCGTTCATGTACTTGACGGCTTCGCGGAGGGCGAGACGGTATCCGTTGATGATGGTGGTAGGGTGTATCCGGTTCTTCATGAGTTCGTTTCCTCTCCGCAGAAGCTCGGAAGCGATGAGGACAACCGAGGTTGTGCCATCTCCGACCTAGATGAGATCAGTCATGGGGGGCTCAATGCCCAGGGAATATGTGAAAACCGTACCTCCTTATCCTGCTGCTGGGCCAGGTCCACGAGAATCTTGCCCGCGGGGTGCTCAATATCCAACAACGACAGAATAGTAGCACCGTCGTTCGTAACGGTAACATCCTACCAGACGGAAGGTTGTTAGAAGCTGCCGCACAGCTCTGCGGGGTTCCAGAGATTACATACCCCTATGTCGTCCACCATCATCTTGTCCAAACCGGAGGGACCGAAAGAGCTCTTGATGACATTTGAAATAGCCTGGGTCGCGAGAACTGGATTCCATACGTTAGTACAATTGATCTCGCTGATGCTTTCAGATCAACATACCATTCTGCTCACGGACATCGGCACCGGTGATTTTCTGCCCACCCAAGACTGTGTGCGAGTTGTGTTAGTTCCGCTCAAATAAGCATCCGGGGTAGGGAGCTTACAGAGAGTGTCCGCATTGCGCGGAGCCTCGAAAATGCCTGCCATGGCGTAAGAAATGAAAAATGAGTTTCCTGTGCGATGGCAGAGCTCTGCTTGCTGGAGACGGGGGGTTTCTCTGGGTTGAGTCCACGCTAAAAGTTCTGCCGCACTAAAGCGGTGTCCGAGATAACATCCCACTTTGAAAAGAGTCATATCCTCGATCACTTCCCATTCTGATCTACAGTTTGGTTTACCCTCTTTTTTACGGCCAGGCGCTTGTTTCTGTCAATCATGGCCTCCCAAAACCCCGCCGAAACCCCTGTCCAGGGCGACGCTGCCTCCCAAACGCTGCCCGATCGCACTCAAGCCCCCGCTGATAACCAGGGCGAGTCCAAGAACGCCGCCAAGAAAGCCGCCAAAGCCGCAAAGCTCGCCGCGGAAAAAGCGAACAAGGGAGAGAAGGCCAAACAGGGCGGTGGAAAGCAGGCTCCCAAGAAGGCCCCTACGAAGAAGATGGAGGGTGCGGCGCTGATTGGAATTGATGTCGCCAAGGTGCGATTCCTTTGCTACTTTTTTTGGAATCAGCTTCTCACCTTCTCCCGCAGGAAACGGACTTCCCAAACTGGTACCAGCAGGTAAGAATACTTCCTCATGAGTGAGACTCTATCTATCATGCTGACTGGCTATAATAGGTTCTTACGAAGGGAGACATGCTTGACTGTTCGTCTTTGACATTTTTGACGGAAAGAATCTCTACTGACATTGCGCAGACTATGATGTGTCCGGCTGTTTCATTCTGAAGGTATGTGCATTGCGATTTCATGTCTTCTGTGCATGCGCTAACCGTACTAGCCCGCTTCATACTTCATCTGGGAGGAGATTCAGAACTGGTTCAACAAGAAGATCAAGGTAAGGAACTATATCTTTGTGGTTCGATTGATGAATCGTCATTAATGGTGAGAAAATTTAGGCGATGGGCGTGAAGAACTGCTCTTTCCCTCTGTTCGTGTCTGAGGATGTGTTGCAGCGTGAGAAGGACCACATTGAGGGTTTCGCTGCAGAGGTCGCCTGGGTTACCCATGCGTATGTTTTTCCAGCAGTTTTCCATGAATTAATCTATTGCGACTAATCTGGTTTGACATAGTGGCTCCACCCCTCTTGAGAAGAAAATCGCCATTCGTCCTACCTCCGAAACTGTCATGTACCCCTACTACGCCAAGTGGATTCGCAGCCACCGTGACCTGCCTCTGCGTCTGAACCAGTGGAACTCCGTCGTGCGATGGGAGTTCAAGCATCCCCAGCCCTTCCTGCGCACTCGTGAGTTCTTGTGGCAGGAGGGCCACACTGCGCACTTGACACAAGCTGCCGCCCAGGACGAGGTGGTAAGTTTTTTCTTTTCGTTCATGAGGAATGCAGAAGGATTCTTGCTAATACTATGGGCAGATGCAAATTCTTGACTATTATGCGGCTATCTACAACGAGGCACGTGTTTACCCTGCATCTTGTGAGACGCACCACTGACTTACTTCGCAGCTTCTTGCTGTTCCGGTTGTGAAGGGTCGGAAAACGGATAAAATAAGTCTCCCTAGATCCTCGAACTCTAGCTTCAAGAAATAACTAACTTTTGAATACGAGAGGTTCGCTGGAGGAGATTGTGAGGACCGCCCGTTCTATGCTTCATGATTTCAACTAATAAATACCAGACACGACGACTGTCGAGGGCTACATCCCCGCCACCGGCCGCGGTATCCAAGGTGGTACTTCCCACGGCTTGGGCCAAAAGTACGTATCGTCGTTCACACGCCCACGACGTCATAACTAACTGAAAAAAGTTTCGCGCGCATGTTCAACATTGTAGTCGAGTCTCCGGACTCGAAGCCTGGCGAGGTTCTGCCCCCTCTCCACGTTTGGCAGAACTCATGGGGTCTGTCGACTCGTACCCTCGGTGTCATGGTTATGATTCACAGTGACAACAAGGGTCTTGTTCTGCCTCCTCGTGTGGCAGAGCTCCAGACTATCATTGTCCCCGTCGGTATCACTAACAAGACCTCCGAGGAGGAGAAGGCGAAGCTTGATGCCGAGGTGGATGGCCTTGTTGCTGTTCTCGCTGCCGCTGGTGTCCGTGTCGATAGCGACAAGCGCGCCTACTCCCCTGGCTGGAAATTCAACCAGTGGGAGATGCGCGGTGTGCCTCTGCGCCTTGAGTTCGGTCCTGGCGAGTCCGCCGGCCACTTCGTCACTGCTGCCCGTCGTGACATTCCTGGCAAGGACGGCAAGAGCCCTATTCCCATCCCCGATTTGGCAACCGCTGTTCCCGCCCTCTTGGAGACCATCCAGGCCGATATGCTTAAGCGCGCCACTATTGAGTTTGATGCCCACCGCAAGATCATCACTAAATGGGATGAGTTCGTGCCTGAGCTGAATCAGAAGAATCTGTTGATGGTTCCCTTCTGTTTGACCGAGGCCTGTGAGGATCAAATTAAGGACATGTCTGCTCGCAAGGCCGAGGAAGACTCCGGCGAGGCCGAGGATGCCAAGGCTCCCAGCATGGGTGCTAAGTCGCTGTGCATTCCCTTCGACCAGCCCGAAGGATTGGAGAAGGGTGTCACCGAGTGTATCAATCCGAAATGTTCGCTCAAGGCTGAGAAATGGTGTATGTTCGGCCGCTCTTACTAGGCTAGCCGATTTCCATACAATCGCCAAAGCCGAGATTCTAGGAAACTAGACTCACAAGGCAGACGGGGGTTGAAAAATATCAGCTAAACGCTGATTGCATTTCAAGGGTTTGATTATGGTTACAAGTGGTTTCCTTTTAGATACCTCACTTTTTCTTTTCATTTCAAGGGTGGAGTTGGGAGGGACTATCGGGGGGTGTGCCATGTAGTGGAAATGATCCAATGAGAAGAAATGAGTGATGTCTTTTTCATATTATGCTCCTCTTGCAAGAATTCTCTGTGATTTTCTGATGAATAGCATGCATAGTGCAAGCCCAATGCGCAACTCCGTTCCAAACAAGACTGGATGCTTAGTGAAGGCCCAGATGTATATGGAGGTAGGAATTTTCCAAGGGTAGAGACAAATTTTAAAAACCAGTGTCGAAGATCTAGATTGGGTGCCCGTGATACGTTAACCAACATGGCCAAAAGACTACCATTACCCGCAAGTTCATATTGATTTGCGGTTCTCGGACCTATGTACCTCAAAGGATTCGTAACAAGCGCCTTGTTTACGCCCGATTGGCCATAGAATTAGTCCCCAATCAATTGATGGAGTCCAAAGGAAAAGTAGCTTTGGTAGTAGATAGTAGACAATAAAGAAAGACAGGAACTTCATCTAATGATGATATCCCGTTAATAAAGTAAGACAGAGCAGAACACACATTATTCAGAGCCACGGGTAACAGGCACTGAGACAGAATGGGTAGCCGCTTGTAACAAAAGACAAAGACAATGGTAAACTAGTGCTAATCGGTCAGAGATGGAGATGTAGATGTAGACCGGAGAGCGAGACAATAGGTAGGAAAAGAGAGCATCGTGTATGATACGGTGGATATAGACAAGGAAAATGATGATAAGGTATAGAGGTCAGGACTTTAAGCGGAAAAAAAAAAAAAAAAAAAAAAGGCAGAAGGGAAAAAGCTTGATTTCGCAAACGCATCGAGTCAAAAGACTCGGTAATCGCTATAAAGAAAACTGGACGGGAGCCAGGCAGGCTTTTTGTGAGGTATCGTGAGGGCATCATTATCGTCGAAAGGGCAGCAGTGAAGTCGACTAGTAAGTCTCGACAGAGCGAGCTCCGCGAAGCTGCATCCGTGCCCGAGTCCGCGGCGACAGACTGCGTTCACAGCCAATCTGAGAACTGATGTTGCGGGCTCTCTGGGGCCAATTGATGAGCTTTTCGGCATCAACAGGGGTGGACGAGTCGATTACGTAGCGGACATTGTTCTCGTCTACGCCTTCGATTTGGACGCGGGGCGGGGAGATGCTAACGCTTGGAAGCTGGAGGATCTCATCGTCACTGTCTTCGTGCTCGTTTTGGCTGTCATTTGAACTTGAGTGGGCTTGCATGCAATACACGGTGCCCGTTGTGGTGGTGGAAATTTCGGTGGTAGATCGAGCGAGGGTAGATAGATTAGAGGTGGAGGCTGAGTGGCGTTTCCGTGATGCAGATGCAAATGGAGTCTTGGAGTGGGATGTTGAGGGGTTGTCGTTGCCGGCACGGATAAGGACGTCCATGTAGGTAAGCTCCTCGCCGGTGTTCGGGCGCATGCCATCTTGTTCCTTTTGGATGTCGGCTAGGAAGCCTGGAGTTGGGGGCGGGGCGTCAGTGTGTCTTCGTTGGCCGGGGCCTCGTCGTAGAACGCTGGAGGAGATGCTGCGGCGGGATTCCGAGTTCCACTTGTGTTTCTTGAAGGAGCCCTTTCGCATGAGCCTGGATATCGAGCCGACTGAAGCACTGCGGTTCAACCCTATGTTCTTGGGGTCAAAGCTCCCCTGGGTTGCAGTGGGTGTGAAAGGAGGGCCAGCGACAGGAACAGGAACATTGCGGAACGCCTCGTGAGAATTGATCTCACGGACAATGGCATCTTGCAAGGTCTCGTAGGTCGGATGGGGGCTGACAGCCTGGGTAGACCTGTATGCCTTATTGAACAGGTCCATCATTTCCGAGGCCTTGAAGCGAGGCGACGGGTTATCAGGGCCCAGAGGAATAGGGCTGGAGGTCGGAAGAGGGCTGTTCATGACCTCTGCGATACTAGGAGCCCGCTTCATATCATTGTTTGAAGGCGTTGGGGGCTGAATGGCGCGATGCGCGATTTTCGGCCGGCCTGAAGCGGCCAGTTTTGTATTGATGGAAAGGTCGCGAACATTCTTTCGTGACTTCGACCCCGAGGCTAGAGCTGGAGAAGCTGACCTTGCGGTCAACGAGGAAGTCCGAGCCGCTGTAGCTGGAGGTTTTCCTACCGGCGTAGCTGATCGCGAGCCATTATTGCCGTCACCATCGCCCATTGGCATGGGCAGCGTAGGGCTATCTGGCAGCGGTGTCGTGCTCCATCTTTTGCCCTGTTTATAGGCAGGAGGAACACCAAGGCGCTGGCTAGCACGTGGCGTGTCTGGTTGCGCATCCTCTTCCGCCTCGTACGCGGCAGCTGCCTCTTCTGGAGACAGACTGGGCGCTGATCTTTGTTGGCGAACAAGATGGCTTAGATGCGACAGTCGTGAAGAAGCAGTAGACATTGCGTCCGGAGTGGCAGAGCGAGTCCGCAGATCGCCTTCCGATGTCCAACTCGGTTTCACAGGGAAACGTTTTCCAGGGCCACGCCGTCTTGAACCGGTTCGGCTCACCGTGCTTGCGCCCCCAGGCGCAGGAGGAGACGAGCGAGAGCTTAAGGATGACGAGGAACGAGAATCGCCATATTTAGCGATATTCCTGTCTGCCACGTCCTCTTGATATAACGCGGATAGTATCCGAGAAGTTGCTAATCCACTTCGATATTGAATACGTAGGAACCTTGTCATGTTCCGCTCGGCGACATCTTCATTGTAAGGACTGGAGGGAGGGGAGGCGACCGGGCGGTTATTTTCTCGCCGGTACTTTTCTGATGCTGAAAGCGCATCTAGAAGATCGATATGGCGGGAGTTTTGCACTCTTGGAATGGCAAAGTGCTGTGAGACGAATGGCGATAATGATTGGGATGATTGTGGTCTTGCTGTTTCGGCAAGGTGGTGGTGAAGATCTTCGAATTGCTGGTCAAGCTGCTGAAAGTGCTGGTTCACATCCATAGATTGTGAAACTTTGAGTCCGGGGGGAGGGAAGCCCCGGGGAGGCGGGTGTTGCAGATAGATGACGGGCCGTGAGGTTATTTTGCGCCTCAACACCGCTAAAGTACGGTTCATCCGACTCATTGTCTCCCGTTCCAATACTCGTTGCAGGCCGTGTCGAGGCGCGCTCTTGCAGAAACAATTTCTTCAAGGCGACCATTTTGGAATTGTTTGTCCCCAACCCATACACAAAGTTTGCCGATAATCAAGGGCGCACGAGACGGCCGGGACAACCGAGACAGGGAAGGCGGTCCAAAAATAATCTCAAGCTAGTAATTGGTGGTAATAGAGGACCCACGAGGGTGAAGAATTAGGGGAATGAAATCATGGCAGCATATAGAGCTTGAGAATGAAGAAACCGTTTATACAGGTCAGGTATCAATCCATGGCCACGAAGTAAAAGAAGGAAAGAAGCGAGGGACAAGGAAAGTCCAGACGGCGGAAACCATGCCAGTGCAGATCCACGACGTATTTGGAGTGTCTGGAGTGTCTGGATCAGGGGAAAGGTGCCCGGTCTTTCTCCATGGGTACGTCTGGGGCCCGGCCGATGTGGTTTGAACGCTAAGAGATTAAGAGTTCCCCAATTTTTGCCGCGACAGCTTGACACATGAACGGCGCGTCTCTTAAGTTGACCCGGGAAAGTCTACCCGGCACGAGCTGCTCCATGCTTCTGGGATGGGATCGTGGAATCGTCAAATTCAACCCAGCTGTGAAGTCGGGATATGCAGCTAGTCGACCGTTTCTCCGAATCCAACGTCCAGTGCATGGTTGCGCAGGTATTTCAGACGGGCCTGACGCATAGAGGGTCCACATGACCGAATGTCTCTGTGGCCAGCCATGGCAGCGGCCTCTCTCGCGCTAGGCGTTTCTCTCTCTCTTTCTTTTCCAGTTATTTGTTTTCTATCTTGGGAAGGTTCGGGAGGTCGCCGCGCCAGGCCCCAGTCGGTCAAGGCAAGCCCAATGAGAAGGAGTGGGATGGGGATCAAATGCCGGCCAGGAAGGCTAGAAACGCCCTCGGGATGGACGTGGTGGGATGTGGGATGCAGTATGGAGCTCCCAATTTCCGCACGAGGTTCGATTGGTGTGACGAGGTCGATCGGCAATGAGTGGGCCCTGTTGCTGGACAGAATCCTGCAAACCGATGCCCCTGGTTTGCTGCGCAATTCCGACGCTCCGGAGTCTTGCGCATCAACGATGGAGTCTTGCGCATCAACGATGGAGTCGTCTGCGAAATTGGACTGCGATTTAGCGAGGTCTAATCATAGAAAACAAATGCCCCAAATTTCGGATGGCTGTTTCAGAGGTGGGGGGAAGGACCTCGAGCTTTCCCCTCCAGCCCTGGCGAGTGCCTGTCGTGAACCGTTCGGTCAGGGGCTGCACGAAACACTAGGCAGAATTCAAATAGGCCGATCGATCCCCTTTCGACACATGAACCTTGGAACCTATTGGGCCCCGTACACTTCCTGCAGAGTATATACACTTCCGGCAGACTAACCTCGTGTCCCCATATTCTTAGGTTTTTTGAAATCAACAGAGTACTCTTCCCAGATCCACTGAATAATTAATCTTGCATCTTGCATCTCAGGGTCCGCGGAAAACTTGGGTATATTTGATCGATCGATCTTGATCTCGATAGTACTTTTGACCCCGTCCAAGCTCTGCTGTTGGCGTGAGACACTATGGAGATGTAATATCCTCCCTGCCGGCGATCGCTCTGCGATAGGAACCTCGTCCATGAACATACCTGCAAGTGGCGTGTGACGGAGTTCCTGGGCGTGAGACACGGCATTAGCCTTGTATCGGATCATGCCGATCGCCGGCGTTAATTTTATTTCTTTGATCCACTGCAATCTATAACTACTTCGATTCGAGTATTTCATTATTTCTATACTTCGCAATAGTGACGTATGCCGTCAACGATGACTCCATGTAGCATGCTCATCCGACAGTCCTAAATTAGCTGCCTTGGTGAGCCCTAGCATGGAATCGACAGGGTGTTTGGAGACTCAAAGACATTTCCAGTCAGCCTGCCATTGGCTAGCTAATGAAATGTTCGTTTGATTTACCATTGCCATATACATAAATTTGTAAAGCTGCCTTAATCTCTCCCTTCCTTCCCACAGACTTTCCCTACATATTTGGTCTAGCCTCCTTATTACACAGACCAGCATGACCTGGCCTGGCTACGACTCGTGGTCGGAGACAAACGCTTAGATAAGTCCAGCCTGAGCTTGGCCACCTCTTTTAGGTCCTTCTTCGGAGGCATGTTCTTTTGATTGTTTGTCACTGGTCATGCTATCTTGTTGGTGAGGCACGTGGCCAAACATTGATACAGGAGGAAACATACATCGAAGTTTGTGGTAGGTGCGTGCATAACGTCAGGGCTTGGTGCATATGCGTAAGGAGGTGAAGAAAGAATGCGTGTCGTGGGATAGTGAGGGATACGGAGGGGAGGGGGTTTTACAGCCAAAGTTCCCTCAATCTTAGACACACAGAGCAAGTGGGTTTCAAGGATAATAAAAAGGGGATTAGGAAGTGAATTTTCTGATCATTACTGCTACCGTACATCTTCTGATCACCCATCTTTCCCATCTCCTCGACCGATATTTGTTTCGAATGTAGCCTGTCAAACATGGTAAAACATCTTAACAAACTGACCAAGTCTGCTTGGGGCTCCGATCTTCGACAGCAACATGTTCATTCCTGGTACATGACCTAGGCTTCATCCTCATCCATCTTCTCTCCGTTGGCCTCGACCTCGACCTCGACCTTGACCATGACTTCGTTCTTGACCTCGCTCTTGGTCTTATCCTCATCCTTGATCCTGAGGACATCAATCTCAGACTTCAGGGCTTCCTTGGACTTGTGAGCCTTGCGCTGCTTCGAGGTAGGAGTAACAACAGGGGTACCATCGTGAAGCTTCTTAATCCGCGCAAAGCGACCAAAGAGAGTTGTATAGGGCATGCCCAATAGCTCAGCGGCTCTCTGGTAATTGGGCTGGAAAGAGTCAAATTTAGCATGATTGAAACTTTACAAAGTCTTCCAATATATGGGACATGAAATTCGAGTTCAGGATCGTGAATAGAACTTACCTTCGGATCGTCGGCGGCCTTATACAGAACTGCCCAGAGGAGGTCCGCATCATCTACAGGGCCATATCCCTGCTTATTGGGAGTAGATGGGTCAGACGAGGCGGACGACTGGGTTGCCTTTTTCTTGCTGGGGCTCTTAGTGACCCTGTTCACATCTTTCGTTGGCGACATGATGTATTCGGGTCCTCGCAGAGGATGAAGAAAATGTATGCGGGGTTGAGTGATGGAAGAAGAATAGGAATGGAAGTGGTAAAGATCTCCTGTGAACGGGGAGACCGGGAATGAGAAGAAGAAATGTAAGAAGTGAGAGAAAGCAGAACGCAGACGAGACAGTTCAAGAACATATCACCGTTACTTTGGGCCTACACACAGCTAACGAAAATTGGCACATGCGACGAGACTATTTCTACATCGCTCATATGAGCCCCAAGAGACTACGAAAGATTACAAGAACGGAGTGTTCATAAAATGGTAGATGACCCTGCGTGTCCATAGTAAAAAGCAAAGCCCTAAGGAACAACTTCCACGCCCATTCGTCCCCGTTCATCATATCCTGAATGCTGTAGATCATCTAGCACATCTCATCCTCTTCTCGATTAATCATCCCTCAAAGAGCACAACTTGCTCCACATGGTCGTCAGACTCCATGTCATCGCCATCGTTAGGCTCCTTCTCGCCCTCAATATCGGCGGACTTCTTCTCGGACTTCTGGTTGTTCTGCTTCGTCGCCTTCTCCTGGTCTTTTTCCTCGAGCTTCAGCTTCAGGCGGCGGAAGCGCTGGCGAGCTGCGCCCTCGTTGATGCCAAGCTGCTCGGCGAGGGCTTCAAAGTTGGGCTGTAGTGTAATGTATAAGCAGGAGCCACGGCAGATTGACAAGGATGGCAAATGATTAGACATCTCACTCACAGTGAAGTTCTCCTCCTTGGTCTGGATGGCGACCCAGAGGAAACGGACGTGGTCGTCAGTAGTCATGGCGCCTCGCTTGGGAGAGCCAGCGTGAGCAGACTTGGCCGGCGCCTTAGGCATGGTGTTAACGATAATTTGGTCTTGTGCGAGTAAGTAATGGGGAAGTAACGGGAATTAATGGGGTCCTTTATTGGAACCTTTGAGGCAGAACGAACTTGCTTTGGTGATAAAATCGGATGTGGGAATGAGAGCGGACGGTGGTGCGAAACGGAAGATGGTGCAAAGTGAGAGGCTACGTGACTTCTTAAAAAGAGAGCCAAGAGTGAGGAAATATGGCAGGAATAATTGGATGTCGTTTCCTTCATTAATTGCATAGGTATCTTTTCTAAATTCATGCCTATCCGACCGTCTTCAGCAGAGACTCCCGTACGGCCTCGGCCAAAACAGTGTGCGCTCCTCTAGCCGCATCAACAGCACCATCTAATAATGCCTCATGAACTGATCTCTTATCTCCATTCTCAAGCGATGCCTTTGAGCTATCACCCTTAAGCCAGAGCTCAGTAATCTCATCCCGTGCGGGCATGTACGCGACAACACATGCTGAAACAATGGATCGGTGCTCTGCCGGATCAGCATCCAACATGAGCTTAGGAGCCGCAGACGACTGCTTCTCTTCATCAGAAACCAAGGCAGCAACACCGCCAGCAACAAGGTCCAGACAATCGATATGAGCATCAGCAATAGCAGCCGATGCAGCTGTGATACAGCCCGCCAGAACATTCATCATTCCCCATGATGCATCGTGAGAGTCTGGAGCATCTGCCCACCACCGGTCATCCTCCGCTTCAAGGATAGTGATAGTAATATCCAGACCACTCTTCGGCCAGCGCTCTGCAATGATAGCGCCACGCAGAGCAGTCTCCAGGTGGACACCAAGATCCCGTTCGCTAGCATCGCGGATATGGCCCCTTCGCTTGCGCGCCGCGAACGGCGCGTACTTGACATGTGTTGTCAGGACAAGATTGGGGGAGAATGCCGCAGACCGCGGCAACGGCTTGGGACCGTGAACTGTGCAAGCAAGCTTCAGAGCTGAGGAGGGCGGGATCAGAGATTTAGGGTTGATGCGGGCAGCGGCGAGAGAGGCGGAAGGCTCAAATTCAAGATATGAAGAGCCCGAGGCAGTTGGGATAAGACCCGTCTTGAGGACTGGAGCAATGTGGGTTAGCTTGCTGTCGCCAATGGACATGGATATATGGAGTCCATACAGATTTTCCGGAGCTCTGAAGGTTGTCGCTGGCGCTGAGCGCGCTCTGAGACACCGGTACCGGATTCTGCGAGCGAAGCAAAAACAGCTGGCCTCGTCCCTCCGGACGGGCCATTGACACGTCTCCGATCAGCCATCATTTTGGTGATTGTTGCAAGAACTAATGGAAAGGTCGAAGGTGATGCGCCCAGAAACGGAAATTGTGATCTAGGGTTTGCACTGTTTGCACCGGACCCCACCCATTGCCTTTTCTCGAATTCTTCGCTCGCCCATTTTCTCTTTCTTCCACACTCCTGTGTTGTTTACAACTTGGGTTGGCAGCTCTTCTTAATGCTGAAGAAGCTTTCCCAAGGTGGCTAAACTTCGAGTATGACCTATTATATCACCCACTAACATTACTGTGAGTCTCCCTGCCATTCTTTCCCCAATTGCACCCTCCCCGTCCATATGAGGAGACCGATCCAAATCTCTGTTCGGCGAATCAACCCATGAGCCAAGAACAACATGCACTACCATCTGATGGACACCATTGCTATTTCATTGTCACAATTTCGATACCCAAGGCATTGGGGCTGACCATGATTTCAGACAGGATTTTTTCTTCTTCCATTTTTGCTTATCCCTGACCAAGCTTGTCGGCGCTAGCTTTTCGAAGCTAACCCAGAAACTAAGGTAAGCGAGAGATTTTTTTTGCCTTCCTTTCCTTGGCTCTTCTATGATGAGAAACAATTTTCAGTTCTGCTTCTGCAAAATTTTTGAAGATAACAAAATACCTTACCAAAAACTCCTGATGATGCCTCAACCACATTTTTGTCTTGTTGCCCATGTTTATGACATCGCCGCTGACAATTTGAAGCCTATATTTTCTAGTTGCACTGTCGCTGCATCTAAGCCTCCATATTTTACATAAGGTACATACTCACTCTTCCTCCCACACCACACCACCCCCCTTGTATGATGACAACTAGTCAATCCATTCAACGAACTCCTTTGAGAACCGCCTCTCGTTACGCACCCGCATCTCAGCGGTGCCAGAGCGTAGGCGTCGATCTATACTTCCAACTCCCTATACTGGACCAGTCTGTCTTACGACGGACTGGGAGGAAGGTTGTGGAGCCCTGGAGGTGTGGGCTAAGTCGACGTTTGCTTCCTCTGGGATTTTTTGGGATGTGGTACTGCGCTCGGCTTGTGTTAGCTTTTCTCGGGTTGGCTGGCTGTCCGTCTTGGACGAGAGTTTAGCTCGAGAGGTTAGCAGAGGATGGGATGAGTTAACCGGCTTGCTGATTACAATTTAAAATACATGCCTGTCATGTCTGATGTTGACTTTGAAGATTTGAAGCTAACTCTTTTCAAGTTTAGGTTGTCGATGCATATTGTAAAGACTAGCTAGAGCTTGAATGAACTACTTTTGATGAATCTTGTATGCACAAGCAGTAGATGAAGTTGTGTATAAGTATAAATAATATGAAGGGACAAAAATATGGTCATGAAGCAAAGGTCCTCGATTGTTTCTCAAGGTCCTCAGTAGAAAGGACGTAAAAGTCGACGGACACCCACACCTTGCAGGCCAGCCCTAAACGTCCAGGAGAAGCATCAATATGTTTAAATCAAAACTGAACCTCCTATTTTATTTTATTTGCTGCTCCTCCTAGGAGCGACAATGTTTGTCTTCAAGAAACAGTGAAACCTCGATTCGGGATATTCCAGACGCCGAAACCACTCTAACAATCGCTGCGTCCGCTCACCTTCTTTTCCGATTCATGATGTAGGTGGTTCTTCTGGAGTTGGGTTTACTCCTTGCTCCCAACGTCGACAGGCGTTGTGGTGCCATTCGATCGGGACATGCTATAGGGGGCCTGGAGGGAAGGGTTAGATTGAGTCTGCAATTCAGGGCGCAAGATGGTACATACCAAAACTTTCTTGGCATTGCATATCCTCCAAGCAAGGTTGAGGACGTTACCATCGGCCTTGACGACTTCAGGTGCCAACTCGACACCGAACCTGTGCAGACGTTAGTGAGAAACGGAAATGAGTGGAGGGGGGTTCACTTACATTTGGTGAACAGCAAAGACAACCCGTTTGGCGAACTTGCCTTCCCGCTCCACGAGACTGCCGAACTGCTCTTCCACGGTCTCAGGTGCAATCTCGGGGTCTTGATCGAAACAGTTGCGGACAAGAGGCAGCAGGGCATTCTCGACAGCAGTCTGCACGATACCATCGCTATCAACAGTGGGATTGTCTTCATCAAAGCGACGAATGCGAATCTCGAATGGTCTGGAAATAGCCATGACATTGTGCATGCCATTGTGGTGGTAGCGGAACTCAAAGACACCCTGCGTCCAGAAAAGCTTATCGCCAGTGAATGCAACTTCGCCGGATGCAAGCTCGCGCTTGTCACCCTTGATGTTAGAACGAACAGCGACATCACTTGTGATGATGCCCTTCTCGCAAGTCAGGTTGTCGTAGAAGCCCTCGTTAGTGGCGACCCAACGACCCTGCGACGAGACACGAGAGACCTCCCGCGAGGAGCTATCCGTAACGCGGTAGAGACCAATCCAGTCTTTCTTGCTGTGGTTGAGAGGAGCAGTCCACTTGACCTTGATCGGGGCGCCGTATTCAAAGGTCAAGTTCTTAAGGTCGCCTCGGCGGTCTAGGGGAGCTTGGGCATTGGCACCTTCGCGACCCTTACCCTGTGCGCTTTCGTCGAACGATTTGGCCTCAGTGCCTTCGACAGAGAGGGAGTAGTCACCCAAGTCGAGACCGGCCAAATCAGCGTCGATACGAGAGATGGTGACACGAGCAGGGTACTTCTGAAAGAGGGCAGTGGTATCTTTGACGAAGGTGTTGACACCGGCAGCGAGCTTAGGGCGAGCATTGTCCAGAATCTCTTCAATGAACTCGAAGGAGTCGTCGAACATCTTGTCGACACTGCCATGCAACTGCTTCAGGGGCGAAGGCAAGGACTTCTTCAGGTTCTTGACGACACCTCCATCCTGGCGGATGCTGCGGCCGTACAGCTTCTGCATGTGTGGGCGCTCCACGAATTGGATAAAAGCAAGGCTCAGGATGTGGCTCAGTAGAGCCAGGAAGGTGATTGCACCGCTGCTGGTAATGAGGACTGCACCCCAGACACCTGCGAGACCAAGAACACGCTCGGGGTTGTTAAGGAAGCGGTAGATGCCATCGTAAGTGAGCTTGGGCGACTCGTCGAAGAAGAAATCTCCGTAGAACCAGCCAAACTCGCCGAGGGAATCGTAGATGCTGACCGAGGTCCATAGCTGCAAACTAATGAGGCCTACACCAAGAACGTGACGGAACAGCACCAAGCCGTAACCCCAATCGGCTGGGAAGGTATACATCTTCCATGCAGCGGCAATGAAGCTGGCGTAGCACATAATCATACTCTGGTGGTAGGTGCCTTTCCATTGATTCCACGCCTCCTGTGGGGTTTCACCAAATTTGAGGAAATGTCTAGTCCAGGATTTGTTGTTGGACTGGTTGTTGAGAAGGTAACCGATGCCTAACGTGAACCATGCGCGCCAAGCCACGGCATTGACCATGAACAGGAACTGATACAGTGGAGTGGACGGTGTCAAGGCGGCAATGGCGAATACTAGCAATTGTATAAGTATAATGGACGAATCTGTAATTCTATACAAATCCAGGTTGTTCAATCCGAGTAGGTTGTGCACCGACGGCGGGGGCTTAGCCGAATACGATGGAGACGCATTGGGAGGAAGGTCGTCAGACAGGGTTGGCGCTGATGGGGAGTCTGAGTCGAGAGGTAGGCTGGAGGTCGAATCCACACAGACGGATCGCTTTCGGGGTGGTGGTGGATTATAGGTCTTGTCGATGTGTGGATTCTCAACGAGTATCAGGAAGACGAATTGTGCTGCATGGGCAATGATCGAGATGAGGAGAACCTTATAGCTGGCAGCCATAAGAGAAATTCCGTAGTAGCCGGCGTAGCCGACCGAGTACATGGGGTGTGGCGCCATCTCGAATACACCGTCGAAGGTCAATTCCTGGTCGATGAGATAGAAAAAGTCACCCCAGTACCAAGCATAGTCCTTGACTACTCGATGCGCATCTAGTTTGACCCAGAGGTTAAACAACACGAGTACGATGCCCGCGGTCCACCGGAGGACAGTCATGATCATACTCTCGTCCACGGGACGGTGGCCACAAGCGATCGCAAACAGACAGTAGGAAGTAAAGTCACACATCAGGATCACGTCCACGAGACGTCTAAAGACAAGCCATGTGTTGTATTCAATGGGTGCATTGTCAAACTTGTAATCTTGCGGGATCTTGGTTTCCAACTCCCGCTTGATCCAATTGTACAGAGTAGGATGAGGGTTCTCGCCCGTGGCCGGGTTGACAAAGATCTTGGTCTTCTCCGCCCATCGAATCATAGTCTTGTGATGCGACTGGTTGTGAAGCAGCCATCCAATTCCACCATTGTATGCCGCGCGCCAGAAGAGGTACACGACCGCAAAGACCGGCACCTTGGCGCCGGCTGGGAGAACCCAGAGAAGTGAAATATGGAGAGCTAACAACACTAGTACAACCGCATCGGACATGTTCTTGGGTTCGGATGGCGACAAGAGCTGGGAGACCATATCATGGGTTTGGGGCACCGTGAACACTGTCGATCGGAACGGACCCGATTAGCGGGGGAAGCTCCACAAGGGTCTGGGGAGACGTGATATGACGGTATATTGCGAATGTACCATGTGTATCATCGTGAAACACAGGGAGAGTTGAAGACAACGAACTTACCTGTTCCAGCGGGCGTCCGCCCAAAGGTCTTCTGGTCCTTGCCATTCCCATCCTTGATGTCGATCTCACCAATGGCATTCAGAGCATCTCGACCCCCAGTTGAATCAGGGCGAGACACTCTTTCACGCAAGCCATCTGGCTGCTGGGCACCTGTTGAACGGCCCGTATCCATGATGGTGTTGAGGAAAGAAACTGTTGGGGCTGCGATCAGTGACGTAGCATGTGACAGCGGGTCGCAATTCGGTGTTGTGCTGTTTGCATCAACCACGGAACTACGTGCTTTGTGCTTTGTGCTCCGTACTTCAGTACTTCGTACTTTGTGTACTATACCTACCCTGGGTAAATATCTCAGGGGTCTTCTTTTCGAACGTCTTGGAAATGGTTGAGAGAGAAAGTGCCGTATTTATGGGTGGAATTGGCGTTGAGTGGAACCCTGAGTATCCGAGTTTCTCATAGGACCTTAGTGTCTGCGGGCCCCGAATGGAGCAGAAGGGGAAAGAAACGGGATCCTCTCACGCTAAGTCTAGTGTTTCCTCGCGATATAATGCCGTGGGCCCCCCCCTCTACGAGCATGATGGCTATCGAGCCCGAGTTTCCTCGTGCAGAATCCGTTGGGCAACGTGTCGGCTCCCAGACCGATGCGCGCAGCGGCAAGTGCGGATGTCAGAGCAACCATGTGCCCATCACCTCCGAAACACAGGTACAGGCCACGCTAAACTTTCTACTGTATGCGGTTTGTGACTTGGCCGTGGCCATGAAATGCGCACGTTGGATCCTTTCCACGAATGAGGGCATGCATGCATAGTGGAGTGGGGTTGACATCATCTCTTCTAACGCGCCAGGACACTTGGAAAGGCAGATCCAGGGCTGCCGATGTCAGTGCGTAGAGATTGATAATGGATACCGTAACACCATGGCGTTCGCACTGCCCTCCAAAGTGCTAAAGAACCAGTGATATCGCGCTGGCTCAACACTCCAACACCCCCGCTTCTGGCCTCACCTGCAGTGTCCCACATGTAATGCGCCGATGCACTGATCGTCTGTGGAGATCCCAAATCAAGATATTTGCATGGCTAGGGTTCTGACAGGCCTACGGGGGTCGGGTACCTGGTGCTAAACGGAATGATTGGATAGTGGCATGACCCCTCAGGACTCTAACCCAGGAGCTCGTTTAGCCCATTTGGAAGACTGCCTGAAGCTGGCCTACAGCACGGACAGAGCAATGAATCGACACTGCAGAGTCCATCCTATTTTAATCTTAGCAGCAGATAGGTCGTCAAAAGGCTCAGGAAAGCCCATACATAGTATAGTGAACGGACTAGAGCCGGTGGGCTGCTGATGGATAGTCCAACCATCCCCTCACATTCATTGTACGAAGAACTCTTCCCGTGATAATCCCAATTGACCACTAAGTACTCAACTTTTTACCTCCGAAATTTAAGCTGTTTAAAGTATTCGAGCATTACTTTGATCCAAATCAAGCAGCGAGGCCTCCGAGACCGCAAGCAACTCCGCCAATCGCCACGGATTTGTTAGTCAGCCTGCTTATCAAGCATTCTAATCGCCCCGCCACCGGCCATGGATTTCTCTTTACCTGAATACTTCCTTGCTCCTTACTATCTTTACACCTGAGAGAAGAAACCATTCCGCCATGGCACCCTACGTGGAGGAGCCGAACGAGTCAATTCTCACCGCATCCACCAAGAGGGCGCCGAACCTCGTGGCACCGGAACCAGGTATGTTCCGCGGGGAAATTGGTCTTGTGCATGAATCTAACATAAATTCCAGAACATTGCCCTGGCCCCGAGTCCGAGAAAGCAGGCCAAGGCGATGCTTGTGCTGGCTGCCCCAACCAACAGATTTGCGCCACTGCGCCCAAAGGCCCCGACCCAGACATCCCTATCATCACCGAGCGCCTCTCACAAATCAGACACAAGATCTTAGTCCTCTCCGGAAAGGGAGGCGTCGGTAAATCGACATTCACTAGTCTCCTCGCACATGCCTTCGCCACGAACCCCGAGTCCACCGTTGGCGTCATGGACACCGATATCTGTGGACCCTCGATCCCCAAGATGATGGGCGTGGAGGCCGAGACGATCCATGTAAGCAACGCGGGCTGGAGTCCCGTCTGGGTGACGGACAACCTGGGCGCGATGAGTGTACAGTTCATGCTTCCGAATCGCGACGATGCGGTCATTTGGCGCGGGCCAAAGAAGAATGGCTTGATCAAACAGTTCCTCAAGGATGTGGATTGGGGCGAGCTGGACTATCTCATTGTTGATACGCCGCCTGGTACCTCTGACGAGCATCTCTCTGTCAACTCACTTCTCAAGGAGTCTGGTGTCGATGGTGCTGTAGTTGTGACTACCCCGCAGGAGGTAGCCTTATTGGATGTCCGCAAGGAAATTGACTTCTGCCGGAAAGCTGGAATCAAGGTCCTTGGTTTGGTGGAGAACATGTCTGGATTTGTATGCACTAATTGCCATACCACATCTCAGATCTTCCGTAAAACTACTGGCGGAGGACGTCGTTTGGCGAAGAAGATGGGCATCCCGTTTTTAGGTGCGGTTCCACTTGATCCTCGCATCGGTATGGCATGTGACTATGGCGAGAGCTTCGTGGACAGCTTCCCCGATAGCCCTGCCTCTATCGCTATCAAGCGTGTTGTCCGTGCAGTCGGCGAGGCCGTTGGAGAGAACCCAGAGGATGTTCTTCCTGAAGATATGGTCGCTTGAGCTCGTCTCAGACCTTGCTTTCATTTTATAGCGTGTGTTGCATGTGGCTTGGATGGTATGATCCCACCCTTCGGCGTTTGGACATAGAATTTGCTTTGATACCATGGATTATACGACATAGTTTACGAATTGCATCAATATCATCGTCATCTCCATTCAAATGTTAAAAGAAAGTGGCGCTTTTCAAAAGATGGAAACAGGTCTACAGAGTGGCCTGAGTTACCATCGATTAATATCCTCCTATTCATGCTATTGCAAACATTCGAGATATAGTCGCACTGAATAAACCGACGGTGGCTGAATCGCCGCAAATTTCATGCCATGCTCATTTGCTACTATACCTATACAGAAAGCTTTTCGTTGAGTCTAGCGATGAGACTCAAGGAAGACTACTTAGGAGGAAGTGTGGGATATCGGGTCCTCTGGTAAGTTTGGCCACTCAATAAAAAGTTCAGGATCCAAGTGTTCTTGGCTTCTGTCACTCGTGGGCGAGTTCATGAGCAAGGAATTGAGAATGGCGCATGTTTGAAAGAAATTTCAAGCTTTGATAGCTTTATCTGGAGTAATCCGCATTTAGCTCATGAAGATTTGCCGAGTCTATGTTACTCTCTGGGGATTTGGTATAGCGTTTAAGCGGCTGGTGTTATGGTTGCGCCTGATCGGGGGAACCCATTTCGGTCCCTGGTTCCAGATGACGTAGACAAGCTAGAGGACTGACTTTGTATCTAACGTTAGACTTATTATTCGGGCTTCCCATGCGGCCAGCTACCTATCTTTGTTACATTGAAAGCGTTATTTTAATTCAATTCGAGCGATTATCCTATTATGCTGAAGTCTGTGTAGTGTTCGTCGTCTGCAACAACACCCGACGATAACTAGTCAACGGATGGTGCCCATTATCCGTAACCTCAAGGATCAAATGAAGCAACCAGCATCCAGATGGATTAGCCCCTTCGCCATCGCAGCTCACTTTCTCCGCTGGGATCGGCATCTGCGCAAGCCGACCACCATTTGAAGTGCTAATATTCAGCTGGGGAACCTGTGCCTCAACATTCCAATCAGTTGAGCCCGATTCTTTGTACTGGAACCAGTTGAAAGTCAGAGCATCACCATCGGGGTCTGAAGTAGCAGATGCATCCAGGGTAACAGTCGAACCAGCTTCCACGGTGAGATTCAACGGGACTGGCCCGGTGCTGCCGTTAATTGACACCACGGGGTGGTGGTTCGGCTTACTCATATTCGCTGGCAGAGACCACTGCATACGAGCTGCGAAGTCATTCTGGAAGGCATTTCTCCATCGCCAGATTGTCGCCCGGTTGGAAATATATGTGTGGTTGTTCTTCCCGAGAACACGGTCCGCTGCATCGCTGTAGTGATTGAAGTTTAAGACCGTGGATGGGTTCACTTTCGAGTACCGGCCTCCCCAAGAGCCGTAATCTGGGTGCTCGCGAACGCCTAGTCCATTCTGAATGAGATACAGGAATGTCGGCGTATCCCCCTCCATAATATACGCATAGTCTGGGTAGGCAGCTTTGCCGTATGGTCTGATCTGGATATTGTCGTGCAACCACTTATGCGTCACTTTAGAGAAGTCGGGCCCGCCGGCATCTTCGCCGTAATAGTCTTCGCCAGAGATACCGATCCATGCAGCCAGGCCGTACTGGTTCCAGCCGTGTATCGAGGAGATATAGAAGATATCGGGGTACTGTTGACGAATCCAGGCACCAGTGTCATCCTGGTCAGAGATGGTATAAACGCGGAGCTTGGAGCGCATGGCTTTGGCTTTGGTTGAAAAGTAGTTCTCATGGATTTTGTATAGGACTTGGGCGAGTACGTTTGTACCACCCCAGGCGAGGACCCATAGGGGCTCGTCGGTTTCGTCTTGGAGGCGCTCGAGGAGCAGTTTTCCTCCATCGCTTAGTGGGATGTCCTTCCCTACGGCTTTCATTCCATAGGTCTTGGACAACATGTCAGAATCGCCAACATGGCATTAGAAATAGAACTATACTCACTGCGGCGCCTTTGCGCACAAGGCTTCGGACGTGGTCACCTGATGGATAGGGCGAACCCAGGGGGGCATGACGGTTCAGATTACTGGTGACATTGCCATAGGCATTGATGACACTCACCATAGCCTCAGGGTGAACTTCATCGGTGAGCCATGTTGAAGTGACAGCGACAATGCCCTCGGTCTGGAACTGATTGGAATAGAGCAGGTAACGGGTCAATGATTCCTGGTCGTCGGGTTCATTGGAGATATCCGACAAAATGAACACGCGAGGCTTGTCATGGAATGGTACAAGCATACTCTTATTAAATACACTGGCGACAACCTGGATAGCCAGCGTCCATAGTATCGTAAAGCCGATCAGAATTGCCATAGTTACCGAAACCTGGGTAACCTGCGTGACGGGAACGGGGATCCATCGTCTCCCTTATATACGCCCAGTAATTGCCGAGCTCTGCAAGAATGTCTGCTCTGTTGCTCGTCATAATTCTACATTCCGCAGCCGTATGAACTGAAGAACCTCCATAATGATGGCATGTTGTGGGGAAGCTGCCCCGCGGGGATTGACTGAAGGGTTCGGAATACTTGATATGATGCTGTGTTTCCCAAATAGGAAGCTCTTAGCACTCGCCATGTCGATCATTTCGGAGAAACAGATTCGACGCCGTTCCTAACTGCTCGATTAGGTAGACCGTCGCCTTATATATCTTGTGGACTTTTGCTATCGTTCTAAATGATGGCCTGTTTATGACATCGTTTAGTCGCTGAAGGCGAATGCCCCTACAGCCGAGTCTTCCCTGCTGGGCAGAAAATGGTCACAAGATTCTTCAGGTATGAGTTTCTGAAAAAATAGAAAACGAGAAGAAAAGAAAAGAAAAGTCAAGTCAAGTCCATGTATTATATCCGTGAGCAAAAGAGATCTTTCACAGAAGGTCTGAAGTGCTTAGACTTGGCTCTGCTGAACTCGAGAGGGCTTCGCAGTCTTTTGTGCCTGCACCTTTCGACTCGGCCATTTGTGATCCTTTTGATTAAATGATCTAAAACCAATGTTGTAACCCTTTCTTAATGGTTTTTTTTGATTATGATGCTTTGGCCCTTACAGTAGGACCCTTCCACCGAAGCTTCCACCCTCCATCTCTTGCTTTCCGGAAGGAGTCTGGAATCCCCTCCACATATCAACCCCATCAAATCTTGAATTTGACCAGGTTATTCATAAGCTTGTCAAAGCGAACAATTTTCTCACGGCATAGTTTGAGCTCCTATATATTTCTTTAACTAGTAGGCACTCTAGTGGCCAGCCTTGTGGGCATTTCTCTGTAAGCTCTTGGGCTCTTTGGCATTGTCAACATACACATCATCGCGGTGACAGACGCCATCTCTATCATCTGCCAAGTGCAGACCAGCCTAAATTGCCACATTTCATACACAAAGCCGTGCTTCTTCAAATTGCACTTGTCTGTCCCCTCAAGTGAACAGTTGATGGGCGATGTTCGTCGACTCTCAAGGCCGAGCAGGCGACCTCTGCAGACCCTTGTGACCCTTCTTTCCCCAAATAGGACAAGGTTAAAATTCTAACAAATTGTTGAATGATCGAATGGCTCTAGATCTCATCTATTAAATTAAAAGAGTAAACAAAGGTAGGTTACTTCGGTCGCTTGGTCTGAAGGCCGGGCCGACCCCTATTAAGGAATCAGCGACGACACTAACAGACATAGGAACGACATAAATTAAACCAAGCCACCGAACTCCTTCTAGGCGTCTCTTGAACTCCTCACTTCCAACCTTTCCGCCTACTGCACTGTTTCAAGGGGTCTACCTCTCAGCCCCGTGATTGGCGAGTTACCCGCCAAGCGGTGTTTCAGGATCAACCGACCACCAGCGCATCCGCATTCTGAATGGTCTCGCCTGTCAGACCCACGCGCCCAGAAGATCTCCACCTATGCCAAACACCTCGCTGTATCAGAAAGATGAGTACTGCGAGGGGCTCAGGAGTTCCCCAGTCCGGAGCCATGTCCTCTTCTTGCTGTGACAGCTCCATTTCGAGCCGAGGATCCGGCCAAGTCGAATGCCGAGTAACGGCCAAGGGCTTGTCGTAGCAGCAGGTGTCGTGATAGGTGGATGGCTTCAATTGGCGAGAATCAGAAACAGCTACGCAGTCCACCACGCGTACCATGCCTTAGAGGCGCTGTGGCGTGTACATAGTGGACTTGCTCTTTGTGCGCTTTTATAGAATTCGGATCCCCGGGATTGGCGTTTTCTTTCCTCCTTTGTGAAGCTGGAGCTCTTTTTCGTTCTTTATTCATTTTCTCATCTCTCATCTCTCAGCTCCGTTCGGAGCTTGGAGCGCTGTGCTGTCTGTTTCTCTCCTTTTGCAGTCTGCCGGTGCCTTGAAGACCTAGGCGGTGCCTGGTCCTGTCGACGATCATTTCATTTCATTCGACAACAGGAACTGCGAAACATCTCATTGTGAAGTATTTCGCTCTTTTATAGCCCTGGAGGCATATTGACTTCTCTTCTGAACCATTCCTTCCTCCTATATCTGGCTGGTCCAGTCTACTCCACTGGAGTTCAGACAAAATGCGTCTATTACTTTCGCTTGTACTTTTTATTTTCTTGAGCTATGACTCTCTAGCTGCGCCAACAGCTCTTCGACCTCAACGGAGAACCCGGTCTTTCCGTGTTGAGCGAGCTAAGCGCAGCGAATATATTCCCAACGGACCCAATGCTCTAGCCAAGGCGTACCGCAAGTTCGGCCTCGCCCCGACCACCTTCATCGACGTTGATCTGAATGATTTTGAGGCCTACAAGGTTGCCAAAAGCGCCGTTTCAACCAGCACGGATTCAAGCGACGATGATCAGACGGGAGAAGTCGCTGCGAAGTCTGTCAACAGCGACGTGGAGTTCATCTCGACCGTCACCATTGGAGGTCAAGATATCCCAATGGACTTCGATACCGGCTCCGCAGACATGTACGTTTACGTCTATTCCCGCCATCGTCCTATCTTCAGCCTCAAGATCAATAGAAAGCTAACATGTTCACGCAGGTGGGTTTTGAACTCGAACATGGACTCATCATACACCACGGGCCATACTGTCTATAACCCCAGCAGTTCCACCACCTACAAAGCAGTCACGGACAGCTCTTTCGAAATCTCATACGGCGACAATTCCTGGGCCAAGGGAACAGTCTGTAGAGATACCGTCTCCATCGGCGGTGCATCAATCACGAACCAAGCAATCGGTCTTCCTTCGACCGTCTCAACCTCATTCGTCTCCGACACGAACTCAAATGGCCTGCTCGGTCTGGGCTTCTCATCCATGAACACATTCAAGCCAGGCCCCCAGAAGACCTTCTTCGACAACATCGCCTCGGACCTCGAAGAACCCGTCTTCACATCCCTATTACGCAGCGACGGTGTCGGCGAGTACGAGTTCGGAAAAATTGATTCCAGCAAATATACCGGCTCCCTAGTGAATGTCAGCGTCGACTCATCGAATGGATACTGGCAGTTCGACTCGGCATTCTTCGCTGTGGGAGATGGGTCTTTGCAGACCCTTACCGGTAGTGTGAAGACTGCTATCGCTGATACCGGTACTTCTTTGATGCTTGTTCCCACCCAGATGCTGGAGGCCTACTATGGTAGTGTCGCTAATGCCCAACTTTCGTCGAGCGTTGGTGGCTACGTCTACCCCTGCAAGGAGGATCTGCCTAACTTGACTGTTGCACTGGGTGATAAGTATCAGGCGACTATTCCTGGATCGTTGATTAATTTCGAGGAGATTGGGACGAATACTACGACTGGTGAAAAGGGTAAGTTTTTTCTTTCTTCTGATATCTTGGAGGTTCTTGCTAACTTGTGAAACAGTCTGCTATGGTGGCGTACAGTCGAGTTCAGGCTCTAGCATGATGATCTTTGGTGATGTATTCCTAAAGGCATTGTTTGTGGTCTTTGATCAGCGGGGCCCTTCGCTTGCATTCGCTTCTCCGGCGTGATTTGACATAGTGGAGTTCACAGACAGGTGCACGAAGGTAGTTGACAGAGACAATAGATGATTTTCATAGAAATAGCCCTCTAGGCTCTTGTAAACAGAATCCTATCAATTGCATCTAATAATATAATGCCCAAAATTGTTCGAAACACGTATTTCCTTGAACATAAGCAGGCCAATTCCTCCAATATTTGAAAGAAACCCCTGCTGACATGGATTCTAGCTTCCTTGGGCCTCTCGCTCAATCATATGTCTTTTCACAATGTCGAGTAATAGTTAAGCTCAACAGGTGCTTCTTTCCCCGCTAATTTCAGGGTAATCGAGCCTCCGTGAGCTCTGCCGCAGCGTCATTTGGTTTACAGATAGCTTATTTGAAAGTCTTCATTGCTCGTTTAACATATCAACACTGAAAGTACTGTAAATTTTGAAATTGTTTTCGTCTTCTCGTGAATATGCACTTTATGAATTTTTGGTATCGACCATCCTCCAACAGCAAAGAATTTCGTTTACCGCACAGTAGCATCCTTCAGGGACTTGACGGTACACACGATTCCAGAGGCAGTGACCAGCTTGCCAATGGCGGGCTTGCCCTCCTGCTCTTTGGCAACGGGGACAGCACTGCTGTCAAAAGCAACCTCGAGGTCCTGGGTAGTGGTGAAACCAGGCTGGAAGGTCTCCCAGACCTTCTTCTTGGGGTTGAGCTGCTTCTCGGGCTCACCCTCGGACCAGCCCTGGAAATTGATACGCTCACCAGCGGGGGCGTCAGCGGGAGGGTTGACAAGCTCGACGGGGCCGGCGTGCGACTCGTCGTTCCTGGGGGATGCGGCCAGAACCATGGCGGCGGACTTGATGCCGCGCATGGTGACGGGCTTCAGATTGCAGACGGCAACAATCTTGCGGCCCTGCATCTCGGCGAGAGGGATCAGGCCGTTCAGACCGGAGCACACGGTGCGGACGGTCTTTCCGGTCTCCTCATCCACGGAGGTGTTGTCGCTACCGGGGGCGTCACCGCAGTCGATGGTGGAGACGTAGAGGGAGTCGGCGTTGGGGTGGTTGATGGCGCGCAGGATGTGGCCGACACGGAGGTCGATGAGAGAGGGCGACAGAGGGGCAGCGGGAGCAGGCGCGGGCTTAGGGGCTTTGGGTTTCTTCTCCTTCTTTTCCTTCTTCTCGGTCTTAGCACCGGCGGGGGCGGCGTTAGCACCCTCCTTCTTCTCGGGCTTGCCCTGGCCAACAACAAGAGGCTTCGTATCGGCGGCAGCAGCCTCAGGGTTCTGAGCGGCCTTCTCGCGCTTCTTGCGCTCCTTCTCCTCCTTAGGGTCGACGGGCTTGGGCACGAACTTGACATCGTTCACGTCAATGTTCACCTTCTCCTCCTCGGGGATCTGCAGTGAGAAGAGGTGCGAGTTCTGAACAAAGTCGACGTGGCGCACAATATGATGGTATCCCTTCTCTCCGGTGCGCTCCTCGGGCGACCACTTCTCGACGATGGGGGCGACCAGAGCATAAACGGCAACATCGGCGACCGAAGGCATCGCACCGAGCAGAGTAGTGCGCGAAGCGAGGTGGGTGTTCAGCTGGGCGAGAATGCTTTCACAGACGGGCTTATCATCCTTAGAGATGGCAGTCGAGAGGCCCGAAACGGTGGTCAACCACTGCTTGATATCGGCGGTCTCGGCCTCGCCAAAGTTCACCTGAGGGAAGATCTTGGGCGAGGCGTGAGCATAATCAAGCTCGGTGGCATCTGCTGAGATGGCAGTCGGGTACGACCGGTAGAGGAGGGAGAGGAGCGAAGACTCAGGGGCTGCTGCGGTCGCCATGGTGAATGCGCGTGGAGGTGATGGAAGAAAAGAAATTCGAGGAGGGGCACGGATCTGTGTCATCGATTGGACCCGCGGGGTTACGCTTCGGGCCCGCAATAGGGCCACACACCTGAAGGGCGTCAACTTCATGGAGATCCCAAGGCTATGGCATCAGCCGGGGTAATTGGCCAATTCAGATTTGCGCTCACGACCGAATTCCGCAAGCTAAGCTGTTTTTTTCGGCGGTCGGCCCTATTGTGATGACTCAGCTGAGAATGTCCAACGTGAGCTGCGTCAAGGAGATATTTTGTTGCAGCATAAAGTGATAACGTCTATGCAATTATCTTGTATGGATATTATCTACAAAATATGCATTTTCCTTGATGCACTCCCTGTGGATTTCTTTCAGTCTGTTGGCTGCAATGTATATTTCTCTCTACCCGTATTCGAAGACGATATCAGAAATACAGCTCGATAGGTATACTATGAATGCAAACTGAACGAGCTTACAGCCTCGCAATAAGCTATTACATCGGGAGTAATGCCTTCACTTTTATTTACCACTATAGATCATTGGAACAAGGGATTGCAAGTAAATTTAGCCAGGACATTGCCCAGGTAAGAGTCACGTGTCAATTGTATACTGAAATGGCACCTGTCAACGTGGATGCCTCCTAAGGTAAGATCCAAATAAAGCATGACACATGAAAATGTTCTATAGGAAAATATAGATCCAGGGAAAGAAGTGTTGAACGGAAGACAACCCAGAGGAACAAACTCTACAAACAATCAATGATCACATGACCCATGTACATACATGAAAGGCCTGACCAATGAGGCCTCTGGCGGCTGACCGTTCATGCTTCAAGCATCAATATCGAGTTCAGTGGACTTAGCATCTACTAATCTGTAAGAAGAGATTGCATTCAGAGCATGCTCATATGAAAAAACTTCTCCGTTGAATAACGACTTTAACATGAGCTGGAAAGGTCGAGGGACGTTGGCAAGGTCTTGGCTACTATCATTTATTGCTAAAACATACCTGTAACTACAGTAGGATTTGAACCCAAATTTACCCCCCAGACACTCGCGCTTTGTTTCTCGGATCGTGACCAAAACCACGCTGACTCGGATTAATATACGGCCTGGACATTCCATCTAAGAATTGACAAAGATAATTCCAGAACGACTGCTTGACGTATAATTTCGAAATTCCACGAAACTCCCATACACCACTACCTCGATTGCCTCCATAATTACTCTCCTCTTAATTTGGATAAATCTGTGATAGGCATAGCAATCAACGCTAATATAGCAGCAAACACGTCGGGAAATCCTAATTCGGACGAAAAGTCAGGTTTACAGTCAACTTGGGCTCCATGTATATATAGCCTCTGGACTCATATCGGAAATACAAAGATCTGTTGTAGGGTATGCTGTCAAATCTCGGAACTTCAATCCGAGCACAGTCCCACACGTTACGCCGGGAAGCCATTCCCAGGTTTCACGAGAAAATTCCAATGCTAGTTCTTGTTGTCGCTTTCCCCTTCCCTCTCGGAGAGAGCGAGTTTGTCCCACTCATCGAGAAATCGGTCTAGCTCGGCCCCATCGACAGACAGATCTGATTTCCCTTGATTAATAGACACGGCAAAGTTCGGATAGAGGCTGCTGAATTGTTCGCGATCGTCTGCCTTCCAAAGCTCTGCTTCAAAATCCGTGAAAAGAATCTGTGCCTCATTAGGAAGGTTGACCTCCTCTTTGATAGCAGTTAATTGTACAAGACGAAGCATCCCTTTTGCCAATTGCCACCGGCGTGAAAGCGCGCGAAGAGCCGTGAGAATATCCCCAAACACCTTCTTGTTTTGCTGGTCCTCTAGGTCCTCTAGCAGCGTAAACAAAGCCACAGTGGCGTATTGCATGGAGTTCATCGGCACATATTCCAACGGCCACAGAGAGCGAAATTGATTGAGTATAGCACTTATAGCACGAGCCGTAGCTAGTCGGAGGATTTTGATTCTGTCCTTGGCGGCTGATTCGCTCTGCTTAAGGCTTGGTTGAATAAACCCATACATTACCAAGATAGCATTATGATATCGCATACTCCATGGCCAATAAATTAGCATCTACTCTCACAATTAGATAATTTGACTTACTGCATGTCCATTACACCTGGCGTTGGGGTGTTTTTCAGGCTGATGCATTCTGGAAGGTCTTCAGCCCATTTTGTTAGGCGGTAATAGAATGCATCGGCCTCTATAGGATCAAGACTTAGGGGTTTCTCATCCCCAAAAAGGTAATTTGATATATCCCACAAAATAACAGCTAGATTAAACACGCCAGTTATCACACAATTGGTGTGGGCTTGCTGTGACTTGGCTTGTCGAGGGTATGGAATCCAAGTGTCCTCGGCGCCATGGGTTTGCGGAAGAGGTTCAAACTTTGGTATCTTGACGATAGACGGTTTTTGTAGGCTTAAAGTAGCAGTCCTTCATAAAGTAAGCAGCCTCCCATTTAAAGACTGTAGGCATTCTGACTCACGGGTTTAGACTGAACAAGCCAATAATCGTGATGTCAATGGCTCTTGCCATTTCTTGAGCCTGCTCGTTCGCTTCTCTTATAAGACTCTGCCGTTTATTCATGAACTGACGGACACAGTCTGCGATCTCCACAAATTGCTGCCAACCAAGCCGATCCTTGCCCATAACGCAAGTACTTTGTTCTAGGTTATTATTGATTTGAAGAGGATAAACGGTGATACATACCTGGTATAGATATCTCCCCTTGCTTGGAGAGTGGTTAGTGGCAACCTTCCTTCTTCCTTATTTAATAGACGTATTGCCTCCTCATAGAAATGCCGACCTCGGGAGCCAGGGTCATCTGCTCTGGCAAACGCTTCAGGATACCCCGAATAGAACTGTGGGACTTTACACGTTAATCCCATGTCTCAATTTTGCCGGGAGTAGGGTTCAAGGGGAAAGCAGGAACTCACGCAAGCTACAGTTAACATACTGTTAACAAGAAGCGGCGAACAGAACCGGGAATTTAGATTTTTCGAGCGCATATCACGTAAAAAAAGGTCACGGTCGATCCAATTTAATATTGGGTGTTGCCAGGTGAAATAGAGCGAGATGAGATGAGACACTAAAGCATCGTCGTCTGTCACTGATGTCCATGGTTGCGCGGGAACCTCGTACAGAGGCACGTCTGATAATCGTTTCACATCCATGAATCTTTGCACAGCAGGTCTTCGAATCTTCGTCTGAACATCATTGGAGCTGCTGGAGTCTGGACCTCGATCCAGGCTTAGCCGGATTTCCTCTAGTGACGCACTACTCCGAATCAAGTTCATAATTCCGGGGGTCGTTTGCGAGTCATCGTTGCGAATAGTATCCACAAGCCGCAAGAGCAAGTCGCGGTCTTCTTCTAATGATTCAATTTTGCGCTTAAAGGTGATCCTTCGGCGACCATCATTTTCGGGATTCATCGTACACTCCGTCTTTGCTTTTTGGCATGGCTGGCAAGGCACATCTCCAACACACTATATCAAAATCATAAGAAGGACTTTTCATCGTGGAGGAAGTTGGTATATACTTTTGATTTGCGTTTCTGGCACGCTGAACAAGCCATGCTTGCCTTTCTGGGTTGGCTTTCAAGGTCATACTGTATCTCATGAGATTGTAACCCCGATGGCGGGATAAGAGACTTTTTAAAATCCTGTGGAGGCATCTAAAACTGCTTTCGAAGCCCTTTTCTTCAAAGCGGTCAAAAAAAAGGTAGTTAGGGGGAAAAGCAAGAAAGGAGTGGGCGTGATCCACGCCAGATTGCCACCTCTCCCCGACCTCTCTAGATCCCTCCCTAGAACTTTCCATGGGAGGACAGTAATTTACAATGTCCCATTGGACATTACAGCCCAATACGTTTTATCCACGATAGTGCCAGGCAGGGTTGCTCTAACACTGACCTCAGGTGGCCTAGCGTCGTTCCGGGTACGGGTCCGACAAATAAAACGCGAGTGTTTCGGGAATAACCTGTTTTGGAATTTTACAAAGGCAAGAGCTAACGTATTTTATTTTCATTTCACATTTAAAGACATTTAGAACACCCGATCACTTTTATGGAGCCTGAAGGTTTCATGACATAAAAGCACTGAAGCCTTGGTCAAAATAAACTGCTTAATTCAGGTTCTGAGCACGCTTCCACTCGCGGTCAAGGTTGTCACCAATAGCGTTGTTGGCCTCCTCCTCGAGCTCACGGTGAGAGATATTACCCTCGCGCTTGGAAATATTAGACTTGGACTCCTCACGAGACATTTCAACTATTATCTTGTCAGTAATTGTGTATGGTCTATTGAACATAGCGAAACTAACCGTGAATGTAAACAGCAGCACGCTTGCCGCTGAACATAGCGTGGGGAACGTTGGTAGCACCGTCAGTGTTTGCATCTCCAATAGCGAAGACACCGGTCTCATTGGTGCGCATAGAGCTAGCGACCTTGATTTTGTCAGAGTCCATCTCGAGGCCCATCTGGTATGGGAGAGTCGAGGTCTGGTTAGTGGGGACGTCAATAAGGATTGCATTGCGCTCGACGGGCTCGCCCTCGGTGAAGTGGATATTGAACTTGTCGAACTGCTTGTCCTCATCGTCGTCGCGGTTCTTGCCCCCATCCTGGAGACGTTCGACCCAGGAGATCATCCGGTTGTCGATGGTGACGTTCCAGGCCGCAAGCTGCTTGTCCCAGTCTGCATACTTGGCTTCGGCACGAGCCTCACCCTCGGGTGTACGGGTACCATTAGTGAATGCAATAATATCACTTTCCAGTGTGTGGACTTCCAAGACGGCACCGAGCACACTCGCGACGTCAGCGAGAATGCCAAAGGGCTGGTCGCGGTGTTCTAGAGAATGTTAGAATTCGCTTACTCGTGAGATCCAGGGTTCATACACACCATAACCATCGCACCACGGGCACCAAAAGATTCCCTTGCCGAATGCCTCGCGCAAGCCAGGGGTCGCGGGAAGCAGGTCACGCAAGCCAGTGCCAAGCACAATTTTACGTGCGGTGAAGCTCTTGCCAGTATCATCGGTCACGTTGAAGGAGGAAAAATCTCCATCTATAGGGGCAATTGACTCCACAGTCTGGTTCCTCCAGTGGGCTGTATCGTACTTGGAGATCTGCTCACGAGCCAGGCCACGGAAAACAGCAGGCGGGGTCCCTATTCGAGATAAGATCATCTATGGGTCCAGAAAGCAGATATGAGGTAAGGCCTACCATCGTTGCCAATCACATCGTGCATCTCCCGAGTAGGAGCATTCCGATACTGCTGATTGTCGAACAACAGAGCAGTGCGTCGGACACGGGAGACACCGCTGATAGCGCTGAGACCCGCAGGACCTCCACCAACGATGATGACATCGTAATCAGTCTTGGGGACTGAAACGGCGGTGGTCAAAGTCAGTAGCGAGAGGAAGGCAGTTTTCATGAACATGGTGGCGGATGAGTCCTGCTGCTGGTCATCTGTAGCGCGCCGCGAGATTATTTATAGATCGTGACCAGCCCACACGCAGATCAATGTTTTGATCGATACTCCACGGCACGGGCCGTCTGAATGGCTGGTAAAGTAGATATTGAGGATCGGCATCCCTTACGTCTCTTGATCGAGAGCTGGGTCTGCAAGGCATGGGGGCTCCCAATGCCCACGGGGTCAATGAGCCGCAGCAAACATGGAAAGGCACGGTATAAGCAGGCCTGCGGATCACCGGATTGCCCAGGTAACTTATTTCCCGCTACAGCCATGATTGGCAGATGGAGTTTGGTATGAGCGAAAGCTATGCTTGTCTCCTCCACATTTCCCTTGATGTGTGACCTGCGATCTTCAATGTAACACAATATCGCATTGCAGTGCAGTACAGGACATCAGGCCATATACGGGACGTAGGGGTTGTTTATTTGTTTCGATTGGCAAATCACCTTCGGCCGAGCAGGTTTTGGCAGCTGCCCAAATAGGTAGAGCCTCATTCTTCGGCTTGTCTTGAGAATACCAAGTCAGATGCAACCTTTCGTTGCTACCGTTGGTAGATGATCTTATTATTTAGTCAACATTTGAACTGAATACTGTTAGGCTGTCAAATTGATTGGTTCCAAAGTTACAACTTTGATTCAACAGCTTTTCGAGTTGTATTCTGGACTTCTCTCTAATCTCGACCTGCATGATTCATGCATGTTCCATTTCAACTAGTTCCAGATCTGCATGAGCTTTTGATTACGATTCATGAATAGTCATTTTAGATGTAAGGTCAATACAGGTATATTCAATATTTTGTGCTTTTAGTCACTTCCAAGTTTTATTATTTGGTAATTCAGTATTCATGTTGCGAGATGAAAAAAAAAAATTAATGTGGAATATTGTGGAATATAGCATGCGCAAATGCTTCCATGGCTGCTTCAACATGGAAAATAAATTGCTACCCCGCCCTACCGGGCTGTCTTGTGTATTTTAGTGTAATTACTCGCCGCGCTCCTCATTGTTCTTCTCATCAAAGCATATGCACAAGGCGGCAATCAGTGCTGCGTCCACACCAGGTGCCACAACGACCGCGTAGGTCTGCTGGCCAAACACAAGGTCGCGGCCGCTAAGCAGTTTCCGGTCAATGCGAGCCACCGTTTGGCCGGTTTTGTCATTAACAATATCGGCACTATGATCGAACCAGCCTCCTTTCATAGTGAAAGTCACTGCCTTGCCGTTACGATCAGTGAAAGTGGCGGCGGCTTTGGAACCGATCACTAGTGCAGTTAGTAATGTGAATAACATACGGAGTCTTCCCTGTCATTCTGAATGGTCTTGGACCACAAATAGCAGAACTTACATCTGAGACTACTCTTGACCTCGCAGATCTTCTTGCGGTGGGTATCTTCAAGCGCATAGGTCGAATGGATATGCAGATGCTCCTTCACAATATCAAACAGGTGCTTGCCATGAACGTCCTCGACTTTCTTGCGGCCAGAAATTGATACCCAGCTTCCGTGCACTTTCAAGAGAGTCTCACCATTTGCCAATTTGATATCGAAGCTGTCCCCGGTGACGGAGAGCACCTTTTCTCTCAGGACAATTGTTTGCGGCACCGCCGCGACAAATTGTTCGAATAAGGCGATAGGCTCGACGACAGGGTCGAGATTGTGGTGGCCCATGATACCCATGGCGACAGGTGAATTTAACAAAAGCCTTTCGAGAAATAAAGATTAAATAATCACTATATGAACATCGGTCAAGGGAGCGCGGGGTTAGGCTGGAGCCGATCATCGAATGCGATGGTATCACGTGACACAGTATGCACCATGGCGTCATCTGGCGTCACCATCTAGCTCTTTAGGAATATTTATTTATTGTCCTTATATAAAGCACAAAACAAACTATGTCCTGGCCATAGTTAAAAGATGTAGTTGTAATATAATTGGATTGGAATATTATCGTCATTCTCAATGCCGCAAGTATACTATAGTATACACCCCTAGGTTTCCCGGATGGACCCTCCTGGCCGATCCTATCCGAGACATTATACGTAAGGGGTACGCGACGGCTGCATTACCGGCTCCAGCCCTGTCTTCTGAACTTCCCTACCAGCCAGTTCATGATAGACTGGCTGGATCTCTGTACCGTCTCCATCTAATTCCAAGCCGTTCTCGTCGACACTCTGCTCATAGTTCCCGCCACTGCTGCTACTCTGGCCATTATTACTATTGCTGACGCCGCTCAAGATGGCGTCTGGAGACCAGAATCTTGACTGCGGAACAGAATCGTCTGACGGTTCGGGAGGAGGAGGGGCGTTGTGTACCGGACCGGAGAGGACAGATACGTCTGGCTCCGGGGGAGTCGCTTTGTATGCCATTTTTTGTCGTTGACGGCGGATGAAAAACAAGAGAACTGCCGCGAGAATTGCGACTCCGACCAGAGCTGCAATCGCGATGCCAGCCACGGCGCCGTGACTAAGTGGTGAAGAGTCGTCCGAACCAGTACCACCGGACGAGCATCCATTTCCTGAGCAAGCAGCTGAGTCAGAATCTTTGGAAGTAATCGTGACAATGTCTTCTTCGGCGTTCTCATTCCAAGCGCATGCCGATACATTGAAGACACCTCGTTCGTAATCGACCGAGAGATACCTGAAGAGGTCAGCGTATAGCCGGCTACTGGACGCTTTGCACTCACGCTTCTTGCAAGAAAGCTCGACCCAAAGTATATTGTGTAGAGTTGGAGGCGCGTTTCAACGGGAAATAGTAGCTGCTATTGTCGACTAGAGGAGCTTGTGCAGTCAAGGCGAAAGCATCATAAGGAAGTGTGATCGTCACAGCACTCCCGCCGGAAGCCACATCGGAAAGTCGAAATGTGACTTGCGCATTCGAGTTGAGCAACTTGGTATTGTGAGTATCATTCACCAAGTATAGACCACTTTCGCTGTCAAGCACGAGCCCGAAGGCCTTTTCGAATGCGTTACAGACATTGTCTGGGAGCCACAGGTTGGGGTCGGTCGAGTCGATGAATATTAAAATTGGTTCGGACAGTAATACGGCTGAGCTTGATCCGCTGTAGCTGATGGACTGAAGATAGACAACCAGGTCACGGGTGATATCATCCGCCATGGTGAACGAGACCGAGTTAGCAGTGAACCGGGATACATCATATCCAGAGAAGATGAGTTGGCCATAGACTTGTTTTAGGCCTAAGTCGAAATAACGTCCAGGTTAGAGACAATGTCCACAATAAATATGCCCTTGGAACCGGCGTACTCACGGTACTTGGCACCCGCCGTGTAGCTCCAGCTGAGACTCGGAATTGTGTCCTCATTTTTGAGGGTCGTGATGAAGGAAGGCGAAGAGAAGTTTCCTAAAGAGGTAAAATTGACGGGCTGCGAGTTGAGGCCGAATATTCCACTGTCGGTGCTCGGGTCAGTGAACCATACATAGAGAAGGGGTTCAGTTTCATCTTTACAGATAGAAAGGCTCAGGAGTTGCAATCCCGGCGACGGTCTGATTTTTTAGCGTCGGGCCAGTGAGGCCAAGACTTAAGGTATCTAGAGCAAATTCTGCTCTCTGATAATACCCCAGGTTGGCCTCGAGACCAACCCCATTCTGGTTGATACCGAAAAGACCCAATTCGTGCCAACTTGAGGATTGGTTCGCACTGAACAAGGTTCCCCTAGAAACTGCACAGTCCGATGGCGCGTTGGGAAACACTGAATTGGAACAACCGTAGTCTGACAAGACAACCATTGACTCTGGGGAAGCTGTAGAGACAAGCACTCGAATGGACTGTTCTGGATCTCCAACTCGGAGATAAAAGCTGCTCCAGGGCCCATCATTTCCCTCACTACATTTGGATATTAGCAAACGATCCAAAGTGCATCCAAGGAAGTTCGGTGGAAAGTCACAAATATTCGCTGGGCGAGATAACGAGAGCGGATGGAGAGCGTTTAGTTAGGTGAGTCGCCGAACATCTTAGCAACAAAGGAACTATTAGAATCAACTGTACTATGACTTGCGCCGAGTGCATCTTGAGGAGCTGAGGATTCACATCGGAAAAGAACAATTACGTTGGGCATAGCAACGTGGGAAACCAATTCCCATGTGGCTGGTGTGGCGACAGGAACCTGCAAGGCACTTGGTCCAGGCCATTAGCTTTGAACTGCCACATCACTGCCGAATCTAAGTCCTCCGAACCAATCGTTCTATTGGGATCGTCGTTGTCAATTGGAGCTCAGGGGCAACGGGCGACCCTGACACGTTGAATCCCACGCACGGACGGGGTCACAAAACCGGCTGGATGTTCAAAAAACCTGCTCCACCTTCAGATCAGGTACCGCGTTCTCGTTTATCATCGTTCTCGGATGTTATTCTAAATCCAACGGTCGGTGCTTCTCAACATCATTACCTTTCTGGGCTAGTAGACTGCCTGTCATTGCCGTTCTGAGATAATACGCCGCTCGTGTTGGACATGATGACCGCATCGAGCTGCAATGGCTCTTGGACACGAAGAGGTCTTAGTGTCAAATCTTTTTTTGTCATTGTTTACGGCATTGTGTATTTTAATCTTGTTGTTCTATAACCTTCCCTGCTCTCTTGCTGTTCATCGCTCAACCACAGCATCTACCTTGTGTATCTGAACTATCATCTTAATCCGTTAGTTGAGGTGAAATCGTCGCCATGCTGTCTAGATTGCAGCTATGGGTAGAGCTCGGGCTTCTCGTCTCTTGGACAGAGGCTTTTCAGGGCTCTGGTAAGTAGTCAACCAAAAATAAGTCCTTTACGGGCGCGGCTGACATGATGAAGCTATTCACACTCCTCACTCCCGGCCAGGCAGTATGATCACAACCTGTACATCTGAGCAGATCGATCCCTGGCCTACTTCATCCATCTATACGAGTGGACCCGTCACTGTCAACTCTACCACGGTTCGGGTGCCACCGTCAATGAGCACCTCAAACGTATCGACAACCACGACGGCATGTTTCAATAGTACTGTCACCACTACAATCATAGTCTCAATAGTCTCAACGGACTGGTCTACTACCACATGTACTACGACCACTACGACCACGGATACCACTACGGACACTATCACGGACACTATGACGGACACTATCACGGACACTATCACGGACACTGTCACGGACACCGTCACGGACATAATCACTGACGTTCTCACGGACACTATCACGGATACCACTACGGAAACTACTACGGATACTACTACGGAAACTACTACGGATACTACTACAGTCACGACGACTGATACAGTCACTACACCGACGACCATCACTGTAGCGCCGAATCCCTGTCCGACCACTTGCAGCATGTACGTTTTTCTGAGTGACACAAATTAAACCACGCCGGAAAGATTCACTGACTCAATCTCGAAGGTCCGTGGGAACCGTCAACTTGTTCTACTGGCCAACGGACCAGCCACAACATGTTTACCCGTCTACTTATGTCAATTCGCATCTCGATTACACTTTGTGAGATCTCCTCTTCTATCCCCTTTACTGTTCATTGGGCTAACAGTTGTCGCCACGCACAGTACCTCCCCTTCGGTATACATGGTTGTTAACACCATCTATGGCACCAACACCGCTGGTCGCGCCGGGCCCTCTGGCACTAGCTTGGTATTCCCTCTCGACCTGAACCAGGTCTCGACCATCGATCTCGTCAATTCAGCTACGCGACAGCTTACCTTGAATGACCTTGGCACAGATTGTCCACAGACGGAAGATCCCTCAGTGATCGCGACGGCGGCACCTAATGGCAGGTGTGATCCTATCCTTGTGGCTCCAGAGCCCGTCAAATCTTGGGCTTCACCTTGCAATGCATGTGGTCAATTCGGACTGTTCGACCCCCCCTATGCCGTCGCGCCACTCACTGGAGGTCTGGTGCCGGTGACGACGACTGTTGCGATGACCCAGCCAGAGACACACAGTACCCCAATCGCGACTTCTGCCACAGATACTACCGCCACGCCGATAGACACCACTACGGTAGCGGTCACTACAGAGTCCACTTCCTCCAGTACAGAGCCTACTTCGCCCGTGACAGAAACCTCTTCCTCTGAGGTTGACGTTACTTCTTCCAACGTGATGCCAACTACCGCATCATCCAGTACTAGCCAGGCTACTGTTTCGTCATCATCCAGTACTAGCCAGACTGCTGTTTCGTCATCATCCAGTACTAGCCAGACTGCTGTTTCGTCATCATCCAGTACTAGCCAGACTGCTGTTTCGCCATCATCCTCCGGCTCCGTCTCCAATCCAGCTACTACTTCTCCGGCGTTCAATTCTGCGACCAAAGAAAGTGGACGTGGCGCATGGCTGGGTTTGAGTCTCTTCGCGTTGGCATTCTTGCTATAATTCAGAGACAATCATACCAGAGCAGACATTTCACAATCATTGATATCTGTCATTCCCGAACCCCCTTAATTCAAATACACGTTGAGCACCTTGGGTGCTAAAGGAGTGCTGCCTGGACCTTTGTTTGATTTTGGCCTTTGATCATGTGTAATGTGTAATAATTTCGGATAATGCTAGCCTGAACCTTACGGCATGAAAATCCAGACGGGCATCAAAATGTAACCTTCCTCAGGAGATAATGCAGTGACATAGCCACCACCACGGACACAGCCTAGTCTACCCAAAGTAATGCATGGATAAGGCCAGGTATGAGGGATGTGACTGGTCAATTGGATGGCACTAAAATGAGTCACGATGAGTCCTGCTGATATCCACCAATCATGCATCGCTGACAGTGGATTCTGTGGAGGCCTGAGCCAGCGGGCACCAATTTTTAGGAACCCACCGCCGGGTATATCACTTGCTATCTCCTCTCCTCTTTTCTTCCTCAGGACACCACTCCTCGGCCCCCCCGTGACCGAGCCAGATTCCCCAGTCCCCCCAGACCTAGTCCCCCAGAGGACACAGGCTCCTACTTTTCAAAAAAGCTTTTACGCGCCACGGGCCCGCTCCGGCCCGTCTAAACTATCCAGTCATGTCGGCCTGCGATTGCTCCAGCGCCGCGGCGGTCAAACAGACCTTCACCTTCTGGCAGCCCGCCCAGCTCAGCCCCTCCATCAACCGCCCTAGGGTTGGAGGGGCCGTTTCTACCCCGGTATAATCTCTCTCCCGACCACCTCAACCATCATCAATATCCGTTTTCGTCCCTGGCACCGCCGTTGGATCATATATCCTCGACCGTGGCATACAGCCAATCCTTTGACAACCTTTTGCAAGAGTCGGAACTTTGGGCAGATCAGGATCTGTCTATTGCTGATACCGACTGGAATTTCGTATCTATCAACCACGCCACGCCGTATCCCGCCTTTGACGGTGTCAATCCTTCTGTGAACGACATGGGGTACGGCATGGCATCTACCTTTGCTTCTCTTTCGGATTCGGGATCGAGTGAACCCAATCCTGTTCCTTCCATTCATGTTGCCAGCTCGGTGAATTCACAAGGTGAGACTAGTTCGATTCGCATCTTCAAAGGCCTCGTTCCTAACATTGAATCCAGATGGGTTTTCACACCCCTCTCCTGTGTCTCAGCTCCATGCGTCTGTCGCAACGTCTCTTTCTAGCCCTGCTACATCGCAGGGTGACGATGTCTTGGGCCGTGTAGATTCGTCTCGCGTTGAAAAACGGAGACTGAACACTCTTGCGGCCCGTAGATGCCGTCAGAGACGTGTGGACAAGGTGAAGAGTCTTGAGGACGAGCTGGAAGTTATGCGGAAGGAACGGGATGAGTTGAGACTTCGGTGTTCGAAGCTGGAAGGAGAGACGGAGGCTTTGAAGGGGCTTTTGACTCGAAAGAGCAAGTGAAGCTATAGAAGTCTCAACCTTTTTTTTTTTTTTTTTCAGAGCTGGTCTCGTAACGAATATAATTATGTGACTGCTAGATTTCTTTGTGCGCTCTTTACATCCAGGATCGTATGTGTAGTCTCTAATCTAACTAATAACTTCTTCTCTACCAGGACTGGCTCTCTAGGTCAGAAATGCACAAATCGGAGGAAAATTGCGACGCGAGCCATATCACCGGCGTTCTTGAATTAAGACGGCCTCGTTCCGCGACGCCTCTCAATTCCGTCTCCATCGAAATGTGGGACTCACTGCTAGAGTCATCTTACCCCACGGGGTATGCGGGGGGCGTTTCCTCCCCGGCCTCGGTTCGTATTTGAATACTCGGTTCACAACGACTTTTTAAGGCCTTAATCAATTTGTCTTAAATAGACATTCTTTCTTTGAAGTATATAGCCTCATTCCAACCTATCACCCCCCCGTCTATCAATATCTGCACCTCCTGCATCCCGTCAAGATCTGAGTAAACATGCGAGCCGTTCGCTTCCATGGAAGAGAAGACATCCGTCTGGATGAGGTTGAGGAGCCTGTTTGTGGTAGTGGTCAAGTAAAGGTAAGCTTGGTTTTTAGCAGCAGAGTCTGTAAATATCTGATACTAAACCTTCACTCAATTCAAGATTAAATCTGCGTTCGTTGGAATCTGCGGCAGTGGTATGGTATTCAATACTGCTTCCCTTTCTCTATTTCCTAACCTTGGACAGACCTTCACGAATATCTTACCGGCCCTCATTCAGTACCCGTCCATCCCCATCCTCTGACGGGCGAGAAGCTCCCTACAACTCTTGGCCATGAGTTTAGTGGAACGGTCGAAGAGATTGGGGACGGAGTCAATGGACTCAAGATCGGAGACAAGGTGGCTGTCAAGCCTAATCTTAGCGATGATACATGCCGGAGGTGTTTGATGGGAAGAGACAATTGCTGTGACAGTCTGGGCTTCATTGGATATAGCGGTATGCCTTTCTCACCTTGTTGTCTTCTGCTGTCGTATATTTCCATGCTCATACAATTCAGGCAGCGCCGGTGGTCTGTCCGATTATGTTGTCGTGAATGAAAAACATGCAATTCACCTTCCAGAATTGATCCCATTGGATATCGGCGGTAAGGCAATACCACTACGAGTATCTCCCAGACTAACATTGTGTAGCCCTGGTAGAGCCACTCTCAGTTGCATGGCATGCCGTCAGCCGCAGTCCACTCCAGCCAGACGACACTGTGCTAATCGTAGGGGCCGGCCCAATTGGACTCGCCATAGTCCAAGTCCTAAAGGCGCGAGGTATTGACACAATCGTCGTTGTAGAAATCTCAGCTCGGCGACGAGAATTCGCACAAACATTCGGTGCCTCTCACACCCTGAATCCCAAGGAAGTGGATGCAGTCGCGGAGATAAGAGCCATCACTGGTGAACATCGAGGTACATCGATTGCTTTTGAATGTTCTGGAGTTCAGGCTGGACTCGATACCGTCATGGCGGGACTCCGTGTGCGCGGAACGGCGGTTGTTGTATCGCTGTGGGAGGGAAAGCCAAGTATAGATGCGTTTATTGAAATTGTCTTGGGCGAGAAGTATATCACTGGTGCTGCGATATATGATCTTGGGGACTTTAATGCGGTAATTGAGGCAATTGCTTCTGGTCAGTCGAGTTCTCTGTTGATGGACGTCTGGGCTAACGTGTCATCTTTCAAGGTAAAATCAAGCCACAGCCTATGATCACTAGTAGGATTCGGATGGATGAGGTAGCTGAAAAGGGATTCCGGGCACTTATAAATGAGAAGGATAAGCATGTCAAGATCTTGATTGATATGTCTGCGTGAATGTGTTTCTTTTGACTATAGAACTGGGCAATCCTACTTTCCATATGCAGTGTTGTTTGTTTATGTTTGTCAACACTTCTACTCTTAGGTGAGTCAGAGTGAATTACGTAGCAAAGCCCAAGGCCAAATTCAAAAGTAAAAAAGGCAGAAAACAACCCTAAAATATTTACGATGTTTCTCTCAACTATTACACCACATCCAGTACTGGTCCTCAAAAAGTCCAAAGGTATTTATCACTTATTTACAACCATAAAAAATTTAACCATAAAAAATTTAAATCCCCCCGGTTGACTCAGCTCTGGTAGATGAGACAATCAAAAAGGGCGCCAAAAACTGGTGTGTGCTCCGATCAGCTTCGAGGCCTTCGAAGTCCAACAAGCTTCGCAAAATTATTCTACTACCTTCGGCTTATTCGAAGGATTGCAGTGACTCTCACAGGCTGTCGGTGCCGATGGAGGGCATGGATGAAATGGAAGCACACCAGTCAATGTTTCTCCCGACTCGAGTAAAGTATGACAATTGTTGGTCATATGGTGGCACTAGTGGAGCAATGGGTCCAGAGAGATCCTAAAACAACAAGTCTCACTCTATTTTTTTCTATTACCTCACCCAATAATACCTGGGTGCGAGCCGCGGTTTAGATTCGGGCGACGCCATTGATTTCTACTTTTATTTCTTTTTTTATTTTGGTTCTGGGTCATCATTGTATATAAGGGCGTGGTTTTGTGGCATAATGCAAAGTTCTTGCTGACTAGGTCAAGTACGGTGTCATTGGAATCGCGTCTTATAGAATCAGCATGACCGGATTGCCAACACAGACGGAAGGGACCCCCCTGGCCCGGGGCGGGGTCGCCGAGTCACTTTAATGCGCACATTGCTGACAGGACTTGTCATCCACACAAGTCTCGGCTATCGATGCGGGGTGTGGCACCATGTGTACGGAGTACCTAGATCGTCTGGGCAAAGACGGATGAAAGATCGGCATTCGGGACGAATGGCTAAAAAAAAAGCATGTCCCACTGCGGCCGGATCTCGCGCGATCGCAAGCCCAATCTCCGATCCTTTGGTTCCCTTAGATGGGGGTTTCATCACTGCCACGTATAAATGAACCTTTCTTTTGGACAGTTAAATGCCAGTTCATTGGGGCGTTCCGCTGGGCTAATTTTCGCCCCGTCACTAGTTGGCACTAAAGCAGCAGGTCGCCTATGTCCGCATCTGATTGATCCACTCGTTCGTCTGCGAAACTCGGGCTCAGCTCACCTCTGAGACATGTCGGTCTTGACACCGCTCATGGTTCATTGAATCCATTGGTTCCTTGTTTGAAGGGGTTGGGACTCAGATCTAAGCTACCCGATGCCTTATATAGTCTGTTCCGGGGACGCTGGCACGCTAACCTTGGATCTGCATCGAATTTTTTTTTCCCTTGGATTCTATCTCCGTTGTCCTTTTTAACGGAATATTATCTATCTATTTGCTGAAGCTGGAATGCACCTCGGATCATCATTGACACGTTCAACTACGAAAGTTCGCAACTACGAAGTATCATGGGTAGATCGCTGACCGGCACCGTGATCATTACGGGAGGCAATGGACGACTGGGATCTGAGATCGCCATTGCCATTGCCAAGACCCAGCCTTTTGCCCACATACTCTTGACTGCGCGGGATATCAAAAGAGCAGATATTCGCAATTTGATCTCAAAGGTCCGGCTCATTGGCCCGCGATCAATTGAGGTCATCGGCCTCGACTTGAATGACTTACGATCCGTATCCGACTTCGCACAAAGCACAGTGGAACGAGTGCGAAGGCATGAGATCCCGCCGGTGGTTGATCTCATCCACTCTGCTGCCATTGCATCCTATACAGTCGACGAGCCAACCCTCGATGGCTACGACCCGGTATATCAGACCAACTGCGTTGCTCCATTTTTCTTAACGATTGGACTTCTCGAGGCCTTCCGCGCAGGCGACGGAGCTCCCGACGGAGGCGCGAAAGTGATCAACATAGGCTGTTCAGCAGTTTCCTATGGGAGACTAGACTACTTTGATCGCGAAGATCGCGACGATCGGCGGACCGGGACACCGATAAGCGCGAAGGAAGGAAATATCCGGTATGGAAGCAGTAAACTACTCATCAGCGTGGCGTTGTATGCATTGCGGCGGAGTTTGACCAGTGTAAGTCTGATTCGATCGGGATTCCGATCCAGATCACGTTGAATGCTCACATTGCTGATTCCCTTAGACGGGTAATATTGCCCTCGATATCTTCACCCTGGACCCTGGCGGTATGGCTGGCGAGAGCAATCTGAGAATCGGGGCTCCCTTGTCTGTTCGTGTGGCACATCGGACACGATCGCGGCTGAGGCCTTTGCTGCTCATGGTATCTCGAAGCTCGATTAACAAAGCCAATGTTCCGGCTAAAGTCATCGCCAAAGTTGCATTTCAGCCGGGCGTGGTGGAGACTTGTCAAACGGAACGGTATTATATTCTGAATAGCGAGTATGAGGCCGGATCCGTCATAGCAACTCTACGGGATGGGTCCAGGATGGGGAAGGTGCTGGTTAAATTGATGAGACAGGTGGAAGGCAATTGGAAGGGACCAGGATCTACAGGGTCCGTCAGTCCTGGACCAACATTGTGCTGCGACTGAAGGTGAAGAGTGAGATTGAAAGCAAAAGAGAAGGTGCTATATCGATCCAAGGGTTATATTGTAAATAAATAAAATAGCATGGATTGGGGCATTGAAACGAACGCGTTAAATTAAGGGTCTCCAGAAGTTAAGAAGATCGGGCTGCAAGCGGACGCCGGATTCGGTGAGAGCGGAGAGCCGTGAAACCTGCCACATCGCGGGTTACACTTCTCTGGCGAAAGGGGGAGCCTTGGACTTTCGAGAGATACTCTTCTTTTCCCTTTCAACCTTCAGATTACGATCCCTTCAATCCTCCCCAATTCTTTCTTCTGGCACTGGCAACTCGAGCTGGCCCAATTTGAGATCGACGGGCTGGACTCGCCAAGGCCTTTCACCACTTGCCCAGAACCCGATGCTGCACGCCTCCTAGCGACATGAACAGGCACTACGCCTCGCCGAAAGGCTACGCAGCCTATCCTCGCGGCGACAGCACCTTTTCGCTCTCCCCGAACAAGTACGTTTATGACGCGTACATCTTCACTGGGGCTGCATATGACAGTCGATCTTCAAAGACAAGAAGCTAACCAGCAACCACTGCCAGATTCCAGCCTCGTTCACAACCTGCACTCCGCCGTCGACGCCAGCTCTTCCAACGACTCATTGTTCTCGGCGGTATCTCCCTCTTGCTGTTTATCTTCATTTTCCCCTCATGGCGCGCAGCGATCCTTCCCTACCCTCTCGCTTGGCCTCTTCCACGGCACAGAGGACCTACAACTACAAACGGTCCGATACTATGATCTATCGGAAGTGGAAGGGTCAGAGAAGGGCTGGGAGCGCGGGGAGCGTGTCCTCATGCTCACCCCGCTGCGAGATGCCTCCTCCCACCTGCCCATGTTCTTCTCGCATCTCCGAAACCTCACCTACCCGCACAATCTCATCGATCTCGCTTTCCTCGTGTCCGATTCGCGCGATGACACTCTCGACATGTTGTCGCGCATGCTCACAGAGGTACAGAACGACTCAGATCCGAAAATGGCCTTTGGCGAGATCTCAGTGATCCAGAAGGATTTCGGCCAGAAAGTGCAGCAGGATGTTGAGAGTCGGCACGGCTTCGAAGCTCAGGCCAGTCGTCGTAAGCTGATGGCTCAGGCGCGGAATTGGTTGCTGAGCGCGACACTCCGTCCGACACACAGCTGGGTCTACTGGCGAGATGCAGACGTGGAAACGGCGCCATTTACGATTATTGAAGATTTGATGCGGCATAACAAGGATGTCACTGTTCCAAGTATGTGTTCATTGGTGATTTAATATGGGTGGATTATGGCTAATTAGTACTTTTAGATGTGTGGCGGCCGCTTCCAGATTGGTTGGGTGGAGAGCAGCCGTACGATTTGAATTCGTGGCAGGAGTCAGAGACAGCTCTCGCGCTGGCGGATACACTGGATGAGGACGCTGTCATTGTGGAGGGGTATGCGGAGTATGCGACATGGCGACCTCATCTCGCTTACCTCCGTGATCCCTACGGCGACCCGGACATGGAGATGGAACTGGATGGCATTGGCGGTGTTAGCATTCTGGCGAAAGCTCGAGTGTTCCGCGCTGGTGTCCACTTCCCTGCGTTCAGCTTCGAGAAGCATGCCGAGACTGAAGGATTTGGCAAGGTAAGAACAAGAACAATCTCCTGGGTCGTATGTACAACGGCTAACGTGCTTTAGATGGCCAAACGCATGAAGTTCTCGGTGGTTGGTTTACCACACTATGTAATCTGGCATCTGTACGAGCCCAGTGTTGATGATCTGCGCCACATGGAAGAAATGGAATTGGAACGACAGGCTCGCGAGCGAGAGGAGCGCGAAAGAGAACTCGCCGAGCAAAAGGAGGCCGCCCAGACCAAGGCTGGTTCGCACAAAGTCAGCGACAATCTCAAGGGTTCCGAGGCGGGTCCTGCTGCTCAGCCGGCCAAGGATGCTGCAAAGGGCTCTTCAAACAAATGAAGGTAGTCGATGATATTCTCTGTCATTTCTCTCCTGATCACGATTCCAAGGCTCTGTCATGAAAATATCCAGCCGGCTGGATTACTGATCTCGGCTCGAGGCCGACTTGCCCACGCCCAATTTGCCTGGCTGAAGCTATTGTCATACCCGAAATTCTCGAACAGCGCAGGGCTCTGACAAGCTTGTCTCTTCTCATTCTTGCTAATAAATGGCCTCTGTTAGTTATTGGTGTTCTCTTTTCATTGTTTAGATAGCATACTAGATGGCGTGATATGGGCGGTGTTTCTAAATAATCGGCGAAATAAATGGTGAAGATTCCACAATTATTGATCCAAGCTCAACGATACCATGAACGACGACCGTATTTTCTCCCAGCATACAGTTCGTAGCTAACTATAGACTCGGGTGAAGAAACCCCATTAAACGGTGGTCTGTGCCCGGTCGCGCGTCCAGCGCGTCCCCAATTTTCCCGCGTCTCCAACATCCCATCAAATTCGCTGAAGCTGATCACAGCCATTTACCACTACAATGGCGACCCAAGGCACACCCAGCATCCTATTCACCAACACCCAACCGCAACAAAGCTTCCGACTCCTAGAAATTCCACCCGAGCTAGAAGACCTGTTCACATCGAAAGATGCCCCCGCGTAAGTGCACACCAAACATCAACACCACACCACTAACACCAGAACTCCCAGACTCGAGCTCAAATCCCCCTCCACGGCCCTCGCGCATGCTGTAGCCGACGCCGGCGGCCAGGAATACGTCAACCTGTGCACACCGACGCAGACATACCGCATTCGCCAAGTCATGTCCTCGAATTCGCTGCATATCGTCCGGCCGAGCGAAGGGCAGATCTCGAAGGCGGATATCAAAATTGTCGAAGACGAAGTCGGTGAATCCGGTACTTTGAATTTACCAGACGAGGCGGTTACGGCGATTGCGAAATGCGGGTCAACGCTGGAGCTGCATGTTCCGCCTGGTGGGTTCTCGGCTGTTCCATTCCTTGAGAAGAGTTTGGGTCTATATGACCGTCGACCTGGGGATGATGATGGGGATATCGCTATGGATGAGTCTGGGGAATTGAAACTTGGTGGGATTCAAAAGTTGAGGGATCAGGTCTGCATGGATATCCCGGTTTCTGCGGCACAGTGTGAGACGGGGTGGGTTGAGATATGTGCTTTTGTGGATGAGAGGATGAAGGTTTGTTGGAGGCCTAGTTCGAGGATGAGGGTTAATGTTTGGAAGAGGATGATGGAGGGGGCGCTGTTGCAGGGGATTGATCTGGAGAAACAGTTTCTTGTTGGGGATTTGTGGAAGGCTGTTCTTGATGATGATGAGTCGGAGCCGTTCCCGAGGGGTTTGCTTGAAGGTGTGGTGAGGAGGCTGTGTGTGCCGGATGAGAGACCGGCGTTGGCTGATGAGATTAAATGTGAGTTTGTGGACTGGGCGGTTTATTTTGAGGGCGCCTGAACTGACTATCACATAGGGGCGAGCTTTGATAAAGCCGAGGTCACAAAATGGTTGGGAGAGACGTATCTTGCTTCCATCGCTCCCACGGCATCTTCTGCTGTTGGACGCAGCGAATTCCTACGGGCTTGGAAGGACTGCCTTCCCGAATCGTGGAGAAGCGAAGCTACTCTTTCCAAACTACCAGAGGGATGCTACAAGAGTCCTGATCCTACGTCAATCTTCTATGTTGAGCCCTCACAAAGGCAACACGTCAGCAAAGCCTCGACAGCTGCATCCTCGACCGCCGCCAAAGCTAAGACTTCAAGGAACTGGCACGAATTGCTCAAAAACTCAAGTCGCCGCTGATGGCAACCCACCAAGGTGCTGCTGCATTCATTTATGGAGTCCTAGTTCTATGATGCCAGGCTCCTCTAACAACATGATGATCATATCTGCCGCCCAAAATCATGAGATCCACCCCTCGCAAAGGGGATCGATCATAACATCAAACCCCCGAAATGATATCCAAAAAGCGATTAGCACCAAGTGTACTTCTCGTTCAAAAACCACTCCACGTCCTTGCCAAGTCCATACTCAGCACCAGTCCAACGCAAACTGGAAATGCTGCTCTTCTCACGGTGCACAAGCTGCGCATCTGGATCCAATACACCCACGGCCTTCTGCAGCAGTGGTGTCGGGTTCCAAAACTCGACTGTGTTCAGGTTCCACTCATGTGCTTCCTGCTGAGCTCGCTTCAGAATACCAGCCATGGCTTGGACCAACTTCTGCTCTTCCTCTGGAGTCGTAGGCTCATCGTACACCCACCGCAGAATGTACAAAACATTATCCTCAGGCTCTTCGCCGAAGTTCCTGTTCCAAACACAGTACACACGAGCATCGTCATTTCCTGCGCCCTTGATAACTGGCGGCGAGCGGTGCGAGCATTTCTTCTCAGCGAAGAACTCCTCTCGCGCCCAGTGCCATACGAAATGATCATAGTCAGGCACAATAGCGACCTTTGCACCAGTGGACTTTCGCGACGCAGCTTGCAATTGATCCCGGAGCTTAGCAAGAACAACTTCATTACACACGTTGCTCTCGACGTCCTTCGCGTACAACTCCCTCGTCTTGCCTGCCCCGCCTCCCTCGGCAGCCGGCAACGCCAAATGCGAAGACACAAAAGGCCGCCACCCAAACTGAGCATAGAACTTCTTCCCAATATCGGAGAAAAGAATAGTGAAAAGCGCCCTGCCCCTGGCCTCTTTTTCCATCTTCCACGTATCAAGCTTAGTACTCAGTTCCTCGAGCATACGCTTCGCATAGCCCTTCCCCCGGAACTCAGGCCGACAGTAAACACTCCCGATACCATGGGTGCCAACGTCGTCGACCTTGCCGTCATGCGCTAGGAGTGCTTTCTTCCGGTAGGACTCGCAGGAGCTGAGGATGGTGCGAGTGCCTTCGGGCTCGGTGCGATCTACCAGGATCCAGCATGTCAGGCCGTCGCAGGTCAGCCGCTGCTCGAGAAGATGGTTCTCGCGCTCAATGTAAGTGTCGATATCCAGGGGTCCTTTCCAGGCGATGCTGTTCAATTTGATGGAGGCGATACGTTCAGATGGAGTGGCGGGGACCAGGATGAGATCCGGGGAATCTCCCATCGGGAGAGAGGGGATGTCTTTGGCAATCATCTTGGGGCTACAGTGCTGGTGGTGTAGATAGGGATGAATGGCGATGAGCCAGGGAGGAAATGAAGGTTCTCGGCGGAGCTTTGTCCGCAAAATAAAATCGGAGAGAAAATCAAAGTATAGATAGATTGATTGACAATCAAGGGATTAAATGAGGCTTCAAGTCTCAAGTGAGTTTCAAGTGAGAAGCACTTCGATATCTCGGGCCCAAGACGTAAAGTCAGTCAAATATGACAAGGAAGAAAAATCCGGGGTTGAGTCGAAAAGTGGATAAACGTCTCCAGGACAAACCCACGGGTTCCAGACGGCCTGATTTAAATCCGGACTTCATCGGTCTTTGATTAGGGTAACACGAGGCCAATTCCAAGGTTCCAGACCCAGTGCCATCCCCGCTCGAGGTTGCTTCTCGTCCGGACCGGAATGGGCCTGCTCTATGCTTCTTCTTTCAACCGGGCCGATGACAAGCGACGGCAAGCGGGTTGATAGGCCAAAGTTGTACGGCGGTTAGACCCGTTTGACGTAACAGGGCTTTGTGCTGGGTCAGGTGAGTCCTTCCCGTAGGGCATGAGCGGGTCAGGTGGTCCTTTATGTAATGCGATCTATACTTCCAATCTGGAAGTTCGAGGCTGTGAGGATGACATTCGTGGAGATAACTTTATTTGATCTGTCTCATGACTTGGAGTTGGCGGGTGGTCACTTGGTCAACGTCATTGACGACTGCAGCCCACGCTTAGTTGCAAGTCAACAAGGAGAACACCCCCGCTGTGGTTTCAGATCTTATAGCTAAATAGCCGGCATTTTGGGGCTCGCCGGGAACATCCCGAGAACTCAACGTAGAGGCCATACGAGTCCATAATGGATATCCAACGAGAACAGCCACCTTTGTGGGAAGATTGATGCAGTGCAACATTATGGGCATTGTCGGCGCTTATAAACCTTAGGCTGTCCCCGGGTCGACAGTGAACGTCTTGAGTGGAGCTATGCATACAGAATCTTGTGCATCTTATACGAAATTCATTACACTATACTGCCCATTCAACTGGCTACACAAAAGTTACAAGTCAAGCTGGGGGCGCATTACCTTAAGCTCACCCAAAGAACAGAGCACAGAGAACAGAGAACACAGCCAACAAGCAGGCAAAACAGAGCACAGAAACAGGGATTCAAAAAGAAGGCCAAATGCAAAAACATTGCGGCATAGACATTAGGACTCGAATGCAATGCCAAAAATCAACAATGACGCAATGACGCAATGACACGATGGATCAACACACGCGGGGACGCAAGATCGAAGTGAGCCGGGTGGGAGACATATTTGCTAATAATTGAATTGGCTAAAAAAAAAAAAAAAAAAAAGAGAATCATGTAGTTGAGAAAGATTCAACATAGGAGATGAAGGAAATACAAAAAAAAAAAGAGATGGTATGAAAATAAAGGCCAGACCGCAGCAATAAAGATCAGCGAGGAGAGTCAAACCCCAGGGTCCAGCACAAGGAGATGCAACAGGGGCAACACTGCAACCAGCAAAGGGATGAGAGAGAAAGAGGGTAAGAGAAGGAGCGTCATGAAGAATGAAAAAGAGTATAAAAAGATGAAAACAGCAGTCGGGGCAGAGACCTTGGGGCGAGGAGAAGGGGATCAAAAAAGGAGCCAAAGAAAGAGGAAAAGATATGAACCTGATCTATGTAAGTAAATGCCATGCGAGTCCCAAAAATTCGTCTGTTCCCGTTTTATATAGTTGCGCCCCCTTCGTGCGGACGGCATTTCCTAATCTCCTTGTCCATCATGTATGTTCGATCATTGGTCACGCTAAATCAAGAATGAGACTGAAATGGGTGTGAACAAATAAACAACGAACAACAATTTCCCCATTGAGAAAATTGACACAAATATTTTTCTTTTTCCCCCGCAATTCAAGGAGAAATTGAAGTTCATGACGGTTTTTCTGAATCCACCGGTTCGTTAAACTTCTGCCGTGCCTCCTCTACCCACAACTCCAACCGAAGCTCCCCAGCCTCCACACGTCGTACGGGTACCGTTTTGGCGCGGCCATTCGAGACCGGAGGGGGTGGCCGCTGGGGCTCACCGTTGCGTACTTTCGACACCGAGAAGGGCGCGGTGCAGGATCGTAGGTGCACCTTGCCGGGCTCGGCAACAATCCATGTTTGTTCTTCCTTAGTGGTGCCCGCCGGAGGTAAAGCATCCTCCCGTACTTCGATGCACACGGTGAAGCTGAATTCGTCATCCCGCGGCAGCGGTGTCAATCGCGCGCAGGCGGACGCGAGACGGGCCAAACAAGCCCGAAATTGCGACTCGAGGTCGACCGAGGTTGGCGCGGGGCCCCGGTCTGAGACGGTAGCACCTGGCATAGATGAATCTTCATTTCTGTTTTCAAACGTAGTATTCACCTCGCCTGCCGGTGCCCGAGGGAACCCTGACAGATCAAAGGCGTATCGTTCGAGGGGTTGATTTGTGCGGAGAGATGAAATGATAATACTGACGGCTGTGATGGTGCCTTTTAAGATCTCTGTCCCGACTGCGATCGATGCATCGTTGATATAGTCACACACTTTCGGATGACGGGATTGTCGGACGGGATAATTGTATGCCCGCACCGGCAGAAAGGTCGCGCGAGGGTAGACGGATCGCAGGAAAAGTATTTGGTGGACAGAGACGGTAAGGAAGTTGGTGAAGGATGCCGCCAGCGCCGACTGGTTGGTGGGCAGCGATTTGGTAGCAGGGACCGGAGCGGAGAAAGTGGTCATGGTGGTGGTACTGCTGGTTTCACTGGCCATCGGCATTGCCGTCGAACGATCCAGCGTCGTTTCCGCGGTAAGGGTGATCTTGACGTAGTCTCGAAGAATCTGAATGATGTTCCACCCTGAAGCTAATCATCGCTCTGCCTTTCTATAATCATCGGTCAACCCTAGTGCTTTGCTGAAGTAGATGGGTGTTGTAATGTCAAGTTTTTTTTTCTCCGCCGACGACCAACAAACACATCGAGTTTCGGGGTGGGGCTTGAGAGTAGTTGTGTGGTAAGGGCTGAGACGGTCGGTTTAGGTAGTAAAAAAGGAGAGGTAGAGCCCCTGGCAGTTGGTCGCGAACGGAGTTATGTTGGAAAGGAGTGGATGGAGAGGGGTTTGTATATAGGGTCGGGGAGGGGAGAGGAGGGGAGGAGAGGGTTTAAGAATATAAAACATACGCTTGGGTGGACAAAACGACAGGATGCAAAACCTCAAAGCATGAGGGATGTATGACGAGAGAGACCAAAGCGCTGATAGCAGGAATTAAAGAAAGAGAGGGTCTTTTTTGGAGCAATGATGTTCCCTGAGGGAAGAGGGGTGGTTTCAAAGCGAGAGGTAGGAGGGGGTAGGATGTAACCTGCGGGTAAGCGGCAAAATACCTCAGCGTCGTGGGCGACAAGAGAGGTGCCGAACAAGATATAGATAAAGGCGATGAGTTGACGTTGAGAAACGATGTACCCCGTGGCTCGCTCGAGGGGAAAAGCAGGAGTGGAAGACGACGGTCAGTGGAAGGTCACGGTTCCCGTCACGTGGTTGCGTCATGGGTTGGCCCTGCAGAACTTCCTCTATTTTTTTTTCCCTTTCTACTGCGCTATTGAGCTGGATTTATGTTTTATTACCATCTAGCACTCTTCCTCTATGTATTCTGCGTAAAGGGAAGTTTTTTTTATCTTTGGAAATCCTCGTGGACACGCTACACGCGGGTCTTTTTGAAAAGAATAGGTCGAATGATACAAATGGTATCCCCAGGTACCGCCTTTTGTGTATGTGCACAGAGCGCACAGTTTTTTGCCCATTGTCTCTTTTTCTTTTCCCCACTCAGTTAATGAAGTGGGATGATGAGACTCTAGCAGCGAGGGATGATCATCTCTTGGCCTGAAAAAAATTAAGAGAAAAAAGGGAAAAATAAAAATAAAAAATAAAAAGGGCGCAACAACACATTGGGTATAACACCAAAAGAGATATGGGGCATGGAACCATAAAACGCCCAGGGCCCAACCTTGGAAACGGCGCAAGAACCAACGGGGTATAGCCGAGCAGGGGAAAAAAAGCCACAATTCCGAAATGTAAGCTTATTTTCTAGATCAGGTACCGGTAGTAATCTAAGACACTATACAATCCTGGGGACACAAAAAGACCAACTCTACCAACACTTGCGAAGGCCGCATAAGAAAAGTTCGTCGGAGCATTGCGGTACAGCCGGTGACAACCTCCGCCAGCATAGACCGTAGAGTTCGGAGGTACTAGGCCGGTACCGGGTACACCAACTGTATCATGGCGGACCCATCTGTACACATCTGTACGCCCCTCATTCGCTTTACCGGTGATCTTCCATCTCTGACGGCAGTGGCGGCCGCTGGGGACAAGGGTACGATCCCCGGGGGCGCTGTCTGTCTGTTCCGGTCAAATTGACCCCAGGAGATCGACTCTTTCGGCCGCGATTATCAGTCATCACCTTCCATCCGTTTCTATGTATACTGTCACCGCTAAAAGATCTTCGCCTTTCTCGGTGATCATGGAGATTAAGTGAGGGGCATTCTTACGCTTCCCCTCGGGAATAGCTAAGCTACCCAGGTACTTTAGATAACAATAGTAGAACCACCATATAACAATGCTATTGTCTTCAATAATTGTGTCGTCTAACGCCGGTAATATCCTCGCCTTCCACAAACAACAATGACAATGTGATACGTTCGAAACATTGTCTTATTGCACGGAGCAGTTTCCCGACCGACATTGAATCCGATGGGCCTTTGCCATTCTTTCCGAAAGATCACGATCCACCAGGCACCCAATGGGACCGGTCGGTATCAAGCGCTGAAATCGCAAGCGTTCCCTAATTCCAACCCACTGAACTGCATGGAATGTCGAATTGTCCGCGCCTTTTCGTGCTTTTTCCGCTCGCTCCAGGTACCCGAGGTCCACACCTAAGTACTGTACTTCTGTACATGCAACCTTGTTAGCCCATTACCGCGGGGATACCAGGTGGATGATGCCTTGCCTCCAAGTGACGTGTTGCATTTGACTAAGCCCGCAACCCAAGGCCACAGCCCGTGGGAAGCGAGTCAACTAGTGACTGCTGCCCGTGAACGAGGTTTTGAGATGGCAGGCGGTAGATGTCTACAGAGGAATATAAAAAGCTGGAGTTGTAAAACATCATTCAAGAAAACAATTCCATCTCAAAAGCCATCGGGTAGAGCCGAATAAGTCAGGGTATTTACAAATCGTCGGGGAACCCCCCCCCCCCCCCCATCTAATATCCCTGTCTGATGGACCCATGTGTTGCCGACAATGTGGCAAGACAAGAAGGATTGAATGGTCAGCCCCATCACTGTAAGCCACCTGCCTCGGCAAGTAATAATCGGATAGAGAAAGCCTGGCGATGATGTATCTTGCCAAAGGTACATCCTGCACGTTCTCACCGCAGATCCTTCCAGCGCTTGAGAGGGCATCCCTCGCAGCTCTTAGCGCTTGGCTTTTTGGTGCTGAGCATGAGGGTCGGCTTTGTTAGGATGCTTTTAGGCCTCGATAATAGATCGACTCAAGTTGCTTGAATAGCAGTGGACGAGGAGTCGACCTTGCACTGTAGTTTCCCCACCAATGGGTCGGGCTATATTTTACTTCAACCGCCAAAACACAAATCAGCATGAATATGAGAAGAAACCCCCTTGGGAAAAAATGAGAGATCCCATGAGGTTCACTCTTATGACCTTTGGAATTGAATATAGATCATTATCAATGCAAATGTTTGTTTTGCGGCAGACATTTGATTGACCGCCCTCTGCCCCTCGTGTCTCCCTTATCGCAAACTTATTGACCCCATCTCCCTACGCGGCCTAGAGCCAACCTCAATACCCACAGTCCTTCTCTGATCAATTGATCATTAGCCATGGAGCAGGAACTTTTATCGCTCCTGGCAAACACCCAGTCTTCCACGACCGCCACGAGACAGGCTGCGGAGCTCCAACTGAAATCCCTCTACTCCAACGAAGCCTTCCCCATCTCCCTCACAGCCATTGCCTCCCATGAGTCCGTTCCCGTCAACCTTCGCCAGTCCGCCCTGTCCGTGCTGCGCACCTTCATCGGTGCCGGCTGGTCCTCCATGCTTGACGAATTCAAGGGCCAGGTGCTTGTTAACGAGGTCAACAAGGTACAAATCCGCCGCGCGCTGCTCGAGCTCGCCACAACCACCGATACTCCTGAACGCAAAGTGAAGGCTTCCGCCAGTTATGCCGTGAGCAAAATTGCCAGTGCCGACTTCCCCGACGACTGGCCGGAACTCCTACCGTCGTTGCTGCAGATCATTAACGATGCCTCGACCACCGATAGCGCCCTGCACGGAGCTCTGAAGGTACTGTTAGATTTGGTTGATACTGGACTCAGCGAAGACCAATTCTTCAATGTCGCTCGCGATCTCGTCTCTGCCCTTTTCGCAGTGGCCACTTCAGAAACTCGTCGCCCCATGATGCGAGCCCTCTCCGTCGCGGTTTTCCGATCATGCTTCGACACATTTGAAATGGTTCTGGAACAACACAAGGTGGCTATTAAGCAATTTGTGGATGAGTTGCTGAGTGCATGGTCGCCCTTCTTTGTTTCGACTCTGAAGGCAGCCCTACCCCAACCTCCGTCCAGCGAAGAAGCCAACAAGTCGGGCGAGGTTGCGTCGCAGTGGCGTGGAATCATCGGCTTGAAGATTCAGGTTGTCAAGGTACTCACTCGCGCTTTGCATCTCGAATATGCATTGGAACAAATGCTAATTTATCGCTGCTGTAGACTCTCATGAAAATCCGTGGGGTATTCCCCGGTCTCCTGACAGCCCAGAGCCCCGCCTACTTCTCAACCGTTTGGGACGAGCTCACCAATGCCTTGCCGATATACCAAAACTTCTATATTGATGACGAGCGTCAAGGTCGCTTGGAGGATGTGGATGGTCTCCCTTACTCGCTTGATTTCCTCATCTTGGAGGAGTTGGATCTCATTCAAACGCTGCTCAAGGCACCCCCGGTCAAAGCAGAGTTGCAGCAGCAACTTCAGAATGCCGGTGCGGCTGCGGGCTCCTCTGGCTGGCTTGTGGAGATCATGAAGCTCTCCAGTTCCTATGCACAGATCACCTCGGAAGAGGAGGGTCTTTGGGATGTCGATGTGAACCTCTTCCTGTCGGAGGAGACCTCTGTCACGGCCAACTACACCCCTAGATCTTGCAGTGGTGATTTGGTGATCAAGGCCGGTGAATGGCTGAAGGAGAAAGCGGCTGAGGGCATGTTCAGCTACATGAACAGCCTCTTCGCTGATAGCTCGTCTTCGTACGTTGCAGCTCGCTTTATATTAATGAATCAAGCTAACGTTATTGAACAGATGGAAATCTCGTGAGGCTGCTCTTTGCGTCCTCAACTTCCTCCTCAGGGACTTTGGCGAAGTGTCCCAGGACATCCCTCTCGAATTGGCCAACCACTTCACTCGGTTTGTCAACTACGCACTCCAGCAGGAGGAGGAGCTCCTGCGTGCTCGAGGCTATCTCGCAGCAGGTGCTTTGGCTCGGGTTGCGGGCCAAGGATTCCAGCAGAACACCACGTCTTATTTGGAGGCGACTCTCAAGGCGATCGCCGAAGATCCCTCCGAGGTGGTCAAGGTTGCCGCCATCCGAGTCTTGCAGGATCTCGTTCCATCCCTACCCATCAGCGTGGCTCGTCCCTTCCAGGTTACCGTGATCAATGCGCTCTCCGAGTTCGTCTCGGCGCACGATCTGCGTGAACAGTCTGATTGTGACGATCTCAAGGTCACTCTTGCCGAAACTCTCCGCGATACCATCATGGCTGATTCTAGCGTGGTCCTTTCGTCTGTGGCTATCGATGTCCTCTTCAACATTGCTAGCAGTGGAGCCGAAAACTTTCAGCTTACGATGACCGTCACTGAAGCCTTTGAGGATATCGTGGATCAGATCACTGATCACGGCCCTGAGGCGTATATGCGTCTTTGTGAGAAGGTGCTGCCTTCCTTGATGGGCGCCATCGACGTCGGCAACATGACCGAAGAGAACGCTCTGACCAACTTTGCCGCCGACCTGCTTCGAGCGCTGGCCGAGCGTAGCTCCGAGCCTATGCCCCCAGGCTTCGTGGAGACCGTGATGCCCAAGCTCAACCGCCTGCTCTTGGACTCCACTGAGGCCGAGCTGATCCGGCCCGCAACCGAAGCCGTGCGCCACATGCTCGCTCACGACTTTGCACAATTCGTGGCCTGGCGGGATCCCCAATCTGGCAAGGAGGCACTCGAGGTCGTCCTTGTCATCATTGACCGCCTCCTTGGCCCAGCCGTGGATGACAATGCCGCCGTCGAGGTTGGCCAGCTGGCCGCTGAGTTGGTGGAGAAGGCCGGCTCGGAGCGCCTTGGCCCCTATCTTCCCCAACTTCTCCAAGCTGTGGCTCAGCGTCTGGCGACTGCCCAGCAGGCACAGTTCATCCAGAGTCTGATTCTGGTGTTTGCCCGACTTACCCTTATCAGCCCACGAGAGGTTGTGGACTTCCTCGCACAGGTCAACCTGGATGGCCAAAGTGGTCTAGCGGTGGTGCTAAGCAAGTGGCTTGAAAACTCGGTGAACTTCGCCGGTTACGACGAGATTAAGCAGAACATCTTTGCGCTGGCGCGACTATACGAGCTGTCAGACCCACGTTTGGCGGAAGTGCCTGTCAAGGGCGACCTCATCATCCAGGACACCGGTCGCATTAAGACTCGGTCGCAGGCTCGCACCAACCCCGATCGGTATACTACGGTGGCCGCACCTTTGAAGATCGTCAAGGTGCTGGTGGAAGAACTATCTGCCGCCTCAGGCAACAAAGAGATCGACGCCGCCCAGGCTGCAGCCCTAGACGATGCGGCTAGCGACGACGGGGACGATGACTGGGAGGATGTGCCGGGACAAGTGCTGGATCTGGGATTGGGAATGACCAAGCAACAGCTGATGAGCTTCGGCGAGGGTGGAACGGAGAGTGTGTTCGGGGTGCGACAACGGGACGACGAAACACAGGCTTTCCTGACACAATTTTTCCAGCGCGCTGTGGCGCAGCCGGGATTCCAAGATTTGTACGGGGCACTGACTGAGGATGAGCAAGCCAAGCTGCAGAGCCTAGGATAGTGCATATTAGTATGTACAGGATAATGTCTGGCAATTCTTGGCTTTTCCCATTCCGCTTTAGACCTCACTCTTCGCTGCTTTTTGTTCACTATGTAGAGTGAACAAATCTCTGAACGGCCTGTGTTGAGTGGCGGAAATCAAGCCTGATCTGAGTGCTTTGATTCACTTAACGAGCTTGACCTAGGGGAAGGGGTGAGCTATCAAGGAAGCTCACCTCAATAAAATGCAACACGTGAACCCTCTTGACGTGAATTTTCCATTTCAGCGCCTCTTCCGTAGCGCTTTCCTGTTATTGTCACGGCCTATTTATCCGGCTCATTGTTTGCTAGAATGGATGCCCACGCGAAAGCCATGCGTGATGATAGCCTTAAAACGCCTATAGCAACATATTAAAATCTACGAATCGGGTTCCTTTTCCCTCAATGATCTCCGGGTCATTGGGATTCAAGCATCTGCAATTCAATCCATGTTTCTTCCTGTCCCATTCAGAGAGAGCTTGGGGAAAGTATTTACTTGAGGAGAATAGAAAAAAACAACCCGAATCTCTTCCATTCCTTGCCCTTACACCTCCGAGGGGCTATCGTCGTAGATAAGTGAATGGCGGAGAGTTTGAGGATCTTAAGAAGAATAGACGACAATCATTACTTTTTATGTTCTAGTTGCGTGGCTTTCTTTGGTTCAAATGTTCGAATGTGATTTAATGCAAAGCCACAATTTACAAAAGACGACAACATAGTTTGTTCAGCCAAGGGATCTTTAGAATATACTACAATGTACTCAAAGTCTAGATGAATATTATCGGTCATCCCACGTGACTAACTTGAGCTTGATCACAGATTTTGAGCCCGTGCTAACATCTACCAGGTGGGCCTGAGCCTGAGCCTGAGCCTGAGCACTGTCGTAAACTTTTATGACAGCTCCAATAAAAAGCCCCACCAGGGCAAATTTGGTACCTATAATTGCATTTAGTAAAAATAGGGTTGAATCATGACAAGATGAACTAACACAAATTCACGAGTCAACTTTGGGAACGATTCAGGGTAGAGTGGGGGATCCCAACCCGACAGCTTGGATTACCAGGATATCATTGTGGTCTCGTACTTTTGCACCCGGTCTCGGCTAAACAACTTTGGAAGTGCAGGAAGTAAAACTGACCGGTCACATACCGACACCCCGGGAGTTGCGGGGTCGGAAACCTTGGCTGAGGCCCGCATTTCTGGGTCTCCCGACATCCTTTCGCTCGGGTCTGACTTCACTCTCTGGATAGCTTCAGCTTCGTCATCTTCTCACGCTCCCGGCCATGTCTCAACCAAACCCCTACGAGCGCATTCAGATCGATGTAAGCTCCCTGCCCCCTTCCTCCCCTTCCTCCCTTTCTGTAGCTCTATGTTGTTGTTTTTTTTTTTTTTTTTTTTTTTTTCGTAAACAAGGAACCTTCCCCCAAAAAGCACATGTGTATGCCCAAAAACCGCACACCCAACTACCCCTCTCTTCACCATTTCCCAACCTCTCAACCCCCTTCAATCCATGTCTATACAAAGATCTCACAAACTCAGACAAGCGACGACGACTCCCTCTTTGACACCAAATCCCTCGTCGGGTCCAATCTCTCCTTCGCCAGCTCCGTCCGCGACTACTGCTACGAAAATGGCCGCCGCTACCACGCCTACCGCCACGGCCAATACCCCTTCCCAAATGACGAAGAGGAACAAGACCGTCTCGCCCTAATGCACCACCTCTTCAAGCTCCTCTCCGGTGGCGACCTACACCGCGCCCCAATAACCCGCACCCCGACCCGAATCCTCGACATAGGAACCGGCACAGGTGAATGGGCCCTCGAAATGGCCGAAGATTATCCCAACGCGAATATCATCGGTACTGATCTAAGCCCGATCCAGCCGAACTGGGCGCCGCCGAATTGTCGTTTCTATATTGACGATGCGGAGTCTGATTGGACGTATTCCGGAAAGAATTTTGATTATATTCATTCGAGGAGTATGGGTGGCGGGATTGGGGATTGGCCGAGGCTTCTGAAACAGGCTTGGACGCATTTGAAGCCTGGGGGTTGGTTTGAGGCGCAGGAGTTTGAGGCGTGGGTGCTGAGTGATGATGGGACGCATGATCGGGCGGATATGATTATGGATTGGCAGGCTCGGCTGAGTCAGGCTAGTCAGCAGTTTGGCAAGCCTATGAATATTGCTGGGAAGATGAGTGGGTGGATGGAGGATCAGGGATTTGTTAATATTGCGGATGATATCTATAAGGTTGGTTTTGTGCATCGTTCCCTTCCGTTTTCCTGGATTGGATGGAGTTGGGGTGGTGAAGATATTGGATGCTAATGCGAGTACAGTGCCCGGTCGGAGGCTGGCCTAAGAACCGCAGGTTAAAAGAGATCGGACGCGTGGGAAAAATCACTATTCTCGAGGTCGTGGAGCCATACACGCTTGCTTTGTTTACGCGAATATTGGGATTCGGATTCCAGGATGCGCAAGAGTATATGGAGAAAGTGCGTGCTGAACTGGTCAGCAACAAGTTCCATCTCTATGTGCTGTTCCACTTTGTCTACGGGCAGAAGCCTCTGGATGAGTCAAATGGCCAATCGACTTCATGAGATCATGAGATCATGAGATATGGCTGTGGGCCTCGACTACGACTGCAAGCTTGACCCTATCATTTCAGTATCGGGTCTCATATCACGACTGACGGCTTCATGACTTCTTCGGATGATAAAGGTGTTATTATTTCTAACGCATTAGATTTCCTTCCTTGGTGGAAGGAGTATGTGGGGGTCTTCAGGGCACAGTCTGTTGGTGCAGGACTCCGGTGTATCATCGCGCGCCAATTCCCAGCACTTGACAGATTCCCGAGACGGCTTCTTCGGGCGTCGCACTGGACCGAACAACCTGCACAACCTGGTCCACGCGCTCCTCGTCACAGCTACTGATCGTCCGAAGAAGAGTCTCCAATAGCGCTTGTTTCCCTTCGCCTAACCAGGAGTCCGGGATGGCTTCGAAAGGGATTGCCCTGAATGATTCGTCGGGCATGTGTGGAGCATCTTGTGCGAGAGGCTGCGTCAAAGGGAGATGCGCGGGATCATGGGAAAATGCGCCAAGAGACGATAATGTATAATATGAAGAATCGGGGTAAACATGCACTGGTGGATTCTGGTGTCCTGTATCGTGGCCCCATTGCTGATAGGCATGAGATCGTTGATCATTTGTGCCGTTCTCAGTGTAATTCGTATATTCGTGGCCGACATACGGCTGTATTTGATTTGGGCCCTCGATTGCATAGCCAGGACTATCACCCCCGTACATCTCCATCGGAGGTATACCAACATCCGGAGGCATGGATTGCTGAAAGCCGTGCATCGAGTTCGAACCCGGGATCTCACTCGGCGCAAAAGCCATGCTACCTACATGACACTGCGGTATGGTCGCATATTCCAATGGGTCTGAGACCGTATCAGCAAAATCCCCCGCGCAATCTAGTTCGTCAAACTCACCCCCTAATCCAGCCTCACCGACAGTCGCAACATCCATCTCCACAGGCCCAAACTGCCCCTGCACCGGATGCACCTGCATCTGCGCCCCGTAGTCACTCCCCGTACTATCGGGACTCGTAACAGTAACCGAGTTCGTCATAGTCATAGTCGTCGACGAAGGCGAGCTCCCAGGCCAGCTACTCCCGTCCGCCGACCCACCGCCCGAATATCCAGCTCCAGCTCCCGCGCCCGCGTTGCTGGACCCAGATCCAGACCCAGGACTGTTTCCTGCATGCGCGCGCGCATAGCGTGGTCTTGAGCTCGGACTCTGCCGAGGACCCTGACTCAATTGGCCCCGCAGCTGCGCGACCTCGCGACGCAACCGCTCGATCAACTCCGCCTGGCTAATGTGCGCGCGGTCCTCGGCTGTCGTCAGGTACGTGCATTCATCCTCGAGGCCGCGGATGATACACGCGTGGCATGGAACTGAGCGGTCGCACTGCACTTGTTAGCTTCGCTTTTCGCGGGTTTGGGCGCAAGCTTTCGGCGGAGCGGAGATCAGGTCGGGACGAACCTTGACTTTGCGCTCGCGACATTTCAGACACGACTGCTGTGGGCGAATCTTCGTTTTCGAGTCTGGGGGCGGCATTGTGTTGGTGTGTGAGGAGGAAAGCTCCGGGATTTCCGTGAAGACCCTGGCCCCGCCTGTAAGACCGTTATTAAAGCCCGGGGGATGACCCTATTGTTGGCTCCACTCCAATCGCATCTCACTTTTGGATCTATCAACTGCTTGCTTTTTTTTACGGGTCTTTATTTTGTTCCTTGTTCCTTCTTCCTCGTTCTTTGTCTCTTGTTTGTTAATTCCCAGGGGCTGAAGATTGTGGCGAGTAGCTGGATGTGATGCATCGCATGGGTTCCTTAAGGTTTGGCTGACCAGTGATTACTGATCGCCGCACGAGGGATGGTACTTTGGTCCAGAGCGGTTCTGGGAACGATGCCCGGGCTCTATAGAGGCCTGAGTACTTAGGAACAGGTCTACAGTGCATACCTATGCCCCCTGCATAATGTCTGGAAATACTAAGCCCCGAAGCCATGCGCCACATCCATCTCCCCGTCAGAATCAAGGCCAGGGCCAGGGTCAGGAACAACACGTCGATTCGGGGCCCTGATCGACTATCGCTGCATGCTTGTCCGAAACGTAGATTAACTGCTTATCTACAATGGCACCGTCGCAGTCCGATGTCTCTGCAACTTCCCCAACGTATGATCAGTGTCGATCCCAAAGACGCCGGTGCGGGGAATCAGTTCCTGCGAGGCCTGAACTCGGTCCTGAATGTGCATATAGATGTCCGCTTCCTGGAAGTACTGATCTACACAGCTTCTTCATCGCTTTTTGGGACTTTCTCGACTTCTTTGACTTCTTTGACACCATGGGGTTGTCTTCTGTAACCAATTGGGCCACGCCGGCCAGACTGGCTGGCCTGTTGATGCTCCCAATGCTCCCTGTTCAAGCGTCTGTTGAGGACGTCAAGCTCCTCCCAACACCTCCGATGGGATTTAACAATTGGGCTCGGTTTGAGTGTGATCTCAATGAGACATTGTTTACTGATACTGCCAAGTCCATGGTGAGCCGTGGTCTTCTGGATGTGGGTTACAATCGCCTCAATCTTGATGATTGCTGGATGACCCATGACCGTGCTGCAGATGGGTCCTTGCAGTGGAACTCTACCTTGTTCCCGAACGGTATTCCGTGGCTCGCCAAGTTCGCCAAGCAACATGGCTTCCACCTTGGCATCTATGAAGACTCGGGCAATGCCACTTGTGGTGGTTACCCAGGTTCTTATGGACACGAGAAGCAGGATGCCGAAACCTTTGCAGACTGGGGCATCGATTATCTCAAGCTAGACGGATGCAATGTCTTCGCTGAGGATGGTCGCTCCGATGCAGAGGAGTATCGCGTCCGCTACCACAAGTGGCACAACATCCTGAGCGGCATGGAGGACCCGTTGATCTTCTCCGAGTCTGCACCAGCCTACTTCTGTACCAACGACACCGATTGGGCCAAAGTGATGGACTGGGTGCCCTACTACGGAGAGCTGGCCCGTCACTCAGACGATGTGATCACCTTCTATGCAGAGGGTAGCCCATGGGAGAGTATCATGGCCAACTACCACTTCCACACTCGGGTTGTGCGCTACCAGATGCCCGGCTACTATAATGACCCCGACTTCCTCATCCCCGACCACCCAGGTCTAAGCATGGACGAGAAGAAGTCCCATTTCGCAATCTGGGCCTCTTCAGGTGCTCCATTGATCATCAGCGCCTACATCCCCGATCTATCAGACGACGAGATCGAATTCCTCTCCAACAAGGATCTTATCGCCGTTGACCAGGATCCCCTCGCCGAACAAGCTGCTCTAGTCAGCCGCGACAGCCACTTCGATGTACTGAGCCGCTCCCTGGCAAACGGCGACCGACTAGTCACCATTTTGAACACCGGCAAAAACACTGCATCTACAAAAGTCTCTCTCGAGAAGCTAGGTCTAGACTCAACCTGCCAGTATCGTGCCCGTGATCTCTGGACCGGCGCCGTCTCAACGATCAAGAAGAGCATCGACATTACCCTGGACAGCCACGCTACCAGCGTTTACCGCATTACACCCCCACGAGGATGCACCAGCGTTACACCTACAGGCATGGTCTTCGACACAAGCTCAGGCCGCTGTCTGACGGCAGGAAAGACGGTATCTTTCGCCTCCTGCCAGGCATCCGATTCTCAGGCCTGGCGGGTCTCCGGCACCGGCAGCAAACTGACTATCAGCCCGCTGTCGGACGTGAAGAAGTGCCTTGTGGTCGGCAAATCTGGGATCGATCTCGTGTCATGTGGGAGCGGGTCGAGTGCGACATGGACTTACTCTATTACTGGTCACTTGCAGAACACTAAGGGTGGTTGTTTGACGGACTCCGCCGGGGCTGCGAAGGTGGGAACTTGTAATCAGGATATCGCTGGGCAGATCATTGGGTTGCCGAGTGGCGTTCGCTTGGCTGATGTGGGGGTTCAGCAATGATGTAGCCCATCCATAGTTGGAGATTAGTTAGAGCTTATTCTATAGTTGTGGCTACCGTAGTAGACCGAATGGACACAATATAGAACCTTAGCATCTATCCACATGAATAAATTCTAGACTTCTCGAGTCCAATTACCCTTGTATCAATCTAATTCATACATCTAATGAAGTGATATACAACATCGAACTAAGACCCACATCCAAAAGCTACCGATTGTATTCACACAAAATGTACATTGACTTAATACAACATTTAACCCTGCAACGAAAACCCAACACCCTCCCCAGTCCCCATAGCCACAAGATTCGCCCTCATCTTCTCCGGCCTCTCCCCAAGCCCAAACGCCGCCTCATCACTGTGCACCCAAGCCCCAACTCCGTGCTGCAAAACAGCCGTAGCCCTCACCTTCTTTTTCTCAGCATCTGTCTCATCATCCGCCTTCAACCCCACACTCCCATGAAGAGTCAACCGACTCTCCTCTCCACCCTCCTCCTTCCCCTTGTAAACGCCCCTATGTAAGATATTACTATCATAAAACACCGCATCGCCCGGCTGAAGCTGCACGACTAATTGATTCGGCATATTCGCCTCATAAGGATCAGCATTCCTCTCTGCATCCGTCCTCGCGCGACGATGCGAACCCGGAACAACAATCAGCGAGGCATCAGGACACAGCGCGAGATTATACTGCGCGTGGCTCTGGCGTCCACCAGGTGACTTCGCTTCAAGCTGCTGAATCTCTTCTTCAGCGGTCGCCGTCTCGGGGACATCATCGCGGTGCCAGCGTAGTTTGAAATCCTTGGTTTCCGGCGCGACGAGAAGGTTGAATAATTCCATTACTAGAGGCTCAGGGACCGTGTTTGGTGCTACGCCGACTAGTTCTTCGACGACGGCGAGGATCGAGGGCGAGAAGTAGCATTGTGCGAACGAGTCACGGCCTGGCATTGAGGGGTGCATTAGGTGTTGCACGCCCCAGATTCCGCCTTCTGAAGCTGGAGGTGGGGTTGTTGGCCATGGGGGGAATTGTTTAGGGACGGTGCGGAAGTGTGGCCAGCTTCCAGAGCGGGTTTTGGTTGTTGCTTCAGTGGCGATGGTGCGGTAGTGGGCTATTTCGGAAGGGGTGAGGATGTTGCGGACGACGACGAAGCCGTCGCGCTTGAGGGCATCGAGGTGTGGTGTGGCCATTCTTGTGGATGGGGGTGTTTTGGGAGAGGTGTAGTTAGTGGAGGGGTTGAACTCGGAGACATGGTGCTTCTTTTTTATGGACTGCGGGGTTGACGGTACCTGGGGTCGATGCTACTTAGCACCCACGTTCTAGGTACTACAGTGACATTGTCCCGGCTTCGATGCTACCGTGGATCCGATGCTTTTCTTATCGGGGACTCGGAGGGTCGTGGCTTATTTACTTCCGACTGTCGATCGAACGGTTGACCTATAGGTGAATTCGTGTTGGATAGTGGTGTGTCACTCTTTCTGCTCTACAGTATCACTCTGCGCTGAAACTTCATGAATGGTCGTTCTCTGTTGTGTTGCATCCACATCATATGCCTGGATGGTAGAAGAGCCAAGCTATCCTGAAGAAGCACTTTTTTACTCCGGTATGTGCCGCCTAGGTGGGGATGTTCCTTTGAGGAATCGGAGGTTTAGCCGAATGCCTAGGGCCCTGTTGAGCCTCATTTTGGCAGCCGATCAAACAATTTCAGGTCTCTTAGGATCAACATCTTCGGATGTGTGATGTCTTAGGAGCTTTATTGTTCTAGGGTTTGTTTCTCCTGAGTGCGAGTGCCTGAACATCGAACCTGTACGGCCCAACTTCTTTATCGGGCAGCTTTCAAGCTGACCGGTGGGGAGCCCACAAGTGGTGCTTGAATTAGCTCGAAGCAGAGACATGATGAAACTTGAAATTCATCATAGCCTCTCTTCTTTGTCTGTACCTTGTCTAGATTTAGGCTATTGCGTAGCTCCTTTGCATAGACACACGTATACTGGGTAGCTGATGCGGGTCCGAATACCCCGCGGTGAACCAAAAACATGCCACTGGAGCTAGGTACGCCAGGTACCAGAGAACTCTGTGTCGACATATTGGCGTATACAGAGAAATAAGGCCTACGGCTATTCTCAGGCCCAACTTTTCCATCATGCCAAGGATGTTTGGTCCCAACGTCATAAGATCTCGGCGATCTTCGACTGCCAAGATCAACGGGGCTGAGGCAAAGTCTCAAAATCTCCCCTCGTGCATTTTGGTTTCGTTTTTATCTTCTCTCTCAAGTCTCATCCCTTCACACTCCTTCGCCTTCGCTGGTTTGACTGTACGCCTATCATGTCTTTCCTCCGTGCGGGCTTCCCCGCCCTGCTCGTGTGTCTGGTGCTCCTGCCGCAGGTCCACGCTTTCGGTGCCGGCAGTAAGCGATCTTACCTATACACGTTCTTCGAGTTAGTACTAACAACCTTAGACATCGCATCCATCTCCGCCGTCGAGGGCAAGAACTGGCGTCATGGTGACATCGAAGATATGCTCAAGACCGTCGCCTTCATCGCCGGTCACAAATGGACATCGACCCAGATCAAGCGCGTCTACTTTGGCAATTGGCTGCGTGATTAGTGAGTTAATATTGAACGGTTGAACAAATAGAACGGGCATCAACTGACTGTAACTCAGCTCTCAAGCAATGGATGTCGGGACCTTGAAAAATCTCCAGTCCGACACAATCCGCGTGCTTGTGTGGGTCCTCTCGTTCCTGACTTTCGGCTATGCGACGGGCGAGTTCGAGGTGACCTCCGAGCGATTGGGCGTCTACCGTCCTGAGGAACATATTGAGTATGGAAGCTATTCATTCTGAATGTCTGCCTTTGCTAATTCATTTCCAGTAACCCCAAGGACTACGCCGATAATGAAGATGCCCGCCAGTACGACAAGCGTCTACGACCCCCGGTCCGCCAGGTCGAGCTCGATATTGACCAGAATACTGGTATGAAGAATTATATTGCCAATGAGCGTGGTGATTGGGCCACTAGTGCCGCCTATGTTAAGTACAGTCTGGAGCGCAGCATCCACTATGGGCGTACGTACATTCATGGACAACAAAAGGGCAATGAAGATGACCTATGTGAGGCTCTCCGTTGTCTAGGTCAGGGTCTTCATACGCTTGAGGACTTTGCGGCCCATACCAACTACTGTGAGCTGGCTTTGCGCGAGATGGGCTTCCAAAATATTTTCCCTCATACCGGCACTGCCACTCAGATCAATATCCATGGGCATCACGTCTTCCCGCTGGTGACTGGAACCTTTGGCATGGTCGATTTCTTCCACTCAGTCCTGGGTGAGGCTACTGACCATTTCACTCAGTCCGAGGTCAACGAGATGGACATTGCACTTGGCGATGCACAGACCGAATCTCAATCAAGCAACTCCCTCAATGCTCTTACTGGCTTGCTGGGCAAAATTCCCGGAACCAGGGACCTTGTTTCTGAAGCTGAGAATTTGAAGCAGATGTCTGAGGCACAGGAGACGAGTAATCGCTCCCGAGGCTCGCACATGGGCTACTCTGATCGAGGACTTGATAGTCAGGGCTCGAGCCGTGCTCCAAGCTCTAACCAGCCTTCCGTGGGTGGTCCAGGTCCGGGACTCTCGGGCATGCCCGACTTTAATCCTCAAGAGACCGTATCGAAGATCTATCCCATTCTGGCTTTCCGTGACAAGGTGGTCCGAAAGCTGAGCTCGATTATCGAGAAGATTCCCGGCCTGGAGGCCATCATTGAGAAGATCACCGAGACTCTGACTGTCTTCATCATGTCACTTCTCGCTCCATTCATCCGACCTCTCATTAACGCTGCCTCTAAGTCTCTCCAGGCTGGTTCTGCAGGCGTTGTTGACGCGTCTGGCAAGCACCAGTACGAGCCCTGGACCGATCCTCACTGTACCGATCCCACCCACTCCATGCTCTCCAAGGACCATTTCGCGAACGTCCTAAACGAGCCTGCCGGCCAGGTAGCCTCCGCTATTCTCAAGTACGTTGCACCTCGCGTGTTATACGCCTGGCAGCACGTCAACGTCCCGGAGCACGAGGTCCTAGAAGACTGCATGAACGTATTCCACCACCCCGCCCTACGAAACATGCACAACGAAGCCCATCGAACAATGTATGAAGCAGTCCAGAGCTGGGTCCACTCCCGCGACGACCGCGGCCACAACCTAAACAACATCCTCAGTGCTGAAGGCGTCAGAGCAGGTCGCAACACCGGTGGTATTCCCCACACTCACGGCGGCGGCGGCGGTGGCTTTGCTGCTCTTGGTGGTGGCTCTCATGGACAGAACCATGGACAGAGCCATGGCCAGTCTCAGGGAGGCTCGTCGCAGTCATTCTTCTCCCAGTTCTCAAGCCAGTCTCATTCCCAGCAGGGACATCAGAGCTCCTCTGGCTTGCCTTGGGATAAGTTGTCTAGTTTGCCGATCCCTGGCATTTCTAACTTGAATAAGCTGAACAAGCTCTCGAATATGATTCCAGGCGGACTGTCCAGGGAAGTTGAGGATGAGGGTGTTGGACATGGTGAACATGGTCATCAGCAGCCGAGGTATCAGGAGCAGCAGTCGATGTGTCAGGAGCAGTATCAGCAGCATCAGCATCCTGAGCACCACGAGCACCAGCACCAGCATCCTCATGGCCAGCATCACGGCCAGCACCACGGCCAGCACCACAGTCAGGGTCATCATGGCCAACACCATGGGCATGAGGGACACGGATCTCACAGTGGACATGGATACTAGACTTGTTCAAACTTCACATGAATATAAAGGCTTGCAATGAACAAGCTCATGAGATTTATGAATAGTGATGAAGGCTCCCGGGCGTCGCTGCAGCGTTGGGTTCTGGAAAGTGGGAATGTGTTTTGGCTTGAAGGCCCATGGGTGGTTTAATCCATCCTAGATATCGAAATTTGAAATGCAATAACTTATAATTATAGCAATCCAATCATATTCTAGACTTGCACCGGGTAGATATTAAACATTTGGAGGTTATATGTGCACCACTCTGTTCATGCATTGAACAGGTGAACCTACATATACATTCAAAAGTGATCTCACCACAAAATATCTTTACTACTCAGAAAGTCAAATTAAGACCAAAAATCAATCAGAGGCACTAATAAGACCGAGAATAATGCTATCGCGCCCAGATAAATGGCTGTGATCTTAGGAAGAACCAATCTTGACCAAAGTGCTCGAGTGCACATCAGACCAAAACCTAACTAGAGGTCAAACAATCTACATTATTCGTTTTACCCCTCATAGATTCATTTACTGCGACTCCTTCCACCAAGCCCTGCCGGGCTAGCTCAATCGGTAGAGCGTGAGACTCTTAATCTCAAGGTTGCGGGTTCGACCCCCGCGTTCGGCTATTCCTAAAAAAACCTGAGATATTTCTTTTTTGCCCCAGCTTGAAAATATCGCTGTGAATAGAATTTTCTTCTCCGAGTGGTGGTTTATTTTGATCGTTTAAATTGGCCTCGAGACTATTTCTTTATCCTTCTTATTTGTCCGTGCATCCATGGGTTGGTGGGCTTGATTGAGACTGGCAAGGTTGCGTCTTGGAGCTAAGGAGCAGACGAAAATTGGCCCTGTGGTGATAACTGACACGAGCGTATGATCTACCTAGTTATCCAGGAATCGTGAGCTTTTTAGGTTGCAGGGTTGGATCATAAGTCATAGATCGTTTAATGCTAGCTGAACGTCCAATATGTACTTTGATCACAGATTCACACCCTTACTGTGTACTTGACTGGAAAACACGACATAAGAAAATCTCGATGGATCCATCAAACCGGCATAAGGCCGACAGGAAGCCCCGAGAAATGCAACAAAACTGCAACGGGGTATGTTACGCTAACGAAAATCATGCACCACACATAAAGCGCCTAATAAATGCCCACAAGAAAACGCCATAAACCACAGAAAACACCGTGGAAATGCAAACAAGGAAAAGGGTAAAAGGACCAGGAATTATTCGTCTTCATCATCATATGAGTCTTTCGTAGAAGCCCATCCACACTGCCAGCCCCGGCCATCCTTCTTGTTGTTACTGCGGAGCTCGCGGGCTTCGGGACCTTCACGCCAGCATCGAGCGCTATAATCGTCGCTGACTGTAATCAATTCACCGTCAACTGTCCAGGACATGCCCGTGACTTCTTTTTGGTGGCCTTCGACGAGGGGCGTGCCAGATTGGTGGATGGGGATGGTATCTTCCAGGCGGCCGGATAGGCCAGCGCTGGAGTTTGTGCGGCGGAGTCCAGACCGAGTGGTGAAGAGGGAGGTTCGAGTCACGGGGAGATCATCGGGCATCGTCTTAACAGGAGGCTGTAAGAATCGTTCATCGGTTGGGAAGAGTATAGGACAATGGTCGCTGCTGCCGACTGCCAGCATCTCGGCGCGGTCGTTGACTGCTTTGCGCAGTGCTAGTTTGACGTAGAAGGAGGAGACCTGAAGTCGTGGGTGACGGAAACCGTACAGGGGGGCTAGACCCTCCTTGTCGGAACCACCAGAGCGTCGGGGACGGTCGTGGTTCTGGGAAAGTTCAGGTGCGTGCCCGAGCACTAGATGCGCGGTTGAGTACGCGTATACGGTACCATCTCGACAGAGAGTGTACAATCGTGCGCCGTCACCACCAAAAGCCATAGAAGTAAGACCAAACCGGCGATATTTGATGTGGCTGTCGGGCTCCCTGGTGGTAGAAAGTGGGAGAACAGGTCGGCCACGACGGTTATTGTGCGCCGTGCGCAAATCCCAGAGGCGAACACTGGCGCTGGCCTCTGAGGCTGTTACGAAAAGGTTCTCTTGGCCAGGAGGAAGAAAGGCGAGGGAGGTGACAGTAATATCGGAACGACCGAATGGAGGAGCCTCGGCCTTGTCCATCATTGCTTTTTGCGGTGTGCTGAATGCATGAGCACCGTGAATGGTGTTGAGAACGTGAGGATAGGTCATCTTTGGAGGCGCAGGGTTGGTTTCGTCCTCAGATTCCAGCGAGCATCTGACTTGCAGTGCCGGACGCTCGAACCCTTTGCAACGAAGGTCCCAAATGTTGACATTACCATCCCGACTGCAAGTTGCGAGTACATTATTGTTGGAGCGTGGCTGGAACTGAACGCGCTTGACTGACGAGTTGTGGTTGGACAAGCAGTGGACTGGCCGTTGTGTAGTCATGTCAATGATCATTGATGTTTGATCTCCGGAAGCTGTAGCCAGCAGCATATCGTCGGACGAAAACTCGAGGTCCATGATCGAGTTCATGTGAGGACGAAAGCCGAGATATGCACTAGAGAAACCGCGTTCATCTTCTTTGGAGGAGTCCAACAGGCGGATTCCTCCTCCTCCTCATCGCCCACAGCAACGAGTGAATTGGCTTCTCTATGTTAGATCATCCTTAAGTCCTCCCCATAGAAAGGAAACCGGGGGCTTACTGTTGCAAGAGGCATTGCAGAACGGGAGTGCCATCTGCCCATCCGTAGCATAGCTGGTACATGAGTGGCGGTCTTCCGGTCGCGAATGGAAGTTGGATGTAAGATCTTGCCAGCCTGTGGGAACATTAGATTAAAAACCATTGGTACAAAAGTGGTATAAACCTACCCGCTCCAGCAGTAGATCGGAGAGTCATTCGGCCGGCACGCGAGCCTTGTACAGTGCGCATAAACAATGAACCAGACGTTTGCAAAGCCCGAGAGCGGCTGATAGGAGAGACAGGTCGGCGCTTAGGTGGGCTTGGTGGCGTGGGTTCCCGAAAGCGTCCTCGGGTGGAGGTCAAGTCGATATCGCGAATGGTAATCCTTTGCTCCACATCGTCGCCCACCGGTGATCGCACACGAACTTTTTCAAAGGCGATGATTGTAGTGGGGAGACCACCGAAGAGAACGAATGCTTTCTTTTCCTGCTCGGAGTCCGAGGAATATCCTCTGGTAAGCCATGATGAGGGCTGCTGGGACTGCCAGCCTTGGAAGATCTCGTAAATGCGGGCCCAAGACGGTTAACAGCTGGCGAAGTCAGAGCCCTCAAAGCCTGGCGACTAGTCTTGACACCGCTCGCATTACCGCTGTTGAGCAGGGAACGGGGAGTGAAAAAACGTCTGAAGGACCGAGGCGTGACTGTTGGGGGTTTTCTAGGTCGTCGTCCACCGCCAGCTTCGGAAATAACAGAAGGCGGGGAGGATGGAATTTCCTGGGACGAGGGAGGCAGGAGAGGTTCTGATCGAGGCGGCTCAGGGAGACCAGAAACACGGTCCATTGTGCTCTCGGAGGCGAATTTGAGGGAAGAAGCTATAGCGGATACATTAGGGAAAAAAAGATTTGGCCGAAGGGGGTAAGATGGGAGAAGCGGGTCGTGTTGCGCGCGCATCGGACGTGACGCGGAGCGTGGTTCGGGCATTTGACACCTGAATTCATGATTCAGGCACCCAGGCACTTTGTGAGGAGAAAAATGTGACTAAGGCCTTTTTTTAGAGGCTTTTTTCTAATTGAAAGTTTTAGAACTGTTCTGCTCTGTTGTTTAACCCTCCACATCTCAAAACGCCAATTTAGTTGATTTCATCGCATTAAACACCATAATTAAGTAGCTTCGGGCCTAGCGCACTCTTCGTCGACAATCCGTGGAAGAGGGCGGTCCCACCCAGAATTCACCGCCCTCTATTCTGCCACGCTTTATCGGATTTTTCGATTTTTTTTTCTTTGCGATACAACGAGAATCCTCAACCGTGCACGATTCGGTCTCGCCTTCCAAACAATGGCGCCGATCAAGCGCAAGGGGAATGCCCCCGAAGAATCGGCTGCTCGTCAGCCGCAAAAACGCGCCAAGGTCGGAGCGGAGGAGAGCAAAAAGGACTCCAAGCCTCAGGATTCCGCCCCGAAAGCTTCAGAGCTCTCTGTTCTTCGCGACGACGAGCCGTCCTTCCCTCGTGGTGGCGGCAGTGTCCTGACTCCATTGGAGCGCAAGCAAATTCAGATTCAAGCCAACAAGGATGTGTTGTTCGAGCAAAAGGGTCAGAAGAAGCAGACCCGTGAATTTGACGACGAGAACGATGATGATGAGGATGATGTCGATATGGAGGATGGAGAAATTACAACTACCGCCAAAAAGTCAAGGAAGAAGAAGACTAAGGGCAAGAAGTCTGAAGACCAGGAAAAGCCCGAGAAGGAGGGCGTGCATATTGAGTCTCTCACCTACAAGGTATGAAGAAATCCCGAAAAATCTCTATTGAAAATTCTGGCTAATGTGAACAGCGCATTGTTCCCGGATCTATGATCCTCGGTCAGGTCTCGAGCATCAACGCCCATGATGTCGGCATTTCATTGCCCAACAACCTCGTTGGCTACGTCTCTCTTACCGCGGTCTCGAAAGTACTCGACGATAAGATTGAGAAGCTGCTCAACAACGAGGATGATGATGCGGATGAGGACAGCTCGGATGAGGAGTCATTCGACCTCAAGGACTTCTTCTATCTCGGTCAATACGTGCGTGCCTATGTTGTCTCCACTGGTACGGAGGCTTCCGAGGCTGGTGGCCGCAGCAAGAAGCGCATTGAATTGTCCCTCGACCCCAGACAAGCCAACACTGGCCTCAAGAAGTCAGACATAGTGGAAGAGTCTGTTTTCCAGGCTTCCGTTGTCAGTGTCGAGGATCACGGTCTGGTCATGGACCTTGGTATCGAGGGTTCAGACCTGAAGGGCTTCATGTCTTCGAAGGAGATTGATCCTCATGTGGAGTACTCTAAAATCAAGGAGGGAATGGTCTTCCTCTGTGTTGTTACTGGCCAGAATGCCAGCGGCAATGTCATCAAGCTGTCTGCCAACCTCCAGTCCGCTGCTTCCATCAAGAAGTCCCACTTCCTCAGCGCCGCCCCTACTATCAACTCCTACCTCCCTGGTGTTGCGGCGGAGATCCTGCTGACTGAGGTTACCGAGAATGGTATGATGGGTAAAATTATGGGCATGCTCGACACTACCGTCGACCTTGTCCAGTCTGGTGCCAATGACGGAAAGCTCGATTTGGTGCGGAAGTTCAAGATCGGTGCCAAGATCAAGGGCCGTATCGTATCGACTTTCCCCTCTGCTGAGCCTTTCAAGGTCGGCTTCTCCATGCTTGACCACATTGTTAAGCTTTCTTCCGACGCTCACGGCCCCGGCTCCGAAGACGCCCCTGCTCTCTCCGCCATTGTCCCCGAAGCTAAGGTGGTGAAGGTTGACCCCGGTATGGGTGTCTACGTGCAGATCGGAGAGACTAAGCACCTTGGTTTCGTCCATATTTCTAGACTCTCCGATGGTAAGGTCGAATCCATTTCGGCCGACTCCGGTCCTTTCCAGGTCGGAGCTACCCACGAAGCCCGTATCGTTGGATTCAACAAGATCGATAACCTATACCTCCTTTCGTTCGAGAAGACTGTCATTGAACAGCCCTTCCTCCGGATTGAGGATGTCACCGTGGGTGCTACCGTTAAGGGAAAGATTGAGAAGACTTTGATCGGACCTACCGGTATGGATGGTTTGATTGTCAGCCTGGCTGATGGTATTACTGCTCTCGTCCCCTCCATGCACTTTGCAGATACTCAACTTCAGCACCCCGAGAAGAAGTTCCGTGAGGGCCTGAAAGTCTCCGCCAGAATTTTGTCTGTCAACCTTGAGAAGCGCCAAATTCGTTTGACCCTGAAGAAGAGTTTGTTGAACAGCGAGTCTGCTATCTGGAAGGACTACAAGGACATCACCCCCGGATCCCAATCTCCTGGTACCATTGTCAACCTACAGGCTCACGGTGCGGTTGTCCAGTTCTACGGCACCATCCGTGGCTTCCTTCCCGTGTCCGAGATGAGTGAAGCATACATCAAGGACCCTGCTCAGCACTTCAAGCTCGGCCAGGTCGTCAATGTGCACGCTCTGAGCGTTGATGCTTCCCAGGGCCGTCTGGCCGTTTCATGCAAGGACCCCTCAACCTTCACCGAGAAGTACCGCAAGGCCTTCGAGGACTTGCAACCTGGCATGCTTGTTTCTGGATCAGTCTTCGAGCAGTCTAATGATGATGTGCTTCTCAAGCTTGACGAGTCTGGTCTCGTCGCCCGTCTTGACGTGCAACACATTATTGATGGATCACCGTCCAAGCAAAGCTCGACTTTGTCCAAGATTCGCGTGGGCCAAAAGCTGAACGACCTTCTCGTTCTCGACATCCAGCGTGCCCACCGCCTCATTCGTGTCTCTAGCCGAGCTAGTTTGAAGAAGGCTGTTAAGCAGGGTTCCATGCCCGGCAAGTTCGAAGATATCCATGAGGGATCAACCGTCACTGGCTTCATTCGCAACATTACCCCTGCTGGCCTGTTCATTGAGTTCTTGGGTGATCTCACCGGTCTCATTCCTAAGCGTCTCATCGAAGATGCCAATCTCTCTCAGCCCGAGTTCGGCATGTTGAAGGGTCAGACAATCACCCCGACAGTCCACTCAGTTGAAATCGACCTTCAGCGATTCATCCTTAGCTTGAAGCCCTCCGAGGCTACTCAATCTGGCCCCAAGAAGACCAAGACCAAGACTCCACAGACTGATGATGCTCTCGCCAACCCCATCGACGAGAACGTCTCCACGATCTCTGACCTGGCCTTTGGCCGTGTTGTCAAGTGCAAGGTTGCCTCTATCAAGGCCACCCAGGTCAACGTTCAGCTGGCCGATAACATCCAGGGACGTATCGATGTCTCTGAGATTTTCGACAAGTGGGAGGACCTCAAGGACCGCAAGCACCCCCTGCGTTTCTTCAAGCCTAAGGAGGTTCTCTCTGCTAGAATCATCGGTGTCCACGATGCGCGCAGCCACAAGTTCCTTCCTATCTCTCACCGTACCGGCAAATACCCCGTCTTCGAGCTATCCATCAAGCCTACCTTCATGAAGGCTGCCAATCCCGATCTGTTGAACATGGAACAGGTCAAGATCGGCTCTTCCTGGATGGGCTTCGTCAATAACGTTGCTGATGACTGCCTTTGGATCAACCTGTCTCCCAATGTCCGTGGCAGACTTCGCTTGATGGATGCTTCGGATGACCTGTCTCTCCTGACCGATGTTGAGAAGAACTTCCCCATCGGATCTGCGCTCAAGGTCCAGGTTACCGCTGTCAACGCTGACAAGGGCCACTTGGATCTGACTGCCAAGCAGGGTTTCGACAAGCTTTCCTTTGGAGACATCTCCGTCGGCATGATCCTGCCCGGTCGTGTAACCAAGGTCACTGAGAAGCAACTTATCATGCAGCTCGGTGAGGCCCTCGTCGGTGCTGTTAACCTTATCGATATGTCCGACGACTACTCCAAGGCCAACCCGACGGTGCACCAGAAGAACGAAGTCATTCGGGCTTGTGTTATTGCCGTTGACAAGGCCCACAAGAAGATCTATTTGTCTCTTCGTCCCTCAAAGGTGATGAGCGCGTCGCTACCTGTGCAGGACCGCGAAATCACATCGATGAAGGAGCTCAAGGCCAACGAGGTCGTTCGTGGTTTCGTCAAGCGCGTCACGGACGCCGGTCTCTTTGTCTCTGTCGGTCATGATGTTACCGCCTACGTACGCATCTCTGACCTCTCCGACTCATACCTCAAGGAGTGGAAAGACTCGTTCCAGGCCGATCAGCTTGTCAAGGGCAGAATCACTCTGGTCGATGCCGAACAGGGCAAACTGCAGATGAGTCTGAAGGAGTCTGTGCTGGACCCCAACTTCAAGAACCCTGTCACCATTCGGGATCTTAAGACTGGCCAGGTCGTTACTGGCAAGATCCGCAAGGTTGAGGAGTTTGGTGCTTTCATTGTTATCGATGGCTCTCGAAACGTTAGCGGTCTTTGCCACCGCAGCGAGATGGCTGAGAAGCGCGTTGAGGATGCTCGTACCTTGTACAACGAGGGCGATGCTGTCAAGGCCAAGGTTGTCAAGATCGACCTCGAGCAGAATAAGATCTCCTTCTCTCTGAAGGCCTCCCACTTCCAGGATGAGGCGGAGGACAGCGAGGATGAGGAGATGAGCGACGAGCTTGGCGGTGTCGAGCTGGCTGGAAGTGATGACGAGGATGAAGATGACGACGATATCTCCATGGGAGGTGTTGAGGTCGAAGATGACAGCGAAGAGGAGGAGGAGGAGAGTGACGATGAGGATGCCGCCATGTCGGGTACCAAGCCGTCCAAGGCTGGGGGCCTTGGTGCCGATAGCTTTGACTGGAGCGGCAACGTCCAGTCCAAGCAGGACGCTGCCGCCGACAGTGACGACGAGGACTCGAAGAAGAAAAAGAAGAAGAACCGCAAGCCCGAGATCCAGGTTGACCGTACCGGCGACCTGGATACGAACGGCCCTCAAACTGTCGCCGATTACGAGCGTCTTCTTCTGGGTGAGCCCGACTCTTCTCTCCTCTGGCTGCAGTATATGGCCTTCCAGCTGGAGCTGGGTGAGGTCGAGAAGGCTCGCTCCATTGGTGAGCGTGCTCTGCGCACCATCGCCATGGGCCAGGATGCCGAGAAGCTGAACATTTGGGTCGCGATGCTGAACTTGGAGAATACCTACGGCAACGACGACAGCCTTGAGGAGATCTTCAAGCGCGCATGCGAGTACAACGAGCCGGCGGAGATCTACGATCGCATGATCAGTATCTACATCCAGTCTGGCAAGAACGAGGTATGTGAAATCTATTTTAGAGTTGAAGATTATCGGTGCTAACAACTTTCTACAGCAAGCGGATGAGCTCTTCAAGCAGGCCATGAAGAAGAAGATCTCCAACCAGTCACCGAAGTTCTTCCTCAACTACGCCAGCTTCCTCTTCGACGCCATGGCGGCTCCCGAGCGCGGTCGCGGCCTGCTCTCGCGCGCCCTGCAATCGCTCCCGGCCCACACACACATCGAGACCACTTCCAAGTTCGGACAACTGGAATTCCGGTCAGCAAATGGCGACGTGGAGCGCGGTCGTACCGTCTTCGAGGGACTTCTGTCCTCGTTCCCCAAGCGCATTGACCTGTGGAACATCCTTCTCGATCTGGAGATCAAGGCCGGCGACGCTGAACAGGTTCGCCGCCTGTTCGAGCGTGTGCTGGGACTCCAGAACAAGAAGGGCAATGTCAGCATCGATGCTAGCAAGAAGGTTAAGCCCAAGCAGGCCAAGTTCCTGTTCAAGAAGTGGCTTGCTTTCGAAGAGAAGCTTGTTGCTGAGGGCGGCGACGAGAAGATGGTGGAGGATATCAAAGCACGGGCTGCGGCCTACGTCAAGTCTCTGCAGGAGGAGTAGGGATTTAGATCTTGTTTTTCTTTTTCTGTCTCAAAAATAGTCTTATGTTCCGTGCAACCCGTGGGTGTTTGGGCTCATTGCATTCGTTGTATATAAAGCGGCACCAGCAGATCAACCAAAAATTTTCCGTTTATTCCCCTAGACCCATGATCCGATGGCCTAAACCAGAATACTCTTATCAGCATATAAAATGTGCCTGTGGCTGTCATTGTCGGATCTTGTTGGCCGGCGATCGAAGAAGACGCTGCGCGTGTTCCACCCCTAGCGTCCAATCAATGCCGTCATCTCCGCAGCATGGGACGCTCTGGTCTCAAAGTGTGGTTCTCGTCTCTTTAAGGTCTGATACCCTTGCTACACTTGCTGAAATCCATAGGATATAACCCCTCTAGATGAAGCCTTCTGCCGTCGTCTCTGTGTCCGTCTTCTCACCAAAAACTCAAGAGAATGGGGTCATACCAACCCGAGGGTACGCAAAGCTCTAGCACTTCCGAGTGCTTGCTAGAGGTACCCTTCGAGGTCTACACAGACTCGCCCGATAGCGATGTGAACAAGGCCCCGCGAGTCCAGGCTGTTCCCCGCGCGGCGGGGCCGCCCAACTGGCGCCAGAGGCTGACATCCTACGTTCCTTTCGCTTCACGCGAGGACGCCCTGCCATTGCTATCGGAGAATAACCAGAGATCACGCTGTTGTTCGCGATCCAGTCGCTCGCGGTTCTCGCGCGGTCTGGTGCGCACGCTACTCGTGTTCTTCGTCATGCTGTACGTGTAACCCAGATCAATTCAAGGTACTGCAGACGAGCTAATCATTGCATGCAGGGGAATTATACAGTTCATCTCACTGGCCTGCGGCATCGTGCTCTCGTTCTTCCCGGATGAGTATGATCGCGCGGCTCACGTCTGGTCGCAAGGTGATTCCAACCTGGAGGATATCACCCACTGGCCCACCGACACATCGCGCGATATCATCCCCAAAGGCTGCCACTCACACAACGACTACTGGCGCCGCGTGCCTCTGTTCTCCGCGCTGCAGGCCGGGTGTATAGGCGTCGAAGCAGATGTTTGGCTTTTTGATGAAGAGCTATACGTCGGCCATACCAGGTCCGCCTTGACATCTCGCCGCACTCTGCGGTCAATGTACGTCGACCCGCTGGTGAAAATCCTCGAGCGCCAAAATCCCATTACGCCATTCCACCGCGCGATTGACCATCCTCCGCATGGAGTGTGGGATACAGATCCTGACCAGAGCGTGATCCTGCTTATCGATTTCAAGACCGATGGCGCCGCTACTTACCCTGCCGTGGTAAAACAGCTGGCTCCGCTGCGCGAGCGAGGCTATCTGACCTATTTCAATGGGCGCGAGGTTATTCCAGGCCCCGTCACCGTTGTCGGGACGGGGAACGCGCCATTCGATCTTATATCCGCCAACTCGACGTACCGGGACATCTTCTTTGACGCGCCGCTCGACAAGCTCGTCGACGACAGCCTCGGGGACCAATACGTCTCCACCACGCGGTCAAGAGATCTAGACCAAGGCCAAGGCAATTCCGGCATGCCGGAGACTATCAACTCGCACACCTTTAATCTAACGAATAGCTACTACGCCTCCGTCTCCTTCAAGAAAGCCATCGGTTTCCCCTGGCCATTCCATTTCTCGCAACACCAAATGGAACTCATCCGGGCGCAGGTCCGCGTTGCGCACCACCATGGACTGAAAGTGCGCTATTGGGGTCTACCGAGCTGGCCGCGTAGTCTGCGGAACCATATTTGGAGAATCTTAGCCCAGGAGGGAATTGACATGCTCAATGTGGATGATTTGCTCGCCGCCACTAAGGGGGAGTGGAGGATCCAGATCTTCGATTGGTGGATCTAGGTCTAGATTGGCTTGGCTGGAGCTATTGATCCATGATCGTGAATGATGGGTGATGACCCTCTTTTTTTCTTATCTTTGGGTGGGATTTGAAATGGCGTTCAGGTAATGATAATTATGATACCTTTTCATGATAGACTTACAGTACTTCTTGAATATACATGTGATGCGTTAATTTACGGCTGGTTAAGAAGGTAGTCTAAGTGAGACTTGAGCACTTGCCTCTTTTAGTGCTTCTATTCCCTGACCTTTTCATGGGATGTCTTTTTAAATCTTTTCAGGTCTTTCTGGTTATTTTTTGAGGGTGTGTGGTTGAGCTCTAGTATTTTGATGTGCCTGAGAAAAACACCTTTCCGGAGATGGGTCTCTTTCTTGACATATCCTACATATCTGAAACTACCTTCGTAGACTACTGTATATAAGGTTTGAGATGGTGGTAGAATGAATTCCATTGTGCAGTCAAGTATCCAGGTAACTTTTTTTGGTGGCTGCAATGCAGATATGCTAGTCTCCGTTTGTTTCGTTATGCAGAGGCCCTATCAGAAGGGCGATGCTTTCGATCAAATGAACGCAGTAGGCTAAATAAAACAGTACTCAAGTTCAGAAATAAAGCCGCTGACTGTAGGCGGTTGAAAAAAGAAGCCAACAAGGGGCTAGGTGGGTATCATCGAGTCTTGGTTGACCAAGGGGGTAGATATGCAAGAGATCACACGCAGAAGAGAGCTTCCTCGCCGAACTCCCGCGCGACGGTACCCTCTTCACGGAGAAGCCCGCCAAGCCAGAGCTTGGCAGTTTCGAAGTCCTTGGCGCCGAACTTGACAAGAACAAAGCCAGCCCGTACACGCGCTGCTGTCCAGGTGACGTCGCCCCGGGTGCTGGCTGAGGATTCAGGCGCAGATGAAGTTTCAGATGAGGACCAATTCCGGCTGCCGATTCGCGGCTGCGATGTGAACTGGTTGAGCAGGTACGAGCCGAGGCTCTCAAACACAGGACCAGAGAGGATCAATGTGCCCACTACCCCGTGTGGCCTTGTTCGCTCTTGAATGATGTTCAAGGGAAGCAGGCCGGACGGTGCTTGTGGTGGTAGGTCCTCCCTATCGGACTCATCGGAATCGTTCAGGTCGTCGGTCTCGTCGTCCAAAATGACGGAATCGCGCAGCAAAAGCCGGCTCTTGCCTGTCTTCTCGTCTACTGCCCAGACTTCGTTGCGGCCTCGCCAGAAGCGGAAATTCCAGTTCTCGCCTCGCGAGGTCCGGCCTTGCGTTACCCAATCTAGGACGCACAGGCTGCTGCGCTGATCGCCCTTGGCGGCCGCGTCAACGGTAAATGTTTGTACCTGAGCGTAGCGGCTGTTTTGGAAAGGTACAGATGGATCGGGCAAGTAGCAGAGCGCTGATTGACGGCCGATCTTCACGTCTAATGATTGCTGACTCATATCTGAAAGGTGTGGATTGGCGGGCATTTGTTTGCGGTGGCCCTTGATCACATTGGGGCTGTTGTCGCTGCTGTTTGAATCGGTTTTAAAGATTTTCGTGCTTCCTTGCGGTGTGGTCACCACCATTCGTGTCCTAGGCTCTAGCTTGATGGACACCTCGATGTGATCACCCGGGAGCAGACCGCCGCCATAGGTGAGCAAATAAAGGTGAACCGGTCTTGACGGGCATGAATCTGATAATGAGGTTGACTCAGGAGAAGGGACAAAGCCACCTGTCCTAGGAACCAGTTTCAATGGGTATTTGTAGGTGAGAGTGGTGAGGGTGGGGTTGTTAGGAGGAAGAAGAGATAGAACGACGGTACCCTGCCCCGGCTTCGCTATGGAAGACTCGAAGGGCGAGCGGATGGGCATTGCTGGTTGTCGCATGGTGGAGGATGTGCAGATCTATCGAAGGCGGAAACGGAAGAGGGGGAGGGAGGAGAAAGGTAGAGTTTTATAAGGTGATATTCTGCAGGATGAACCAAGAAGGCGTGAGTGACAATGCAGCAAGGTATAATGGCGCAGCCATGCAGAATGATGTATCGTGGAAAGAAGGAGATTTTACCCCGGAATCTTGGGAGCTGAGTGGCATATAATTTTAGCCAAGTAGGGGGCGATGATGGCATTCATTAGTCAAGGCGCAATCCACCTGGCGTCAGGTGGCTCGACCCATGGACTATGTGTCAAGCGGGGACCCTCATGACCAAGTGGTGCAATTCATGGGACTCCGTGAGACCGAGCGAAGCACCGAGTGGACTCAACTGAGGATCGCGGGGTGTGGAATGAGGTTTCTATGACAAATAGTATCCGCATCGTGGGAACTAGACGCAGCCCACTTTCTTGGCGTGCAGGTCACGATCGACAGTCACCTGATGCATCGCGTATTTATCAACACCTGTTTTATAAGGTGTCGAGGTACTCGACAATTCAGGCACTCAGGCCATAAAGCGAGGCCATAAGGCCACGAGGCCATCAGGCAGCCAGTCGCGTCCACCTCCTTTACGTTTCTCCCCCGCCCTCCGAGATCCCATCGGGCCTCTCTTTCGTTGATTCCTCTGTGCTCGCGACCTGCAACCAATTTGAACACGACCAGCCCGACAACTCCGCGGCTTTAGGTTGCAGCGCTATTTTCTCTTGCGTGTTCATTCGCCCGATTCTGTTTGCTGCCGTTTCGCGGCGCGGTTCCACGGGGCGCGTTTCGACCTGACGTACAGACCATACCTAATCCCAATATCCATCGCGACCACTCTTTGACTGACACACGTCCTCCACAATTGCAGTCGCTCGAAGTCAAGTCACATATTCCATCCCAACATGGAGGTGGACAACCCCAGCAGCCCGTCATCGACCCCCGCCGAGGATAGACGCAAATCTGGCCGCCAGACGCGGCGACCCGAAGTTTTCTCCCAAAGCAACCACTCCGCCGAGATCAACGCGAGGGGCAAGCGCAAGCGTGGCGACGTGCACGATAATGAGAATCATGATGAGGACGAGTCCGAGTCCGACAGCGACGATGTAGAGGACTCAGAGGCCGACGAGGAGGAACTGAGGGAAAGACGTCGCGCGACTCGCAAGACCGGTTCAAAGTCAAAGAAGCCTGCGGCTAAGAAAGGCTCGCATTCAGCAAAGAAGCCAAAGGTCACAGGTAATGGAATTGGCAGACAGTTGGCCTTCCGCCCTGCCGCACTCAATGGTCGGCTTCCAGCTTCGCGTCCCCGTAAGCCTAAGGTTCGGCCCAGCTTGGCTGCGGGCGAACATGGCTTGTTTGGTGAGTCTCTACAGCTAGTTTATTGTTGCTAATACCGTTCTAACATCAAATTCAGCGGAGGTATTCGGAAAAAGCAACAATGCCGACACGGCCGCTGCACAATGGCTGAACCAATACCAACGAAACAGCGGACAGGCTATGCAGGATTTGATCAACTTCATTATCCGATGTACCGGCGCCGAACTCGAAATCAGTAAAGCGGAAACAGAAGATGTCGACCATGCACCGCAGCGAATTCGAGATGTACAAAACGTTTACCAGGCACAAGGAATTACCGAGTATCCTCTCATCTCCCGTGCCAAAAAGTTCCGAGCATTCCAACCCGTCCTCGAGGAATTCATGATCGCACTCATACAGACCTTCCACCACTCGTCGGTCCTCTACACTGATGAAGCCCTGCTGGAGAACGTCCAGATTTGGGTATGCTCCATGTCCACAGTGAGCAGCCGCCCGTTCCGCCATACCTCGACAATTATCTCGCTGGCAATTATGAGCGCTCTTTGTGATATTGCGCGAGAAGTGACGACCACCGTGACCACCTCTCGCAAGCAGCTGGAAAGCGAAAAGAAAAAAAAGTCTGTTAACAAAGGACGTGTGGAAGCGATTCAGAACGCTATCTCCGAGGGCGAACAGAAGGTTGAGCGTCTGGACGAGTTCTTGCAGGACGGATTCGATACCGTCTTCGTTCACCGTTATCGGGATGTCGATGGTGGAATCCGTGCCGAGTGTATGGAGGCCCTAGGCAGGTGGATTCGTACCTATAGAGAAGTCTTCCTTGAGGGACAATATCTACGGTATATTGGATGGACTCTCGCCGACGTCGAGCCCCACACCAGACTGGTTGCTGTGACGCAATTGCTACCTCTCTATGCGAATAAAGATAATATCGGCGTTCTTCACTCTTTCACCGAGCGTTTCCGCCAGCGTATTGTCGAAATGGCAGTTCAGGATGCCGAAGTCAAAGTGCGCATCGTGGCTATCGAGCTACTAAACCACCTTAGAGAAGGCGGGTTGGTCGAGGCCGATGATATTGATATGGTTGGTCGCCTTATCTTTGACACTGACCCTCGCGTTCGCAAAACCGCAGGCCAGTTCTTCGCTGCCAATGTTCAGGATGCCTTTGACTTGGCGACTGAGGAAGTCGGAGATGAGCTCAACGAAACCCTTGCTGATGACGACGACGATGACTTTGAGCTACCCAAGCAATCGTGGATCAAGTTCAAGTGTCTTGTCGATATCTTCTACAACTATGATTCTCAAGAGTCCGCAGAAACAGAAAAGGAGCCCACCACCCGTGGCGTGCTTTTGGGAGCGCCGACCGATTCCCGATTTGTTCTGGCAACCGAGGCCATCTACCATCATATGGAAGAGCTTTCGCAATGGCAGTCGCTAGCGGGCTATTTGCTCTACGATCACTCACAAATCACGGACCAAGCGTATGACGATGACGCCCAGGGAACTGTCCGGTCTCTGTACAAGCTTGGGGAGGGACAGGAGTCCATTCTCCTGGACGTTCTCGGTGCTGCCGTCAAACTTCGAGTGCTTGATATTGCTAAGTCTGACATTGACAAGCGAGGGCGCAAGGTCAAGGCACTGACCTCTAAAATTCCAGAGCTCCAGGAGGAGATCTCACATAGCCTTGCGCAGATCATCCCGCAACTCTTAAGGAAGTTTGGGTCTTCACCAGAAGCAGCGTCTGCCGTTCTGCGGCTGGAGCATTTCGTGGACCTTGATACTATTCAAGATCTTCAAAAGGATGCTACAGCCTACACGTCTCTCCTGAACGATATCAACAAGCAGTTCTTGACGCACTCAGATCACGATGTCTTGGCTGAAGCTAGCGTGGCATTTTTGCATGCGAAGAGCTCCGATGAGATGCGAGAGGCACTTGAGGGTAAGATCCAGGAACTCTGGGAGGAAATGGTGGAATCACTCGGCGCGTTGTCTCGGAAGAAGGAGGTTCAGGTCGGTGGCTATATTCCTGACTCAACCCTCACCGATCTCACGAACACCGTGATGCGTATCTCCAACCTCGCCGGTATCACGGACTGCACAGCGATCCTGGAAGCCGTGCCTACCTCACGCTCGAAATCCAAAAAGGACCACTCCGAAGCCCCTTTTAATATTTTGATTCATCTTGCTAATCGCGGTGTACGCGAAACGGATGATGAGGAGGATACCACCACAGAGTCCGAGCTGGTCACAAATAGCATCCGCGCCTTGCTTTTCTACTTCATGTGGAAGGTTCAGGGTTTAACTGCTGCCCTCAACGATGGAAAAGCTACTTTTAACACATCATATTTTGAAACACTCACAAAGAGTCGCGAGACATTCATGTCGACGCTTCTCTCCATCATGGAGGGACGCCCCGGCCTCGATGACCTACGATTTATTGCCACCACAACCTTCCTGGACTTACAAACTCTATTCGGCACACTCCGCAACGTCGGCCAAGGTGTTGGCAACGACGAGGATGTCATTTTCCAGACACAAAGCCTTGTGCATGAAGCGTCTGCGAAGGCACAGGCTCTCGTCACCAAGATCCACGGCATTGCGGAGCGTAACTTCGCCAAGAAATCCCGACGGGACCTCGAGCCCGCCGAAGATGACGCGCCGGCATCCGAGGATGAACCAGAGGATGAGGCCGAAGCCAGTGACTCCGAGGACGAGGCAGTTATCAATGAGCGTCTCCGCAGCAGCATCATGGCCGAGCAACGCCTTTGCGAACTGACCGGCAAACTCGTGCTTTCCATAATCGGCCGCGTCGTCGATGCATCTGGCTCCAAGCGCGGCTCTCTTAAAAAGCGCCTCCTCCGCAACAAGACCTCTCTCGGCCAGAACTACCGTGAAGTCCTCTCATACCTTGAAGAACGCAAGCCTCGCAGCGCACCCCGCAGCAAGGGCAAGCAGCCCGCCAAGAACGCAGCTGCTGACGAACAAACCCCGGCGGCTTCAGGAAAAGAATATAAGTCAGCGGAGCACATCGATGATGATGATAACGAGAACGAGCACGGTGACGGTGATCTTCCAGACGATCCCATTGAAGAGGACGATGAGGATGATCTGCGGGCTCGCGAACTTGTCGAGGAAGATGTCGATCAGGATAATGACGATGAGGACAACGACCGAGTTCCTGAATCTGATGAAGACGAGGTGATGGGTGATTAGTGGTCTCGGCTCCGGATTGAGAGATTGTAATCATGCATTCTGAGCCTTTGGTCTTTTTTTTTTTTTTTTTTTTTTTTTTTCAATGTCTAAATTTCTATCTAGTTCTGGGTGGGTGGTCAGGACATTTTTACTGTGTATGCTATGAATATTTCCCTTTTGTTCTTTCCACGTGGACTGGATCGCTCTTCAATGTTCTCTTGATAATTTGATGTAGGTGTCACACTACTCAGTTGGAAAGGGCCCAGAAAATCCTGAATAGTAAGTTGTGTTACCTCGAATTTTAGTGTTTGTAGGTAGATAGTCTGGGTACTATTTACCCCTGGAAAAGATTTTTGGGACTTGCTGCTCACAGCGAACAGGATTTCCCGGACTACGCTTTTCGAGAGAGAATTGAACTGCATAAGACTTGGCATTTTTGACTGGCAGACTGCAGAAACGGACTTGAACTGGACTATCAGTGGTAAACGAGACCACAGACAGATGAGCCCCTGCTGCCAGCGAGCGAAGGTGATTCTCAAGAGGACCAACCCCAGGAAAAGCAACAATCGAAATGGAGGTAGAGACATTAACATAAAGAAGAGGACCGATCCTGCAAACAAATACGCCTGTGTATGAGGATGCTAATAAAGGGGTTACATGATGGTGAATCTTTATCGTGAATGGATCAAAATGGGGAGAAACGAGAAGGGGTTCGAACTTCGTGGCAGGAGACGAGGTGGAAACGGGAAAATTTCATGTGCTGGTTTAGGCTGAGCTGAGCAGCTAAACAAAAGAAAGCACAGACGGAGAGATGAACCGAAACTAAATAGAACGGTACTTCGGTGGAAATGAATTTCCAGTTCTGCTGATGTGGGGTGATGCGCGAGGCACATCGTGAGGTGACGGAGCCAAGTGGAAAGTGCCACCTCTTTACATGTCCATGGATTCACCGCCGTTAGAGAAGTTGAATCCGCCGGAAGGCTGCTGGCCAGTGCCGAGCGTGAAGCCGGCCTGGTTCTGCTGAGGAGCCAGCTCGTCGATCTCACCGGCAGCCTCATCCTCATCGGAGAAGTACTTCTCGATGATGTTGTAAGCCTTCATGTAGATCTCCTCGTTGGCATTGTTCTGGCAGTCATGGATCTTCTCCATACCGCCGGCCTCCTCAATGAAGAGAGCGTAGCGGTTGACACGGGCCTCGCCCGAGCCAGCCTCCTTGTCCATCTCGCCAACCTTGAGGATGTTCTCAAGGCCGTCAAGAGCAACCTGGATGATCTTGTTGTCAGGGCAAGCAAGCAGATCACAGAGGGGCTTGATGCAGCCCTGGGAAACAAGATAGCGTATCTGCTCGGGCTTCTGCAGACCACCGGAGGTGGCGTTGGAAATGGCCCAGCAAGCCTCCTTGCGGGTCTTGAAGTCACCGTTGGCGAGAAGGTTGATCAGAGGAGCAATGATGCCAGCGTCAATGACGGCCTGGATCTGGCTGGAGTTGCCAGCGGTGACGTTGGAGATGGTCCAGCAAGCCTCCTTGCGGATACCGTCCTTGGTGGAGCTGAGAAGGGAAAGGAGGGCGGGGAGGGAGCCGCAGTTGATGATGACCTGGGTCTGAACATCGTCACCAGTGACAATGTTACCAACGGAGCGGAGAGCGGGGGTCTGAACAGAGGTAGAGGCGTGCATGAGGAGCTCCACCAGGCGGCGGGGGATACCGGCCTCAATAACAGCCTGGATCTTATCATTGGCGCCGTCAGAAAGGTAAGAAATAGCCCAGCAGGCGTCAATCAAGACCTCGTCATCGAGCATGTAGATGAGCTTGGCAAGGACGGGCAGAGCGGGAGCAATAGTGTTCCAGTCGGGCTGGGGGGTCTTGCCCCGGCAGAAGTTGCTGAGAGTCCATGTGGCATTGCGGAGCATGCTCAGCTTGCGGCCATCGTTAATGAGGTTCAGAAGGGGGCGGAGAGCACCGGCGCCGAGAACGAAGTCACGGCAGTGAGGGCTGTCACCGGCAATGTTACCAAGGGCCCACACGGCCTGCTCACGGACATCGGGCTCGGGGCTGGCGAGGAGCTCAACGAAGATAGGGACGGCACCGGCCTCGATGACAACCTGGGTCTGCTGGGCGGAACCGGAGGCAATGTTGGTCAAAGCCCAGGCAGACTCAAACTGCACAAGAGTGTGAGGGGAACGGAGGAACTCGACGAAGCGGCTGACAACACCAGTCTCGATAACGCGCTCAATAGGGGGGTTGCGCTCCTTGGACAACAGCTTGCGGAACTTGGTAGTAGCCTGAATCTGCTCCTCAACCTGGTCGGAGAAGACACCCTTCACCATCTGGGGGAGTTCGACATTGAGCTATATCATCCATTGTGTTAGCCATTAGGGTTCCTATGGGCTTTCTCGTATAACTATCGCATGGTGGGGTCGTGTAGTAATGGTCCGTGGTGGAGGGGTCGGCCCCATGGCAACCGGGCGGTGAAAAAAATTCCCATGTTGATGATCGCATCATAAAAACAAAGGGAGGGTCAAAGTGGCCACCAGAGAAGCGCAATAGGACTCCATCACAGAGATTTAAAAGCCGAAGTCCGCGCACGAAACACAGTAAGAATGAGAAAAAAAAAGTAAAACGTACCTCGCTCTCGATAGCACTTGCCTCATCGTCACTCTCGGTGGCGCCGGCCATGCCACCACCAACACCGATTCCACCATCGGAGGTCTGAATACCACGTCGCTTGGCCAAGTTCTCCTCTCGCTTCTGCTTTCGGATCTCGACCTGCTGTTCTTCACGGCGGCGACGGAGCTCATCGGGCTTGAACTGATTCCGGGCCTTGAACTGGGTCCGGCGGTGCTCGGGGATATAACGTTCCGACATGGTGAGTGGAAAAAAGAAAAAGCGCGCCTCTAAATTCAAATGAAGAAAGATAGAGATGGGCGCGCCGTGGATGGGAAGAGGAAGAGATGTGGGGGAGGAAGAAGAGGAAGAGGAAGGATTCGTGTGTGCAAGGAGGGGAAATCATGTGACAACTCCCCCCCATTATTTACTCAACGCGTGCATTTGCTCTTTTGCAGCTCTTTATTCCCTACTTCGTCGCCGATAGATTTGAAAATAATCTAAGCACTTATTCTGCTACTCGTTGTCTTACTCTGAGTTTCCAACATGTCCCACAACCTCAGGATGGATGCCCACTGAGCATTGAGCACTGCCAGCTTCCGGACCTACAATTTTACTTTGGGGAGATACCGCATATCTGTGGTGACTAAGAGCTTCCAAAGTGCTCGCGATCTACATGGTTTTTCCTAGAGAAAGCTTGCCTTTCAAAAGCTATGGCGCCCTCTGATCTGGTGGATATTGGCACAGCTTGCACTCGTCGAGGATTTATCAACACAATCGGTGTCGTGGTCGATAAGCTCGATGTTTATCGCACGAAAGGGTCCTCATCCTGTGTTACATTTACTATCAAAGATGCCCATTTTGATACTCCAAGCTGGTCCGAAAGTCTCAAGATCAAGTACTTCAACGACAATGAAAGTGTGTTACCAGAGATTCGCCTCAACGATGTAGTTTTACTGCGAAACATCCGAGTATGTTTTCCGAGACAGTTGCTAGACCAGAACTAATTTCATGCCTTAGATCACAGTTTTCCAGGGTAGAACCACGGGGGTTGCCTCCCAACATGATACAGTCCCATGGGCAATCTTCCGACCAGGACCAGACCCCAATTCAAGCCCGTCTATCACCAGCGGGCCTGTTCCATTCGAATTGAAACCCCTGGAAAAGAGGTTTGCAATCTCTCTTTTGGATCGATTCGTAGTAGATGAGCAGTCTGCCTCAGCGCCACAACTAACGCGTCGATCCGCTACTTCGCGGCAGCCGTCTCAGCCCGCCCAACCCGTCCAACCATCTCAGGTGATCCAGGCATCTATGCCAGCCCCAAAATGGGGAGGCCTACCCTTCCATCTAATCCAAGATGTCCAAGTCAACAACCTCGCCCAACTGCTAGGCCAGGTAGTGAAGCTTAACACTTGGGACAGCGAGAGATGTCTCATGTACCTCACAGATTATACCCCCCATACAGGTCTCATGGATATCAAGAAAGAAAAAGAAGATGAACAAGGCCCAGAAGGCGACGAATACAACTATATGGCTCGCAAGAAGAAAGACTGGCCTGGCCCATGGGGCCAACTGACAATACAAGTTGCGGTCTGGGAGCCGCATGCCAGCTTTGTACGCGAGCAAGTCAAGGCTGGCGATCTTGTTCTTTTGACCTACGTGCGCATCAAAGCTGGCCGCTTCGAAGGCGGCATCGAAGCTGCTGTGCATGAAGATAAAAAATATCCAGAGAAGATCCATGTTCGCCTTGTTTCGCCTAATTACGATGAACGAACTCGAGAGCTTTTGGACCGTCGAAAGGAGTACTGGAGTATCCACGGCAAGCCTAGTGAGGATCCGAGGAAGGCTGAAAAGAAGAAAAAGAGCGAACAGAAGAAAAAAGAGATTCGGAAAGAGGAAGGCCAGAAAACTCTCACAGTGGCTACATCGCAAGCGAAGAAAAATCCGCACAGTAAGTGGTATAAATTTCGGGAAACGCAGAATGCATGCTGATGAATTTGCGACAGTCAAAACGCGGAACATTGGAGTGCCTGAACGGTCAATCGATTATATTCTATCTGGCGAATCACATATCAACAATCTCCCTGGTGGAATTACCTACACACTGCCTTTCCAAAACGTCTGCTACGTGCTTCTAGCGCGCGTTGTGGATTTCTTTCCTCCGAATCTTGAGGACTTCACCGTACAAGTCCCTATGAAACGGATAGCCAGCAACAGAGGCAGAGACCAAGATATTGACAGCACACCGCGTATGGAATGGCAATGGCGTTTCTGCCTTCTCGTTGAAGGAACTGAGCCTTTGGTCTCGAAACAGGAAACCCGTAAACAGATGAAGATCTATGTCTCCGGTGGAGATGGCGAACATTTGCTCAATCTCGATGCTACGGAGTAAGACTTTTCCTCTTCAACTTATTTACAAAGTCGCTAACAATTTGGCATAGTCTGCGTCGCAGCCCAGGGCGACTAGCTGAGCTTCGCGAGAAACTATTCCTTCTGTGGGGCGATCTCGAAGAAAAGAAGCAAGCGCAGGCCACCGACAAAACCTCGGCTTGGGAACCGGTTAAATCCTCCTCGGTGCCTTTTAACTGCTGTATCCAGGAGTATGGAGTGGAATGTGGCCATGCTCCGGACTTGAATGCCATGGCCATTGACGGGGCCGAGCAGCCATGCAGCCAGTCAGACTGTTTTGGCTGGGAACGACGATTCTCCATGTTCGGGACGACGATTCATTCATAGAGATGTTGTACAGGCGTAACGGGATCACCATTATTAATAATTGTAGACTAGGCGCTGATACCCTGTCGCCATACATAGACCATGGCAAGATTGGAAAATGACAATACTATTTTTAATTGATTGTTAAATACTCATACAATTTGTAGTTTCGATAAGTACATCTAAAGATGACCCCAGACATGTCTCGTCCATATTTTGCTGGGTAAGACGCTGTAAACTCTCAGAAACAGTCCATACCATACGCCATCCTAAGGCCACTGAACTCCGAAGGAACCCCTAATTTCCGCGAAAGGCCCGATCAACGTCCCAATAAAAATACCAATTCAATTGCTGGAGATCACCGTACTCCCCAGCCCCGAATTTTGTAGACAAACCCATTGTATGCCCGGTCACGCCATAATAAGACTGAAACACTGAACCGAAAAGCCTCACGCCCGGAGGGGCTTTCAGATTAATAAAAGAACGAATAATAAAACCACTATGTTAAACCTTTGTCACTTTGACAATGTTAGTGTCAATGCCGTGAGCCACGGGCTCGAAGCGACAGCTGTCTCCGCGGAAGCAGGTCTTTTTCCCGGGTTCACTCTGCGGGCAACGATGACCGTAAATACACTCCGGGTCGTCACATTCCAAGCCAAATCGACATGGTGTCATACGGGCGATAGCAGAGAGGATGTGGAGTTCTTGACGGGTCAACTTGCGATCGTGATCGTGATAGCAGTTTTCTTCGTTGGGGCATTCACCCAGCAGGAAAAAATAATTGCACAATTTAAGCTTCTTCAGGCGATTGAGATCATCACGAGGGATGCTCTTGAAATCGAGGCGATCTACACGCTGTCCGTATTTGTTTCGCTCGACGGTCTTGGATGTTGTCAAGCCAGCAACCTTAGAGCGCATCACCTGCTGGAAATCGGGGGACTCTGTTTTATTGGTTGTGGAAGCCGACAAAGGCCCGCCAACGCCGGAGTAGCTCGTATTTGTGGATGTTCTTGACAAAGGTGGTGGCATTGAGAACGATTGGGATGGAGAGGGCGTGAGCAATGATCGCGAGGGAAGGGCGCTCTTCCAAGGCGCTGTCCAAACGGGCACCAATTTGGCTGAACGGAAAACATCTGGGAACCGGGCGATTCGATATGAGTTCTTGACAATCTCCAGCTCCTTCTCAAACGGAACGCCTTCCACGAGGGAGATACGACCAGTTAGGTCTCCTTCATTCAACGATTCCTCGAGGAATTGACCGTATTCGCTATTTGAGGGACAGCCCAGGAAGATCTGGTGGCAATGGCAGTTGTAAAGAAAGACTTGGAACATTTCTGTAGAGATCAGAGTATTAGAACTAATTCGAGGCTGGACTTGGGGTAGAGACAAACCTTGAATCTTATCATATGCCTTGTTTTTGCTGGACCCGACGTCCACGATTTCAGAAAATGACATGGTCTCATTGAAGCCGCGAATGAAGTCATGAATCGCTGCAGCCTCTGAAATGGTCCCACTGCGCGCGCAAAGCTCACCAAAGCTCTTCACATTCAAGAAAACCTTGGTCAAAAGCCTCGGCTCAGCAACACTGGGAATATTCTTCGCCAGATATGAGCGCATGCATGTCTCGAGGGCCTTGGCCGCACTGCGTCCACCTTCTTCTCCCTGCTGCAAATATTCATCCTTGAAAATTATCCCTTCTCCGTCTAAAAGCACGACAACGAAAGGTTCTCGATCCTGGAATTGGCCGTGTATCAGCGCATGCTCCGGTGTGCCAGTCCACCATTTGCGCTCACCATAATATTCTTGATCTGGGAGATCTGTTGCATCAACTCCATCTCGTGTAGTTGAATATCGCGATTGAAGCGGGTCTCGCGCTGATGATCAAGTTTCTCTTGCTGGAAGGAGGTCTCAAGGTCGGTCACTCGTTGCAGGAGTTCCTAGAAGACAAATCGCATTAGCCTCGCAGTTTCGTTGGTCAAGGGAGGGTTGGTACCTCAATAAGCTGATTCTTCTGCTGATCCAGTGCGCTCAACTGGCGATAGCGCTCAAGATAATCGGGAGTATCCATATTGACGAAGTATTATGGGGCGAGAGGGTGTAGGAGTTAAAAGAACACAGTGATAAGTGAAAGAGGAAACTTAAGTCGAAAAGTGCTATAAGGTTGGCAAGCGCTTGCGCGATCGCGGCGTTTCACTCTGACAAAGTGAATGCAGGTAGTCGTAAGACGGCGCCTCCACGTATCGAACAATTAATCGAGTGGAGATTATTTTGATCTCAAGTTTACCCTTTTCTCTTTCCAAAAAAAAAAAAAAATCGATCTCCAAAGGGAGAGACGCGATGGCTGAGTCAGCTTCCCCGGTACCGAAGTGGGCCAAGCTAAAAGGCAAGTTGCAACGTGTGATGTGTGATCACCCCCTTCTGTACCTTCCTCCATTCTATCAAGATGACTCGTTTTGGATTCCTCTCCCTGGCTCTACTCTCTCTTCAGGCCTTCGTCGGTACCGGCTCTGCTGCTGTAGGTTCTATTATTCTTTCGTGTCACTGCAATTGACTCACGCGACGATCACTAGGAAACCGAGAAGGTCGATGCCGAAGTCGCTCTCAAGGTTAAGGCTGAGACTACTTTCCCTACCTCTGAGATCTTCGGCGTGAAGCTCATCAACGGACACCCTACCCAGGCCGTCATTGACTTCATCAACGATGAGCCCAACCCCGTCACCGTGAACTTCCTCGGAGGCAGCCTGTGGAACCTCGAGGAGGAGAGTAAGGTCGTCCGCAACCTGACTGCCACTCGTTATGGCATCGAGATCCCCGCGGGCTCCAAGGAGAGCGTCAGCTATAGCTTCGCCACCGAGATGCACCCCCAAGACGTTCGTCTGAGCATCGCCGCCATTCTGTCTGACAGCGAGGGCAAGTTCTCCACCGTCCAGGCCTTCAATGGCACTGTGAGCGTGGTTGAGCCTGATACCAGCATCTTCGACCCCCAGATGTAAGCACCCCTCTCCCAAGTATCGCGTGCAATTGGCTCACCCTACCTTTCTTAGTCTCTTCCTCTACTTCTTCCTCCTGGCCTCTGCCACTGGTACCGTCTACTTCTTCTATACTGTCTGGGTCGCCCCCTACTTCCCCCAGAAGCGCAAGAGCGGCAAGTCCGGCGAGAAGCGTGCCCCTGGCAGCGCCAAGCGCGAGGCCCCGGCTGTCGAGGAGACCCCCTCCCCTGCTGCCGTCTCCTCTGCCACCACCTACAACGCTGACTGGATCCCCTCCCACCACCTCGCTCGTCCGGAGACCCGGAAGGTCAAGGGTGCTGGCAAGTCCAAGGCCCGCTCGTAACCAGGCATGTGGCAAGAATATCGGTGATTGGAAGGCGGAGGGAAAGCATTGTGCTTTCCCTGAATATTCTGTGAGATGGCAAGGGCAGGTCATTTATATTTGCTGAGAATGCATTTATAAGATCTGTTTTAGTGCCGAAGCATGTACATTTACGAGAGTTGGCTCGTTATAGTTTCTCCTGAAGCCTTTGGGAGCCGTGGGAGTACGAACTACAATTTCAAACCAGGCTGCCTTGTGTCGCAGACGTAATAGTCGCGACTGGGCCCATCAGGTCACAATTTCTTCCATTCCTCAAACTCTTCTTCTAGATGCTTCTTCAACTCCGTGAAACGGTTTCCAAACTGTTTCTCACAGCGCCAACACGTGAAGTCCCGCTTTAAATACCCTTGCCGAGTAGGATGCCGCCGCTCATCATCCGGGGCCAGAGGAAAGTCCTCAATGGGTACGAAAAACGGTGTCGCAAAACTATTGTAATGCTTCCGATGCTTCAACTTCTCACTATGCCGATCCACCGAAATGACATGCACATGCAGATGGCTCATGGACGGAACAGCATGTATCCCGCACATTATCTCCTTATCCCAATCGCGTCCATCCGGCAGCTCATCCGGCGGTGGATCGGCATTGAGAGCAGCGTGTCGCGCCTGTTCCTGCGCCGAATCTTGGCCGTATCTGCGGCGCAATTCGGCCGCTGCCAGCTTGCGCAGCTTGTGCACTTCGGTTCTGACCTTTTCGAGGAACTCGGCGTCTTCAAAGGCTTCGAATGGGTGGAGTCTGTTCTTGGTTTGGTCGCGTGGGAGGAGGAGAAGGTGTAGCGAGGATTTCGGGAACATGTCGTGGATTGTGACGAAATCTGAATTGTGATAAACTACTACGCTGGATGGATAGGAGTCTGGCTTTTCAAGGTAGGCTCCCAGTCCATCTCGTCCTGGGAAAGAACCCATTCTGCGTTTCGGCACGTCTTTGCTCGATGGATTGGGGGCCGCATGCTTGGGCTGCTTGTTGCGGGCGGAGAGGAGTTCGGTGACTACCGGATAGAAAGATCAGCTCTCATATATCACTGGATGGGAGTTCAGTAACCATACAAGCGTTTCTTTTCGGCGCGGGTGTCGTAGTCTCTGGGGCCGTAGATGTGGCGGCACCTTTGCTCTGATCGCGGTGTTGTTCCGCCCCGGACATGATGAGAGTTCACATGGAAGGTATTAGGAATGTAATATATAACCCAACACCTGTCTGCAAGTATCGAAAATAAAAGAAGGAAGAGCTCCGAATGTAAGGAGCAAAAGAAGCAGTCATCCAGAATCTCCCCGCAAAACCGCCCAAAGAGGTTTAGTGCGGGACAAAGAGCCGAAAAGCCCGCGTTGGATTTGCAGTCAACGACTTGCATTTTGAACAGGACAATGGGCCCCAAGAAGAAACCATCTGCTCCTGGAGGCCCCAAGCCGGGCACAAAGCAGGCCAAAGAGGCCAAAGAGGCCAAAGCTGCCGCAACTGCCGCGGCGCAGGCTGATAAGAAGCCCGTAACGGAGGAGCCCAAGAAGCCGTCCGTGAAGGAGGTGATTGGCGGCGCATCATGGACCGGCAAATTGCCAGTCAACATGCTCTCCGAGCATTGTCAGAAGCAGAAATGGGAGAGACCTGAGTACAGCATGGTAAAGCCGTATCCTAACACTCAACCGTGACCAAGCGCTAATAAGGAATTGCGACAATTGCAGAACCAAAGCCGCGAAGGCTATATCTCCGCTGTGACGCTGAAGAAAGTCGATCCCAAGACCAAGGAGTTGATCGTTCTTCCTCCCATGAAACTACCGCCGTCTCATAAGGACCTGGGTATGCAACCCACTGCGCTCGAGGCCCGTCATTTCGCTGCGGCGTTTGCCCTCTTCCGCGTCTGCAACATGCGCAACCTCCATATGATGTTCCCGCCTACCTATAAAAAGCTTTGGAAGGAGGAGTTCGCGGATATCAAGACTGCCGATACCAAAGAGGGCAAAGGCTGGCTATACGAGGCGGACCCTTTCTTAGCCAAGCAGGAACGAGAGGCCGCGGCCGCCGACTTGGAGAAGAAGAGGGCGGAGCGACTAAAAGCTCAGGCTAAGGACAAGGCCTCGTCTTCAGATCTTGGTCTGGGAGGTGGTGATAAACAGAGCAAGAGGATCTGGTCACAGGCGCCCAAAGTGGACATGGGCAATCGCATTCGACGAGAGATCGAGGGTCTCTTGCGCCAACACACCGTATGGAATGCTTACAATGTCAAGATCCCTGAAAGCGATGCTAAGGCGATTGTGGAGGAGTTCTCGCGCTTGGGATTCCGGCGCAGCCATGTTGAAGAGGCTGTTACTGAATGTAAAGACCGCGAGGAAGTGCTAGAGTGGCTGCTAGTCTATGTTCCCGAGGATGATCTGCCTCGGTGGTCTCTGCCCGAGGGATATTCCGCCGGTGTCAGTCTTGCCCAGCAGGACTTGGCCCGAGAGGCCAAGATCAAGCGACTGGCCTCAATTGGCTATCCTGTTGATCTCTGTTCTCAAATATTGGACAGCAAGGGTGGTGAGGAACTTGCGGCTGCAGAGCATTTACAGGGTACTTTGACACACGGATCAGAATTTAGCTCTGCATCGATACTCGACGGTGATGCGGGAGCGTGGGCGGAGGAGCAAGACACACTCGAAGCCATCTTTGGCGAGCGGTACTCTCGTGTCTCAGCCAGAGTCTGTGAAATCCAGAGTGAGGCCTCAGGGGTTCCGGAGAATACAGTGTTCCGCTTCCAGGAGCCTTCTTCTCATTACCCCACGGTACCTCCGGTCATATCGATCCTGGCAAAGGGAATCCCAGCCTATATTCGGCTCAGCGCCATTCGCCGAGCAGTTCAGCATGCCGAAGAGAATTTCTCTGGCGAGTCAATGGTTTTCAACATCATGGACTGGTTGGAGTTCAATCTGCCTGCGGTCACAGAGAATCCCGGAAAGTTGCGCGAGATTTCTGCAGTCACTGCCTCTTCTGCACCAGAGACCCGGAAAACCCCCTTGCGCAATAATCGCAAGCAGCGGAGAGGCATCGACTGGAAGCCTTATACGCCTCAGGGTACATCGATGAAAGAAGCATGGCAAGCCAAGCAGTCTACCGCCGCGCAGATCGATATGTGTCGTAAACGGCAATCTCTACCTGCCTGGAACACCCAGGAAGCCATCATCGATGCCGTGGACGCTCATCAGGTCACTATTATCTCTGGTGAAACTGGTAGCGGTAAGAGTACACAGTCCGTACAGTTCGTCCTAGATGACATGATCCAGCGGGGATTGGGAGGTGCTGCGAACATTATTTGTACTCAGCCTCGAAGGATTTCGGCTCTGGGTCTTGCTGATCGAGTCAGCGATGAGCGTTGCTCAACAGTCGGTGATGAGGTTGGATACATTATTCGAGGCGAGTCGAAATTGAAGCAAGGTGCTACGAAGATCACGTTTGTGACTACTGGTGTACTGTTACGCCGGATCCAGTCTGGAGGTGATGCCGACGGAAATGTTGCCAGCTCACTCGCTGATGTGTCTCATGTGGTGGTTGATGAGGTTCACGAACGCAGTCTTGATACAGATTTCCTCTTGGCTCTGCTGCGGGATGTTCTGCGCTACCGTAAAGATCTGAAGGTCATTCTTATGAGTGCTACCTTGGATGCTGAAGTTTTTATGAACTACTTTGGTGGTCGTAAGAACGTTGGTCATGTCAATATCCCTGGTCGGACATACCCTGTTGATGACTATTACTTGGACGATGTCATTCGGGACACTGGATTCGCTCCTGAACTTGGCGAGGACATGGATGAGAACTGGGATGCTCCTCGCGGCGAGGAATCTCTAGGCAAAGCCCTGCGGAGTGTTGGCATGGGAATTAACTATGACTTGATCGCATCGACAGTCCGATACATCGATGCGCAATTAGGAGAGCGACCAGGAGGAATTCTGATCTTCTTACCAGGCACAATGGAGATCGAAAGATGTCTGACTGCAGTCAGGAGAATGCCCAATGCTCATGCATTGCCACTGCATGCCTCTTTACTCCCAGCCGAGCAGAAACGTGTCTTCCAGAGCCCACCCAGGGGCAAAAGAAAGATCATTGCTGCCACCAACGTTGCTGAGACATCCATTACCATTGAGGATGTTGTTGCTGTCATTGACACAGGCCGAGTCAAAGAAACCAGCTACGATCCCAAAGACAACATGGTCCGTCTTCAGGAAGTATGGGCATCTCAAGCGGCTTGTAAGCAGCGTCGTGGTCGTGCAGGTCGTGTGCGGGCAGGTATTTGCTACAAGCTGTACACTCGCAAGGCCGAGTCCAACATGGCACAGCGACCCGATCCTGAGATTCGTCGCGTGCCTCTTGAGCAGCTTTGTCTGTCTGTGAAATCCATGAAGGGTATCGACGACGTCGCCAACTTCCTCGCAAACACAATCACGCCGCCAGAAAGCATCGCTGTTGAAGGTGCTCTCAACTTCCTGCACAAGGTTGGAGCCATGGATCACAGCCGACTGACAGCACTGGGTCGGTATCTGTCCATGATCCCAGCCGATCTGCGGTGCGCGAAGCTGATGATCTACGGCTCGATCTTCAGCTGTATGGAATCCTGTCTCACTGTTGCGGCAATCCTCACAGTCAAAAGTCCATTCGTCTCACCTCGCGACAGACGCGAAGAGGCCGACGCCGCTAAGGCAAGCTTCTCACGCCCTGGCGACGGTGATCTGATGACTGATTTATCAGCCTACCAAGCGTGGTCTGAACGAACCCGCTCCCAAGGCCATTGGCAATCCCAGTCATGGTGCGGAGCGAACTTCCTCTCCCACCAGACTCTGCGCGATATCTCATCGAACAGAGCCCAGTTTGTCACATCTCTCAAGGATGCAGGTATTCTGCCAGTAGAATACACAGACGCAGCACCGGCCTGGAACCGCAACTCTTCCAACCGGAACCTCCTCCGGGCCCTGATCGCAGGTGCTTTCCAGCCCCAAGTTGCACAGATCTCGTTCCCGGATAAGAAATTTGCTAGTTCCGTGACTGGTACTGTGGAGGTTGACCCCGACGCCCGTACCATCAAGTACTTCAACCAGGATAACGGGCGTGTCTTTATTCACCCGAGCTCCATCCTTTTCTCTGCTCAGGGATATCCCAATGCTTCGGCTTATCTGAGCTACTTTACCAAGATGGCGACAAGCAAGGTCTTCATCCGTGATCTTACCCGTAAGCCCTTCCACTTGCCATTCCAATTTCTTCGCTAACGATGTTTCCAGCATTCAACGCATACTCCCTCCTTCTATTCTGCGGCTCTATCACACTCGACACGATGGGCCGCGGCTTGGTCGTGGACGGCTGGCTCCGACTGCGCGGCTGGGCCCGCATCGGTGTCTTGGTCTCGCGACTCCGCACTATGTTAGATGAGGCGCTGCAAGAGCGTATAGATAACCCGGCTGTTGGGTCTGCTTCTGAGGCCGGTGACAAGGTCATTGAGGCCGTGAAGAGGCTGATTGAGTTCAATGGGCTTGATCAGTGATTGCATGTGGCTTTGAAGGGCCTTTATAGGATTTTAGATGGGGTTTAGGGCATAGAGCGTGGATTCGATAGATAATCTTGGAATAAAAGCGTGCATGAGAATCTAGACGGGCGTTACTCGCGTAAAATCTTCCTTACGAGTGTCTCTTTCTACGGAGATACTTCGCTGAATATAGATCAGTTCGTCCATGGACTTAACGGGAGAGAGTGGAAACTGCCTATCAAGCCAAAACCACGATCTCAAATGCATGAAAATCCAACCCGATTTCTCCACCAAATCACGCTATCGAAGACCTGTTCCCTATTGTGAAGTCCATTGCAACTTCCTATTTTCTTCTTGATTCTCATGAACCATCACAGAATACACGGCGAGTTGTGGGGACATGTGTGCCGAAGAACGAGTCTCACGTGCTGAAGCACCATATCAACTGTCATCTCTGGGTCCCAGTAAGGACCACTAAGGACCCGAGACCACAGTCTGTTCATATCATCAATATGAGGGTGGGGTAGGAGAGCATGGATGATGCAGATGGGAGGTACGTAGGGATAGTCTGCAGACCGCCGTCAGTGAGAGATCAAAGTTACCCTCGTCAGCTCGCTTACTGCTGGGGAAAGACAGCTGCATGCTGATCGTCATGCCATCGAAGGCAGAGCCGGCCATACCCCAGACCCAGCAGGACCAGTGAATGAGGTCTTGATCTTGACCCATGGGGTTGGCGAGCGGACCGCCGAAGACTCGCTCGGCCATTTGCCTCCTGTGTGAGATTAGTCATTTTTCCTATCTAGAGACGAAACAGGGCCCGTACTGCTCGAACCTGAGTCGCTCGTCACGATTTATGAATCGAGGCATATTGGGCGCATACGGCGGAGATGCCTCGAAGTCACCTGGGTAGGTCAACTGAGAGCTTAATGGGGTGTTGATGATGGATGAGTTCGGCATTGTCGAACGGTGAAAAGGGAGGTTATTTGAAATGATAGTGGTTCGATGTTCAGGAAGTTGAGGCTTGAGCAAATCCCTCATGATGCTGAGCCCGGCGTTGGCGGGAAATGGTGTGTAGGACATAAAGGCAAGAATGGAAGAGAAAAAGGTAAACGTAAGGTAGACATGACGAGAAAGAAATGGAGAATTAAGATAACACCATCAACGCTGTGCATCGAAGATATTCCATCACCTAAGCCGAGCAGATCTTGGATTCTCGTCTCCAGGATCGTATCCACAGGATATTACCTGCTCTTCAACTCTACCAAACTCCATATGCTGTATATTCAACTCGCCTTTTTCCTTGAAACACTCCATCCCAGGCTTCAGCATACGTGAATAGTGCACATTAGGTGTATTTGAAAGGCGATTCTTCCGATCTTCAATTGAGAAGGTGAGACAGGTAAGTAGCCTTCTGCACAGCAACCTCTGCAGTCATTGGAAGACTTGCGCCGTCAATATCAGCGGCATCGCCTATGGCATATGCGTTGGAAATCGTAGTATGCCGAAGAGCACTCGTCGCATACTCTGACAAATTGCGATCAAAGGTTGAAAGAATTGAGGTTGAGACATCCTGAATAGTAAAAGTGGCTTGGCCCAGAGATGCGGGTCCAGAGTCATAAGATCATCATCGAACAAGTCCATCAATTCAACCGCGAGCCCGACTCGGTAGGACCTCCACCTACGACCGCTGCGTATAATCGCTAGGAAATTGGGAGGATTGGCAATAGTCGGACGACCTAGTTTGAATGATAACGCCCTCCCTTTCTCCCTTCTCTCTCCCTCATCTTTGATCACCATCGCCATTCGAACCATAATTGAAAGATCAAGCAGGTTGGTATCTGGAAGTCAATTAGATTGCTTGATGTCTTGAAGAAGGTATGAAGAACAAGGATACCAAGATTTTGTATAAGGGATATCCGTAGCGATCACAAGTCAGACGGAATATCAGCTGGACTAGCCAGACTAATACATAGCATCAAACACCAATATGAACCCATCCTATACTCTATCAACAGGATAAACCGTCCCACCCTGCCTCCGAATCTCATCCATCAGCTCCATAACCCTTATAGTCTCAGACCACGGCACCAACGCATTCTCCTTCCTCCCAGCAAGCACATCCAACGCCGTATTATCCGCCTCATAGATGAACCCCCTTCCAACTCTCGGGAAATCAAATGTCTCCCCCTTTACCGGAATCTCCCCATTCTCATCCTTCCTAAACACCGTAAAAGAAACCGGATGCGAAGGCTGAACCCCTTCAAGCTCAACATACCCACCCGTCCCACTAACCCGTCCAAAACAATTCGGATGCCCAGGCCCCATAGTCGTAGACAGCGCAATACCATGTCTACCCGTAGACGGATACTCCAACAAGATACTGGACGTAACCTCCACACCATGGAGATGCGTCTGCGAAGCCTGAACCTTCGGCTTCTCCGAATTCCCAGGCATGCCGGCGTCAAGGGTAAGCATAGCCCACGTAAGCGAGTAGAGCCCAATATCAAGAAGTGAGCCTGCGCCTAGTGCTAGATCCTTATACCGCGACGTAGACGGTAGACTAGGGATATCGACCTCCATTCCAAAATCAATGTACGAGCGGAAAACATCGCCGATAATTTTCTTCTCGAAGAGGAGTTTTCTTAAGTTGTGGACGAGAGGGCGGTGGCGGAGCCACATGGCTTCGTGGACGTAGACGTTTCTATCCGCGGCGGCTTTGAAGACTTCTTTTGCTTCGGCGGCATTTATGGTAAATGATTTCTCACAGAGGACTGGTTTTCCGGCGGCGATGGCATCGAGGCAGTTCCTTTTATGGAAGGCGTGGGGGGTGCCGATGTAGATAATGTCGACGGATGGGTCGTTGTAGACTTCTTCGTAGGAGGCGTAGATGGTGGGTGTGCTGTTTGGGCAGTACTTTGAGACGAAGGATTGGCCTTTTTCGAGGGCCGAAGAGCCGATAGCTTGGATTATGTGCTTTACTGGGGCGTCTGGTCGGTCGAGGACTAGGTCTTCGACGAACCAGGAGGATATCATGCCCGTTGCTGCGGGGGTGGGGGGGTTAGGGCTTGTTGTTTCATGCCCGGGGGGAAGGTGACTTACCAACGATACCCCAGCGGATTGTAGGTACTTCTGCCATGGTTGTGGACTAGATGATTTCAAGGATAAGTATTGATAGGTTTGTGCAAGTAGGGACGATTGAGAAGCTTATGTAGAGAGGTCTTGTCCGGAATTTAAATTCCAGGATGTCGGGAACTTGGTTCCAGCGGGGAGTATGGGGATTTTTGACAGCCGATCCGGGGAAGGCCAATGCGGTATTGAGCTAAACCGTAGAGCTGGAGGTTGCAGTGATGTCATCAGGGTTTATAGCAGCTGTTTTTCGAAGAATTCATACACTTTGGAATTGGTTTAGCGTGTTGAGTACGATCTATTAGGTCAGGGAAAAGTGCTGCCATAACTCTTGATTCCCTAAAACTATTACTTATGCAATATCGTTTAGCAATAAGAATCGCTAGGAATAGATGCATGTGTACTCGGTCAAGGGATCGTATGTGGCATACGATGTGCAAGAAAACAGGTCAGAAAGGACCGTCATTAGGGCTGCCCCCGTGGAAGTCGAGCCGAAAATCAAATGCGCAAGTGCTCATCGCAGAAAAAGTATGTATCGTCATGGGGGTAAAATGGAAAAGAAGAAAGAGGAATTAATGACGCCAAGAAAAAGCATACCCCATGCGCGTAACGCCTGCCGACCGTTGAAATCCTCGCATCCGGAACATGGCGTCTAGTCATCCCGATATCGTGAGGAGTGTAAGGCAGAAAGAAAAAAAAGAAAAAAGGAAAAAAAAAGAAGCGCCTGTTGATACCCAGTTTCCGCATTCGCTCCGAAGCCGTCCGTACCCAGAAAGCAAATGATGAATTGAAAAATGAAACGAGGTAAAGAGCGTGGTTGGTCATGCATGAGCCATCATCGTGGCTGGCTCAGTTGGATGGAAAGAATTCAGTAGTTGGCAAAACCCTCGAGACGATCAACGTCCTTGAGGGATACCATAGGAAGAAGCTTAAAGCCTCTCTTCATCTCGGCTTCAACGTAAAGAGAAGCGCGCTTAAAGCGGCGATCAGAGTACTTTTCGAAGATCGCTTGGTGGTGACGCTGAGGGTCTTCACAGCACTCCATCATCGTGGTCATCACAGGAATAAGCTGTTCATAGAGGTAACCACTGTAGAAAGCGTGTGCGGGTGTCTATCATAAGGAGCAAAGGTTAGCACAAGGAGAAGCAATGGCAAGAGGAAGAAGCGTACCCAGTATCCTTTGCCCAGGACTTGTCGAGCCAGGCAGTGAGCCCCGGCAGAGGCAAAGCTGGGAGGGGTGGAAACAAAGCGCTCATCCATGATGGTGAGCTCCAGGAAGTACTTGGCCACTGTGCGGGTCTCAAGATCGTAGTCGTCAGCCTTGCTGATACGGCGAAGGAAGCTCATGGGACCGGGCCAGCCAAGGTCAAAGTTAAGGATTGTGAGCATGAAGCGCTCAGCCTTCAGGATCTCGTCAACAGTGTAGCCACCGTCAACCATATAGACGATCTCCTGGACAGAGGGGGCGGTGATCTCTTCATACTTGGCGGCGATGAAGATGGCTGTGGCACCAACCAGCTGGAGCTTACCAAGAGATACAATCTTGCGAGAGAGGAATCGGTCGATGTAGTTCACACAGAGGAAGAGAGTCTCGGGCAGCAAGGCAAAGCGGAAGTGCACCTGGACAAGCCAGTCCATGAGGACGGAGCGCATACTCCACTGAATCTCGGCCTGGTTTGTCATGTAGTCGGCAGTGGGAAGCATGGAGATCTATGTGGGTTGAATTAGCAACATGTACGTTCATGTCAAACATGGAAATGACTTACTTCCTTAGTCCGCAAGTGGAGGAAGATCTCGCTGCTGTACTCCGCAACCATACTGGAGTCATAGAAGTCTTCCAGGATATCTTCCTCTGTGCGGGCGGATTCGACCATCTCCTTTGCGCGCAGCATCTCACGCTTGGTGATTGCCGTGATCTTAGGGTAAATTATGGTGGTTGAGCCGCCAGTGGTGTTCTCGGTGCGCGAGTGGAAAGCAGGTGCATGGTCCTCCTCTGCATCCTCCCACTCCTCCACTTCAACTTCAGGCTCCGGAGTGACCTCTGCAACGTTCTTTAGATCAATCTTGACCTCATCCTTCAAGTCTTCCTTGGACTCCTCCGTATCGGAGATGGTGGTATCTGAGTAGATCGGAGAGGTACGACCCTGATCGAGATACGCTTCGCGAGCGGCTTCCTCCTTGAGGTTCTGTTCCTCCATCCATGCAACTTTATCGGCGTCGATTTGTGTTGGGGCAGTTTCAGTTCGTGCAAGATCGCGTCTCCATTCTTCGTAAATGTTTTCCTTGGATGATTCCTTGACGGTGGCAGTTTCTTTGGTTGTTGGTTTTTCGACAACGGGTTCGAGTTGATCACGAAAGATGACATTGTTGCGCTTATTGTTACTCTTCACTGTCGGTTGAGCCTTTCCAGCAGGATTGGACGGCTTCGCAGTCACAGTATTCAGAACCCCTTTCAGACCGGACATTGACATAGGACGTTGGGCAGGCTGGGAGAGGACAGGCTTGACGTCCTGCTTCGTGGCAGGCTTGCCCAGAGCCAAGTCATCACGGCTAGCACGGTTCACGTCCTTGGTGTTACTCACGTCACCAAAGGCGCGACGAGCACCATTCTTCGCGCTTAAGGCCATGGCGCTCAACGCCGGAGTGGACTTGTTGCGCTGGTGAATGGTCTTGCCGGCCTGGAAGGTGGTAGGCGGCATGTTCTCATCCCCGCGGACGCGAATACGCTGTGGCTATAGACAAGTCAGCGTTGGAACGGAACAATGGTTGCTTGCCTGCGACAACGTGAAGTATGTCGAGTCCAGGCACATGTACACCAAACACGACACAAGGGGAGAAGCAATTCAAGTTGAGGAAACCAAAGTAGTCGCGCAAGACAGAGTAACACGTACCTTCGCATCCATAATGGCGAGTTGCAGAGTGTTGTCGAGTTGTAGATGAGAAGAAGAAAGAGAGGAATTGTTTACGTTTTGCTCGTTGAGGATGAGCAAGGTGCGAGTGGGCCCCTGGCGTCTGATTGGACCACTGGGGCAAAACAAACAGTCGAATGCCGCAGGCCTCACCTTGGAACGCTGTAATCGTGTTACAAGGGTCGCCCGGGGAATCACCACGGTGGAGCTTGCTGTCACACTCGCACAACACGCAATCGAAATGGTGTACAAACCACTCATTCAAAGTAATATAGCGTTGAGATGTTCGTTCGAGCCTTTTCTGAATGAATCGCTTCCGCCTAGCCCGATGAAGCCTCTGCAGATCATGAAGAGTTCAGTACCATCTTACTGTACCGTTACCACAATACGCTAGGGGCTCAACCTTTGCACTGTTTGACAGTCTTATGTCAGCATTCCGGCGGTCCTAGAAACAGTCTTATCGGCTTATCTATGACGTTATCATCTTATCGTCACGTCTCCCTCCACCGGCGGATTTAAGCAATTTGGTGCACCACAGCCCCGCCATTTCGTTCTGATTTGCAAAAATCTGTCCTGGACAACTTGATCACCTCACGAAAGAATCCCGATCAGAAAGAAGCCAAAATCTCGATCGGTGTAGGCGCAATCGCCACTTTCACTAGAAAGTGGTCCCGGACGCGCTAGCACGCGGACCCACGTGACCCACACCGCCAGCACCGGATCGAGCGGTAAACGTTTGGCAGCTTTTGATCAGCCGAAGCGCATCCGAACTCGCCCATCATTGCGACCAGTTGGGCATCGCTTTACCCGCTCCGAGGGCGCCGTGCGGGGGTCTCGCACAATCTAGTTTGGGGACCCTGACTGGCTATCGTTGATCCTGTGTAAACTGTCGGTCTGGAGCCCATTTTGTAAACGCACGTTCCCACCGGCAATTCTGGACCATTCAATCCAATAGTCCACGTTCCTGCACCAATTTCGCAGAATGCTCGAGGACCCCCGGGTACTCGGTGGTCTGCAAGGTTCCAACTGAAATTCCATGTAACGGGAATCCCTTTTTTGCACCTACGTAGTTCCCGAGAGGAGGGGTAAACTCAGCCCGCAGATCATGCGAAACACGCCGTGACGACGGTCATGCGATGATCGCACTGGCTCTCTATTCATAGTTTTGTTTCGAGGATGTTCGTGATGGTGTTCGGGTCTTTGCGCGACATCTGCTGCTGCTCCTGGCTCCATTCCGTCTTCTAGATGTCCTCTACGTCCTGCATCTGCACCCCGCGATTGTCCTCCATCGCATCTGCTACGGCACGAGGCTTGTCGCAGATTCTAGACTCTCTTCTCGGGCGCCTTGGATCTACCATGCGACAAGGATAGGCGGAGTCGCATGCGTGCTGTCCACCGTCGCCAATGTGCGACAACCATTTCTCATCAGCGCGAGGTCCGTAAAAAGCCATAGTAGTAGTTCGAGAAGGGATATCACGTAGTTCATTCCATTGCTGTTCGTCTTTGGTCCCAATGTCCACCGGAGTCATTCGAGGGGGAGGCGACAAAGTACCTGCTGTGCGCTGCTCAACAGATGCTGTTGTCCACCCCCCTAAATATACAAAGTAGCGCATACATCGTATCGCAGACTATTTCGAGTCTATTTTCCATCAATACTGCTCGCTGTGGTTAGACAGAGCGCTTGGCGCAATGGCATTCGGGTTGCGACAGCATTGCGCATTGCGAAATGCCCGGTCCTGGATGATAGAGGTCAGGTTGCCACGGATTTACTTCTAGATGGAATACAAAATAGCTAGGATGAATTTTCAAGCCTGATAGAAGCTTTGCGATGTAAAATGGGAATGTGACGGCTGCTATGGCGGGCGCCGGAAGCGCAAACCGCCATGTCACCGACCCAGGCAGGCCGTTTTCTCGCTTTAGGTGAAACCATCGTACTCACCCACCTCAACCTTCTAACCTTCGCCCATCCAACACTTTCACGACAACTTGCTCTACACAGTCAGGTATGTGTTTCTATTTCTGGTCCTACTTTTCTACCTCCGCCTTCTGCCTTCTGCCTTCTGCCTCATCTCGCCTACTGGAGTCACCGCTGACATAGCCGCTGCGCTTCGTAGACGACAATCCCCTCGCCCACGCCCTCGACCGAACCCATCGATCGTTCCCCGACCTCGTCCTGGACCGCCTGAAGACGTGCGACTCTGGTGAAATCGGTCTGGTCTATGTTAGGTGTGTCTACATTGCTCTCCATCCTCATCCGAGTCTGCTCGTCCTCCCCCCAAGCCCACTCCCAAGGTCGGTCGAACTCGGCTAGCAAACGTCTATCCACCTATAATCTAGCGTCATCCATCATCCTCTTTGTGAATTCGAGTATCTGGGATCGCATTGTGCTGACACTGGTGGTGGGTTCCCTCTTAGATTGCCGACTCTGCCTCTTCCCGACTTCTCGGTTGCGACAAGCAGATTCCCCTCCCACCCCCATCGAAAAGCCCTGCGTCCAACACACTTCGACATCAACAACCTCGGTGGTGGTCCATCCACCATCAACCAACCTCGAATCCTATAACTGTGGTAGGTTTGATGGATTCCTCCCTCCCCCTTACCCCTCTACACCTATGTCTCTACCTATACCCGGTCATGGGTCCCGTCGTCCGTTTCCTCTATCACACACGAACAGTGGGTTGATGCAGTTATCGGAACAGCAAGCAGAGGATTCTATCCCATTCTGGAACTGCCCGCCATGCAAGCAATCCAGCATGAAGGGCCCTCTGCCCTGGTAGACCACCCGGTTCTAGCAGACGTCTCCCGAGACATGTCGCTTAAGAGCCCGGTCCCCAAGAACGTCGCCTTCGAGCTTCTCTTGGACGAGAACTCCAAAGTTCGAGCTCGTATCCCAATGCGCGTTCAAATATACCCCCACGATACAACGGATTCGATTGTCACCACAGTCAAAAATTTCTATGGCATCTACGACGGCACTGCCAGTGGGGTGAGCTTCGAGGACGAACATGGAACAACCCTCATCGCAAGGTACGAGAACTTGAAAAATAACATGACTGTATACGTACGAGTCATTCCCATTCAACCATTTGGGGATTCTTTCTACGGCGGCTTTCCTGCCGAGCGCAAGCGCCCAAGCCTAGGTGAGCCCTTCCAGATGGTTGATGGCATGGCGCCAGTCATGGATCAGCCATCTCGCCCATCTTCACGGCTCGCACGCAAGCGCAGCACCTCGCCATCGAACAGGAGTCTGCGCAGTGCTTCTCAACACAAGCAGGCTTCTCGTAGCGGCATCAAAAGCCGGGGCTCAAGTATCCACGGCGGCTATCCCGATGAGGACCCCGGGTTGAGCGACACTGATTCAACCTATACTCGCAAATCGCGAGGCGATACATTCGCAAGCTCTGAAATAAGCATGGAAAATATACTGCAAGATGGTCGTCGGAAACGACCCAAGTTTGACAGCTCGGTAAGTGTGATGCTGTGCGCTCGAGTTTTTTTCTTCCTCGTCTAATCCTTTTTTTTCTTGTAGGAACTTCCTCTCTTCGTCCCTCCTCAAGTCCCCCTCACTATCTCAACCTCTTCCATCTCTCCTCAACGTCGCTCCATCGGTCAGGAAGGTGCTGGCTCACCTTTTGCTCGTCCTACCCATCGCCCTTATAACTATCAGCAAGCGCTGCCGTCGCCACAAAGCTACGGCCACAGCGAATACGGAATTCAATCAGGGCGCAATACAGTGTATGCGACACCCATGGTCCCTGATCATGCGCACCGCATACCCTATAGCAATTCGGCACCGCGAGTGAGTGGTCCTGGCATCCTGCCTACCCCCGACCCCACTATCGCAAGCTGCATCTCCGATGAAGACGTCGCAATGCAGTTGATTCGCCTCGGCGATGCGTCCAATTTCTCCCATGGTCGCACGTCAGCCTCAACACTTGATGATGCTTTCAGCGGCGCCGCCGATGCCGCCTCTTCTACTGGCGCTACCAGTGACGGAGAAGACTTCAGCGAAGATGAGGATGACTTGCCAGCTCGTCGCAGACTTGACTCAAGTCCAATGCTTCCTCCAGGTGCTATCAAGCGCCACCACAAACGTTTGGACGACATCCTCCCCAGTGCCGACAGCAGTGACCACAGCTCCGACGGCGTTGAGGACGGCATTAAGAGCGAGGGTGAGGAAGACATCTTGTACAAGGAGTTCGCTCCCAAGTCCAAGAAGCCTAGGAACCGCCCCAACTCCGCTAAGGCTCGTAGCCAAAAGCCTATGGTCAAGCAAAGCAAGACCAAGACCACCTCTATGCCGCGCAAGCCCTCCGACAAGCCCGGCCTCGTCGGGCCCATGCCCCCTCTCAGCCCTAGCTCATCTCGCAAGGTCTCTAACGGCTCCGTCAACTTCCAGCACCAGCTTGGCGCCGACGAGGAAGACCTCTCCACCAAGCCCCGCTGCCAACGCTGCCGCAAGAGTAAGAAGGGCTGTGATCGCCAACGTCCCTGCGGGCGCTGCAAGGACGCCGGAATCGGAATCGAAGGATGCCTCAGTGAAGACGAGGGCAATGGTCGCAAGGGCCGGTATGGGCGCCACATGGGCGTCCCTGTGAAGAAGGACGACGGATCAGAGGAAAGCTATGAGCTACCCCCGATGCCAGGAACACCCATGACGGTCGCAGACATCGCAGACAAGAACAAGAAGCGGAAACGCTAGTCCATTGTCCTATAGGTTCCCGTCACGAGTCTACCTCCCTCCCATCATGCCGTCCTGATCCTCTCTCCCATTGATCCTGATCCCTCATCGTCACCACCAATCCTATCTCTCTCTCTCTCTCTGGCTTTTAACATCCTGACCCCGGTGGGACGTGACACTCCTTTTATCCTACTTATTCCACATTCCCTTTTCCCCCACGATTTTACAAAGTCCAGCGGGTTGATTGTTTTGTGTTCTCTTCGGCGTCCGTTGCGGATTTAAATCTTCTGTCAACATCCATTCACTCTTTCAGACTCAATTCTACTGGTTCCCTGTTCATCTTGCTATTGTCGGATTTTGTGGTGGAGTGCCCAGGTGGTGGGTGGTTCATGGTTCACATCTATCGAGGGTTGGCTCTGCCTTGTAAGGAGATATATATCTGGGAAGGCAGAGTTGTGAGGTCGACATTGGTGTATAAGATGCTATGGTTTTGTTTCTGTTTCAGATGAGTAGTTTGGGAATTGAACTTTTTCGTCTATTTCTATGCTTTCCAGCTGTCAATGGATGATAGTTGTGACCGATGATAGTCAACTCCAGATCTGTACGTGCTTAGTCACATCCTCGTAGAGTGGGGCTAACTCGATCCGGAATGGAGATTATGAGCTAGAGTGGTGGTGGTGTCGTGAATCTCGGAGGCACAATCATGCAGAAACAGCCCTGGAATCGCACTAAGAATACCTCAAGGCTTGTCTAGTTCGAAGTCCGACATTCAGGACTTCCAGACGTAATTTCTCATGGAGGGAAAGCTGTTCGATCTCCAAAAAGGCATGTGACTCAAAGCCTTGGAGGCGGCAATTAATGGCAGAAAAGGCCCCGCGGCATTTTTGAGCATCCAATACTGCAACTTTTTTGCCCGCATGAACTGACATTTCTCGAGCACTCTACCACCCTATATTCTTCTATTTGCTGAGATCCAAGCTCTCCAAATCACTCAACAACCCGGTACCAGCCAATGCGCTAGGGAATTCCTTACTTCACCTCATATTCGACTAGCAGGACGCCAACGGCGTCTTGCCCGCACATCTCCTCACCATGCCGCCCAAAGCTGGCACCAGACGACCAGCAGCACGACGCCCCGAAGGCTCAGAGTCAACCTCCACACCCGGAACCGGCGCAGAATCCAGTCAGAATGCGCCCGAGCGCGGCGCATCTGCATCTGCATCTGCGAGCGCAACGCCCGGTCCTTCCAGACCCGTGCAACGACTGCAGTCACTGAAGACAAGAGGCGGCTCAGGAAGCATTGCGCCAAAGGCCCGACCACCGTCCGCGCTCGGCGGCGAACCGGCAAAACCAACACTCAAATATAAGCCTCGGAATGTCGGGCGCCGAAGCAAGGAAGAGCGTGAGGCTATTGAGAAACTCGAGGCTGAGCGGCACAATGAGCGTCTAAAAGAGCAAGCTGCGATCCAGCGCGGAAGGGGTGGTGGTCGTGGTGGACGTGGAAACTTCCGAGGCCGGGGCGGGCCGGCTGGTATGGCTGCGAGTGGACTTTTTGGGTCCGGGATGGGCGGTGCTCATCGGGGCCGGGGCGGTGGGAGTGGTGGTGGTGGCGGCGGTGGATATGGAGGAGGTGGTAGGGATCGCACGCGCTCTGTGCTTAGTGGTGCTGCGGGACAGGCTGCCTTTGATGATGATTCGGACGACGATGACTCGAGAGGCAGGCTTGATATCAACTATATCAATGAGTTGGACGATGATGATGATTATGAGAATCTGCCTCAGGATGTCAAGGGCAAGTTACCTTATCGGCCTAAGCGCGATGGGCTGTTGCCTTTCCGTGTGCACCGCATTGAACATGAGGAGCGTGTTGTTAGTGTGAATATGGAGTCTAGCTCGAGTCGGTCTGCGGAACTACGCAAGAAGGCCGAGGCGGAGAAGGCTACTGAGCAGGGCGAGACGACTCCCGTGGAAGAGGAGTTTGAGGACGAGCCGCGTGTTAAGGATGAGCCCGTTGACGACAACGATGCTCCTATGGCCGATGCTCTACCTCATGAGGACGATGGCTTCTTGCCTACACAGAATGTCCGCGTGCGTCGGAAGGTGCCTCCTTCTCCCCAGAAACCGAAGCCCAGACGAACCGACCCGATTTCACTGGAACCCGAGCAAGTCGTACGTGACCCGCGGGAGTTGCTGCGCACTAAGGAAGAGATTGATGAATACGACCGACACCTGGAGGATCTGGACCATGTGCGGAACCTTTTGTTCTACGAGCCGCCAGAGAAGCCTGATACTCCGACTGAGACTACAACCGCCGAGACACAGACGGCCGAAGCCGAAGGCGAGAGCGCAACCGCGACACAAGACGAAAACGCAGAAGACGAGAAAGAAGACGAAGAAGACAAACTTACCAACCCGAAACTCCTCGGCCAGCTCTTCCTGATGCAATTCCCTCCCATGACTCCCAACCTGGCGGTCCCCGGTTCCCTCACATCCGCCCCCGCCCACACTCCCGCCCCCGCACCGACTGCCCCAGGAGAAGTCAAGACCGAAGACGACGTGCAGGTCGTTGATGCCGACGCGCCAAGCATCGAGACACCCGCGGTGATCACCGCCGGCATGGACTGGGCCCTCCCCGCCGGCCGAGCAGGCAAGCTGAACGTTCACAAGTCCGGCCGAGTCACAATGGACTGGGGCGGCATCAGCTTTGAACTGGACCGCGCCGCAGCGGTGGACTTTGTGCAGGAGGCGCTGATCGTGTCTTCGCCTGAACCCGATGTGCCGGGGGCGCCGCCCAAGGACGAGTCTGAGCAGCGGGCCTGGTCGATGGGACAGCTCAGTGGGAAGTTTACGGTGATGCCGAACTGGGACCAGATACTTTGATTGTGGAATGTTGGCGCTTGGGTGCATAGAGTACATTTCTTAGCTTGGAGGGATGGCATGTTAGAAGAGTCACTTTCAATGGGGACAAGAATATCAATTGATCCAATCCCACTTCGCTATGACATTCTTCCTTGTATTGAGTGCCTGTCACTTCCCAATATGATTGTCCAGGCTCCCCCGTAAAGTCTCTGGTCGCTTAACCACGGTTCCGCAAATAAGCTTTTATAGGCTCTCTTTATTGGCTGGGCCGCCCACATGCCCCACATATTCCTTCTTTTAAGTAATTTTTCCATATACAATTCACACTCCCAAGTCGCGAATGCAACTGTGAGAACAAGTATGCCCAGATCAAGTGCCGCGAGGTAAACAAAATATCCCAGGCCCATGACATAACAGGGGTGACGACATAACAGGGAATGACAACAGATCCCCAAATAGAAACCCACTCCCAGAAGAGGCGACCAGAAGGGAGTCCGCCAAGTGACGGCACGATACTCCCAAATCTGCCCATGCCCAAACATTCTTCGCCGCCCATTTGCCACATGTTTTCATAATGCAGCAGTCCTGTTCGAACTCGGTATAGTCTCATATATACTACCCCTAGTCAGCAGTAGCGGTAGCGTGAGCGTGAGCGTGGGCGTGGGCAATGGCGATAGCGACAATCGCAAAAAGGCCAATGTCCGGCGCCGACACCGAAGCGGGTCCCCGTGATCCAAGCCGACCAGGCAATCCCACTTCCAATTCCGTTGATCTGCATAACCCAGACACACCTCGCCAACCGAACCACCCGGTGCTTACACCTATCATCCGCTCACCGGCTCAGGTATGGGATGATCTACAAGTAGCTTCCCACGCGGTCAGCCATCAGCTCCGGATTATTTTTGGAAACTCAGGTATGCGGGACGCGGGTTCGGTGCAGCCGATCGGCGCAGGTGCCGCGTTGGCTGCGCCCCTACCCTCTAGCCTGGCTGTGAAGGCACTATAGAGACAACCCCGGGGGCACGGGGTACTGCCTTACATGGAGAGCATACAATACAGCAGGGAGTCAGGGACGTGAAATTGGACGTTTACTCGACCCACTGTTCCAGGGGTCTATTTCAGCAAAGACCCATGACGATCGAGGAGATGGTGGGTCGCAGAACCAAGGCAGAGTGATTTTCAGATTCAGATTCAGATTCAGAATCCGGGACAGGGGGACGGAAACCAGGAAATTCAGATGAGAATTGAGAGTGTGCTAAAACAGGGCCGGAAGGCGGAAGGGGGCGAATAGCTTCCTGGAGAGCTAGAGGTGCGGGTGCTAGTGCTAGTGCTAGCCACGGAGTAGCCAGGCCAAGGACTGAGAGCAAGGGAAGGAGAGCACGGGACATGGGCCAACCAGAGCCCCCGGTTTACAGTGGCAGTGGGGTCCACGTCCCTGACGGGCGACCCGTGGTTTCAATCCAATCATTTCGGGCCTTCATTTTCTCGAGCCCTTTTTTTTTTTTTCCCTCTTTTCTCTTTTGGCTCTTTTGGCTCTTTTCCCTTTTCTCATCTTCTTCTGTATACTCCTGCATTCCGCGGTCCTGTCTGCTGACTCGTCGCTACTATTTGGAGTTTCGCGTTGAGGCTCCCGGCGGTACTACATTTCCGGCCCCCTATTCAACCCCCAAGCCCGTCTATCCCGCCCCCTCGAACTCCAATTCTCGATCGACGATACTCTCGCTGTGTCCGCCCCCGTCACATATACCGTGTGTCGGAGGATTGAATCAAAAGGGACCCCCCTCCCCCACCTCACCACCCCGACTGAGATCTCCTGTTGCCTCGCCAACTTGAATCCCGTCACCGCGACCCGCCTTGGCGTTGCTTGTTTCTCGCGCGAGTTATTGCACACCCCGCCACCGCAAATTCCATCCAGAAGAATTCAAAATCACCATGAGGCCAGCATATCTCCTCGCGGCCCTCGCGCCGGTTGCCCTCGCCGGCCAAGCACATCCCCGCGACTTCTCTCCGGACCTCGACCTGCACCTGGCGCGTAACCCCGTCGCTTTAATACCGGAACACATTATCGCGCGCGAACCATTCCCGGTGGTGGAATCCGGGCATAATAGATCGACCCAGCACTCGGCGCGAAACGTTCTGCAAGCGCGCAGTGAGGGTTCGCTGGGCCAGACTCCGTGGATCGGAATGGCTATCGGGCTGACCTGTACCGCCGCAGCGGCGGTGATGCTGGGTTAGCTGGCGACTACCTTTTTCTCTCTTTCTTCCTTCTTCGATCCGACTCTGACACGATACGTGACGCGCCCTCCGACCTTTTATCATCTTTAATTTGCTTCTACCTCACCTCACCTCACCTCACCTTCACCTTCACCTTCACCTTCATCCTCAACACTTACCTTTACTTTCAACTTTCAACTTCCAACTTTCAACTTCCAACTTTCAACTTCCAACTTTCAACTTTCAACCTCCATCTTGACCATTTTGGCGAACATTTCGACCTTTCTTTCAGCGAACATTTTTTTTTTTTCTTTTCTTTTCTACCTTTGCATCCATGTCTGCGGGCATGGGAATTCTTTGAGCCACCGTTGCATTCCCTTGTGGGAGTATAGAGTTGCATGTTGTACATGATACCTTTTGTCTGTGTGAATACATACCGGGACCAGCCCGGTTGGGAATTACTTAAATGCCTGTGTATATAGTCGAATGCATGGCACCCTTCTTTGACTCGTGTTTGCTGCTTACACTATGGTGGGACGTTTGCGTAGACCAAGGTTCACCGATACTTGACGAGTCACTTTGTTGTTTGTCATGACCTCGAGAACCTATTCTATTACTGCCTCAAACGTAGTTCTCTTCCCGTTAGTATTCTGTTACCCTAGCACTTACTGAACTGGAGTACACTCCACAACTCCAGGTGTTGAGCCCAGAAACCGCCCCCAACTCCCGACTCCGCAGCTCCCCCACTCCGATCTGACATCCCTACACCTCTATTTCCCATTTCCGTTCTCGCTACATCGAACCCGTCTAGACGCATCTATTTGGTGTCAAGCATGTCTTCGAATACCGAGCCTCTTTCAGACTACCCACCCTACACTCCCATGTCCTCCCTCGGCCGCGAACTGGGCATTACATTCGCCTTTATCGGCGCGTGTTTAATCACTATAGCTATTTATTCGGTTTTCTGGAGAGGTATGTCTATATTCACTACATAAATTGAGTCTTACCTACTTTTGGTCGATCTACATGCCATAGCAGTTGACTCTCAGTCGTCATCATTTACTTCTATGTATACCCACAAAAAGCAAGGGCCGGAACTAACATATGCAAAGCCCAACAACGTCGCAACGCCGATGAAGATCTTGCTCGCCGGCGCGTGTTTCATAGTCGCCTTGCGCCGGATGATTTACCACTTGGGACGACAGCGAGTGTTACGACTGGGAATTCGGATCGGGGACGGGTGCGCGAGAAGATGTTGAATGGGCTGCTCTTGCCGGAGGAGAGGTTGGAGGGAAGTCGGGGGCCTGCTGGGATGGCGGAGCTTTTGTGATTTCGTTTTGTGATTTCGCTCATAGTCGGTTCTACTATATGATGGTGTTTCTTGGTGTCTAGTCGGATTATATGGCGTTCAACGAGCATTCAACGGTTATACCCCATTGTTCCCGGGGTCATGCAGTATCCATTATCCATGATACAATGAAGGGTATCGAAATCAACTACAGATAGGGTCTACAAACCCTCTTGTCCACAACAACGAGCCCATAATTACAACCAACAACCCAAGCCCACAGCCCACACTTCCCACCCCATAAATATAAGCATGCCTCCTCTTCCCCAACCCATTCAGCTCCGTAACCCACGTACTGACAGTCGTTATACTCCCACAAAACCCATCCATAACCCCCTGCAAAACCTGACACCCAGCCAACGACCCAGCCCCAGCCCCAAGCCCACCAACATGCTGCAAATCAAAACACATCCCCTCAACCGCCGTCCCAAACATATTGACCACAAAAGTCCCCAACGGAAACGCAGCAATTCTCGCATTAAGCATCAACGAAACATAAAACCGAAGCAAACACCCCAAAGGCGCAAACACAAGGGCGAAAACCACACGTCCTCGCCAAACCTCCGTCTCCTCATGACGATCAGGCGGCCAAATCGCCAAAAACACAGCTCCAAGCCAACACCCCCATCCAAGAACCACGACCCCACGATCAAGAACCCGTCTCGTCAGCACAAAGGGCACAATAGGCGTAAAACGTTCCAAGGCAAGCGCAAGATGCGCACCGAAGATCAGCGCCGATAAACTCAACGACACCGTAACGAGTATCACAGCAAGCAGCGCCATAAAACTATACCCTCCATTCCTAGACGCAATATCCGCACCCGAAGGGAGACTCGGGTCTGGGAGCGCATTCGCCAAGGCAAGGAAGACGTCCCGAATGAACGAGGAAAAGGAAGTAAAGCACCCGCAGAACCCGGTCGTTAGCCCGATATAGAGCGGGATGGTCTTCTTAACGGCTTTGTGTTTCTTGATGTGTTCGGGGTCGGAGCTTGGGGATGGAGGGCTGGACGTTCCCCATTCTTCGCGAAAGAGGTTCTTGTCTTCGGATAGGAAGCCCATTATGAGGCTTCCGGAGACATTGGCCCAGAGCACGCCTGTTGTGATGGGCGCGCCGGTGTAGAATGTTAGGGATTGCAGGCCTAGGCGGGCGAGGGTGCCGAGGATGGAGAAGAATATTAAGTAGGAGGTTGTGTAGAGGTGGAGGAGCGGTTTGGGGATTCGGTCATGGTGAGGTGTTGTTGGCGCGTCGGTATCGGCAGGGGTGGTTTGCCATTGGGAGCGTTGGCGGGGGGTTGGTTCCACGGGTTGAGGGGCGGTGGTCTCGCTTAGAGGTGATTGTGTGCGTTTTTCAGGGTCTAGGGCGTTGAGGGACGCGGAGGTGCTGGATGTAGGCATGGTGAGGGCGCCGGGAGGCGAAGATGTTGGAGTCCGAGTCGGAGTTCAGAAGTGGGTTTGCGGTGGAGCTGATAAGAGCTCCGTGGTATCAAGCTTGCTGATAGTGGGTTGGGACATCTAGTTGGTGTTTCGCCGGGTCTATGAGTCCTGGACTAGATGTCACTACAGGTTGTCCTCTCAAGGGAGATTTATGGGTTGGTGTTGGAAATGTCGAGTCATTCCGTGGTTTGAGCTCCGTCATTTTTAACAAGGAGCTCCTGGGTTGAGGATCTAGGGCCCATGACGACAGCTCGACTACGGAGCAGAGAAGTTAAGAACTAAAACATAGAAATAGCCTAGGATCAAGAAACCAGACGTTAAGATTGAATTCAGACAGGGAAGGTGATAAGCAGTGCAGCTCAACGAAGTGCAGCACTGATAAAGACCCCCTCCTTCACGTATACTTTCCCCTCATCCTCAACCCAAACCCCAACCCCAACTCCAACCTGCCAATATGCCTCTCCCTTCAAACGTCCATGTCTCTTCCCACCCATGTCTCCAGACTAAGCTATCCCAGTTACGCTCACAAAGCACCAGCCCCCGCGAGACAAGAGACCTAGTCAACGAGATAGCCTCCATCCTAGGCGTCGAGGCCTTCGCCAGCGGCCTAAAGCTGAAGTCAACAGGCAAAGTACAACGCCTCCACCACCACCAAACCCGCACAACTAAGAAACAAGCAGGACAGAACCCCCCTCGGCGTGGAATATGAAACCCAAGGCATCGACCCCGCGGACCTAGCTCTAGTCCCAATCCTCCGCTCCGGCCTAGGGATGGTCGAAGGTCCGTATACAATTCCATCCCCCCCCCCCAACCCCCATATTACAATCCATACCCAAATGCAAACCCAACTAACCCAAACCCCCAGCCTTAAACTCCCTCCTCCCCACCGCCGTCCCAATCTACCACCTAGGCCTCTTCCGCGACAAAATGACCCTCCAGCCAGTCGAATACTACAACAACCTCCCCTTTCACCGATCCGATCTCTCGCCCGCCAGCCCAGCCTCCCTAGACCCATCCATTAATACCGCTGCCGCCTCGCTAGCCGTCCTACTAGATCCCATTATCGCGACGGGAGCGACTGCCGAAGCGGCAATCCATCTGCTGAAGGATTGGGGGGTGAAAAGGGTGATTATGCTGAGTGTGCTTGTGTCGGAGGAGGGGGTGAAGCGTGCGGCGGGGGTGTGGGAGGAGGGTGTTGAGTTTTGGGTCGGGGGTGTGGATGCGTCGTGTAATGAGAAGGGAATGATTGTTCCCGGGGTTGGGGATATTGGAGATCGGTTGTTTGTTGCTGTTGGGAAGTAGGGTGATGTCTAAGTGGATATGATCTTCTTTGGGGAATTTTACTAGAGTGTGGGCTTTGGTGTGAACGTTTCGTATCTATATGTCCTGTGTCTTGCTTTACGGTATGGTAGATCGATTCCGAGTGTATAGAGCGTTCTATATCAATCTGGACCCTTCTTTCTCTAACACAAGTGAGGACTTTTGAGGTCCTGCGTTCTGGGTGTTCTCTTTACTCGTGAAATCTACTAGATCTCATATAACTCCGGCAAAGGGCGGGGGGTTGAGAGGCTTTTGATGGTGTGACATCGTTGGCGTTAGGGCGCTTCTTACTTGGGGTGGTTGGGAGTCATACAGGGATGGCTACTGACAAGCTCTTTGTTTTATTGGTGATGTACTGTAGGTTTCTAATGAATTGTACCTCGTCTTGGAAGTCGGAATTCCCACGTTGTGGCTTGTATCCGAATCTTGCGAGGTAATTTGATAGAGCAAACAAGTACGTAGGCAGCACGTTTGTGCAGCTCAAGTTCTGAGAGCTTCAGGTCAAGATGCTATGTTGAAGAGTATCCACCCTAATTAATGCAAATGCCTACGTATGGAAAAAGTCCCCGTCATAATGTTGTATTCATCGATTACGTATAGTACATGGAAATAAAGACATAAAACATGTGCAAAAAGAAGCAAAACGCAAGCAATGCAGAGCGGAGAACCAAACCAAACCAAACCATAAATCACGCGTGGACGGGGAAAAGCAAAAACATGCAATTAACGTCAGATACAGCGACCCAGAAAGGCCCAGGTCACAAGAAACAGACTTGATCGAAGATCAAATATGGCGACGCGCGCAAACCAAAATAACAAATGGCAGAAAAGTCAAGAGGTATCAAGAGATCAAGATCAAGCAAAAAGGACTGGGGGCACGATTAGGGGTTAAAGGTGAGACTTTCAAAAGAAAGCAAAAACAAAAAAAAAAAAAAAAAAAACTCCATCGAGTGCGGAACACACAGGACCAGCCGGGTGTCGAGGGAAAGCAGTAACAGAGATGAACACCACACCAGACTCCCTGGTGCAAGAAAGCAGAGGGGAAGATGCAACCCAAAATCAAATCAAAAAGAAACTCAGGAATCACCTATGAGGCATTACCGGCAAAGTATTTCCCAAATATCCAAGAACACCTGCCTTGCCCACCGGTGATATCCATTCCTGATTTCCCGTGTCCCAATGAAAGCGTCCAAAAACGAGAGTAAGAAAGCCCGAAATATTTTTTTTAAAGATAGTTGTGAAGGATTAGTATGCGGTGCCGACGCTGGCGAGCGACTTAGTTGGCACTGCGTGGATCGGCTGGTCCTTTGCGACGCGCAAAGAATCTTCGTAGCCGACCAGGGCCTGGGAGTGGAGCTTGAATGATTCGCCCATCAACTTGGTGATTCTATTGGCAGTTAGTATGTGATGATAACAGAGGAATAGAGAATGAGGACTTACCCCCAGACAACCACGCCGTCAAGGATGTTACCCCAAACACGGGCGACGGTGGAGCTGAGTTTGCCAAAAGCGTCGATGGCATCGTCGTCAAACAGATTCCGAACCTTGTTGTAGATGGCCAACTCAGCCTCAGTCGCCGGCTCCTCGTCATGTTCCAGGCGGTAGAGCCAGAGACTCAGGATGACCATCAGGTCCAGGCCGCAGAGAGGGTGCTCGACACTCCAGTTGGTGGCGGAGGTCTTGGCAACCCAGTTGATGCCTTGAATTGCCGCGATCTCGATGCATTCGAAGCACTGCTGCACGACCTTGTTCATCTCCTGACCACGCTTGACCTTCTCGCGGGCGACGGTCATGGCAGCAGCAACCTCGTACGAGGAGTGGTAGCGCATGGCTTCCTGGATGGACTTGAGGTCAACTTCCAGGCGAGCGCGAGTGTTGCGGTAGACGGCCATAGAGTTGAAAATGAGGGGGTGGCCCTTCTGAGGGGTGCTGAGCGGGACCACGATGGTTTCGGACTCGCAAACCTCGAGGGAGCTCTCCCAGGTCTCAAGGGCTAGGCGGAGTTTGTACTCGGTGACGACATCTTGTAAAGCCTCGAAGCTGCGCTTGTGGTTCCAGACTTGAAGGAAGAGGGCATTGATGAGAACGCGCGTAGCAAAGGCGCTGTAGCGGGTCTGCTCGCCCTGGAACAGGAAGTCGTGAGCCTCGCGAACGGTGAGAGAGTTGGCACCAATGCTGCGGTGCCAAGTATCGTCATCGGACGCATCAAGGTTCCAGAGAGACTCGGAAGACGGCAGTTCGAGGGTATCGAACTCGTCGAAGCTCATGGCAGGAGTGTGGTTGAAAGTCAATGTCAGCATACCAAAGAAGATATACACCGCGAAGTATGTACGGCGGCATGATTCATCCTCAATCCACTCCTCCCGAGAGGGCTTGGTACCCTGGCGAGCCTCGGTGCGGACCTTGAGCTGATAGCGATTACCGGCGACCATGTTGGCCAGCAGACTCTTGATGGAGCAAGTCCACTCGAGACCCTTGGGATCACCGCTCCAGCTTTCGAAGACCATGTTCAGCAAGCTGCTCTGCATCAACCACAAGGGGCATTTGCGAGAATCGAAGTTGTCCTTGTGTTGGAGGAACTGGTTGACCAAGACTTTGGAGCCCACGTGAAGCATGAACGAGTTATCGCGCTCAAAGGTGTATAGAGCACCGATAGACAGAACTGCAAGCAGTAGAGGGGGCGAGACAGTGGCAGGGTTAAAAGACTGCTGATGAAGGAACGGCAAGTGAGGATGGTACAGGTTGAAGTACGTGGACAAATACCGGTTCAAAGAAACAGTGGCCGGGAGCTGGAAGGTCTCGGGTAGGGCACCCAGGGTGTCGGCACCCTGGATGCGCTCGACAACCAAGTTGCGCTCCATCTCGTCCGCAATTTGAGGGGCCTTGGGAAGAGTCAATGCCTGGCTCGGTCCGGGAGACCGGCGGTAGGTAACGGGGCTAACGGGGCCGGTCATGGACGGGTACGGGGAGAGCGCATTTGGGGTAGAGTTGCCAGACATGGACAGGGAATTGGACAAGAGGTCACCGATAGGGCCGTGACGGTCGACAAACGTGGGCATCGAGCCGTGATCCGCGGGGGAGGCAAGCGTATCCCAAGGCATCTGGGGAAGGGTGGCATTGCCGGACAGATAGGGCTCGAAAGAGCCACGGCCCGGGGACAACGATTCGGATCGCTCGGAGACCTGGCCAGTCGCCACTGCTGCAGCCTTATGTTGGAAATCTGTCATCAACATGGCTGCAGTTTCAAGGTCGACCATACCATCACTGCTTGCCTCGATCTGCTCCAGCGTCGCCGGATCGATAGTGATCGAGGGCTTGGAAGGACCGGATGAGGCTTTTTGAACCCCTCCACCACGTCTGCGTCCCTCTGCAACCAGGGGAATTCCGCCATCCTTGGCGTGCACAGTTCGGTCATGGCGCAGGAGAAGGTCGCGACGAACAAAGGTACTCCGGCATTTTAAACATTTGAAGGGTCGCTCTTTTGTGTCTAAATTGGGTGTCAGTTGGGTCAGTTCATTCATCCACGGAACGAAAAACTTACGGGAACGTTCGTGTCTGCTGCGGTGTTCGCTTCGGCTGAAAGCGCGATTGCAAAACTGGCACTTGTATTTCTTCTCGGGGGCGGACGTCTTTTTGGCCGGCGAGTTGCTGGCCGTCCCGGGAGCCGAGGGAGCCATGTGTGTGATATGAGGCCGAGTCGACTTTAAATGGTAGCCGGCTGTGGTATGGTTCCCTGAGTGAGCTCGCACCGGTTCTGTAGGCGTGTCGAAGACAGGAGTTCGTTGGGATGTCTGATCATTCCTGGGGATGGAAATAAGTGCAAAGTGGGAGTCCAGCCACAGGCGGACGGATATGAAATCAAAAAGGAACGCTCAAGAAAAGAAAGGCGGGATGAGCGTTAAGCACCGCGGAGAGAGGGGAAATTGTTGAAAGTGGGAGGGGGGGGGGAGGGGGGGGGGGAAGATGAGGAGAAAAGAGGAATTTAGGAAGTGCCTTTTGGGGGGGGGGGGGGGGGTGCGCGAGTCTTAGAGGGGGGGTGGGAGGGGAGGCTAGGGAGGGGGTGAAAGACAAGGAAGGACGTGGGCCCAAGCATCGCTTACTACGCGTGTGTCGCGCAGAGGGGCGAAAGCGGGACTCACACGTCCTGCAAAAGCGGTGATTGCTGCTGATTGCTGGTGTTTGGCAGTGCACCTACCAAGTCCAGTCCGGCCACGCACTTCCAGTTCCTACCACCACACCCGTTCAACTGGCGACGCTGCCCCCCTTTACCGTACAGAATCGACGTGTCGTAATATTCAATCCGATCGTGCCCACATGGCCGCTACTTTCACACTGTGGTCTAGAATTTTTTTTAGATACATAGATATCTCCATAATGATACTCGATATGGAGTACTACTTGAATGCTTATTTGTCTTCACGAATACATGGAGGGGTCAACTTGATCACCTCGATCCTACAAAAAAGCAATCCATCCAAAATTGAAAATTGAAAATTCGAAATAATCAAAAAAGGGACGGTCAAAGTGGGAAATAACACCGCTGTCTGCTGCGAGGGCACAGTGGGCCAGACAAAGGTGGCCCCTCGCTCAGGGCTTGATGGGTCGGAGGGGCGCCCTTTGTTTATCGCAGGGGAAAATGTGTGGCTGGCATGTGAGGCGAGTTAGTGCCTCGATCGTGGCACTCCGACAGCGACTCTTCGCTAGCGTAGGGTATCTTCTTCATACCTGGGTCCTGCCCCGGAATCGTGAGAACTAGTCTGGACTCTCTTGTCTTCGATCTATACATATCTGTATCTGTATCTCGTATCTTATCATGTCATTGTAACCATGGTTCACGCATACGCTACCCCTCAGTACCAAAACCCCCTCTCTGCGATCGGCACATCATCATAGACTTGACGGTCGGGTTGATCGGGCCATCGTTACACAGTTCCGAGCAAGACATCGGGCAATAGCCTGGGCTGAGAATGAGACAGGGATGCGTGCAATTTCCCTAGCATTCTGATCGATCACTAGTGAGCATATAGTGTGTCGAATGTATAGGACACTCAATACTCCGTGCGCGAAAATGGAAATGGAAATGCAAAATAAAATAATGTACCAGTCTGCCCGATCGGTCTTGCCATGAATCGCCAGGGCGCCGTCGCTGTTAATTGCATGTGGTGTAGTCGATCAATCCACAGTCTCCTCTAAATAGGGTCGAATTAGGGATCCGGCCGTCTGACGCGCCACAGCTGCCCGTCGTCTCAGTCCCCCCTGAGTGACAGATCACTATCCGGTCCATCCCACCTTGACCGGTCTGGCATCTCGTCTCGGGCGCCCCGCTCTGTGGCGGTTCAACTGTGAACTGGGTCTGATTATCCCCGAGTCAAGGATGCGTACGACAGTTCATGTCTGTGCTACGGGCCCTTGAGACATCAGCTGCCGGGCTGCAGGGCGATCTGCGCGAATCGGGGGTTTGGGGGGTACTATAACATCATCTGATTTACTCCTGCTATTTTGGGGAAAGACTCATGCGCTCCCAAAGCCGAGCATAAAATCGAGCCTGTACAAAGTACGCAGTACGGAGACGACTAACTTCCAAGGTTGGTACCTTGGTACAAAGGGTGTCATTAGGGATCCACTAAGATCCAGTATCGATCGCGTAGACTACGAATGAGATGTCCTTCACACCGTATCTTGAATTCCCGGCTCCCCTCCGTGGGGCAGCTGCATCATTGGAGCCCGAAGATCCGCGAGGGACGCGGAGGGACCGACGCGGTTACTTGGGAAACGCGTCTACTCAGTGGAAGACACGGCACATAGAAGAAGATCTCTCTCGGGGGAAGCTATGTATGGATGATTGATTGTTCCTCACATTGATATGTAGTACTTTTGTCAACCTTGCGATCTTATCCCGGAATATCTAAACGCAACCCCCTTGGATCGATCCCCGAAGGCTAACCTTGGGGATGGGTCGCGGAACTCCCGGGTGATCATCGAAAGCCTCAACGAGCCTTCCTCTCGCGTCTACGATTAGCCCACTAGCTAAGCGGTGAGCCGGGGAGCTCTGCACTTTCCAGAGGCATCGAGGAAAAAGCCTTGATTCGACCAGGGTTGAAATCATCTACGATCCACTTCCCGATGCAGCGGACCGTCCCCCGTTCAACGTTCTCGACCCGAGCAGGAACAGGCTCTCATGACGACACGGCTGCATGATAGAGCGGTGACCAGACCGCCTTGCTTCGACTTCATCTTGGCCCACTCATTCCCTATCCCTTCGAACTGGGGGAGCCCAAACCCAAGCCTCATTCCATTCCAGAGCGGTCAGAAGTGAACTCCGAACTTACAAAGAGGAGTCCAATAATGGATCTGCGAAAGGGATCAAAATTCGGCCCATATACGAATCATACCTTGAACGGCTTGCTAGTTTTACTCCACTTAGCACGCCAGTGTACCGTTGCAAGCATTCAGGAACCTCTTCCCCGGCGCCGGCCCCTGAACTAGAGGCCACCAGCAGCACAGGGCTTGACCCATCGTCCCGACAACTTCCAGGCCGTCTCCGCCCGCGGCGCCAGGTCGGTCTGGAATTTTTTCTTCTATCTAGCCCAGATGTCGGTGAGGCCTATATCTATGACCTACTCATCTTCACCGCTCATGCATATGGCGGCCCGGGATATCACTCCCAATGCCCCCCCCACTGTACTTTTGTCACTGACGTGCCATGTTTGAGACGTCCATACATAAAGAAAAGAGACCCATTGTGCGCGCTATCTCAATACACTTTCGCTAAAGACTGGGGCGTCGAGACCCCCCAAACTTCCCAGTGCCCTGGGAAAGCAAGACCTCCGATGGAGCAGCTCCACCAGGAACGAGAAGCTCCGTCCCAAGCCCAAGCCAGGTGGGTTTCTCTACTCGATAAGCGTAATCCGCCTGCCTACTTGGTCCAACGCGTACAGTGGAAGGAATTAATACTTTTATCAAATTCGACGATCCATCCGTCCCGCCCAGGCCAGGCCCTGGATTTCGGCCGACGCCCTCAATCCAAAGAAATCACAGCCCACACCCCCTTCCCCTTCTGAAATTGAACTGTGCTAAACAGATATCCACGCGGTGGCAAACACGGCTGGACTCCATAGACCGCGCAAACCATTGAAGTGAGTACTCCGTCCTGTCTACGATCGTCACCCCTTCGATCGTGCCGGGGAAGTATACCCGGCCCATGGTTCACTCCCGCGATCCCAGATCTTGGTTCGCGTTCACGTTCAACTCTGATATCCGGGCCGCGGAAGGATGCGTGCCCTGCCTTTGAGACACCAATCGGCAATGCTGCCTGCGCACGGTACACGTCCGTGGCATTACTGTAGACCTAACCCACCCCCCTGAACCGGTTACAGAATGACCAGGGCCGATGCAGGGGGGTGCTTTTACAGTACGTCGGGAATTAATAATGTAGACCGGGGAGTTCTTGCAATTTCAATAATTGGACACAACTAAAGCAGAGTTTCATGCCCCGCGCGGATGTGCTTCCGCGGAATTTTCTCGAAGGGGTGGAACACCTGGAGTAGGGGAGCCTGGAACGGACAACCCGGCTACCTTTCGCCCACCAAGGTTCAACGTCTGACACCGAGTGTGTAGAGCAACGAGCACTAGGCTCAGGACGGTTTAATGGATTGCTCACGGTGGGGAGCGAAGCAGGCTAGAAAACGAAAAGGAGGGGGGCTGGGCTTCCAGCTGCTAAGATAGCTATGAAACCCAAACGAAGGGAAGGAAAAAAAGGGGGGAGTCGATGATCAGCATCGCGGCCCCGGCGCTCTGGACACAGGGGCACGCTGAGGCTCTCGATTGGATAAGCGCTGTACCCGGCAGGATGAGTCCCCGCTGCTGGAAAACCGTCCGGTTGGGTGATGTCGCCCACTGGGGGTTCCTGCGATGCCCGCGATTTCCACCTGCAAGGAACAGGCTGCAGCGAGTGGCAAATTTGACCTCAGTCTGGGAGCTCGTGTGGACTTGTAGGTTTTAGTTGTCTAGCTGGTGATGACGTTTTTTGCTGATGTGATAGCCTTGGGACAACTACTCCATACTGTGTAGATAGTCGAGCTTCTTATCTTTGTGTTTATTGGAACCCGCAGTTGTCTATCTTCCAATCTGTTCGAACCAACTAATCGTTTGAAGGTCTTTCTTATCGTTGTATCTTTCAGGCTCTGTTGCATGTACCCGAAGTTGATGTCAACGTGAATTGGGCTCACCTCGAAGCAATCATTGATTGCAAGACATACAACTATTTGTTTCAGTTGCTTTCATTATCGTCTCTGAATTTGGATCTATGTTATCTGAAATAATGACTCTTTGAGGCGTGAAGCTAGGGCAGTATTTCCGGTGTTCGTCCATATCTATATCCAAGTCGTAGCTCAATATATATCTGCAACGTGCACCTCAAGTCCACCAATTTTTGGAATCGTAATTTCCAAAACGAACGGCGCCTGATACATTCCCAAAATAATGAAACAGTAACGACTCCTGTAATCAAAATTCAACCAACTTTCATGCCCAATGTATCGAAGTCGCTTACTTGATCGCACAATGCTGTCGCTATACATCGTCATCGGATAAGCGCATGTAGCAAATAAACCCACCACCCCACCAATTATCGCAAAAGCAAACCGCCCTGACCAACAATAAGCCCTAATCACTCAATAACCCACCCACTCGAGAATCAACATGACGTGTCAACGGTCTGAATATTCAGGGAGCCTCACTTTTGAGCTCGAATCATGACTCGTGACTCACTTCCTATTGCCCTAAGATGGATCTGATGACTTGAACCATGGTTCCATGAACATACCAAACCACCCGCGACGAATAACTATCACCCCCAAACTATGCTCCTACCTCTCCCTGGGTTGCTTTTCACATGGCCGAATGATGTTCTTGACCCCGCAGAGGCGATCTTCAGAGATCTACAGGAACCATCGCCCGTACCAAAAAGTCAAGTCTGCGTTTTGATACTAGACTTGGAAACAATGGATGATCGTCGACGGACTCCTCCGATGGGTCTTGCTTGGCTGTTTTCTGCAGCCTGACATACCAGGACGCGAATTTGGGAAATTAAAACGGTGTTGGGGGGGGGGGGTGGTAGCAATGGCCCAGTGGAGTGGATTGTCAATGGTTTTGCATATATTGGGAGGGGCCACATAGCATCTGGATAGAGTGAAAAAAGGATTCTTCAATGTTCCGATTACGTGAGCATGGTCTACACTACGGAGTAAAGTTTCGAGAACGAGGACCCCTGAAGGTTGGAGGCGTTGGAGACTAGTCAAAGTAGAGTTCATGAATGGTAAAACGTGGGAATGGTTCCGAGACGAACTCAATTCCTGGACTGCTTTGCTGATGCCCGGCAAACAAATTGCCGACTCGATAGTATGAGATCCAGGAGGTTATTGGTGTTAACTTACCGTGACGGAGTCTGGTATTTCATTTCTCCATACAGGTCCGGGTCCACGTGTGAGGAGATAGCTGTCATACTGTAGTCGTCTCGTTTCCAATTGCGTAAATCATGCCCAAATCGCACGACCAAGGCACCCTATCAGCGCAGCTGGGCATCATGATCGACCGGTAGCGTCGTGAGGTCCTGGACATGACTCAATTACTACGTACGTAACATCCTCCATCTATTGGGACAAGGATGTCGAACACGAGCCCTGGTTTTCCCTACATTATTGTCCGGAAACTGGACAGCGAGGTCTAAATAGTGTCCATGCTCAGGACCAGGATCACGTCCAGCGGCGACCGATTCCACTCCGCCAATGCGCCGCGCGGTTTTTAATTTGTTTCGATGCAGCCACCGCGGAGGAACAGCACGATCCAAGTTGACTCCGATGAACCCTGTTTCAACATGGACACTATGCAAGCCACCTGGAAGCTAACAACGGTATTCGACCTTCTAGAATGGTTCTGGAGCCGGCTTGCATGTGGTCGGTGGCTCGTGCGTGATGGAAAACCCGACGACTTTTGAACCAAACACGAGGGTCATGAAATCATATTACCCGATCAACCTGCAGAGAGTGATACGTGAAGTTCTCGTCCGGTTTAGTTGGATATTGTCCCAGACAGAGAACGTAGCTGCACCCTGTACAGCTCCCGAGGCTCGTCCATAGCGGTGCCTTTCTACCCCTGACCATTTTGGCTTTTTGATAACTCCAATCCCTCGCCGAATGACGGCTAGGATGCCCGGGAACCAGGGACCCAAGAGAAGAGAGAGACATACACGTAAAACACTCTGAGAGAGCATGGTCATTGGATCTTTCAAAGTGGAAGATGTAGACAAACGTGTACACGGAGTTCCCACTTAGGTGTCAAATCAGCGTGGGCCGCGGCCGATCCACATGCGCGCACTTTTCACGAAACGAAATCCCGCGTAACACTCGTGGAAACTGGGAAGTCCTAGTTCTCCGATTGAAAATGGATCCCATATCTGTTTTTATTTTTATTTTTTTCCTGCGCCCATGTTAGACTCAGCGCGGAGATGTGACGGTAACGGGGCAGTCGTCACACGGGGGGAATGTCAGACTTGACCACGCAGTAATCCACCCGGGGCTTGCAGCGTGAACGTGCCACGGTCGATCCTATTACATCGATATCGGATCGATGGGGTGCTTAAACGATAGTGGTACGGAATAGGTATTCACCTAGATACTCCACGGTCCGTGTAAAAGGGAATTATGAATACTACAGGAGCCGCCAAAGGGTGGACCGAGAAGGGAAGGTGTCAGCCTCTGTAATTTTATGCGATACCGCTGTACCTATTAATACCTTTTAGATTACAGTTATTACACTGCGATTACTCCGTACACTGAAGCTCTCAGTAGGCGCCTCATCCGTCCCGCCTCCCTGATCCTCTCTTCCCCTTCTACTGAGAGAAACAGAGACCCTATCGACTATGCTATCCTATTAATCTGATCGATTTCCCCGTGGCTGTTCTACCTCTTTGCGACTGAAATTACCCCCCCCGGGAAAGTGGGTTGCAAAATTACCCACCCGCCCCTCTCTCCAACCGTCGAATTCCCAAGCCATGAGCTGGGCACTGTGAAAGGCCCAACGCTAGACCGAGTGTCTCTTTGTGACACTTCATGTACGAAATCCGCGCTCCAGATCTGGCCGATACAGGATCTGCGCTGGCCAGTAAAGCTGGGACTTTTGCGACCGCTTTCGAGTACACCGACCGGCCAACCACCCCCACCGCAACTCGACGAGCCCGGGGACACAGCGATTCGCAGGACCCCGACCACTGGACTCCCTCTCCCCTAAAGAAAATGGCCTCCGGCTATGCCGTCAGTCCGGAACCCCCGGCGCTGTTCGTGCGGGCCATGTACGACTATGACGCCGACGACCACACTAGCCTGAGCTTCCGCCGCGGCGACATTATCCAGGTCCTCAACCAGTTGGAAACTGGGTGGTGGGACGGCGTTATTGACAACACTCGCGGTTGGTTTCCTAGTAACTACTGCCAGATGATCTCCGAGGCCGACGACTTTGGCGAAGACTTGATACACAGCCATGAAGATGCCGACCTCAGCGCAGAGTCGGGACTCGAGGATGATTACGGCAATGGACACGATGAAGATGACGAGCTGGACTCGGAGGGCAACCCGCGCGACTCGATGCCTATCCTACCTATCGAGGGCATTCCTGCGCCCAAGGAGCAGGAAGAAGCGGCGTTTTGGATCCCGCAGGCAACCCCCGATGGTCGTCTGTTCTATTTTAATACTTTGACTGGATACTCGACCATGGAGTTGCCATTTGAGAACCCAGCTACGAGTGAGACTGGACCGCGAGACCGCAACAATTTCTTCGTCCCTGATCAAACTCGCCCACCTCCTGAATTGATGGCGCGGGGCTTCGAGCGGGACGAGGATGATTACGATGGTTCTGCGTCAGAGGCAGAGGGAGAGTCCCTCATGCTGGCCTCGCAAGATTCGAACTCTCGTCGTCGGCAGTCTTTTATGGATGGATTGTCTCCTGCCACGTCGATGGATTCATTGTATCCCCCTGGACCGAAAGAATTCAAACACTCATCGATGAGCAAAAGCCCTCAACCGTCATTCAGCGCAAGCAGTGCGAACACGTCCGTCGCCGAAATCATTCCTTCCAGACCATCCATTTCCTCCAATACCCCCTCACACTTCGTGGACGATGGCTTTACGCCGCCTGTCACATGGGCCCAGCTCGTCGAAAACATGCGATTTGCGGTCGAAGCCTATCGCCAGACCCTCCTTGCAGGAGAACGCTCCGAGTACGTCAGAAAGGCCGAGGATATCTCCGATCATCTGCGCATGCTTCTGGCTGCAGGGTCTGATACCACCGACAATCACTCAGGGAACCCGTCTATCATTTCCACCAACAAGGCGCTCTATCCTTATTTCCGGGACATGATGTCGAAGTTTTCCAAGTTGGTGCTTTCGTCGCATATTGCAACTGCGGATTGGCCGGGTTCCGATTCGGTCAACAAATGTCTGCAGGAGGCCGATGGGGTCATGCAAGGAGTATATGGCTATGTTGACGTCGCTCGTCACCAGCGAGGCGAGCAAATTCACCGTATTGTTCCAGGTTTCGTCGGAGGGAGCTCCTGCGGTGGAAGCTGGCAGAACAACGGTGTCTCATTGAACTCATCGGGCCCGACATCGTTCCTCGTTCCCGAAGGTGGTGATGCACATGCTGAGCCATCGGTCTCTCTCGACACGGCCCTACTCGACCACATTGATATTCTTCGGAGATCTTTCGTGGGTAGTATTCGCCGGTTGGAAGAGCAGTTGAATTCAGACCGAAAGATCATCACTTTTGCTGAACATGAAGAACTGTCAGATGCCGTCTCAGCTGCTGCGATCAAGGTTGTAGAGCAGTTCCGCCCGTGGATTGCAACGATTGAGTCTATCAACCTTGTTCCGCTCGGAACTAGCTTCCAGAATCCGCAATTAGTAGATTTCAGTTTGCAAAAGCAACGCGTCTATGATGGCATCGGTGACTTCATTCTGAGCTGCCAAGCAGTCTCGGCTCCTCTCGCTGACGAGTGGGCAGAGCTGCGAGGCGATTCTCTTGATGATCGAATTACGGCCGTGCGAATGGTGGCCAAACAACTGGAGAACTTTGTTTCACAGATTGGCTTCTCGCTATCATTACTTCTCGAGCAAATCCCCGAAGAGCCCATCTCTATCCTTAGAAGCGAGAGTCGCTTGGATGAGGAGGATGAGTCGCAGAAGAGTACTCATAGCCGTGGAGACTCCCAAGCTAAGATTGCCAATGAGTCCATTGGTATTCCGTCTTCTTATTCACTCGGCAAGGGAGGTAACAAGGTCCGACGCAACATGGACAAGGCCCAAAGATTCTTCGGCCAGGCACCTCCCACAACTGTGACTCGTGAGCCGCCGATGCAAGAGCCAGTAAGAGAGCCCGAAGAAACTCCATGGTTCTTGAAGATGGACCATGAAGGCGAGGTGTTCTATGACAACAAGACAGACACGCCGATTTTGAAGTGCGGTACTCTAGCTGGATTGGTTGAGCACCTTACCCGTCACGATAAGCTTGATGCTTCGTTCAACAACACCTTCCTCCTCACCTACCGCTCCTTCACCACTGCATCTGAACTGTTTGAGATGCTCGTGCAACGCTTCAACATCCAGCCTCCATTTGGTCTGAATTCCGATGACATGCAAATGTGGATCGATCGCAAACAGAAGCCGATTCGATTCCGTGTGGTCAACATTCTCAAGAGTTGGTTTGACCATTTCTGGATGGAGCCCTATGATGAAGTGAACATGGATCTTTTGCGCCGTGTCCATGCCTTCACCAAGGATTCCATCGCTACCACCAAGACACCGGGTGTTCCAACACTGCTTGCTGTTATTGATCAGCGTCTACGTGGCCAGGATATCACTGCTAAGCGTCTTGTGCCAACACAGAGCACCCCTGCTCCACCACCCATCATCCCGAAGAACATGAAGAAGCTCAAGTTCCTCGACATTGATCCTACAGAGTTCGCCCGACAGTTGACTATCATCGAGTCGCGCCTTTACTCCAAAATCCGACCTACAGAGTGTTTGAACAAGACATGGCAGAAAAAGGTTGGCCCTGATGAGCCAGAGCCGGCTGCCAACGTCAAGGCATTGATTTTACACTCGAACCAGCTGACCAACTGGGTCGCTGAAATGATCTTGACACAGAATGATGTCAAGAAGCGCGTGGTTGTGATCAAGCACTTTGTCAACGTCGCTGAGAAATGTCGCACTCTCAACAATTACTCTACCCTGACTTCCATCATCTCAGCTCTTGGAACTGCACCCATTCATCGGCTGGGCCGAACTTGGGGCCAGGTCAGTGGTCGCACCTCTGCTATTTTGGAGCAGATGCGTCGACTCATGGCTAGCACCAAGAACTTTGGCGAGTACCGTGAGACTCTACACCTTGCGAACCCTCCTTGTATCCCATTCTTTGGTATGATATGCGATTACCCCTAGTGCCCTGGCAATTTGGAGCCTTTCTCTCTTTCGCTCATGTTCTCCTTACTTACATCATCTTCAGGTGTCTATCTCACGGATTTGACCTTCATCGAGGATGGCATTCCCTCCCTCACCCCTTCCGAGTTGATTAACTTCAACAAGCGGGCCAAGACTGCCGAAGTCATTCGCGACATTCAGCAGTATCAGAATGTGCCCTACCTCCTCCAACCGGTCGGCGAACTCCAAGACTATATCCTTAGTAACCTCCAAGCCGCGGGCGATGTTCACGACATGTATGATCGAAGTCTCGAGATCGAGCCCCGGGAGCGCGAGGATGAAAAGATTGCAAGGTATGCAGCTGAATCTTCCGGGAACAAGGGTTCCATGTTCTTTGCAAGCACCGTCGCGATTCTGCGATGATCTCCTGTTTTCTCACTCTCATTGGGCACGGTGTCTGGCACAATCTCGGCGATACCCGAATTTGATCTCTTATTTCCAATCATTTGAGGCGAACATGGCCATGCGTTTTGAAACCTGTTTTGGGCGAATCGACTAACCACTTTTGATTGCACCCCGTAGATTGCTCTCAGAGTCCGGTTTCCTGTAGTTGTGGCGGTGACATCCCTGTCCAAGCTGCATCTGCAGGCGATCGTGGCCAACCGATCTTGTGAACGATACTGCCTCATGCTCCAATCAAGCATTGTGGATGTGCCACCCACACGGTGGCCTCACCATTCCAGGCTAGAGTGCGAATGTCCCGCGCCGGATCTCCGGACTATGCGACCGTGCCGATATTGTCTCCACATATCAGCCACTGATTCGCCTTGGATATATTCGACCATCGGTTCTTGCCGTGTCCACGAGACATGCCACATGCAGATCACCCTCTAATTTATTTGGCGCCGTGATTTTAACCGCCCTGGACCAATACCCATCCTCGAACCCGGTGCAGCCGCCCATGCACATGCACATATACGTTCGTTCATGCGATACCTCACTTCTTTTCGCTACACTTATTCTCCGACATAGAATTTTGGACATCATTTCCTTCCTTTCTGCATGTCAACCCGACTGACATATGCACACCCTACACATGTACTCCACTGTCGCATATACCAGTCTCCTCGGTGTATATCCCCCACTGTTGACACATCTTTTTCATTGTTCGATTTTGTTCCTATCTTTTCTTGGAGCGAGGTGAAGGTGGGCCTTCAGGGTTAATGTCTGCACGCCATCCTCTATAATGATATGTTATGACCTGAAAGCCACGTTGATGTCAGATGGACTTTTTTTTGACTTCTCGAGAGTACCAGTATTGCTGGTTGACTCGGATCGCGCTTCTCTGTATCTATTGTTTCACCAACCATTTGGTCGATACCCTGCCTGTGTTTGGCTTCGGGTCAATAGAAGGCGACTTCTTGAATTCTTGTATCTTGTATCTTGTATCTTGGATTTCAAGCCTTGCTTCTGCTGGCTTCATTAGCTGCGAGCGACTGATCAGGAGGACCAAAATGATCATGGCGTACAGCCCTACAGCATGTGAGTTTTGGGCAGTCACTTTTAGGTCAGTGTATACGTTTTTGTGTGGTTTCATACAGGAAAAAAAGGTTATTTGGCATAAGTAGGCTTATCTTATTTAAGATCTCGTTCATCACATGCAGAGTTACAGTTCTATGACCATAATACATCGGCCTGTTCCCCGTGAACCCGAGGACAGCAAATACAGGGAAGTAGCAATGTCAGAAGCACGAGAAATGGACCCGCCAGGCGCCGAAGACACCGAACCAAATGTAAATTGACATGCGTAACAGTCGTAGCGATATTGATGTTATGAAGACCTGTTGTGACTTAGGATGATGGAGTGGACCGATCCCCGATACCTTGGAAGAGTTTCATCTTCACTTCGGATGCGAGAAGACCCTTGACTTCTTCTGAGACGATACGCTGGCCACCACGGACAACTTTATCTAGCTGTTGATCCTTGACTGCGGCGGATCCGCCGCCAGGGTTGTTGGTCTCGAGTGCTCGCGATGCCTTGCGCACTTTCTGGCTTAGATCCATCATCTGTTTGCTGCCATAGTCGCGGGAAGTGAATAGTGGACTCTGGCTGAGCGTAGCAACCCAGTACTTGTTCCAGAGAAGTGACAAAAGCTCAGAGTCGAGAGTACTCTTGAAATGTGTCGTCTCGAGCGAGTAATATTGATTAGCATGCGCACCGAAGTCCTCCGCCTTGCCTAGCGGAATAGTCTGATACTCATCATCTTCATGAGCCTCTTTCCGCGGGGTGTAATTCTCAGGGAAAGTTCTGAAAGCACCAATCTCAACCTTCCCAGCAGAGATCGTGCGCTCTGGATCAATGACAACAGCCACGAAGGGCCCTGTCATCTGCTGCGTTTGTTGAGTCGCAACATCAATGCCAGACAGCCAACATCCATATCCCGGATGGCTGTGATACCATCCAACAGCATTATCCTTCCGCCCCGCATCCCGGCATGACTGAAGATACGAAACCATGTACTCGTTCGCCTCGTCCTGAGCGTTGACCCGCGTTTCTGTGCCTTCAACCGGTAGTCGGAATGCATCTGTCACGACAAATGTGTTCGGCAGGATGTATCCTTGCATCAGGCCCATCACCTCAAGGGACCCGCCCGAGCGAGCATGCATCACCATTTTCAATAGTGCCGAGGCGGAGATGCGTACGGATTTAAAATAGTACGGGTCCGAGGCCCAGGGTCGATCGGCGTTCAGAGTCTTTTGAGCTTCTTCGTCATATTGGTAGAGTGCATCACGTTGCGGGTCAAACACGCTGATTGCGTTCTCGAGCTCTGCAATTGCTTGTTAGTCCAGCTCCCGTCATCGGGTGAGGGTCACGAACCCCAGGACTGCTGAGCAGCCTGCATTGTTGCGGGGTAGATGTGTCGTGAGGTGATTGAATTTTATGTGGATAGAGTAAGTGAGGAGATAGGAGAGGAATAAAAATGGTGATAGAGCAGCTTGGAGGGGAAATCAAGTAGCTTCTCGATGCAGTGATGAGCGTGGAGAAAAGCGGTGGGGTCGATATTGGCAGAAACAAGGGGCGGTGTGGTGATGACTCAGCGGTTGCCCATGACGACGATCTGGGCCAAACAACGGAGCCTGTGAGATGAACCTGTTATCACCTGGCCCTGTTTCTGACCCTTACCCCCCTCATAAACATACCTCCTCCCCATTTTCAATGTTTCGCCACTGACAACGTCCGAATCCACCTTCTTTTCTTTATTTTGTTCCGTGTGTCGGGATTCCCACAAGTTGGGCGCTTTGTTTTAGATACCTTCGGCGTCGCTGTCGCACTGTCGTTGGTGTACACTACATTCTTTGATTGCCAGTTGAGCCTCGCTGTCCACCAGCATCATATCTGGAAATGGCTGTCGACACGAGCTACCTGACCAGTCAGGTCAACAACATAGTGGAGCAACTCCATGGCATCTTTGATGAGATTGGAGTACCCGCCCGCGAGCGCGACTCCCGCGAAGCAGAGGTATGTTGAATGCGACAAATCCATTGATCAATGACGTCCATACTAATCGGCCGCTTAGCTCTTCAGCGCTCTGTCAGAGACTTTGAACAATCATCTCAAGCTCGTTGACGAGTAAGTTGGCAATGTAAACAAAGCACACCCGGCGCATCTCAATGCTGATAATCTACTTCCACAGAGAAAAAGAAGAAATGACACAAGAGGCTCAACGCCTGATTACGACTATTCAACAAATGGAGGCGTCACTGGGCGACGAAAGGGCCAATGGCCAATACGAGCTCAACCGCGCCGACCTCAAGGTGACCTACCCCCTCAACCGCTGTATCGCCTTTCTGCGCGAGAAGAACGATGCGATGAGCCGTCTTCACCGTGAGCGCTTCGAACAAGTCAAGAGTGAGTGCGCCAATTCTTGTATCCATCGGATAGACCCGCTGACCGCATACAGAACTTGTCGATGCTCTCGAGTCCTACTCATCACACCTCGAAGCTTCGTTCCTCACCATAGAACTGCCTCCCACTGCCCCGGGATCGACCATTCCTCCCAGCTTCGACCTCTCCCCCGACTATGTCACTGCTCTTGATTCCGAATTCAGCAGGGTCTACGAAGAGTACCACCGCCGCATTTCATTCGTCCAGACCACTTCCGAGGAGATCATCAAGATGTGGGCTGAGCTTGGAACTCCGCAGGTGCAAACAGACTCCAATATTGTTCAAAACTATCGTGAATCTCCGGAGCAGCTTGGTCTCCACGAAGCCGACCTTGCCAACCTGATGGCCAAGCGTGAGAAGTTGGTGGAGGAGAAGAAGGGACGTGAGCGCAAGATCAAGGAACTCCGCGCCAATATCGAGAGCCTCTGGGAGCGCTTCGGTGTCGAAGAGGCTGATCGAAAGGCCTTCCTTGCAGCCAACCGTGGCTGCGGTATGCGCACTATTAACGAATTTGAGGAGGAGCTCGCTCGTCTCAACGAATTAAAGAGACAGAATATGCACTTGTTTGTCGAAGATGCTCGCTGCCGTCTGCAGGAGCTTTGGGACATTCTCTTCTTTTCCGAGGAAGAAATGCTTGACTTCACACCTGCTTTCTCAGATGTGTGCAGTGACGCGCTGCTTGAGGCCCATGAGGCTGAGATCTCGCGCTTGGAAACCCTCAAAGAGCAGCGCGCCCCTACCTTGGAAATGATTGAGAAGCACCGCGGTCTGCTGGCGGACCGTGAGGCTCTGTCCTCTTCTAGCCAGGATGCCTCCCGTCTTATGGGCCGTGGCAACAAGGGTGAGAAGCGCGACCCCGGTAAGCTTCTCAGAGAGGAGAAGATGCGGAAGCGCATCGCTAGAGAGCTGCCCAAGGTTGAAGTTGAGCTCCGCAAGGAGTTAGAGCACTGGGAAGACGAGTTCGGTCGACCTTTCCTCGTCCACGGTGAACGCTATCTCGACAACTTGACTCCCACGACCGCCAGACCTCCACCTCGATCCAAGACTCCCTCTGCGCCTCCCTCTACCTCTAAGATCGGCTCCATCCGCCATCAGCCTCCGTCTCGTCCCGGCAGCTCGATGCAAGGCCCTCGCCCTGGTAGCTCTATGCGTGGACCTCCTCCCCCTCGCTCTGCGACTAAAACTCCCACGGGACCTGGTGCAGCGAAGCACAACACTATCGGATACGGTGCTAGCAGATCTGGAGCGACGTCGCCCTCCAAACTCCCAGCTCGTGCTCCATTGAGCAACTTGCCTCAGGGGGGTAACTCACCTGAGCGTCGCACTGGACCTGGATCCTACTCATCCAGTACTATAAATGGAAAGATGGCCCCGCCTCGTGGACCTCCCCCACGAATGCGCGCCTTGACTGTTGAGTCCAAGGAGCGCAACAGCCACCTGACGGAGCCGCCGCGTTGCAACAGTGCTATGTCGTCCGCGTTTGTGCGCCCAGTAAGCCCCGAGGATATCTACGATGACCGCCAACGATCGTTTATGAGTGCCTCTGTCATGGGCCACTCACGGCCAAATAAGCTTTCCTCTCACTCCTCGCATTCTTCCATGTCCTCCCTCAACTCGTCACTCAACTCCTCGATGCAGGGATACCCACGACTGAATCCTTATCTTAACTCAGCACCACCTCCCCCAGCCCTCCGTCAAACTTCCAGCTCCACTACCACAACCACCGTGTCCGGATCTGAGAACTGGGAGACCTTCGACGATGCATCTGAGGATGAGCATGATGCTAGCGATATCTACTACTCCAAGCTGCGGGCCGCACAAGGCAAGCGCTTTGCCCCTGACGATAGCATGGATATGACCGGCAAGAAGTCCAAGGGCATCCGAAGCGTCAGCCCAGATGGTCCTCACCCCGGCCAGGTCCTCCGAGTCGCAGGTAGCGACAACGAGTGGACTGACGACTATGAAACCTATTAATCGCCTCTCAAAAGCGCCTCCAATTCCTCATCTACCCTTAGCACCCGGCGCTTATTACATATTCACTTCATGCTTTTTCGTTAATTGGCGCATCGAGCTGTGGTTCCGCAGTCGCTTGGCTTTCTGACGATGCCATGATCCCGACTAAGGCGATCATGGTTCACGATGGATGTTGACGATCCTTACGACTGAGCTTGCTCAGACTACTCATGGGCTGGTGTCTTCCACTGATGAGCGACTCCGCCATCTTGCATTCTACTGTGAAAATTACGAGTTTCTTTCACGTCACTCTTGTTTATGCTCTCTTTCTTGTCAATGTTTAATCATGTCCGCTGCTGCGAAGCGCCTGGAGATCCGTTGGTCCTTTTCTTCTTCTTCCCGCCATAAAGACGAAAGTTTCTCTCAACTTCGGACGGATTTTAATTGAGTTTTATCTCTTATTTGGGTTGGCATGGTGTTACTTACTCCCTCTTTGACTGGTTTCTTTTTGTTTTGCTGGCTCGGTGCTACGGCTCTCTGTTTATTATTCTCAAGTCTTCTGCTCATCTGAAGCTGGCGGCTTTTCTTTGCGTTCTCGTGCACTCTTTTTGAGGGTCTTTTATGTTTGATTACAGCGTAGTACAGTTCTTTGTTGATAATATTATCCTTTGTTCAAACCATTTCTTTATTCTCATCAAGCATCATAACATTGATATTGTTCTCTTTGAAAACAGAGCCCAGCTAGTCCCTTTCAAGTCGCCTTGAAGTGTCCTTAAATGTGCAGATATCTCAAGGATTGGCAAGATCAACTCTCCCCTTGTCTATCTCGGCGTATCGCCTTTCAAAGCTCTCGAGTCGTTTGCCCATTGAAACTCGAGACAGACATTCACTGTTTCAAGATCTCTTTCTGTCAAGAAAGGCTGTGAATAAAATTCCTCAATAATATCATGCTCTTAGTTATCCATTTCAGTCACCGTAGCAATGTCGGGTTTAATGTTGAAGTTGATCTATGGATCAATATAATTTGAATAAAGTGCATTCTAGCAAATGAAATGGTCTATTGTACTATCTTGATCGTAGAATGGAGATGATCGTGTCTCAAAGAAACGGCCACAGAGAAAATGCAAAGCCCAAGACGCCGTCGATGCCATATAAGCATGATACCCATTTTTGTGTCGATTACTGAGCCGCGCACTGCGCAGGCTCCTCCTCTTCCTCGTCCTCCCAAGCAGAACCACCATTAGGGTTGTTAGCACCAAATTCTTCCATATTGCCCTTAGGGTCATATTTGACTTCATCCACGGTGGCGGCTTCGATGGGTGCATCGGGCTTGGGGAGGATCTCCTTGAGCTTCTCGAGGACGGCGGGGCTGGGCTTCCACTTCTCATCGGGGAACTTCACGTTGACAACCAAATACAGATCACCCCGAGCGTCGCTGCGCTTGATCGGCATGCCTTCTCCGGCGACCTTCAAAACTTGGCCGGACTCGAGGATCTGGCCGGCAGGATGAGTAATTTCGATACCGCGCTCGTCGAGGTGCTTGATCACGACGCGTGAGAAACCGGTCAATGCCTCAGCTAGTGTGATATCGATCTCAGCTCGCAAGTCTGCACCAGCACGGTCGAAGACAGGGTGCTCCTCTTGGACCAGGCGGAAAACAATATCACCGGGCTCTTGGTCGGGAACCTGGTCAGCCTCGCCTTCCAAGACAATCTTGTCGCCCTCCCTGTTGAATCAGTTAGCAACTGTTCGAAGTTCTATGTGATGAGAATGACTTACTTCGAGCCTGGGGGAATATAGAGCTCGAGCATCTTCTTCGCCTCCACTGTGCGCTTGCCCTTGCACTTCTTGCACTTGTCCTTGTCGCTGAAGAATGATCCTCGTCCACTGCAGGTAGTGCAGGGCTGTGTAGCCTTGGTGAGGAACTGACCCATGTTTCTGATGACCTCTTGGTATCCAACACCATCGCAAGTAGAGCACTTCTTCGCCTTGGCCTTCTCCTTTCCGCCCTTGCCAGTGCACAAGCTGCAAATGACATTCTTGACGCTGGCAAACTTGACAGTCTTGCCCTTGTATAGATCCACCAGGCTGAGTTCGTAGTCCTGCTCCTCATCGCGGCTCTTGCGCGGGCCTGCACCAGGACCTCCGGGCATGCCTCCCATACCGCCGAAAGGATCCATGCCGGGCATACCGCCGCCCATACCGCCCATACCACCGAACATCTGTGCCAGGATGTCGTCGAGATCGGGGCCACCTCCCATACCACCCATGCCGGGGTCTCCGGAGCCGTTGAACGCGTTCATGCCATGGCGGTCGTAAAGTTCACGCTTCTGATCATCGTAAAGGATCTCATATGCCTCCTGGACGGATTTGAATTTGATTTCGGCAGTCGGGCGCTCGTCTTCGGGGACTTTGTCGGGGTGACTGGACAAAGCAGCCTACAGTTGACATGGTTAGTTTTGCAACCCGAGATTTTGAGAGACGTGTCTTGCCTTGCGGTATGCCTGCCGAATCTCGTCTTTGCTCGCGCCGCGCTGGATCTCGAGGACCTCTGTGGTGATAAGAAAACTAGGTCAGTTTTTGAACTTTGACCTTGCTCAATAATGATAAAGGATTGCGCATACCATAGAGGTCGATTTCGACAGGAGCCACTGCAGTTCTTGTCAGCAAGCAGTCAAACGGGCGGATAAGACGGATTTCAGGCGGGGTCCATACTCAGTGCGATGCTCTCCTTTTATGAGGCGGTAATAACGGGTATTTGAAGAAGAACCAGAGATTAAGTACTTAGTTTAGAAGGACCGAAAAGACGTGCGGAGCAAGCAAGATGGGAAGTGTTGATCAAGCGGAGTCGCAAACCGAAAATTTGTCGGTAGCTTTGAGCGGAGCCGAGACCCTCCTCCGCAAAAATTCCAGCGCGGAAGGTGCAGCCCAACTGCTTCACATTCACCTGGCTTTCGCTCACAATTCCCCATGAGAAGCCCTTCAAGCCGGCTCTTTGCCCGGCATACCTGGACCTGCCTTCAGTGCAGATCCTCGTCCACCTCCGCGGGCGCGCAACTCCGCAAATCAAAGACGAACTTGCCCGACGCGCCTGCGCGCACGCGTTTTGCACCTTCGCCGACCGGATACCTCCATTTGGGCTCTTTACGAACAGCTCTTTTCAATTATCTCCTTGCGAAACGAACCGGTGGCCAATTCTTGTTGCGCATTGAGGATACCGATCAGGTTGGTGGTGCCATTGCGCTAGGCCAAGACGGCTGCTGAAGGATATAGAAACGGACGATTCCGGATGCCGAACAACGATTGTACGATGATTTAAATTGGGCGGGACTACACTGGGATGAAGGTAAGATCATTTGAGTGATATGACAAGCAGCCTATGAGGGAGGAAGGAAATGGGTTGACATTGTGTTGGTAGGCCCTGTTGTTGGTGGTCCTTACGGCCCATATAGACAGGTAAGATGCGGAGACCTTATTATACGAGTGCGGGATCCTTAACACTAATCTCTCATAGTCCGAGCGAACGGCCTTGTACCGATCCCATGCCGACGACTTGATCTCCAATGGCCACGCCTATCGGTGCTTCTGCTCCTCCAAGCGTCTCGATTCATTTGCACGCCACCGAAGCCAGGCCGGGTTGGCACCTGGATATGACAGAAAGTGTGGACATATCTCGTCCGAGGAGTCCGAGGACCGAGCATCCAAGGGCGAGGCTCACGTCGTCCGGTTGAAGGTGGAAGGATACCCAATGTTCAACGATTTGGTCTATGGAAAGACGGGACAAAACAAACCTAATAGCAGTAAATTGGACTTGATTGATCGAGTTTACGATGACCCGATTCTGCTGAAATCGGATGGACACCCAACTTATCACCTGGCGAATGTGGTGGACGACCATTGCATGAAGATCACACATGTCATTCGCGGAACGGTAAGATGCCTTTATTCTTTATTGAAGGCCCACGGCTAATAATCTACAGGAATGGATGCCCTCAACACCGATGCATGTCGCCCTTTATAACGCTTTCAAGTGGGAGCCGCCACGCTTCGGCCATGTCCCGCTGCTGGTTGACAAGTCGGGGCAGAAATTGAGCAAGCGGAACGCAGATATCGATTTGTCTTCGTTCAAAGACCAACAAGGAATTTTCCCGGCCACGCTTGTCAACTTCGCTTCGCTTTTGGGCTGGTCGCACTCGCAGAAGTCTGATGTGTTTGATCTTGGAGAGTTAGAGCAACTTGTAAGTTCCACGTGCCAGACCTGGGTTCCTCTGCTAATCCTCCTCCTAGTTCAACCTCAAATTCACCCGTGGAAACACAGTTGTCGCATTTGAGAAGCTCTGGTTCCTTCAAAAGGCCCACGCGCAGCGCTTCGCAGCAAATGGCGGTCCTGAATTCGATGATATGGTCAACAGAGTATGCAAGGTTGTCGAGGAGAATCATCTCAGCCCACACTTGTAAGTTTTGCCTTGCCCATATCCTCAACCGACGGTCAAGACTAATCTCCACCTAAAGTGAGCGGATTCTCCGGGGCCGCACGCTCTCCGAATACATTTCCCCTCTCATCCGTGCGGACGCCAAGTCCTACACAACTGCGGAGGAGTTCGCGGAGCGTAACTCTACCTTCTTCGCTACTAAGCTCGACCGACCTACTTATAACCCCGTCTCGTCCTCGTCCACATCAACTCCCACTGTCCCCATGCTGGCGCTCCACACCGCAGCAGCAGCTTTGATGCTCGTCCCATCGGCCCACTGGAACATCGAGATGCACCGCTCCAACATCACATCCTACGATGGCTCTGATTCCGTTGAGATTGCGCCCGAAATGGACTCATCATCTGTGGCTACCGACAAGGTCTTCAAAAAGGAACTGTACCATTACCTTCGCTGGGCCTTGTCTGCTTCGGCACCGGGACCTGGCATGCCTGAGACTATGACCATTCTTGGAAGAGATGAAACAGTGCGCAGACTGCAAGATGCGAAGACGCTTACACAGTCATTGGTTCCACAGGTTGGTCGGCGGGTGCCAAAGTCTTCTGGACAAAAGAAACTGCAGGAAGATCGGAGTTGGATGGGATCTCTTGCTCCTGATCAGTAACTAGTAGCTTTGAGGTCGCATAATGGAATTGTATAATATTTGAGATTCGTCAATTGCCCAGGTGGGTGTCAGTTGCTTTTACATGGCGTAGAACTCGCCGATAAATTAGAATCTAGTCGCGTTTGGGTGGCAGCTTCTTTTTTTAGGTTGGAGGATCCTGGGAATTTCCATCATCACCAACCCTCGTATCGAATCCCTTCCCCCCCCCTACATATACAGGGTTGGAGTCGATTCTTTTAATACTGCAACTCCTTCGAGTATTCCGCTTGCTCATGCTACCAAACTAGCTTACTCATCTTCAATTCCGACAGCACCAAGTATCTCACCTCTCAAGTGTTTCATTCAATATAGCCCAAATCACGGAATGCTCTTTCTAGGATCTCCTGGATCGTTTTCTCTTTCCGTTGGTTGTATTCCATCACCGAACCTCCAACTACGACCGTCTGTTCAGCCGCTTCGCGTTTCACTTTGGCATACAGTTCTAGATCCGCTGGCGTTTTGAGTAACCACTCACGAAAGATACGATGACGGGCAACTTCAGGCGAGTCGGGACCCCACACGTGGAGATTGACGTGGTAGGCTTTGGGCCAATCCTCCACAAAGAACCGGTGCTGGTGCCATCGCGGCTCGCGCAAGAGGAACCGAAACCCGGCTTCATCCAGAAGCTTCACGTATGATGCTTCATCCGTGGCATCTCTCAGTGTCAGATCAACATCAATAACATCTTTAGCTGGTAGGCCGGGAACACTGGTAGAGCCGACATGAGCGATGTCCAAGATCAAGTCGCCAAGGGCGTTTTGAATCCGCTTTTTGGCTTGTTCGAACCGTTGCGGCCATTCTGGGTTGGGCTCGACTATGGCAATGGAAGGTGATACTGTTCGGAAGGCTATACGCTCCACGAGCTTCGGTTTTTCCTCATAAGGCTCGAGAATCTGCGCAACTGTAGCGGGCATTATAGGAATGATGGTAGTTGGTAGATACTGATCGGTCTCTGGCTTTGTCAATCCATATAATCCCTTGCTGATCGGGGTGGCCGTTATGGAACCACCCAGAATGCTTGGCAGATCTAGCGTCACGATCGCCCCGCTCGTTTTCCCTTTGCGCGAGACCAGCTCTCAATACTCATAACAAGCTGAATCTCAGTATAGGAGCAAGATTGAAAAGACTGCAGATCAGTGTAAGGGAATGACAAACGAGATTAACCCAGATATCCTATAAAGATGACAGTGGGATATTATGCAGTGCCTGATTTACCAAAGCTGATTGACCAGTCCGATACTCCCGATAAAAAGAACTCCCTGGAAAGCTCGCACGGTGAAACGTCAAGGTTCACTGAAGGACAAGAACGATGACGGAAACTCAAGAATGGAGTAAGCCCGGAAAAGGAGACGCCCGACATCACACAATCAGAACTGATCAAAGGTTCCAAGCGAAATTGGCTCCTCAATTTCTTGCAGCCATCCCAAAAACATTAGCCTGTGAAGTATTGAAACATGCTAGATGCTATTCCCGTTGCTTATGCCCGAGTTTATTCCTTGCTTCAATCCGTCAAATTGATGACTACACGGTACCAGCCTCGGTAATAATTCGTATTTATTCATAATCAAATGAGTATTGACTAGGAACCAGAAAAGCACCTCCTTCGGCTGAGCAGGTCTTAACTACCAGGTTGGAACGACTAAGCTTAAGAGGGTTGACAAAAATTGAAGCTTATAGGATAATCATTTGCCTATGTATGAAACGACCAAGATTGATCGTTCTACCGAAATAATAAGACATTTATCGAATGTTGTTTTACATCTCCCATCAATTAACCAGCAGGATTGGCACAAGTGAAGGGCGTAAGAGCAGACTCCGCGAAATCGGTGTGCATCGCCACGACAGAGGCCCAGATACCCAGGCCAGCACACGACAGAGCAGCAGCGGAGTAAATGATATCGAAGGTGTTCCACACGAACTTCTTCTTGTAGCCGCGGATCCAGCGCTTGACACCGCTGTCCACGCGCTCGGCTTGGCCAGTTTGCGGGTTGAAGCGCTCCTCGGGGAGCATTGCGTCCCTCTGCACATTGTAGCCGACAAGGAGCATGGGCGGGAATGTGTAGGAGAATTGCAAGATGCAAGCAGCACCGACGAAAGATGTAAGGTTGGAGATTTGGGGGATGGCGGCGGCGATGATCCAGGCGAGAACCCAGTAGATCGGGACTGCGGTTGTTAGTATATTTTGGATCTAGTTATGGGAAGGATGAACGACTTACCGAGACCGACCCAGAGCCACTTGCCGATGCGGCTGTCCAGTGGGGGAAGTGGAAGACGTCACGAAGAACGGAGGAGTAGAAGACCTTGATACCGATGTTTCCGTAGAGCAGGGCCGCAATGACACCGGTGATGAAGGAGATGGCGTTTCCAAGAGTCTGGAAACGGTAGGCCGAGTCGGGGATTCCCTGGTAGGCAGGGTTGAAGGTGAACTGACCCTGGGCGCTGTAGACGACCATGCCCATGATCAGATAGCAGGCGTAGATGAAGATCTCGGCACAGATGAATCCCTTCCAGAAATCGTAGGGACGGCGCATCTCGGCCATGAGCTCGTTAAACAGGGTCGCACCACCGTAGGCGAAGACAGCGTTCATCATAGCATTGACCTTGTCATTCAGGGTAGAGCTGGCAGGCCAGTTGGCGCTGGTCACGACTGGACCCTTCTTAATTGTAGGGTAACTGGCTTGCACGGCGGCATAGTTCGGAGGGTATTGGTGAACAACCGCCATGGTCATGATGATAACGATAACGTTCAACCAAATAGCGATGTTGGCAAGGAAGGACAGACGCTGCAGAGTACGAATTTGACCGAGAACAAAGCCGATGACCATGAAGATGACCTCGGCGACGATGAAACAGAGGAAGCCCTTGCCATTTTCGCCCTCCACCATCTGTGCCAAACCCTGTCCGTTACTGGTGATCAACAGAGACACGTTCAAGAAGAACTGGAAGCTCTGAAGAACGTTGACGACAATACGGGCGGAGCTGCCGAAAACGCGGAAGGCCATGTCGCCATAGTTGCGCATGGGGAAGCGGGTGGAGTCCAGGCCGACAAAGATTTTCCACAGCTGCATACCAGAATAAGCAGCCATGATACCGAAAACAGTGTACAAAGCGAAACCCGGTCCATAGCCCATGCGACTAATGGCCCAGGGAACGTTAGTAGGGCCCAAAATATCAGTGGTAATCAGATAGAAGATTGAACCCCAGGTAGCAGTACGAGCTGCTCTCTGAGCCTGTTCCCATTCGGTCTCGGTAACACCGTAGTTGTCGGTCGCTTCATTTTTCACGGTCATATCTGCAGGGTCGGTTTCGGTCTTCTTCTCATCAGAATTCTCCTTTTCATTTGCGTTCTCTGAAGGGGTTGGTGGCGTGGCGTCTTGTGATTCAATGGGACTCTTCTTCTTGCCCATGAGCATGCTGGCCCATGCTGCAAAGCCCTTGTCATCAGTGCGAATGGTTTTCTCGTATTCACGAGACCGGTTGGCCCAGAAGACGTAGTTCTCGAAAGTAATGCTGGGATCCAAGTAGATGGAATCCTTTCCAGCCAGGATGGGAGCCGGGATATTATGGTGTTCGTTGGGACCGTCATAGTTCGGAGGAATATCTCCAGCGGTCTTGGAGGTGTGGTGTTCTTCTTCAGTGCCGATGATATCAGCTTCATGACCGATACGAGGATCGGCGATGCCGCCAAGATTGGCGGCCGAGATCATGCCTGCCATGCTTGCGTTTTAATGTAAATTAGAAAAGCCAAACGCAGACAGTCTCTTAAGTAGAGTCAGATCAGGACCGAGGAAAGTGAGACAAAAGAAAAAAGAGAAAGGGAAGGGGGACGGGGGGGGGCGATCGCGCCATCGGTCTTTATTTGAACGTTTCCGTGCGGAGAGACCGTCGACGGTCACGCCGAGCAAGGCCTAATCTCCAGCCTCCTACGATTGGATGCAGTGGAGCAGTTATCAACAGCCTCTTGGGGGCGAATCAACTCCTCCAGTGTTTGACTAGGACGTTATCAGAGATCAACCCACTCTGGTGAAAAATGTAACGTTCTCCATGTCTTGCCACAGGGACCATGGCTAAGGCACGCGCGAGTTCGTGGCGGTGGGTAGCCTCCCGATCCACCGGGCGGCAAAGCCTTGGTATTCGCTCGGCAAAAGCTTGTATCTCCGCATCCGACCTGAGACGTGAAGGGTGACAGGCCAATCAGTGCCAACTCCGGACGGTTGCGGATGGTTCGGAACATGATATTCCCACTTTTTTTTTTCCTATACAGCAACCCGCTACCGGGCACCGGAAAACCAACGGGACTCCGGGATTCTTGTTCTCGCGTGTTTCTTTCGCGTGGTTGAAATTGATGCTGCCTAGTGACTGGTCGGACATTCGCGGTTTCATTGGTATTCGTCCATCGCAAGGCGTCATCCCAATCCCAGTCCCCAGTCTCCTGTCCCCTGTCCCCTGTCCCCTGCGCCCTGTCCCTATCTCGGCTGCTTCGGATCCAGCCGCCAGCCCACATGGAGAACCCCTTCTGAGACAGTCGCGCTTCACTTCTAGGTTTCCAGGGACTCCATTGCCAGTAAACCAAGGAAGCAAACAGCCCCCAGTCATTTAAGCTTGGTCTATTGTCGGAAATTGCGGCAGCCCCGGTCTGCACGGACCGGGTTACATCGTTGCGTCAATGTATCAGGATAATATCTGGGGAAGGTGCCTGGGCCCCGTTCGATGCCTCGTGGGACATAGATCGAAACATACAACATCATGATCCCAGGTGAGGTTGAAACAGACGGTCGCACGATCTCGGCAGCCAACTACTAACGGCACTAGGCGTAACTTGGCGCAAGTTCGGCAGCCGCGGGCTAGACACTAACCCCTTTCGGCTCTGCTCAACCAGGGCGCTATTTAGCTGACGAAGCCTGCCCAATCTGTAGAAAAGAATTTTTTTTTCTCCCAGCTGCTCCAAAATGACCAATCAATGTCGTTCGGGTCTACATCTAAAATGGCATCTAGAGCCGATTCATCGTTGATTTCTAATGGCCTGGGCTCAGCCTGTTCCGTGGCCAATTTTTGAAGAGTGTCCGCTGTATAACCTTTTGTGCCAAATTGTGGCGGGCCCTCCATGTCCGAAACGGAGGCTTTGCTCGCGGCTAGCAATGATTCTAGCTTCACAAGAAGGTTAGGTCGCATGGGCTTTGCTTGTCTGCGTGCCGCGTAAGAATGAATGCTCATACGCTTGTCGAACCGCGAGAATTATTTCGGCCGCGCGAGGCTTTCTTCGGTCGTTTATAAAATTTAAAAGATGCAGATTGGCTGAGTAAAGCCGGCCTAGAAATTGCCGTATTTCCTCAGAGCCGTACTCTCGCTATCGGGATCATGCCCGAGACTTCGGACAAGTGCTTCCAACTCCCTCACTCGGGTAGAAGGTGATGCATTGGGATAGGTGCATTCTTCTTTCTTGCGTCGCCTGCAGTGAGAACATGGCTCTTGCCGGCCACAGTGGACTTTGCGCTTTGAGCATGGTATACATGCGACACTCTTGGCCATTTTGGTCATTCAAGTCAACGATAACTCAATCAGAGACGAGAGGTGAGAAGATTACGAGCCGAGGGGTGAAATTCGGGCGCGGGACCGAACCCGAAGTATCCAAAAAATAACTATCTCGGACACCGGCCAAACACAGAGACCGACAACATCTCTGCAAGGACTTGAATAATGAATCTTTCAAATAAAAATAATGAGAAGCATCTTCTCCACTTTGGCCAACATCGTCTTAAAGAAACACTTGGAAGACAAAAAGCGGCTCGAAAGACACGAGGACAAAAAATTATCCGAAGGTCATGAAATCGAAATGTCGCCCGAAAAACATGTAGACCGGGAAGAGTACCCTTCTCACAAGATAATCCTTCCCTAAATGACTGCCCTTTACTTCGCAATGTTCCTCTTTGCACTGGTAAGCATGTCCCCGAAAGTTCGCCAAACGTCAACTTGGGTTATTGAACGAGACCCACAGGGCCGAACAATTATCGGCACTGCTGTCCCTAGCATCACGGACGAGTTCAACAGCTTCGGAGACATCTCATGGTATGAGTCCGGCTTTCTGCTTCCACCCTGCATGCTTTAGCTATCATTTGGTCTAGCATATGTAAGTGTGTTCCGAAACTCGAGCCTTATTCTGGTGCTGACTTGACTGTAGGCGGCTTTGGTGCAATGTTCGGACCGCAGCTCAGACTGTTCCATTTCAACAGGATGCCCCTGTGGGATTTTCTATACTGACTTTTCTGCAAGTTCTGGGTGGAACGATCTTCGTCACGGTCTCCAAAACTTTGCTCGAGACGAGATTGATGGAAAGCCTTGACGGTAAAGCCCGGCTAAATTCCAGTGCCAATGCACATGGAGGAGTAAAATCGTTACGAAACCAAGTATCGAAGAACCAGCTTGAATTTGTGTTGCGGGTGTATGATGATTCTCTAAGTTCGATCTTTTACTTGAATCTCACGCTTTCATGCATGATTTTTGTTGCCTCCTTCGGATTTGAGTGGAAGAGCGTGAAAAAGAACGAAAAGAAGACCCAGGGTATGGATGTCAAATGATCTCAGAGCTAATAGAACGGCGAGCAGATCAATGGCGTCGGTAGACTCAAAAAGAACAGTGTGATAATTAGTGACCAGGTGGCGATGATTGGATGACAATTGAGTAATATGTAGTATAATGATGCTCTCTTTCTAACCCCCCTCCGGGATTCTATGACTGTTTGTTTCAATGCAAAAATGCCGCTATCTGCTTGTATATCTCGACCGGATTAGACATCGTCCAGACAAAAAGCACATATAAGCCTCGACTGCTGACATTTTAAACAGGTGCTAAGACCTGAGATAATTCCTCCTTAGAAATAGACAAGGCTGCAGATCGACCAGGAGAGCGGAAAATTGACCCTACTTGCCTCGCCCCTTTTCGTCGGTTCCATCACCGATCGTCGATCTGCAGAGATCTGGAGCTGAGAGGGCCCACGGTTATGAAACTTGGACACGATTCATGCATAAGCGGGGAATGCAGCGCTTTGACCAGACGTGTCACCTGCATGTCTATGATACGTCCGCGAGAAACATTTGTCTTGCTGGGACGCGCATCCGCCAGACGATCCCAGACCGCCATTTGTGGGAAACTGAGATGGCTGGCTGGGCTGCCCGCTCCGGAGGATGGTCCCTGATTTATGAGGGGCCGGGAGGATCTCCTGGAAAATTTTAAAAAATGGAGCTGTGGATTGTGGTATAGGGAAACTTCAGGCCCTCAGGATGATGCCGGAGCCAGAGCTACAAGACTTGCTTGCCCAACTCGCCCGTTTCTACAGGACAAATGAGGCCAGTATTTCGGCTTCTCGGGTATTCCAATGCAAGGGGCAGCTGTCAGATTGTGATATCTCAGCACTGGATCGCTTCTTTAACTTGTTTCTGTGCCATGCTAAGCAGGTCGGTATCCCTTCAATCCAGTTGGTTGATCGGATCGCATTCACCAAGCACTGCTATCTCATGATGCTCACTCTGTATCGAGCGTATTAGAACCTGACTACTGGTACATTATACCACTCTTCACGTGCGGGATTAGACTGCGGGCCTTCGGTCACGGCCACGAGGACGACGTCTGCAAGCGCTGTGGGAGGTGATGCCCGACAGCACTGGCTCTCTGTCAATTCGCCTGCTGGCTATGATCGCCAGGGAAGGTCGTCCCAACATCAGGAAGTGTTCTCTTCAGTTTCCAAAAGGAATGACGACCAACTGCCCATTGGCAGCCCCAGACCAGGGGAGTCCAACACTAGTAGCCAAAGTACTCCTTGTTCGCATTTCGATGCAAACACAACCACTGCATCGCCGACTTCAGGAGAAACGACGCCTCTGCATGTTGCGACCGAGGATGATGACACCTTTGGCACACTTACACTCTCGCCAAGTACGAGACTACTTTTAGAGAGCTGCAAGACAGACCGCGGAAAATTCTTGCGTGAGATCGAGGAAGCAAGGACGGCCCTCCCAACGGGGCAGGGTTGGGAGGCCGCGATAGCCACCAAAGAAGACAATGCTGACTTGCGTGACCGTATGAAGGTGTACCATAGATTTGAGTGCTACAACATTTACAAGCACGTTGTCGAGGCCGGATATCATACCGGCACCCACTGGATCCGGGACATGCGCACTGCGCTGGCGAACAAGCTTTGCCAGGACTTCCCCCAGCGGTTCCCCGACCAAAAGGCTGTAAATAAAAGCTTGAATTGGGTTGATCAGGGTTGCAAGTATCATGAATGGGCCGGCCAATTCAGAAGTGAAGGAATTGCCTTGGGCTATCTTATTGCATTACCTTTAGATGTGCCTCACTCAGCGTATGCTTTCCCCCTTCATCTCCCTCCCCCCAAACAACTCAGTCTCAGTAAGATCATCCAGATATACGTCAAGATGTACCCAAGAGCGAATGCACGCAACAGTTATCAAACTGAAAAGTCTGGGTATCGACAACCTCGTGAGGGACCTTGAGCTTTCAGAATTAGGAGATCACATTGCCGGGACATTGAGGGATCTGACCGGCAGAAAGCGCAAGGACATTCATGGTAAGCCTTTAATTGTCTGAGGGCACTATTACGATGCTTATATTCATATATTCAATTCAGCAGACGCGACTGAGGGCTCTCGCAAGTTACCGCGGTTGACGGCGAGCTCCAGCCCATCAACGAGTCATGCCCTAGCTGTGCGGCCTGGCCAGAATCTTACGCCCCCTGAGTCGCTAGTTACCAACTGGGACGGGAATAATAACTCCGCGCTAGAAATGGAATGCTCAGTTGATCCCCATCCCTTTGGTCAGCCCACGTGTGTCAATGTCTGCCGCTCTATAGCAGAGACATATGCGGCTCCATATAATAGTCCGTTCAATATCAGTACGTATGATCCTCCTGCGTCTCTAGTTCTTCATGCCAACCGGGGAACAGTGAATTTGAGCCCATCCGCCTATTCAGGGCTACTTCACAGTCCTGACTATAATGCTGCGCTGGAGTCTTTTGATGAGTTGTGTCAGGACGCAAATCATACCGAGGATTTGTCGTCACCAGAACAACTCCTCACATTTATCTGCAGCATGTGAAGTCCCTTTATATAGAGGACAATGATACAGTTTTTGATCCTGTTCAGACTCTTGTATGCATCTAAACTCACTTCGACTCACCTACGGGTTAATGACTTCTGCTCTACCAAACTACAGGGGTTTACCCCTTGAAAATCAGTTGTTACGATATTAATGATCAATGCGATTACAAGCATCTAGTATTCTCCTAAAATGTTTGACCAGTCGCCCCAAGATAACCTCTGCGCCCTGTCAACATGGGTCAGCAAAATAATCTATCTCGTATAGGCCGTGGAATCAACCATCGGGCACATAGTTCAGCGATACTAAAACGAAAATTAGCGGTACTCGGGAAGGCGCTCTACAATAGGGATTTTGAACCTAGCCAATCAAAAAGCATAGAATCCCCTAAGTGGTATTTTGTGTATTCGCAGTTTAAGTTTGGGCTATGCCGATCTGTGATACCACGGACGATCCGCGGATACTCCCGGATGGGATAGATGCTCCGAGCTTAAAGGCTCCTCGCGATGCTCGGCGATCTGACGCGGTGGGTGTTCATGCGGCTTGTCGATCATTGCAGGGCTGCACGCCATGATTTTACTCAGGGGCATGCAAGGCAACTATTGCAGTACCCCTACGAATCTAGGGCAACGAGTATCTTCTGATTATCACCCATCTTCTACGAAGAATCTCGATGCCTTCACCCTGCAGCTGTCGACTCACGCAAAGCGCGATGCCTATCTCCGCCGAGCACCAAGTCGCCCGGGGATGGCGGTCTTCCAGAAATTTGATCGTCGCCACGGCTTGCGTTGCCTTGTTTACTGGTAGGAACACGAATGCTTATTGCCAATGACAATTCATGCCTCTAATGTCAGTGTACAGAAACCCTTCTATTCGGATTTCCCGTACCGATGCTTCCTTATATGCTAGAAGAGCGCCTTCACAACGAGCCATCCGAAACAACCGATACCACCAACAAGCTGCTGAGTCTAACCGGTCTCGTGACAATGATTTGCTCCCCTGTTTTCGCAAGGATATTCGATAAGACCTCCAATAAAAAAGGCCCGCTTTTTCTGTCGCTCGGGCTTTGTCTTACGGGGACTGTGCTGGTCGCGTGCACTCATCAATGTATTCATCACCCCGGCCACGCTTCTTGCTCTATGAATGCTGACAGTGCTTGATCCAGTATGGACACTATATCTGGGCAGGATCCTGCAGGCAGTTGCCGGCTCGGCAGCATGGCTTGTCTGTACGGCTATGATAACGGAGAGTGCAAGTGATGGTGGAATGGGGACAGTGATGGGACTAAGTACGTCTTTTATAACGATCGGAACAGTGAGTGGGCCAATGCTCGGTGGTGTTTTGTTAGGCTGGGTGGGATACTGGGCAGCTTGGTCTGTGCCAATGGGCCTGCTATTTCTCGACATGATTGCGCGGTTGATTATAGTCCAGCCAGAGCGCCATTCACACGATTCGGACAGTTCGTTTCATGATACCAAGCACAGCAAGCCATCCCATGTCGCCCCAAGCGACTCACACCCTGATGTGGAGGGAGTTCATACTGAAACATCGCCCCTTCTGCCACCATCGGCTTTGGTAACGAAGGTAGGCTCAGACACAGAAACGGAAGTGGGAATCGATAAGGCTTCAGTTGCGGAAACCCACAATTTCTACGCAGTATTCCTTCAAGACATTAGTATATGGACAAGCATTCTGAACACGATTGTCCAAGCCGCGATTCGAGCAGCCTTCAACACAACTTTACCCATTTATCTTCGGGATACCTTCAATTGGGGCCCGTCATCAGTCGGAATAACTTTCTTCGCTCTCCAAGTCCCTATAGTCTTTCTCTCCCCTATTCTTGGCTGGACCCGAGATCGCGTCGGTGTCAGATACCCAACAACGGCTGGTTGGGTTCTTCTTTGCCCCTTACTATGCTGTTTAGGTATTCCTGGGAGTGGAACATTTTGGGCTAGTGGTAACCAGAGAATTGAAGAAGCTGCCTTTATTATATGTATATGTGGTATTGGATTAGTTTTGCCATTCGTTCAAGGTGCTGGAGCTTTGCATATGCGGAGTAAGTTAGACGTCTGTTGCTAAATGAGAGGACGAATGCTAATAGCGGGTCGGTACCGTGAATAGACGTTGTCGGGAAGATGGAAAACGAAACCCCCAATATCTTTGGCCCCCATGGTGGGCGCGCGAGGTGCTTCGCGCTACTTTCGGTCTCGTTTAATACTGGCCTGACGCTGGGCCCAGCCGTGGCTGGATGGCTGTTTGGCAACGTTGGGTATTGTTACATGAATATTGTTCTCGGTAGGTGATGACAGGAGTCTGTTTCTCAATGTGCGTGTGTTGACATACTCTAGGTGCCACCTGTCTGGGAGTAGCAATTATCACGTTTCTCTTTTATTGATTTATAATATCCGGACTGTTACCCGGAAATAGAAAAGCTTTCCTTTTGGGGATTTCTAAGATGACAGTATAAGTGGCTATTAAGTATATTCATGGGCTTAGTATAAACTTTGGTTTCATTTCAACAATATATTTATTATAAAGACTAGTGCTCTTCCAGCACTCAGTGCCACTGTCTTCCTCCCACAGTGGGTGCTGTCTTATAGATGATATTGCCATCATCGAAATAGTGTCGATGTTCTTGATTGGCGCCTACAATGCAGCGCTAGTATTAATAGTATCGGTCTACTTTGCCTTATCAATAATAAAGTACTAATGTAGGCCCCCCTTTTAACTCTACTGTGGGGTATCTCTATTGGATTTGACACGTGCAGAAGCGATCTTACATCTCTGTAACAAATCAAGTCAGAGTATCTGAAAGAAAAGGACTATACTTTGAACCACACCCTGCCACAATGCAAAGCGGGTTGAGTAACGGTTACGCATTTCTGCATTTAGAGTGAGTGGCATAGAATTCGAAGCAAAATACATAAATATCTGCCTACCGGAGCTTTTTGTCCCTCTCAAAGTCCTGCTTGACTTGTTCATACAGCGCATCGTTGGTGATTATGTCCCAGCCAGTCATGGCCATTGCCTTCCCGGACACCACCGTCCTCTCATGCGCCACAGCAGTTCCTGCTGCCTTGGTAAACCCGGCGGTGTGGTTCTTAGATCCATCATCCACCGGAATACCGATAGATGCATGCAGGGCGGGTACCGCGTAGGAAACATTGCCCTGGTCTGTTGCTGCGCCAATAACCCCCTCAGATTTGAGGATTTCTAGGCCATTTGCGGCCATGTGTTGCTGGAATGAGTTGCACAGAGGTTCATTGACGCGCAGTTCGGCGTACCCACACATCTCTTCAATGTCCAACTTACAACCGGTAGCAAGCGCGCCAGCCTCCATGCACCGACGGATTCTGTCTCCAAGGGTCCTTGCACCTTTAACCGTGGGGCTTCTTGTCGTATAATGAGTCTTTGTAAGCGTCGGGATGGAATTGCTGGTGACCTTTGGGGTTTCAACAACAGCACCATGGATTCTCTCCGTGGGCTCAATTTGCTGTCGCAGCATCGAAATGTTGACATAGGTTGAAACTAGAGCATCTAACGCATTGACGCCCCCCCACGGCATGACTCCGGCATGGGCACTAACGCCATGGTAGGTGCCTTGCAAGTTGTAGGATGCGACGGATGAGAACCCTGCAGACCCCAAGACGCCTTTGTCTGTGTAATCGGCATCCGACATCGGATGCCTGTATCGCAGTCAGCTCATTCTGCTCTCTAGTAACAGCACAGTGCGACGGGGGTAGGAAAACCTACATCATCAGTGACACATCCACCTTCTCATACGCTCCTGCATTGAGTAGAACAATTTTTCCACCTCCATCTTCTTCAGCCGGTGTACCAAGGAGTTGCACCCGCCCATCGATTCCGAACTGCTTTAGGGCATAAGAGAGAGCAATGAACCCAGTCACACTGGCCGTGGCAATGAGATTATGGCCGCAGGCGTGGCCCATTTCCGGAAGTGCATCGTATTCTGCGTTGAAATTGACTGTTCTGCCACCCTTCCCGCTAATGGCCTCAAATGCCGTTTCCAAGCCGTAGGCATGTCGCATTACCTGGTAGCCGAGGCCTTCCAGGAAGTCACAGATGGCATCATGGGCGTTATGCTCCTTGTACGCTAGCTCCGGATTCTCGTGGATCTGTGCTCACAGTACAGCTTAGTAACTGAGTGCAGTGGCTATTATGGCACAGTCATGAGCTACTTACATACTTATTAAGGGCTCTGAGCTTCGTTTCGAGGTTAAGGATATAGTCGTGTATTGCCTTTTGCACGGCTGCATTTGGTGGCAGCGTTCGGTGGTTGTTCACTGCGGTCTTGGCCAGGCCAATGGAATCCGCCATTGGTACACTGATCATGGCATGTAGTGATAAAGAGTACCTTATGCCCAAACTTGAAGGGGATTTGGACATTTAATGATAAGGGGCCTGAAGCGCTGTCGGGGAGTCTGACACTCCCGCTATGAAAAAAAGACCCACCACGGCCATTAGGCCTCGAGATGAGGAGGGGCGGTTCTAGATTCTCGAACCACGAAGCACCCCAACCCGCAACCACTCCTACATCAGAATCGCACCGCCGCGAGCATTTGCAGTTCGCAAGCGAGTCGACCCTCATGGGCCCGCGAATGCATAATTTTACTAAGAGTTCCCCTTTTTGGACGTATAACTTAATGACTCATTTGCACTGTTTACAATTATTGAACACTGTTTTGGTCTCAACCCCTCCATTTAACCTAAATAATCCCAATCGTTGAGAAACCAGATAAATTGTAATTGTACATAACTAATTTAGCATTGAAATTACCTACTTGTCCTTAAAATAGGATGGATTAGCAATATTGTTGCGTGTTCCGAGGTTCTAGTAGGTGAAGTTTGTCCGCGGTATGCGGCCCGAAATACATAATTTGACCTGACTGCCCCTAGGTACCACCGCTTTAGCAAGAATCATACGTTCTACTTCTATATCTCTATTTAGATCCAGGGCTTGAATTGAGTGGATTTTATATTATCTTAAGTCTATAATGCCTTCTATGTAATAGGTTTATCCTAAAAATGTTTTTCATTATTCCCTGTAACTGATATAAGCTAGTAATCCTTGTCAAACGATCAAACCTTTCCCTCTGGGAAACGGACTCAGTAAGCGTTGAGGGTCTTTCTGCAGCCCTGGAGGTTGTGCGGTTCTTGCGGGTGCAACGAGGTAGTGAAGCGATCTAAATGTCAAAATAACTGTCATTTACCGTCATTTTCACTCCCGGACGGCCAGAGAAAAAGCTATGACGCGGCGCTAAGGCGGCCCCGCCCCACTTAGGCATGAAAACAAGTCGAAATTCAGTATCTTATGGAGCTCCAAGTTTTGGCAGGCCTTTTCTTTGCCTCATAAATTCATGACACAAACGCGCCTGCATACCGATTGATAACAAGTGAATACCTGTATCACTGGCTATTCGAAAATGACACCTAAAGCGGAGATGGTCGAGTGGGTCAAGAGGCCACTCACCAAGATGATGGTCAGATCATCGGGGACTCTGTAGCCCAATATATGATGCCCTCCGATCTGGAGATTATAAATTTATGTTGCAGTAATCCTTGGCGGCAGCTGAGATAAATGAGGACTCGTTTAGTGGCACCTGAAAGTCCAAGGTAGTACGTTCAGTGCCACCGATAGCACCAGCAACTCAACAAATATGCCGATCCTAGTTGAGTCAAATGCTGACTAGGTACCGTATCTCCCTGGAGAAATATTTCCTCCATCCTTGGTGGCGGCCCATTTCGGGTACACCACGAGGCGGCGTTGAGTAGGGTGTCCAATTGTGTGAATTAGATGGTAACAAAGCTGATTGCTGGGACTTGAGTAAATTTTGTTGATTCAGAAATGGAGCACGAGGGAGCGAGGGAGAGCATTGAGCTAAGGACATTGATTCTCAGCCCGAGGATTGTGATTAAAGGGGGTATGTAGCTCATCAGGCCATCAGGTCAGTAAAGGCTAAATATGGCACTGGAACCTTCATGCGAAAATTTAAACTAGCTAGCGTTCATACCAACTGGCCCCTGTTTTATTACAAGTTGTATCTGCCGCAGCTTCATTCTGTAGCATGAATTAGTGCCTGGCGGTTCTGGTCCTGATAGGTCATTTGTTCCGTGAAGACAAGCCTAGAAGTTTAACAACACGTCCCCACTTCATTTCCCACAAAAATGAAATATTGAAGTTCCGGCGTGCCGCTCGTGCAAGGCATCAGTATGGGGGAATGTCGGACCAGCGGCATCAGGCTGCATCTGGTACTTCAAGCTTTCCAGCAGGGAATGCTTGCAAGCTGATGTTTCAAAAAGTCACCAAGATGGCGGTGACGATCCTTGGGCTCTATAAATGTATTTGACATCAACACCTTCTATTCAAACTCAGCCAGGTCCTGCATTACCAACATCCTGTTTTCACTCCTTTGTATTTGCCAGTCAGTGGCAGTACATTATGGGTAGCATAGAGAACAACAGAGAAGAGGGCAACGGTGTTGCTAGGCGTGTCCATAATCGGGATGTCTTTTTTTTTGCCCACACCCGAACCGCTTCCCATGTCCTCTGTCGCCTCCTCTCCAACCAACCAGGATGGATTCAATCAGATTACCACTTCAAGCGTGCTTTTGACTTCGCCAGAGACTTCTCTAGACAACTCTGGATCAGAATGTTTATTAAACTTAAACACTTCTTTTTTATTTTTATTTTCTTTCTTTATGTAGAAACCTGCCAGCGAGCAGAGATTACTCTACCTAACGTTGGGAGAAGACGTATTCCCAGAGAAACAACCTAGTTTCAATCCGATACGTTTGTGACGATGGGAAAATCCACAGAAAGTTCTATCGACTTTTTCTCATCTTCGGGCCGAGTGGGCGACTTTCCTATCAGTACATATGGGGCCTGGATGCCCCTGGATGTCGATCAATCTAGCCCGACCACCCATGGCGGAACGCTACATCAACCACAGAGCGGTCGAGGAAGATCCCACAAACCGATCCTCCGAGGGAATCTTAGTGGGATTTCGAGCTATCGAGAACCGATATGGAGTATCTAGCCAACGGAAGGGCAGGGCTGGATAAAGCAGATCCTGAGACGAAGAGAAGCCAGGAAAAGATTGAGGAGACTATGGACAATGCCTAGGTTTGGGCGATGATTCAAAAATCCTTCATTCATCAAGGTAGAGTTTCGTAATTTGGGGATGAATCTGCAGATTGAATGACGTATCGTGGCATTATCATACTCCCCAAAGTTGCTTATTTTGTATTGGGGACAACCAGGGGAGGAGGCCACAACATGGATGGGTCGCTCGGCATGTGGGGTGCATTGACGTTTAATGGTATGTCTCCATCTCGGGGAGGTGTAGTGTTTAAGTATCTAGGATGTTGGAACCAGAAAAGGGCAGCGTCATCAATGAGATGAGTGGGATTCGTATCGTATCCAGAGTCGACATCTTTAGGTGGGGTCGTTGTCAATACGCCGGGAGATTGTGTCCATTGCAGAGAGGCTTCTGGTGCAGTAGTAGGTAAAGCAGTGAGTTCGCGAGATTTTTCTCGGGATGTCCAAGCCCAGTTCGTGAAATCATGGGGTGAGAGTGGTATGTTGTCAGGGCACGGAGGATGGGACACGTGTCTGGGTACTGAAGTACCGATCGAGGTGGGAATCAACCTTCTTGCATGAGTATTCAATGACAAAGGCAGCTTATGCCGCTCATCAGGTCTTTCCACGGGCCCCAAAGCTAGCTCGTTATGGTCTGCCAGCATCTTGACGACCGCGGGGTCTATTGGCTGAGCTTGGCGCGAGACACGAGTTCCTGGTTGACAAATAGCGCGAAGACTATTAGTTTCACGCAGTAAATCTTCACGTTCACTCATAAGCTTCTGGATTGTATGCACTGCCTGAAGGTTTTTGGTCTGCTGAGCTTTGTGTTGAGCGATACTAGCGTCCACAATTATATGCTTGGAAGGGCGCTGTTCTGTCTTCAGCATAGGCAGTAAAGTCGCCAGCTTCTGAAAGATGTTAGCAAAATTAAGCCTCCAGATGTTTTTGCTTCGTAACCAACAGCAAGACGCTCGCTAAAGGCTTCGCGGCGTGACTTCTCAAACTCTCGATGAACGGCTCGGTCCTCTGCCGTCCAATTGCGAATACGTTTTTTCTTGGGCTTTTGAGGACCCAAAGCCCCCATCATAGGCTCCATTCTCAGTGTAATTGTAGTTTCGCCCAGTCCGCAGGGGCATGGAATAACAGAATAACAGAATATGGGAGGTTCTATGGTGGGATCCGGGGTAAAGTGGGGGAAATGCGGAGAAGCTTTGGATTCGCTTCCTCCGAGGCCACATAGGTCTCCACATGCCTCTTTGGTTATGATCGTGTGCTACCCCGAAGTGATACAGATAGGGCCACATCAAACTACAATCTAATTATCATCTCATCTACGTCATCGGCAATGCCTGAGTCGTATGGTTGTGCAAAAGTCCATGTTCTAGATTTTCGTCGGGCAACTCGAGAAAAACGGCCAAAAATGGATTTTGAATAGATTCACATGATCGCAAGATAAAAAATTAAAAAAAAGAGTTACCCTAGTATGCTAATTGGACAGGCATCTGATAGTAGCTATGAGCGGGCAACTTCCAGCGAAAGGCGGGGTAGAGTGGGTGGAGATAGGGGGCCAACTCATCTGTCGACGGGGGATCAGTCGGTGATGATGCGGGCACTATCCGCCGTATGCCGTACATATTGATGCAGCAAGAAAATAGTTATAGGTTATATATTTGCTTTCACGTCACCATCTAGCCGACCTCAACTTTTTGAACTTGCTGTTTTAGTCCTGAGCTTGATAGTACTAAGCTTAATTAAGTTTTCTCTTCTAAAATGGGCACCATTCCTGCTCGACAAGCCGTGGCTTTTCTAGCTAGGCAAGGTCAAGAAATCACCGTTATCAACACTCATGGGAAACAAGTTGTTGATTTATGGGCATTCAATCCTAATGACCCCCATGAATTCCTGTCTATGGTGCATACCCGGACAATCCTTGTGAAGATTGCACTCTCCAAGGGCGATAAATTGTATAGTACTCGGAGAAAGCCAGTCCTAAAATTGACAGAGGATACCACTCTGGGTGTCCATGACATGACATGGTCAGCATGTGATGCTGAAAGGTACCGCATGCAAGGCTACGATGGCTACCATGACAACTGCACCGATAATATGCACAAGGTGAGCAAGTAAGAAATTGAAGTTGAAGTAATACATACTCATCGATTAGTGCAGGCCCTCAAAGAAAACTTCCCTGGCTTTCATATTGCAGATGACTGGGTTCCAGATCCGCTCAACATCTTCATGAACGTGACAATCGATCACCGCGGCGGACTAGAGCTTCGAGCCCCTACTAGTGAGAAAGGCCAGTATGTGAAACTTATAGCAGAGACAGACTTGATTGTTGTCATGAGTGCTTGCCCGCAAGATATGGCGGCAACAAATGCCGGGATGCCGACAGATTGCGAGTTCCAACTGAGTGGCACATCGAATCCTCTATCAACTTCTTTGGCATCCATCCAATCTCGCCCCTCGCGTCGAGTAAAGGTAGCGATGTCGGTCGACTTTGATGCCGTTTCTCATTGGCTTGGGACTGGTTGCCATCCGGACAACAACATGGCCGACTATAGCTCTGGAATATTCGCCGGTCAAGTTGGTGCATATCGACTCCTCGAGCTCTTCAAAAAGCACGCCGTTGCAGACAAGATCACCTGGTTCATCCCTGGCCATACCGCAGAAACCTTCCCGGATGCTGCGCGTGCGGTAGTCGAGTCTGGCGCTGAGATAGGCCTTCACGGTTATGCCCACGAGGGAATCTATCAGATGACAGAATCCCAAGAGGTCAATGTTCTCCTCAAATCGTAAGTAATCTCGCTATATGACATCAACGCATCCACTAATCAAGAGCAGTATCGAAGTTGCAACTAGGCTAGTCGGTAAAAAACCTCGCGGATATCGTGCTCCCATGTACACAGTCAGAGAAAGCACGGTGAAACTCCTACGCGAGCACGAATTCCTCTATGACTCTTCACTTATGCATCATGATTCGCAACCCTACTTCACCCCGAGTGACCCACCAATAAAAACTATCGACTTTTCCCAGTCGGCTGATACCTGGTTGCATCCTACTGAAATCTCCTCTCAGTCGTATCCCCATGGACAACACCCACTAGTGGAACTCCCATGTGGCTGGTACAACGAGGACATGATGCCCCTTCAGTACCTCCCACATCTCGCTAATAGCATGGGCTACGTTTCAACGCGGGTGGTGGAGCAGATGTGGAAAGACAAATTCATGTGGCTATGGGAAAACGACAAGCAGGGTAATGAGTCGGCAGATTTCATTTTCCCGCTTCTGGTTCACCCTGACACGAGTGGATTGGCACATATCATCGGAATGGTAGATCGTGTTCTGGAATGGTTGAAGGGGTTCGGAAGTGCTGTTGAATTCTGTACTTATGAAAAGATTGCTGCTGAGTGGTTGGAGATACAGAAGAAGGCTGTCGGTCAAGTCTAACCAGGCCATGACTCTAATCAATTTACTTTCAGGGACAAGTTTGCTGGACTATCCGGTCCAGTGCCATGAAATACTGAAGGCAGTCCCTTCCAGAAAATAGCATCCAACCTGATAGTAGCAAGACGTGCAAGTGACCAAGCCCGAGATTGTATTCGAAGCGTGTCTCTCCATTTGATCAATAGGTTTTTGTTGCGCTCTGCATTCTTCCTATTTGGAGAGTGCGCAAGCGCGAGTAAAATGAACGTTGAGAGGTAGCAAAGTTGATATCTAGTGTCTGCCAATTCTCAACTTTCATGCGTAGGACATTTGCAGGATAGAAACTTACAGGAAGGCCAAAAGCTTGTGAAATGCCTAGCTGTGAGAGAAGATACCAATTCTGTCCCTGCTAAGGCGCAGACATAGCAGTTGCCGAAGATTTTGGGGAGTGGCTGGCGGAGTTTCTCGGCTGCATGTTCGAATCGGTGTACTAGGGGCCTAAGAAGGGCTCTAAATATCATTATTTCCACTGTGATGTGTGATATTCTTAGAGAAGCCACCATGTCAATCTCATCCGTGGTCAACTCGCAGGCCGGCTTTGAGAGCAGCGGATGGTTCTGTCGCCAGATCTCGATTCTTTTTCGCAGAGACTGTGCACGAGTCAAGAGCTCGCTGAGCGATGAGGATCTACGGCTTGCTTTCAAAGTACTATGTGAGATTAGTGTTTGTAAGTGTCATACCATTTGCCCCTTGAGAAACGTACTAGAACTCTTTCAGAACATCTGCTCCAATAACACTCAATTGGCATTCTGCCAAAAAGAGTGGGATGTAACATGTGACTCCATCCTCGATAGCCGGATCTTGGAAATCATTCTCAAGATCATCCAATGTAAGCTCTTTGACATCCCAATTATCCTCATTCAGATGCACTGAGCGGCCAAAGCAAAGTGCATGCCAAGTGTGCTGAGTATACATTAGCCACCAAAGCCTCCTTCGAAGAGTAATTTCACTTCGCGGAAGTCTCCATCCACCTGGATCCAAGTTTATACCCAGGCTTTCGGCGATTGCCAGACAAGAGCATGACAGGGCCCAAGATTCCGGTGAGTCAGCGACCGCAAAGTTATCTGGTGGTTTCTGAAGGAGAAGAAGACCCAATTGCAACTGGGAAATGTGCGCGAGTGAATAATTTCGGTGGAAGCTGCGATATGCGATGTCCCAGAGAGTGTTGACCGAGATATCTGAATAGCCTTTTGTGAGGCTGAGTTCGTCATCTAGGAACATGAAGGGAGTTGCCATAGCGTAAATGGCGCTTATGAGACCAGTTCGAGTCGACATAAGAGAAGTTTCTTTCATGCTTTCTAAGTCCTCTCGTGAAAGGATAGGTAGCCGCGGATGAACAAATTGAGTGTATCTGTACTTGATTGAGCAAAGCTACTGGAAATTGACAAGAAACAAGGCTCACATTTTGATAAGGCGCTTTGCCAGGTCGATGGGGACAAGAGAATGCAAGAACTTCAGGTCATTCTGGGCGCTTTTGCCCTCTGACAACATTTTCTCTTTTGCATCAACTGTATCTTGCCATATCTCTTCATTGGTCATCATAAAATGAACTGGAAATCTGCTGGGACTTGGTAGGCCATTTGGAGTATATTCCCTCAGTTCCTCGGGTTCGCTGTCTATCATCCTCCGAAAGTCAAGTTGAAACATAGGATACGTGCCCTGACAATCATACTCGTAGTGCTGAAGGAAATACGGATCTGATTCACTTGACGGTCCGATTATTTGATGTGAGTATCCTTTTCGTTTATTCAGCGTGTAGTTTTGTGCCCAAGTGATCGGTTCAACGCTTAGAGCCCCAGAACTCATTGAGGTTGCACATCTGATGGAGCCTGGCCAAGAATGGCCTTGAGAATCAATCTCTATATCGCCAAAAGTCCGGTTGCTCTCCAGGTCATCACTTGGAGCTATGAACGAAGAAGAAAGTAAATCAGTGGAGAAAGCGTGAGGCAAGGGATCGGAACCTTGTCCAGTTGAGCTTCCGGCCTGGAATTGGAGTTGGAAACGATTCGTATCAATCGCTCCATTACCTAAGAAGTCAGTTAAACCGTCGACGTGGATCTTTTTCTTGGGAAAATCTACCATATAGGACGTCCGCTGAATTCCAGCTCTCGGTAATGTCGTTTTCTCCAAACACTGCATTATCTACCGAAGGTACCTGGTCAATGTTGGGATGAAAATCATTGATATCCGAGTAGATGCTGTCTTCTATTGCAGTCACTCTGCTTTGATAGACACCATTACTAGGTTGATGAGTCGCAGGACGGTTTGTTCTTTTGAGTGGCTGAAGAACAAACGTGCATCTTCGTGATAGCTTTTCGCAGTGCTCACATTCGGCCTTATCGCCTTGTAACTTGCATTGGATCTTTCTCGAGCGGCAAAGATCACAGGGGCGTTGTTTTTTTGACCGGTATTTACGCGCCCGTTGCATATGGCTTTCATTGTTCATGCTGGCAATCGCGTGACAGTGACAGTGATTGAGATAAGAATAGGATTGACGGCCGACAACCTTGCAAATAACGGGCAAGTCACGGGTAACGGGCGATATAAGTAAAGGTCGGGGATTGTTACCCCGCTGACGGGTGATATGGCTATGATAAGAGCAGCCACTAGTCTGTGTCATTCACGAATCAGAGCCATTACTTTACTTTCTTTCCCTAGGCGTGAATGATACTGCTTCTCGGATATACTACGTTCCCCATCTCCATGGAGATATGAGACAAAGTCCAGGCCATTTATCCATGAAAATCCATGAAAAGCAAGGCCTATAACTGAGTATCTAGCTGTCCGCGGTGGGATTTGGAAAAAATATCGCTTGAATACTTCTTCAATGACTCGGTCTGAAGTTTGTCAGGATGGTGGGGAGTACGATGTCATTGTAGTTGGTGGTGGGCCGGTCGGCCTTCTTCTCGGCTACCAATTGAAGCGATTTGGTGTCTCTGTCTGTGTGTTGGAACAACATAAGAAAGAAATACAGGATGCCTATGGACGCGCGATCGCCTTATTCCCAAGGACTTTAGAGCAACTGGATCAGCTTGACCTCATTGAGCCGATGTTGCAGTTGGGCTTTGCGTGTCGAACAAGTGTCACATACAAAGACGGAGAACGAATGTCAGTAGGAGTCAATTATCCACGCGAAATGACATACTAATGGCATGCAGAATTCCAGGAAGAGTTTGGAGCTTCATGGAAAATATCCAAGATACGACTTATGACTTCGTGCTGGTTCTTCGCCAGATGTACACTGAGCAGATATTTCGCGACAAGCTAGAATCACTCGGGGCAGATTACTACCAAGGCTATGAGTGTGTTGATTTTCAATGCGATGAGAATAAGCCGTCTACAAGCCAAGCAGTAGTTGCTACCTTCAAGGAAAGTGACACAGGGAGAATAATCACATTGAAGAGGTACTCGGTCAACCCCTTTCCCCTCTCTCCCCTCTCCCCGTTATGCAAGGGTATTATTACTCACCATCAAACAGCAAATACTTTATTGGCGCGGACGGTGGCCGGAGCTTCGTTCGCCGACATGCAGGCATCCCTTTCGAAGGTGATAGCTCGGATGATCAGTGGGTGCGCATTGACGGACTTGTCGAAACCGATATGCCACTCAATCGATCCTATGGGTATGTCATATCGATTGATCATCTGTCTACCTGTTTGTGTGGCCTAACCTTCCAACCAGAGCGATCGAGAGCAAAACACATGGGAACGTGCTTTGGGCTCCCTTGGACCATGCAGCCACCCGCATAGGCTATGCATACACTTCGGAGATTGCCGCAAAGTATCCAGATGGAGTGTCTCAGAAGGTGGCAGTGCAAGAGGCAGTGGAATCAATGAAGCCGTTCAACGTGAAGTTTAAGGAGGTGCACTGGTGGACATTGTGAGTTGATGTTCCAAATATCCTCACCCTTCTCACGGTCTGATTTGATACCACAGGTACCAAATCGGTCAACGGATCGCAAAGGACTTTTCAAAAGAAAGAGTCTTTCTGTGTGGCGATGCAGCTCATACGCATAGCAGTGGAGCTGCACAGGGACTGAACACCGGGATTCACGATGCGGTCAACTTGGGCTGGAAGCTTGCCTTGCACATACGAGGAATCGTCAAAGAGAATGTCCTCGACACATATGACTTGGAGCGGAAGCATTCGGTGCAGCAGCTGATTGACTACGATAGAGACATCTCCATTTTGATGTCACGTAAATGGCCGTCTTGGTACGAAGGAGATCCGGACGCAGATCCTTACATCGTTCTCGGAGAGATTTTCGAGCAAGCCGCATCTTTCAATACGGGACTGGGGATCTCCTATCCCATAAATGATATCAATCAAATCCTTCCTGACGGAGCAATTGTGGCTCCAGGGAGTCGACCACCTGACGTGGAGCTGATCACGCCTGGGACGAAGCAGACGGTGAGGCTTCAACGACTCACTCGCAACTTTGCCAACTTTTGGGTAATCGTATTTGCTGGCAACCCTGGTATGACCCATACCTCTCTCGTGGAACTTGGAAAGTCTCTAGGAACATTCAAAAAGTTCAAATCTAGGGAAGCAATTGGCTGGCTCACTATCAGTGCTGTGGCCGGCAACTCCCCATATGAGACGCTGGGGATGAAGCCATTTGGGGACACTTTCTTCGACCCTACCAACTCTGCGCATGAGAGGTTCGCATTCAAACCTGATGGGGGTGGCATCGTCATTCTTCGACCGGATGGTCTACTTGGTGCCACTGGTCCTCTTTTGGGGGAGTGGCTGAAGGAATATTTCGAAGTAGTTTTGCAATGATACTCGTCCCGAGAAATTGAGCATAAAGCCCTCCCGAGAAGATATTCTAATTCTTCATCTCTTTCTTGACATTTTTCTGGGCACCTCTCTTTGTTCTTTTTCCAGGGTATCCCTCTGAATGGCTTTGAATACCTCTGGTGTGATCAGTCACGGCCACCTTTTCAGAGCCATTGTACAATCTTATATTCCTGGTCCGGCCGTATGTGCAAAGACTCAATGTATCAAGCGCAAATCTTGATCCATGGCCACTGGGGCATGAGAAATCTCGAACTACGTATGGTGGAGTATGCTAGCACCAATATCCTGAACTCGAAAACCAGAACCCGCATTCTCAAAGGTCCAAGATTCTACCTAGCTCCGTATTGTGTGGTACGTGCATATCGTTGTTGTCGGAGAAGAGATAGGGGGACTTGCCTTGACCTCATGTTCCAGTGTTATCAGCGACGAACAGAAGTTGAACGACGCGTTAGAATCTGAGATCACAAGACATGAAAAAGGTGCATGATAAGGTGGATACATGTAGCCTAGCTTTAGGTCCCGTTTTTATTCAACAGCTCAGATTCCTGCTTTTTACGGGTGCACATGCAAAAAAATTGAGAGAAAAGGATATCATGCAGATAGGATCTAGGCAGATCCATTTTCATGGTGACTCGACATAAAACAACGAAGGCAAGGGAAAGGAGGCTGACACACACCTTGATGCCATTGTGTGCACAGGCCAAAAGCGATGATGGCACGGTGGATACAAAGTGAGTCGCCGAGTGTAGCAGCCAAGAAGGGCTCGACCCCGTCGGAGCAGAGTGGGTGCGTCATATGACTGGGTATATACACACATTGCTAGGCGACCAGCCACCACATAGGGCTGAACACGAGCACTGCGCCACACGTAGCGTGCGACGATCAAATCGAGAATTTCCCGGGTTGCATGGACACGTGATGGCGAGACGGCAGGACCGAAGATCCTTCTAACACGAAACCCTAGGAAAGTGTGCGCCAAGTAGGAACAGGACCATGAAAAACGCGAAATTTAGGCTACAACTCTGTCGTAGAAAAAGCAAGAAAATACCGCGAGCCAAACCCAAATCAAAGTAGCGTGCCAAGTCTTCGGGAGGCCCGCAAAGAAAAAGAAGAAAATATCGACGATCGAAGCGGAGTCTGGACGTCTTCGATGTGGTGGCGAATGAACTTTTCGCGGAAAAGCCCCCATATCCTTGACCGCCTCATCTATAATAATAATATCACACAGTCCGGTTTTTATACCCACCTCCCCTATAACACGACCCTTTCCTCCAACCAAATGCTCGTTCTCTAGCATGCACTCGTGCTGAGCTATAACACGGGCTCTCTTACGTGAGTCTCTGCTGCGTGTTGCCAACCCCTACGCGGCCCAAGACCACCTCCGCTCAGTCGACCCCGGCTTTTTCTCCTGATTCGCCCCGGAACCTCCCTATCCTCACCCCCAGTCTCTTAGCTCTTAGTGCGTGAGCTGTCCTCTGGGTCCCGTTACCAGCTGCAAGCTTATCACGCTCTACACGGCCCTTCCCGAAACTCTCAAACCGGACGGGTTCTCACCGCAACGATAACAAAGACACCTGTTGTTTGGCGCGATTGAACATTTCCGACCAGTCCTTAGCTCGGACCAAGGCCCGTGCCTGCTGCTGTCTCCTTTTCACATTCTTTGTATCAAAAGTGTTCCTTTCTCTGGACCTTCACCGAGCTTCTTGGAAAGCCGAAGGATTCCAGCCCATTTTCCATCTCAAGCTCGATTTCCAACTTATTGACCTTACCATTTGTCACCATGGACGTCAATTTATAGCTTCGCTTTGTCCCCAGGGATATTTTCGTTCTTCAGCGCTGTTTCCATTACTCCCCTTCAGCTTTTTTGATACTTTTTACGCCTCGCGGTCTTATCAGACGTGACTTCGACTCGCGTCGCGTGTCTCTTGCGAATAATTATATCGCCACAACCAATCATGGCCCCCAACCTCTTCCTCTGCTTGCGCACCGTCTGCTGTCCTGTCTACTGGTTCCAGCGCGGTGATCGCGTCAACAGCGAAGTCAACCGAGAGCAGCACTGGGAAAGCCCTATCCCGGGAACGTACAAGTTCCTTCCGGGCCGCGGATGGCATCTCATCCGTCGCGATGGTTCCGACCAGGACGAAAAGATCCCTGCTGCTCTCGTGTACTGCCGCATTCTCCACCGATACATGTTCGAGTCTGAACTCGAAGAGCGCTGCCGCTTGTTTTCGGCTCCGCTGCACAAGGGCGCCCAGCCCGAGCAGCTGCGCTTCTTCCTTCTCGACGATGGCCTCCACTGGGTCGCTGGCTGGGACGCCAAGGGCCGTTTCATCCCTGGCCCTTACCCCAAGTGGTATCTGGATGAGGATGGTGAGACTATGCGCCGCGGCTCCTCGCCTCCTACCAGTGCCACCGTTTCCCGATGCAGCAGTATCATCGCGGGCAAGCTTGATTAAACGACAGGTGCCATGCACTAAATCCCAAATGGCCAACATATACATCATGTTCCAGGCGAACGTTCAACACGCACTGTGAGTGTTTGTGCGAATCTGAAAGCGTTTAGCGTGTTTTTTTTTTGGCTATCAAAAGTGATTTTTCGGATTTTCATGATGACTGGGTAAATTTCGGGTTTTCAGGGGTTTTTCTTCTTGTTCGGTCATAGATTTAGACTAGACTTCTTTTCAGGCACTTGGTGATCAGCGACGGCGCTCGGTTACATGTGTCGGGTCACTCTCAAGGGTGACAAATTTAGAGAATTAGATTCTTATTGAGAAATTACAACAATCTGTACAATTTTATAATTGAGACTTGATCTAGTTATCTTCACTTGTGCAATCAATCGAATTCTGCCTTGTCCAGGGTATAGGTGGAACAATGAACAGTGTTGCAACCCAAAATGGGAATTGTCACGTGAGACTATACAGTCCTTGGGTCGCCGCACTCGCGGACTCTTAACAATTCAAATCCTATTGACATTCAATGCTGCCTTCCTGCTCAATGGTACAATGCTGATTGATGCCTCCTCGACAAAACACTCAATCAAATGAATCCTCACTGGCGCCTTCAGCTCGAACTCAGGAAAATATAAAACCCCTTCTAACCTCTCTCTTCTTTCCCTCTCTTCCTTCCCAATATTCCTTCATTCTTTTCTCCTCTTCCTGGTCCTCCAACAATGGAAGCCACCAACAACCTTTCGGGGGGTGCCGGCCGCTCTCGCCGGCCGCTGAAGCTGGTCTTCGGCAAGGAGAAGAAGCCCGAGGTGGCCTCTGATGAGCCCATATCGGAGGACCAAGCCGTCGTCGCTGCGGTAAGTCATGTCTACATAGTATTGCTGAGTTTCAAGTTCCTAAAATTTTATTCAGGCAACTCGGATCAGCCGGACTGGTCGAGTCCTCAAGGCCCCGACTGCTTTTATCCCGGCCCCTGCCGCTGCTGGCAGTGGTGGGAAACGCCGACGCGGTGGTAAAAAGGCCGCCAGCATTAATTGCGCGGAGTGCGGACGGGGTAACAGCCCCGGCAACAACCCGATCGTCCTCTGCGATGGGTGCGAGTCCGCGTGGCACAAGCATTGCCACAACCCTCAAATTCCAGATGCCGCCATCGAGAATCTGGACACCGAATGGAAGTGCAATAACTGCGAACCTTCTCAGCGCCGTATCGTTAAGGCCAAGCCTATGAAGGGCAAGCTCTTCAGGGCGAAGCTGGCCAAGGCTCAAAATTTTGCTAAGCCCCATTCGATGCAAGCATCGACCCAGATCGAGGTTGCTAACAATGAATTTACGGATGCTGAAAAGCGCGTCTGGCTTTCGAGCTTGTCTCATTCCCTGCTTGTGGAGATGCTCGTCGACATCTCCAGTAAGAACCCATCTTTGCCAATCTTCCCCGCCAACATGAAGGATTTACCCACCTCCAAGTTTGCTATTCCTTCGGCCCGGCCATTGAGTGCCCAGTCGGCACCACCCTCTGGGAAGCACGCCCACGACGAAGCTGCAGCTATAGACAGCCACCCTGCCAAAGGGTCACGTACTATTTCAAACACGGCTGTGCCTGTCGCCAGTCTTTACTCGACGTTGTCGCCCAGCCAACGGTGGTCATCCAGCGATACCGCCGACGAGGGCATCTTCTTGGCGAAGACGAGCGACGGGCATTTCATGCAAGTTCCTGAGCATTCGGCCACACCTGCTCTGTCTCCCGACGCTCCGAGTCCGTACGAGGCCGAGCTTTTGACCGACAGCGAAGGAGGTGACATTCCATTCGATGATCACCGCATCTACCCCAAGCCAGGCAATGGCTTTGCTCTTCCGTGGGATCCTGCAGATCTCGACATTCTCAGAGAGGATCCTGAAGCAAAGACCTTCAGCCATGCTCTACATAGTTCAATCGCGAAGAGGATCGCCGGGAACTAGGATGCTCGCAAGATAGGATGATCTTGTTCTTGAATGTGTTTTCTGATGTATTCACACTTGACTTTCTCGATGATATCTTATTGGGCGTTGATGTCTTTTCGCAGGTTCCTCTGGGCGTTTTTTCTTGCGTGTCTTTTGTGGCACCTTCCTACCTGTTCTTTCTACCATCTATTTACATGATATGATTTCACGATCAATGATACCAACTGAAATGCTCTTATATGCCTTGTTCGTAGAGCCTCAAGATTCGATATTGGAGTCGACCCCGTATCTTATCAGCCCCACGCTGACGCGCTCGCATTTTCCCCGAACATCTCCAAAAACGAACACCAGCATTCAATTCCAATATTCAGCTCTACGCCAATATCTCCAACTCCCTAAACCGATCACGTATTGAGCGCACACCTCACCAAATCTACCGCACACGGGAATGACATCCGAGCACCTTGCGCGCTCCAGAAATAGCCCCATCACACCACGCATCACAACCACCAAACCCTCACCAAGAACAACTTCATGATACACCATTAACCCCTCAAAATGTCTGCACCCTTTAAAATAACAACGAAAAGCACTCTCCCCCTCCAACCAACAAGCCCTGGACGCAACATCTAACCCTCGACACCCTCCTCCGTGTCGTGCACCACACGCTTCTAAACCCGTTTCTCGCCTGGATCCTAGTCCTCTGCCTTCGCGCCCAAGTCACGCCTACCAACTCCCCAGCCTGGATTATAAGCATCAGCTATGCGATCGCGCTGAGTTTGCTCTTCGTCGCGCGGGTGGTGAACCATCGCGTCGCGCATGGGATTCCGCGGACGGTCGATTCGGCGCGGGAGGTGGTGCTCGTCACTGGGGGTGCGAGTGGGCTGGGATTATTGATTGCACAGATTTATGGGATGAAGGGGGCTAGTGTGGCTGTTCTTGATATTAAGGATCTGGGGGAAAAGGAAGTTACTGAGATTTTTGGGGAAGGGGTGGGTTATTGGAAGTGCGATGTTGGCGAGAGGGGAGCGTTGGAGAGAACTAAGAAGGAGGTTGAGATTGAGGTATGCTTTTACTCCCTTCCTGAGTGAATTACGAGATCTATGGGGCTCTTATTGGGTGGTGATGCAGAGACATTGGTTGGAATGTGTTATTTTTTTTGTTCTTTCGCTAATGCATGCATGCTGCAGCTCGGTACTCCGACCATCATTATCAATTGCGCGGCGGCGAGGATTCATGGCGGGACGTTGCTGAGCTTGCCAGCTGATGCTTTTGAGAAGACTGTGCGCACCAATTTGCTCGCTGCTTTTCATCTCTACCAGGTATTTTTGCCCGGTGTTGTTGAAGCGGAGAATGGAGGCACCATCGTCACCGTCAGCTCAGTACTGGGCCAATTGTCTCCGGCAGGATTGTCAGATTATTCCGCTAGCAAGGCTGGATTGAGTGCGTTACACAGAACAATCGAGGCCGAGTTTCGCGAAATCGATCAGATCAAGACGTTGCTGGTGGAGGTAGGACAAATGGCCACGCCGCTGTTTGACTGGGTCCGTACGCCGAGTCATTTCTTTGCGCCTGTTCTCGAGCCGGTTGAGGTTGCTCGTGAAATCGTTGCGGCGGTTGATAGTGGTCAGGGCGGTGTGCTCAGACTGCCGTCATTCGCGAAGCTCGTCAATTTGTATGCTGTGTTGCCTGGTGCTGTGCAGCGCATGGCGCGATTCGTGAGTGGAGTCGACCGTGCTGTTTCTTCCGGTCTCCGTCAACGCGACGCTCCTGACAGTAGAGTTCCTGACAGCAATCGTCGAGTCCTCAGGAGCACAAAGAACCGGACTGATTGAAAAATTGCATGTGCATAGACTTGACTCGACAGATCAAATTTGCGAGTTCATCTTCCTTGTATATAAATTTGTTTCTTGTACACAGTTCATCCCAAAACGCCGAGTCGCAATGCAGTAATCCAAACTTTTGGGGGGTATCGTTGAGGTCTGTCGACAGGCTTATTGCTCGCGAGACAGAATCATCTTCTCGCGCTCGTTCTGTCTCGACTTCAAGTTATCCTTCTTGGTGTGCTTGCGCACGTTCTCCTCGCGCCTCTTGATGGCACCAAGCTCCTCACGCTTAATCTCACCAGCCTTCTTAATAGGCTTGGGCAGGTGACGCTGGCGCTTGATGCGACGGATCTCGGGCATGTGCGAGTAACGCTTGATGAGGGCCTGGTCGTACTCCAGCTTGGTGCGCTGGCGAGCACTCTTGATTCCGCTTCGGTCCGAAGCCTTGGCACGCCACAGACGGACGTTACCGTCGTCGGAGCCGGACAGAACGTACTTGTTATCGGGAGTGAACTTGGCAGAGAAGACACGCTGCATGCGCTGGGTGTGGTAAATGTCGCGAGAATGACCGCGGGCTCGGTCCCAAAGACGAATTGTGCGGTCGTAGGATGCGGTGACAAGTTCCTGCCCGGTAGGACTAAAGTCGATGTCCATCACGGCCGCAACGTGATCCTTGAGGATGTTCAAGGCACGGTCCGTCTTTCTCATATCAAAGATGTAGGCGTTGTGGTCCTCATTGGCCACGGCGAAGTTGAAAGCTTCCATGGGGTTCCAAGCAAGAGCGTTAGATGCCAGTTTCAAGGTCATCTTGTGCACCGGGGAAGAGGTGCGCAGGTCGTAAAGAATGACCGAGCGATCAATGGCGGTAGAGCCAAGAATGGAAGTCTCGGTCTGGTTGAAGGCAACGGAAGTAATGGTATCAACACTGGTCGGCCAGTGCAGAGTCTGCGAGGGAGAGGAAGAAGGTCGCGAGAGGTCATAGATAGAAATGACCGAAGAGGAGGCAGCGAACGAGGGAGATGTGGCGTGGTGTGTCACACCCGTGAAGGCACTTGAGCCTAGATAAGTCGCCATCGGTGGCGCCGAGGGAGTAGTGTTGTATGGGTCCCACAATTTGACAGTCTTGTCACTTGCGCAAGACAGCAGCTTTCGCTCGGGTGTCCAGCACACTCCCTTGATCATGTTCTCATGCGCCTGTGTATGCCAGATCTCCTCGCGGGTTGTCAAATCCCAAACCTTCGCCACGCCGTCACCACTGCCACTCGCAAAGCGCTCGAGAGAGCCAGGGTCTTTCGCCATACTGTAGACACCGTCGATATGACCGTCACCCATTTGGCCGATGAAGGGAGCAGCGAACATGCGCTCCATCTTGATCGCATTCAGAGCTCGAGTATATTCACGAGCCCGCTCGAAAGGATGCTGAGACGGGTCAAGATTCCGCTGCTGGCGGACGACCGAAGTCCCCGGGGCCTGCTGCGACGCCGTCGAGCGAGAAAGAGCTTTGATTTTCTGTTATCCATTAGCATCGCTATCCAATAAAGGACAAATTACATCAAGACTTACCATTTTGCGCTGTTGGTTCAGACGTAAAAAAAGAAGAAAGCGGAGTGAACTTTTTTTTCTGTTGACGGGATGATTTGCTAAGCGGGCGGTGAGCGCGGCAGCTGGCAGCTTCAAGCTCCCCGACTCAGCACTCGGTCTATCAACCTACCTTCCATCAACCGCCGTTTACGTTCTTTCATTGTCCACTTGCCTTCTATTCTTCTTTTTAAAAGCCACAGATTGCTAATCGCTTTTCACCATGGCCCCTTCCCTCCAGGTGTCGCCGCGGATACAGGAGGCCCGCGACTTGGAGAAGAAGGACCCCTCGAAAGCCGTGAGCAGTTACGAGAAGATACTCTCCGAGGGCCCAGGATCGACAGAGGCTTCATCGCGAGACTATGAGCATGCATTGATTGGATTGGGCCAGGTGTACCGAGATGCCAAGAAGCCGCAGGAGATTGCAGACCTCATCAAGACCAGCCGAAACACCTTTTCGTCATTTGCCAAAGCGAAGACAGCCAAGCTGGGTAAGCAGTCATCATTTTGCTTATGGTAGCCTCGCTCTAACAATATGTTACAGTTCGCCAACTCCTGGACCTCATCAGCGAAATCCCCAATACCCTCGATCTCCAAGCCGCCGTGATCCAATCATGCATAGAATGGTCTATCGCCGAGCGCCGGTCCTTCCTCCGACAGAACCTTCAAGCGCGCTTGGTCGCTATCCACATGCAAAAGCAAGCCTACTATGACGCCCTTACTCTCATCAACTCCCTTCTCCGCGAGCTGAAGCGCCTGGATGACAAGCTTATGCTGGTAGAGGTGCAGTTGCTGGAGTCTCGTGTGTACCATGCTCTGGGTAACCAGTCCAAGGCACGCGCTGCTCTGACAGCGGCGCGGACGTCTGCTGCATCTGTCTACACACCGCCGAATCTGCAGGCAGGCCTGGACATGCAGAGTGGAATGTTGCACGCCGAGGACAAGGACTTCAACACCGCCTTTTCTTACTTTATTGAGGCTTTGGAGGGATATAACTCGCTCGACGAGGGCGAGCTGGCCACCGCTACTCTGCAATACATGCTGCTTTGCAAGATTATGCTGAATCTGGTTGATGATGTCACTCAACTGCTGGGCTCCAAGCAGGCTCAAAAATACGCCAGCCCGCGTCTGGAGGCCATGAAGTCCGTGGCTCGGGCCCACGCCAACCGTTCCCTGGAGGAGTACGAGAAGGCTCTCTCCGACTACAGATACGAGCTCGGCAGCGACAGCTTCATCCGGAATCACCTTCGCCGCCTGTACGATGCCATGCTGGAGCAGAACTTGATCAAGGTCATTGAGCCTTTCAGCCGAGTGGAGTTGGATCACATTGCCAAGATGGTCGGGTTGGATGTCCAGCAAGTGGAACGCAAGCTTTCCCAGATGATCCTGGACAAGGTGATCATCGGTGTTTTGGACCAGGGCTCCGGCTGTCTGATCGTGTTCGACGAGACGGAACGTGATCAGGCCTATGATGCTGCTCTGGACACAATTGAGAAGCTGAGCAATGTGGTGGAGGGACTGTATACTAACCAGGCATCACTTCTGGAGTAGAGGAAATGGGCTCAATGCAATGCTACCATGTCGGTTCATAGGGAAATAATCGCGAAGATGCACGGCTGTTGCATGAACACGTCTTTATACATTTAGAAACTTTTGAAAAGTGGGTTTTAATTGTAGTTGTAGTTGTCTTTGGGATGGTCGCGACATTCCGAATCGGGTAAAGCGCGGCGGCAGAAGAATCGCGACCTCGCTCCCTCGCCCAACCTCATCCTCCACCCAACTCCCGATTGGCGCCATAGCTTTCTGGATCGGCAATGAACGCTCCTATGCAACCGAATTACGCGCGGGGATTCCCCCCGACCGCCCAGCGGTCTCCAGCCACGCCTCGTCGGCCGCCAGGACCAGGTTTGTCCCCTTTCTAATCGTCCCCGTCCACGCCCATCTAACTCCACTAGGAGGCCCGATGCCCGTCCAGATGCCCCAACAAGCTGTCAACGCCCCGTACATGCCCGCGCAGCGCGGTATGCCCCACCCTAATGATGCTGCTCTGCGTCGCAGTCGCAAGCCAACCGACAAGAACATTCCCGACGGAATTGAGGACGTGGTCATCGGCGAGGGCGTCGACCAGTACAAGAGCCTTCGCGACCTGGAGAAACGATTGGATGCCGCCACTGTGCGCAAGCGACTTGACATTCAAGATTCAATTAGCAAGACCGTGAAGAAGTACCGCACGATGCGCATCTGGATTACCAACACCGTTGAGAGCCAGTCGTGGCAGAGCGCCGGCAGCAATCCCGGTTCTGGACGTTATAATGTGCGCATTGAGGGCCGGTTACTTGATGATCACAGTGACCCTACTGTCCCCGAAGATGAGGAGGAATCTGGTGATGCAGCTGGAGACGATGCGATGGACCAGGATAAAGACGACGAGGATGCGAAGAAGGCAGACTCCAAGAAGCAACCCCAGCGCTTTTCGCACTTCTTCAAGAACATTACTATCGACTTCGACAAGCCGGCCAACGCCATTCCTGATGAGGTCAAGCCAGTCACCTGGTCCAAACCACAGCTGTCGCCCAATGCGACGTCTTCCCCTCCAAGCGCAGAGTTCGACAGCATCCAGTTTTCGCGGGCATCACAGGAGAATCTGAACGTTACAATTGGCTTGGTGCGGGACGAGACTCCCGAACGATACAAGCTTAGCAAGGAGCTGGCCGAGGTGCTGGATGTCGAGGAGGAAACCCGAAGCGGAATCGTGCTTGGAATCTGGGACTACATCCGTGCGATGGAGCTGCAAGAAGACGAGGAAAAGCGCCAAGTGCGCTGTGACCACCGCCTGCGTTCTATCTTCGGTCGCGAGCAGATGTTCTTCCCACAAATTCCGGAGATGATTGGACCTCACACTAGCCCTATGGAACCTATCAAGCTCCCCTACACCATTCGCGTCGACGAGGATTTCCACAAGGACCCCACGCCAACCATCTACGACATTCAAGTCGCAGTCGAAGACCCCCTGCGCCAGAAGATGATGGCTCTCACCCAGAATCCACAGTACACCTCCGGCCTTCGTCAGATCGCCTCTTTGGACGACCAGGTCGCGCTCATCGTCCAGGCCCTCACCCACTCCCGCGCCCGCCATTCCTTCTACACTGCCCTGAGCAAAGATCCCGCAACATTCCTGAAGCGATGGGTCAACTCGCAACGCCGCGACCTCGAGACTATTCTCGGTGATGCGGCAGCTGCTGGTGGCAACGGCAACGGCAACGAATTCCGTCGTGGAGGCGCAGACAGCGCGTGGGATACCCCTGTCGCCAGGGAAGCTGTACGATATTTGTTGGCCAAGCCCGAAGCTTCTGGGGCTCGGTAGATTTGGGATTCCGGGCTTATATGCCGTGGTCGGAACGGCTTTCTATGTACTTTGACTCTTTTGATCGGGGCGCTTTTGCGGTGTTTGGTCTGGTGTAGCTAGGATATGGTAGGATCCGTTTCAAAAACTTTTCATGAGATGATTTTTTCACGTCTTTGCCTTCCTTTTCTTGGTGTCTCTAGTAACAAGATACCGCTCAGCTGAGGCTGATGCTAGCGGATCTCATTATCGATCAATTTTACCCAACTTTTCAATAGTCTCGAGGCCGATGACCTTGGAAGGTAATACAAAGAGTCTAAATATTGTTTTTTCCTGAATCTCTTCCCGCGTATTCCTTGAATGTCTTTCTTTACATCTTTTTGCTGCTTCTGCTCGGTCTTCAACTCCCTTGTTTGGAAGTGCTCTCATGAGATTCGAAGAATACTAGCCAAGCTCAGTCTAGAAATTAATAGAAAATGCTACACCAATCTGGCAACTTCTGAAACGAATGCTTCGCGTACAACCACAATTGAAGAATGAAGATATATCCTGGCACTTAAGCCCGGAGAGGGAAGCGTCAGTTTCTAGAATTCTAATTCGGCTTCATCATTCCTGACCCCAGATAGAAATCCCATTCAAGGGTTCTATTTAACACGACAGAGCATCGAGACATTTAAGGGACTGGTACAGCTCGTACTCCTCGTCCCATCCTCGCCTTGAAATTACTTGAGCCGTATCTGGGAACCACCGATGCAGTAAGCTCCATGTTTAGGACTGGTTCTCGATTGTTTCTCGGGGCTACCACTTCTTTTTCTTTTTATTGTCTCCTAAACAATCTAAAGTTCTTCACTGACACGCACCGGGCTCTCCTGGTGCTATCTTCAAAGGCTAACGACAAGCTTCCCAACATGCTTACCCTCCCAGATAGACTGGATAGCTTCCCCGGATTGTTCAAAGAAATATGTTGTATCAATAATATCATCCAAGTGCAACTGCATTGCAGAAAGCGCTGCACACAGATCATCCATATCATATTTCGATGCCGCATTGATACCCCTACTTTGAAGTTTAGATCTTCACAGCAAACTAACGGCTCACACGTCGAACAACTCACCTCAGATTAACACGCCTGTCAATCAAGACAGGTAGAAGCTCCGCAAGGTCGCTGGGATCCTGCCGACTCAGATATCCAATCTGGCTAACTGTCCCACCTCGCCGCGTGCACCTAATGCTCTGAACCAGCGACCCCGTGCCGCCCATCTCGAGGACGAGGTCAACACCTGCATCACCCGTAAGCTTCAAGACTTCCTCGTGCCATACGGGACTTTTGTAGTTCACAGTCAAGAGCGGAGGACTGGAGAATTGCGCCTTGATTTGCTGGAGTTTGTCGTCACTAGACGAACTCAGGATAACCTGGAGACCCGCAGCGCGAGCGAGCTTCAGAGCAAACATGCTAACTCCACCGGTGCCTTTAAGGATCATTAGACAGTGAATCTATCTTCGGGAGGGGCTTTCAAACCTTGAATTAACACAGACTTCCCAATCCCGAACCCCTTCAGCGCTGCCCACGCTGTCGTCCCAGCACAAGGAATAAGACAGGCCTCTGCCCAGCTCAAATGAGAGGGAACTATACTCAAAATCCTTTCATCAAAAATCAGATAATCCGCCAGCACGCCATCCTCATCAGCAGCAAGCCACGAACGCGCCGATTCCCTGCCAGTGATGTTTTCGGTATCGATGATCGGAGCGACACGATCTCCCAGCTTCAGTGTTTTCACATCAGCGCCTGTGGCTATCACTTCGCCTGCTGCATCATTGCAGGGTATACCATGCGGTATCACGGGCCATGGATTACCACCATTGACAATGTTAGCGTCGCGATAGTTGAGCGAGACCGCATGAACTTTGATTAGGACGGATGACGAGGGAAGCCGTGAAGGTAGATCCTCGTAGGTTAGTTTCAATTTTGGCGTGCCTGGTGTATAGTCGTCTGTTCGGCGAAAGACGCGGCGGGATTCGATGGCAATAGTGGTCATTATGGCGGTATGGGAAGTTCAGAGGCTGTGTACTGTGATAAATGGGAATTGAATGGTAGAATGTAATGGGAATTGACAAAGAGCACCTTATATACGTAGCTAGGGAGTTGATTTCTAATGTTTCATATGGTATACAATCAGGGATCACCGCGGGACAACCATTGGATTCCAAGGCACTGAACCCCGCATATTAACTTGTCATCATCAGTCTGATTCGAGGTCCACATTAACTCCCGCCATTTCTTTGGCCTGATAGGTCACAACTAGTTCACTTTTTTTTTTTTTTCATCGTATCGATGAAATCCTAACTGCCTTCGAGAAAGAACCACCAAATGAAAATGTTTTGAAAATCTTCTCAGAGTCTCTCACAAGGTCCGATTGCATATCCGATTGGCAAGATGGCCGAGTTGGTCCAAGGCGTCAGGTTAAGGTCCACCTTAACACCAAACATTGGTTTCCTGATCTCGTTTACGGGGCGTGGGTTCGAATCCCACTCTTGTCATATCTTTTTGCTTTCCTATTTTTTTCTGGACGTACATTGACTGGCTTGGAATTATGTATCATTATTTATTTCTGTGGCGTAGAAACTTAAAGCGAAGTGAGTACACAAATTGGCCAAGCATTTCATAAATGAACTGGCGATAGGCCATAAGCCGCAACGGGGTTTGACCATAGGATTCACTTGATTCTCTTTCCCTATTCAACCTATTTTGGGACATATTTCATAGCCAGGTAATCAATTGTCAATTTTCAACATCTAGTAGGCTACGTGGGGAGATTGCAGAGGCTGTTCAACCGGTGGACAGAACTCATCGAAAGTGGCGTGTGGACAGTGGGGAGGGACGGCGTGGAGGGAGAAATCGATACATTCCGTGATGCAGACAATGGCAACGGCGCCTGGATGGATTATTGGATCGCTGCTGATTGGTGATACTACGCTGGTCATTCTACTCTTTGCAAAGAGAAACACGAAGTTCATGTTAACGCAACCGAATCGACGGTCGTCCATCACATGTGTATCTATCGATGCTTCTACTATGTGCAAGCAGTGCTATAACATTTTATGCCCGATCAGTAACCAGTCGAGTTACCACAATAACCACTCGCGGAGCAATCACCGAACAGCGATTCAGGACTTGTCATTGGTCGCGTGATGATGAGTTAACTATCTATATTCATTCAGGTCTCTTCCTAATAAAGAGAAAATTTGTAATCGCGACAATCGAGGGCCCGCTCTTCTAAGAGAAGTCCATTCTCCTAGAAATTCCGCTCATGAAGAAAAAGCGCGATTATGCCGATGCCAAGGGAAGAAGGTGGAGGCAACAAAGGCCCAACCGCCGCATACGACCAAACAACTATAGGGGGAAGTGGGGAGCGGCGAGGCCGGTTGGGTGACCGGATCTGCAGAGGCGCAGCAATAGGTGCAAGATAGGCAGGATGGAGGCAGAAAGAACAGAGTCGTCGAAGGGGCGACGGAGGGCGAGGTTACATGACGGCGTACTGAGGCGCCAAACCCTACCAGGCAAAACTAATTGCAAAAGGAAATTCACAGGTCCTCATTTTACAAAGATGAAGAACCAACAATCTACCCAAAACCATAGATCATCAAAGAGTCCAGGCCGTGATTCATCATGCTCCAGGTAATGGGACCTTGGCTACCAACTCTGCCCGGCGCTTGCGTAGCTCGTCGCCCAAGGCGCCGACATCAATTCCCGAGGCGATCTGCTCTGGGGAAGGGAGTAGCTCGCCGCGGCGAAGGGCGTTCTCGTCTTCTGCTAGCTTGGCGGCTGCTTCAAGGACGACTTTCTGTGAAACCTCCTCGGGTTTCTCCGGACCCCTCTCGTCTCTCTTCTCGGGAGTACGGAAACGCTTGAGAACGGTCTCCACCATCTGGGAGAACCAGTAATAGTTCAAGAAGTTGAGGATAATGTTCGATCCAACGTAGGTCAGCACCAGCCATGTTGGCACTCCACTGGCAGTGTACTCCTTGAAGCGAGAGATTTCGGCATTGGCGCGTGCGCAGGTCTCGTCAATGCACATGCCGCCGTCGCGGGTGGGGTAGAAGACATGGGCGCTGATGTTGGTGGGTTCCAGAAGCGGGGAAGCCTGGGCGGCCCACGTCTGCTGCAGCGCATTCCACATATCCGAGTAGACCACGACTGATTGCCAAGTCCCCCACACCAGGCGGCAGGAAAAGAACATACCCAGCAGAGCCATACCGTTGTACCACTGGGCACGGCTGCCGGTCATGTTGACTTTGTCAAGGAACCAGTGGATATTCAGGAATGGGCTGGAGAGCTCGTAGAGAATGAATGTCGGAGCGTAGTAGTTGAGGAAAGGTCTCTGTACCGTTCGGGCATGTTAGATCTGGCAGGGCGGAAGATCGGCAGGGGATCAAACTTACAAAGCCGAGACTGAAGACCCAGAGCGCACTGATCGCATGGAAGAGCATGCCGACACCGAACATCTTGATATGCACAGCGCTCACAATCAGATCGTAGACGAAGTATCCGACAGCCAAGGCCTGAATCAAGCCACAGGCACCAGTATATCCGAAAATACGCTCCGCGGAGGACATGGACCAGCGCTCCTCGTCGACGTACATAACCCACAATGCGGCGGCATTGATAAGAACGCTCTGTACCAGCGAGACGACATGGATATCCCAGTTAAGCTTGGTTCGGGGGCTCAACTTGGGATAGGACTGTGGAAACAGAATCGCCGACAGCCAAGGCGAAACGAACGAGTGGATGACCTGGTAAAAGACAAAAGCGAGAATGACCTCATGGGCATGATCTGCGAGGGTCGGGCTGCTCAGTTTGAGAGCGAATGGCTCGAAGAATTCCCGCAGCCATGCTGGAGGGGAGCCGAGGGGGTCCAGCATTGTTGGAAGACCCTGGACAGCTTATCACCCCGATGCGGGGAGCTCGGGGTCAGGGGTATTCAGGGAGGTGGTGTCTGGGTGATGTATGGGGAGAATATACCTCAGGTCTACCATGAAACAAACACAGAGACCTCCTATTCCTTTTCAAAGGGCTCCATGCGCAAGAAGAAGGAAAAGAAAGCGTCGCAGCTCCGGAGCACGCGGCCTCGGCTGCACTAATATGCCTGAGGCAGTCACAATCCGTTGAGACGTCACCTGACTTCCTATCTTGGCAAGTGACCACGGAGTATGACCTGGGCATCTACGAATGACTACGAGAACGAGGAATGGTGTTATCAAGAACAGAGAATGGTAATTCGTTAATCACAAAAAGGAATTCATACAGGCCCATAGAAAAACATAACAGAAAGGTGGTATATGAAAGGAAACACGTCAAACCGAACGCCGTATCAAAGTCATAGTCACAAAAGAAAGAGTCAACTAGACTGCCATCCCCGAGCCTAGCCCGCTGTCAGCAGGTTGCTCAAGCAGCTTCGAAACTTCAGCTTCCATAGCAGAGGCGGTTGCTGAAATCTCCTCATCGATGCCATCTTGCACCTCACTTTCATTCTTCACGATCGATTTTCGGTACTCGTTGTCAGGGTCGTCATCTTCCTCGTCGCACTCGTCGTCGTTCTCACGAGCCGTTTGAGCATCATCTGACTCTGACTCGGCATAGCTCTCGTCCATGTGGCTATCACCAGCAATGGAGCTCTCTTGTCCAGTGGCAGTGCTCATGCCACTAGTGCGGCGATCATCCGAGACAACGCTCTCCGTAGGCCCGGTCACGACACTGTCGGTAATAGTCCCCGCGTAGCTAGACCTGCGCTCCGTACCAGCATAGCTTGATTTCCGGTCCGACGGGGCATAGCTGGTTCTGCGCTCTGTGCCAGCGTCGCTCTCAGGGTCACTGTCATGCTCGTCCTCCTCGCGGAATACCTCATTCTCCTTGTTGGAAACAGAGCTGTGACCAGCCCACGAGGATTTACGGAGTGAGAAGTTCGATTTGACCGAATTGCTGCGCTTCAGGTTGGTGAGTCCACCGCTGGCGCCTCGGTTACCTGTTACATGGTTCAAGCTGAGAATGCGGCGCTCCTTGCCAATATTGGGCTGGACGGCAGTTGTGCCCGCCTGCAGGTTGTTTGGCACACGGCGTTTGAGGGCCATGCCGACTCCGTTGCCGAGAATGCTGCGAGGATCCTTAGTGTCTTTAGTGGTGCTTACGGTCGCATTACTCATAGCACTGGGGCTGCGAGCACCAGCTCGAGAGGAACGCACACTACGGTTCCTTTTGAGGTTCATAGACGACAAGCTGCCGGACCGACTGAGGAGCACAGTGCGAGCATGGTCGAGGACACCTTCCAAGATGCGCTTTTCGAGACCATCGGCGCGGTCCTCCATCTGCTGCATCTCTTCGTGGCGGATCTCAAGAGCAGTCTCAAGGCCTGAAAGATCCTTGCTCAGCTTCTGGTTTTGCTTGGTCATATCATCTTTCTCAGTCTTGAGAGCTTGGAGCATCTTCAGCAGGGACTCCTTCTCCTCGTGCAGGCCCACAAGCTCGGCTTCAACCTGCTCACGCTGGCCGATCCTGCGCTCAAGGGCAATGGCGGCCTCCTCAGCCTCCCGGCGTTTTCTTTCTGTATCCTCAGCGACGATGGCAGACTGGGCGGCAAACATCTCGTTCATCTTACGAGTGTTCTCCATGATGTCCCTGTGCATCTCGTCCAGCTTCATCATCTGAGTCACGGATTGCTCAGGATCAACAGCAGCGACGGGACGACTGAGTAAAGAATCAAGCTTCTCGTGAACAGAGCCATCGCCGTTGGTAGCATGCTCGAGGAGCTTGTCAAGCTTCTCATAGATCTGATCATTCCCAGAGCCTTGGTCCAAAGCTCGGTCAAGCTTCTCATGGAGCTGGTCGTTCTTGGAGTGTTCGAGCAGGGTGTTGAGAACTTCATGCACCTGGCTGTTCTTGGAGGCGTGCTCCAAAATGTCGTTCAACTTGGTGTGTACAGGGTCGTCCTTAATTTCTCGATCGGATTCCGGGGGAGGCATGAGAGCAGGGAGCATGTTCGGGATATTGCTTGGCAGCGCAGACAACTCCGACTTGAAGTCCTCGTTGGACTTCTGGGAGTGGTCGTAGTGCTGACTGACAACATCCAGGATCTGCTGAACAGTCTCCAAGATCTGAGGGTTAAACTCAAGAAGCTTGCTTTCCACACGCTCCGTGGCAGCAACAGCTCTCTCATTGCCCTCTTTGGACTGCTCCTGCTGAGACTTGACGTCATGTTGCATCTCCTCAATGCGGTTGTAGGACTCATCAACCCTCTCTAAGAGAGTCTTCGTGTCCGCAGCCACCTGCTCACAACTTTCGTTGACAGTGCTGCCAACTTCACCAATAACGAGCTTGATCTCTTCAGCAAGTGCCTTGGTGCTAGTCACAGCTTCGGAGTGCGCCATGTCACGTTCCTCGGTTTCCGAGAATTTGGAGTGAAGGGAAGTATGAGCTTCATCGTACTTGGCGATGACTTCACCGAGCTTCTCGTCAATCTTCGCTCCGAGTTCCACAATTATGGCAGCCCGAGTCTCATCGTGCTTTACCATAGTAGCAGCATCGCGTTCCTCCTTGTCCAACCTCGTGGCATCTTCCTCGCCACGAGCACGCTCAAACTCACGATTAATGAGTTCAGTCAGCTCCTTGATGCTCTCGACAGTGGAAAAGTTCTCGGCGGTAAGAGCCAGACCCTCGAGAAGCTGCTTGAGCTCGGTCAGGCCTTCACTACTGCCATCAAGCTTGCTCTTGAGCTCATCACCTAGCTCGCCAACAACAAACTTGGCTTCTTCAATTTTCTCGTGGAGACCAGCATGTTCAACCTTGCGAGCCTCGAAGCCTTGGGCGGTCATATCATGGTTTGCTTCCATCTTCTCCCGGAAGTCGGTGACGAGGGTGGAGAGCTCCTGGATCTCGTCTTTGGTTGGAAGGGTCTCCACGTCAGGAAGCTTCAACTCATCAACCTGAGTCTTGACCTCAAAGATCATGGCCTCCACGGTCTGAAGATCGGACTTCATGAGCTTATCAGAGTCCTCAGCTTCTTCTTCCTCCTCACCCTCCTTGGTCTTTCCCTTCAGCTCTTCCAAGGCCACCCAGACGTCCTTGATTAGACCCTCCAGGGCACCAACTTCGGCCTTGGTAGGCGCCTCAGCTTCCAGGCGCGACGAAAGGTCGGAGATGGTATCCTTGGCATCTTTGATCATGGTCTCAAGGTTTTCAATGTGCTCAGATGTAGCTAGAGTGTCAGGAGCAGGGAAGACCAATTCTTCGAGGTGGGTCTTGGTACCCATAAGAAGTTCCTGAATGGCATCGGTGTCTTCTTTCCGAGCGGCATTCTCGTGGAGATTGTTGGTGGCAGCGATCTCACCAATGGCAACCTGAACTTCCTGGATGGCAACAAGAACCTCATCCATGTGGCCCTTGGTCAAAGCATCTTCAGCGGGCTCAGTGGCACGAGGCGTAGAGTCGATGGCCTCGACCTTGTCCTGAAGGTCGGTGATGAGAGTCTTGAGGCTCTCAATGCCACTTCCAAGTTCGGCGTCCCTAGCAAGCGTGAGCTCGCCGCCGCCGCGGGTTGTCTCCTCCTCGTCCATCTCCTTGCTCTTCTGCGCCTCACGGAGGCCCTCGATATCAACTCTCAACACGGCCAGGCCATCCTTGAGGGTGTCAATAATCTCTGAGCTGTCGAATTCAGTTGGCTTTTCAGCAACCTTCTTGATATCCTCGCGGATGGAATCAACGCCGTCGTTAAAGGCATCAAGCAGCTCACTGGTGGTAGAGAGCATACTTTCGGTTCCATCCTTGGCACGAGTTTCCTCGCGGAGGTTGTCGAAGTGCTCGCGGAGGGCAGCGAGGATATCTTCTTTCTCAGAAGGAGGCTCAGATCGAACCACACTCATGTCCATGCGCTCACGCATTTTCTCGAACTCCTGCTTCAGTGTGGTGAGAACTTCCTCGTCGGCACCCTTGGCATTTGAGTGTTCACCCATCTCCCGAATAGCATCGAGAACTTCGTCCTTATCACTGGTGGCATTATCACGAACTAGGAGAGTGCTGATAGTGCCACGGAGATGCTCGAACTCTTTCTCCATAGCTTCCAGAAGCTCTGGGGTGTCAGGAGCGCCTCGCGAGGCATTTGACAGAGAGGCGTCATTGATGGTCTTCTCCATGTCAGCTTGAAGCAAACGGAAACCTTCCTTAACGGTATCAATGATCTCAAGCTTATCGGAACCATCATGGGCTCCGCCCACATAAGTCTCGATCTCCTTTCGCACAACATCAAGACCATCCTTGACAGCGTCCAGGACCTGCTCAGTGTCTTTACCATTGGCAGCGGAATACTGTTTGAACTCCTCCTTCATGTCATCGACAACCTCCTGGAGTCGGCTTAGCACCTCGTCGCCAATATTAGCGTTGGTAGCGCTGGTCGCCTCCTGGAGACCGGCACTGATGGCTTCCATGAGATCGTCCTTGTTCAATTCAATCTCACGGGTCATAGTGTTGGAGCTTTCAATGCCATCAACAACTGCGTTGAACAGCTCTTCTCTAGTGATAGAGGGCTGTTGGAGATTGGTGGTCAAGGCCGACTGATCAGCTTCCCGTGATTTCTCCAATGCTTCAGAAACAGCACTTAGGATGTCATCGCGAGAGAGTGTGGATGATTCTTCGGGCTTGTGAGCGATCTCCATAGCGTCGGCAATAGCACTCGTGATCTCCTCGCGAGAGAGCGATGAGGAATCTTGAGGCTTATTGGCGATCTCGATGCCATCAGCAATGGCAGCCATAATGTCCTCACGAGAGATGCTGGGGGGTGCAAGACTAGTGCTGAGAGCTGATTGTTGAGAATCAAACGCATCATTGATAGCATTCACAACATCAGATGTGGAGATGCGAGGCTCCTCCATGTCCTTTGCGGATGTGAAATGTGCCTCGAGGCCATCGGAGACTGCACTGAGAATGTCGTCGCGGCCAATACCGGAATCGAAAGACTCTTTGCTGATCATGCTCTGGGTGGCCATAGATCCAGTCAAGGCGTTGAGAATCTCATCACGGATGTCGTTCATATGGGTTCGATGTTCCTCGTCCATAGTCTTCGCGGTAGGGGGGTTGGTCATAGCTTCCGCCAGAGCGTGGAGAATGTCGTCTCGAATGGAGTTGAGGTATTGAATATGCTCCTCGTCCAATCCCCCCGGAGCAGGCTTCTCCTGAATACCGGTGAGAGTGCCCATGATCTCATCTCGAACCGCATGGAGATGTTGAATGTGCTCCTCATCCAGTCCACGCGAGACAGGCTTCTCCTGGTTTTCTGTGACGGCTCCCATGATCTCGTCTCGAATGGCATATAGGAGGTTAGCATGCTCCTCAGTGAGGCCTTGAGACCCGTGCTTCTCCATAGTGTCGGCGAAGGCACCCAAAATCTCGTCGCGAATCGTGTTAAGGTGCTGAGCATGCTCGTCATCGAAACTGCGGGGAGTCGGCTTCTCCATAACTCCTGCGACGGCACCGAGAATTTCATCACGCATGGAATGAAGGTGGCCGACATGCTCCTCATCCAAGCCGCGGGAGGTAGGCTCGGAATTCTCGAGGCATTCACGTATTGTCATGATAATTTCATCGCGAGTGATGGCCGGGGGTTGCGGGGGCTGGAAGTCCTGGAGACCTGTCCGAACAGCTCCGAGAACCTGCTCGAAGGTCAAGGATTCCTCATGGTGGGGTTGGTATGACTTGAGGCCTTCAGAGAGACACTCCAAGACCTCTTCACGCTCGAGACCAAAGTTTTGCAGCTCGATCTCGGGCCGGTAGGTCTCCATTGCTTCACGGACAGTTTCCAGGATCTCCTCCTTCTCCATGACTGAACCATGGGGGGCATTTTCGGGCTGAGGAAGTTCAAGCTCATCAAGAGCTCTCTTGACGATAGAGTAGATCGCAGCACTGTTCATAGTGGACTGGAACTCGTCGAATGCCGAGGAGTTTTGTCGGCTCTCGTTGATGGTAGCAGCCAGCTGCTCCCTAAGGTCCCCGAGACTCTCATTGATGATGGCGGCGATCTCATCCGGGCCAGGAGCCTGGGGCTTTTGCTCCTCACCAATTGCCCGGGTCTCGTCGACAGCTTCCAGTCTGCGAGCAAGATCACGCCCCATTCCAAGGACTTCTCCGCGCAACTCGCGCACCAGAGCTTTCACGCCGTTAGTCATACCACCACTCTCTACGACAGTGTTCTTAACAGTGCGAAGAACGGCAAGGATTTCGTCGTTGGCAGAGACTGATAGGTCCAGCTTGTCACCTTTCAGAACATCCAATGGGCGCACGGCGGCTGAGGGGTCCATAGAGCCCATTGACCTATGACGAGCACCATCGAGGTTGTCACCTGGTTGCAGGTTATCGGGAGTGCTCATAGCACGAACAAGGGCTCTGCTAGAAGGATCTTCCTTGACAAGGTTGAGAATTTCTTCGAGCATGTTGGTGATCTTCTTATCGGATTCCTTGTCAGAGGCGGTTGCAGCGGGTCGAGACTTGATCTCATCGACAAGCTCCAAAAGCCTCTCCTCGCCTTCTTTGGTTGCCATTTCGCGTAATACCTTTTCTAGGAGGGCGATGCTGGCAGAGCCATCGGAAATCGGTCCAGGCGAACCGGCGAAATCAAGATCGTAGTTAAACAGGTTAGGGCTGGGCATGCGAGGCACAGAGTAGCTTCTCTTCGAGTTGGGAGAACTATCCAGATCACTGCTGTCAATCCCACGTTCACGCTTCAGGAGAGCATTGAAATCAAACCTTGCAGGGTCCACATCCAAAAATTTGGTTGACAGGTTCGATGTCAATTCCTTCAAGCTCTTTCGAATATCTTCGTCGCGCGCATTGGTCGCAGCCTTTAAGCTGACAAGATCGGTGGCATTATCTTTGCTTCTTCGGCTGAGATTGAACATTTCACGCTGCAGATTGCTGGCAATATCGGTGAGGCTGAGAATTTGGGAGGAGAGGGTACCCATTGTGTGTTTTTGGGCTTCGATTGGGGTGCTGGGCTCGGGCTCGGGCTCTGCTGGAGCAGGAGCAGCAGCAATCATCTTAGGCGCCCTGGAGGGTGATGGAGGGTCGACTTCGGGAAGCTGCATGTTTTGAAGGGCCAACATCGTTGGGGAGGAAGGAGTAGTTTCTCCAATAATTGGTTTTGACAAGAAACGACTCGAGACATAGCTGGGGAGGTCCCGCTCTGGGGAACGACTAGTTGGTGAACCAACACGGATGGTCGAGTCTTGCCTGTTTGTCGGGTCCAAAATAGTTGCGCGCAGAGGTCGCTCCGGTGAACGACTCTCGAGATAATTAAGGAATTCGGAGCGCGCATCGCCCTTGGTGTCATTGGTGTCATTGGGCTGCAGAGACTGCATGCGCTTGTGGTGTCCCTTCACCAATGATCGCTCTGGTGATGAAGATTTGGGCATGGCATTCGTGGTGTATGAACTGAGAGGGTTCTCAGTCGTTCTATCAGTGAACTTGGCCGCAACAGCTTGAATGCCGGGCGACACATTTGATTTGGTTGCAGGGCTCATTGAGCGAGGATTCAAAGGCAGCGGCGGAGGTGCACGCTCGGGATCCGAACTATCCCACCTGGATTTGCAACGCTTTAGTATGTGTCTCCAGTCATTCATGGCGGGCGTGGATCAGCACCATCAAGGGCACAACATACATTGGAACAGATAACTGCCGGCAAGATTCGGACTTGATGAGTTCCCGGTCACGGGTGGAGCTGTCCCCTTGGGATGGCATTGTGTTGGTGTGAAGAGGTAAGATGTCTCAGAGAGGTATTGAGAAACAAATGTACGGGAATGTAGGTATCAAGGTATCAAGGTATCAAAACAAGGTCGCAAGGGTCGTTCAAAGCATATCAAAGTCGAATTTCGCTAGAAATCAAAAAGGGACGGTGAACGAAGAACAATATGGGAGATCAACTTGATAAGAAAACAGTAGGAGTGGATGTTCCAAGGCCAGAACCAGTACGCGGCCTACACATCATCCTGCGCTCGCCATAGCAACGGGGCCGGGGCAACTGCGGATCATCGTAAACAAAGTCATGTAGGCGGTGAGGCCTTACGAAAGCCCGGGGTGGTCCGGAGCTAGCCCCGATGGGGTATGTTTCCCCAAATGGACTAGGGCACTCGTCTCGTCAAAGCAGCCAATAACCGAGCGGCACACAAATCGACCATGCCCTGAACCCTCTCAGCCCGCCCCAAGCGAAAAAACGAACACTTCGATCTTGACTGTTCCGTACAACGACAAACCACCCGCCAAACCTCGCCGCCTAACGGGACCTTCACAATGAAGTGTACGTATTCGACCCCTACGATTCCATCTACGACGTTCATACTAACGAGAATGTTGCGACAGTCATGAAAGTGGGCCGTGTGGCCATCATCACCCGTGGCCGCTTCGCCGGTAAGAAGGTACGACAATCGCTATTCCCTCCCCGAGAAGAAGATGAAGGACGAGGAGAGAGCAGGAGCGCGGACAGCACGAGACGGGCTCGCCGGCAAAAGCACAATGAGAAGACGATCGAGTGGTGGACAAGAGTTTGGCGAAAGAATCCCGGCTGACCAGCGCATTTTTCACGCCTCTATAGGTCGTCATTGTCCAGCCCCAGGAGACTGGCTCCAAGGCGCACCCTTTCCCCCATGCCATCGTCGCCGGTATCGAGCGCTACCCCTTGAAGGTTACCCGCCGCATGGGTAAGAAGCTCCTCGACCGCCGCAGCCGCATCAAGCCCTTCATCAAGGTTGTCAACTACAACCACCTGATGCCCACCCGCTACACCCTCGAGCTCGAGGGCCTCAAGGGTGTCGTCTCCCAGGACACCTTCAAGGAAGTTTCCCAGCGCGAGGACGCCAAGAAGACCATCAAGAAGGCTCTGGAGGACCGCTACACCTCCGGCAAGAACCGCTGGTTCTTCACTCCTCTGCGTACGTGCATTCTTGTCCATTTACGATTTTCGACTTGCTAATAACAGAATAGGTTTCTGAACGGTTTATCCGGCGTTTTGTCGTTTTGAGCGCCCACGGCTCGAGGTGAAGGCGAGGGGAAAAAAGCATCGAGCACATTCGGTCCCTGCAACGGGATGGAAGGCATATACCATAGCTGGAAACAGAATCGGGAATGTATCGATGAACTCCAGTTTGCACGAGGGGTGCCACTAAAATCTGGCAGCCGTCTATGAAATGGAAAACATGAATTTACTACTTTCTTCATGCGCTTGCGTCCAAGTGTGTGTGCAACGTGTTGCACCACCCTTTCCCGTCGAGTCTCATGCGACTCCGACGTTATTCCACTGTCGTGACGTATCTCTCTAGACCGTATGCTGGACCCCGGTTCGTTTTAACGCTGTCTGTGCATATCTGTGCCTAGGCAACCGCTATCTCCGTGGTATTCGTAGCTTCACGTTCAAATTAGCGTACCGCGTAAACATTGCATGTGGCTTCCAGTCCCATGTGATCCGAATCTTATCTCAACTACATCTGGTTCGGGCAGTTTCAGATTTTCGAGCCTTTACGCAATATTTTCTGTCGCACGTGAAATATCTCGTTTCCAGCCCCAAAATCATGAGCTTCCGCGGTTCAAGGCAGCAGTACACCAGTATACAGCTGCAGCCGAGATTGGATATGTGCGAGGAGACATTGCAGAAAATCCGCCACCCAGCAAAGCAGCGCATCGAGCTCTGATAGGTCTGTCAACCTCCAGTGACGTGGATCTACAGTACTTGCATTTTATACATACCGTTCAAGCAGGTATGTTCTTCATTATCTGGATATTCTTGACGCCTAGATTTTAGATTCACCAAAAACAAAAACACATTGCGTCGCGAGTGGCGCGACTTGCCACAAACTAGATTGAGAAGGTGATTTCCGGATATGGCAACAGGATAGAACAGTACTGTACCAGGTCCACGAATCAAGCCGCCCACGGAAATTATCTACGTACGAAAACACATGTCTGAATATAGCAAACGCTATCCCGATCGAGTATACAAAGAGTACCCCTCTACTCTCCGAATTGTGTGATCTACGCGGTAGCTTCGAAGCGGCTCGCCACCGGATCGACGAGTCTATGACCTGTAGACTACCCTTTCGATTGGTCGATCGAGGGAGGAAAGGCAGGAAAGGGTCCAAGATAACCCCAGTCCAAATTCTATCGCGCAGCTCTTATCATATTCTTTTATAAGAATCTACATGTGCTTGCACAAGAACAACAAGGACCTTCCCCGTAGCTCCGATTTCCCAGCTGACGGTGGTACCATGTTATCCACATCCGTGTCGCATAACCCGCATCCCAACCAACCAGAAGCACGGCGCGTGGAAAATGCAGCTGTGGTGACCTCAACGGCTTCAATAGGACAATGGCAGGGTTTCAATTCCATCGCCGAGGACCGAATGGGAACGAGGGCGAATCAGCCGGCCCGCCAGTCGCACGCCCGCGTACTTCTGCGCGCGCATTCGCGGGATCCGATCGCGAACCCGGCCAGAATCTTGAGAGGGCCTGGATGCTCTAGCTTCGAGCTTCTAGCTCCTAGGTTCTAGATTCTTGGTTCTATGGGTATGTTGGGACATGCCTTGCAGCTGGCGTTACGTATTTGGGGTTCCTTCCCCTCCCTTGCCCGTGGGTTCCCGTGGGGGGGATATTCTCTAGGCCGGTATGAGGCGGGGGTTTTTATTCCGTGGATAGGTTCGGGCGACGCTCAGGCCAGTAGTGGGTACATCTTGTGCAGGTGAGGGAGAGTCGATCCCGGTCAGCAGGTGTCACGGTCTTAAATAAAAGCAAGGTATGCCATGATAAGACGTTTGTGCTGGAGTGGGGTGGGATGGTAAGGTCAAACCAGGTTTGACAGGAGACCAGCTCATCAAGGTAACCTTGTTTCAAGTGATAGAGATAGAGAGAAGGTGAAGTGCCATGCTAGGGTGGATCCTAGCGGGTAGAAATAGGGCCAAAAAAAAAATAGAAAAAGAAAAAGAAAAGAAAAGTCCCAAGGAGTCGCAGATAGTAAGAAAGTGGTTCACTGAATGCGTCAACGTTGGACCCGCTTTCACATGTGAAATCATGCCTTATCAACCTTTCTGTCTTGCCATGTCTCGACTAATGCAATTGACCCTCGACGAAGGCGGCTATGACATTCGAAACTGGTTTTTCTTTCTTTTTAACTCGAAGATCGTAGTTGCCTTTGCAAAGTCTAACTTGCATTGACCTCAGGGGAGACTGCATAAGATGCCGGTGAGGCGAAAAAAGATTAGCCATTAGGAAATAGAAAATCCCAAAAAGCGAAGATCCATAAGGTCCAGGCAAAAGGAGACGGCAATACGATCCCAGTGCACAGATGATGCGATTGCGCAGGGGCCTCGACACAATTGCATAAGGAAGGCGCAATCACATGTGAAATGTCTATATACAGCCCACCTTCTACTTTTTTTATCTCTTTTTACTTTGCCCACTGCTACTTTCCCCCCCTTCTCATTCTATCCTCCTGACTACCTTAATGCCCCACGCTGATCCAGCCACCATGGGTGAACCAGTCGTCAACGGCGAGAAGGTCTATTCTCAGTTCCTGAACGTGAGTTCTCTGGAGTAACATGACCTCGTCATCCAACTAACATCCTCCATCCAGCACCTGACCTCCTACCCGGTCGTCTCAGACTCCATCTCTGTCTTCAAAGGCAACCCCTATGGCGCCAAGTCCCTCGAGTTCGCCGACCACGGCTACGACCGTCTCGCCAAGCCCGTCCTGCCATACTTCGCTACTCCCTTCAGCTATGTCGCTCCCTACCTCGAGCGCGCCGACTCTCTGGGAGACAAGGGCCTGAGCAGCATCGATACCCGCTTCCCCATTATTCGGGAAGATACCCAGAAGATCCGCGGCACCATCTACAACACTGCAGGTTACCCAGTGCGGGTCGCAGGCGATGTCAAGCACCACGTCTTCGATGTCTACGGAACAGAGTACAAGAAGTGCGGTGGTGATGGTCTTGTCGCCTCAGGCAAGGCTGTCATCACGACCAGCTTGATGCTGTCCCAAGAGTCGCTGGCCTGGATCAGCACCTTCCTGCAGAAGTCCAAGGAGGAGGTCAAGGAAGTCATCCACGAGAAGACCAACAGCCACTGATTAGATTCCCCTCCTTTGAGCGTTGTGTTCTGTTTCTTTTCTTCTCCTTTCTTTTCTGTAGAGAAAATAGTTTCCCGCTGTTACTGTTACTGTTGTGTGCTTGTATGCTTTCAACGTCGATCGTTCAGCCTTGATATATCTTGCCTGCCTTGCTCAGCGTGTTACGAAGACTCCCTCAACAAGTTGAATTCCAGCGCCGAAATACAGTGTATACCTTTTTATCATTACCTTCTCATTGAATCACCCGTGAATCTCGAAAAGAATAAATAATCGGAATGCTATATAATCTTTCGAAAGTGAAGCACTAGGTGCTAAAGATAAGAGCGATGCACAGACCACCTGTCCAAATCGGGCTAAAATCAGTAAATTCCCGACCGCGTCGCGTCTTGCGACCATCACCAACATTGCAAACCCAATCAATGCCCCCAAACACCACAATGCCTCTGATTCGAAAACGAAGAGCCGTAAGCCCATTTCACTCCTCTCTCCCAAACCCATATCACTAACCCGGCCCACAGACCGACCAAGCCCCAGAGTCAGACTCGGGTGAAGTCTCGCCCCGCCGCCAAAGACCAAGAAGCTCATCCTCAGAAGCTGAAATGTCCGACGACGCAGCATCCGCGTCCTCGACAAACGCAATGATTCAGAAGATGGTCCGCCTCGCGTTATCAAGCGAGTACTCGCGTCTACCGATCCGGCGCGCCGACATTAGCGCCAAAGTCCTCGGCGAGCAGGGCTCACGACAATTCAAGACTGTCTTCGAGAGCGCACAGCGCGAACTACGAGAGAAATTCGGGATGGAGATGACGGAGCTTCCGGCGCGTGAGAAGACTACAATTACACAGCGACGAGGTGAGTTTGCCTTTTCCTCCTACTCCTTCTTTTCTTCTTGGGCATCAAATTCAACAAGAAGCATGCTAACAGATTCAAAGCCGCGCAAAAAACAGAGAAACCATCCAGCACCAACAAATCCTGGATCCTTACCAGTACTCTCCCTACGAAATTCCGCACCCCGTCAATCCTACAGCCAACGAAAGCACCCTCCACAACGACAGAAAGTACCTACACAGCCCTATACACATTCATCATCGCCGTGATCTCTTTGAATGGTGGAACGCTAGGGGACCAAAAACTGGAACGATACCTCGTGCGCATGAACGCGGACCAATACACGCCCATTGACAAGACGGAGAAACTTCTCCAACGGCTGTGCAAGGAGGGATATATCGTTAAGATGCGGGACATGGATGGCGGCGAGGAGATCATTGAGTATATGGTTGGACCGAGGGGGAAGGTTGAGGTGGGGAGTGGGGGTGTTGCGGGGCTTGCGAGGGAAGTCTACGGGCTTAGGGATGGGACGGAGGGGCGAGAGGAGTTTGAAGCCAAGTTGAGGAGAAGTCTTGGGATTGTTGGGGTTATGGAGAGGAGGGAGGAGGAAGAGGTAGAGGATAGGGCTAATGGGACGGGGGCTGGGGTGGAAGATGGGGGTGAGGAGAGAGTTGCGACTAGGAGGTCGAGGAGAGTTGAGCAGGAGAGTTCCTCTTCTGAAGAGGAAGAGGAGGGTAGTGATTCTGATTGAGCGGTGTTTAGAGACGAGATGGTTTTGACGAGGCTATTGATTGATACCCAGCAACATATAATGCATGTTCTCTTCTTCGACCAGAGAGGTAAATCTGTAGTCTTTGCAGACATCTGGCGCCAGTATGTAGCAGACCACAACGCAGCAACAAGTGTACTGTAGCTTCAATCTCTCAATTCGTAGACCGTTTACTCCATTTCCACTACTATCCTGCACCCCCTCCACCCCCGCCATTAATTTACCAAGCCCAGACCTAACGGTATCACACTATAGCACGCCCCAAGCCTAGTCCTAGTCCTATCGAGGAACAAAGTCACGAGGACTAGAACAAGCGCATACACCAGCCCGTTCCCCGACTCCAAAGTCCCCACACCTGCGTTTTCAATTTAATTCTAAAACTATATCGAAAGCCAAAACCAAAGCCAAAACCCAAACAGACGACCGATTCAGAAACGTGGCCCCGCAGCCAATAAAACACCAATGGCTTATCAAAGTCAATGACTCGTGGACTGAGGGTAAGTGATTTGGAATCAGTGCAGTCGTTCTCGAGATCGGCTTAATAATACACTCTGGATCACTCTTGATCATTCTTTCCCGGCCCCACCAAGACCTTAACGCAGATCAATCACTGAGCGGGCCGCATCGTATTCATGGTAGCTTCAGCTTCCCCTCTCAACCTGTGAAGTGCCGAGATACATCATTATTTGATCCTTCCGAAATCGGTCCGCTTGGCAAAGTGATGACTTCGCGGTGCACCACAGTGAACACCGCAGTGACAACCGCAAGGAAACGCGGGGCTTTCGTTCTTCACCAAAATCATTATTGTAACTGACTGCGCAGGTAAGATATCTTATTTGGCGCCATCTCAGTGGAGGCGGAACTTCAGCGTAATAAATTTTAAATGGGAATGGCTGTGGCGGGAGGACACGAAAGATGACATTGTCACGAAGACCTTCGACATGGGTCAAATCAGGGCAGAACGAGCTCGCGTCCGGGAGACATTGACGGATTTGACCATTTCGGCATATTCCCACGTGGTAGTGGCCGATCCTCACAACCCATATCTCTCTACTTCAGGGCAACTTTCATGCATTCCGTGATCTGAATACAACGACGCGAGCATATTCAGTCTAGGAGAGATTCCGAGGCATATCAAATGGCTTGAGATTACTCATTATTTGGATGGGCAAGAGGAATCTGCCTGGACATCAAACGGGATCCTAGAAGGGTTGCGCTTTTTGCTACAGAGCCCGAGCCAGTATATGCCTCATCTCCGCGTCTTTCCCCGTTGGGAGATACAAGTGGACTATGATGAACGGACCCCTGAGATGAGGCAGGAGTTTCGAAATCTAGGTAGCCAAGCTGGGGTTGAGATTCAGATGAGTGAGTTTAGGGGGAGCGAAGGACTCGTGAGAATTGTGTAGAGAGTTTTCCGTGATACTGTGCACTAAAAATGGGATTCCGTAGCATTTCATGGCATTGGTGTACGCAGCGGGTAATATTAAGTGATTCGATCACATCCCATACAAGATGCATTTTAAACCTGCCCCCAACTTAATGTGGCTCGCGCAATACTTCATCTGCGCTAAGGCATTGACCGTGAGACCCAGAACAGAGTGATCAATAGTGTATTGGTCAAGCCGATTTTGAGAATGGCTGCAACGGTGCGGAGTTTGATGAGTCGTGTTTCGCAGAGAGTGTAGAGTTTGGGCTGATGGAAGATGTCTTGCTTGGAGTGGCGATTGTAAGGATGCACTGTTGTGGTCGATTGTTGGAGGCGGGACAGGGGTAGAGGGACAGAGAGGAGGACCCACTACCCAATTGCGAATCGGAGATTTGGTACAGGACAATACGAAAGAAAGCTACAGTGATGGGAAAATTACAGGTCTACTAGAAGAAAAGTTCGTGTGACACGAATCTGTATGTAGTATTTTTCAGACTACACAGCAAAGTCTAGCTGTCGACATCCATAAAAGCATTTTTAAGAAAAAGATTCATCACGGCATCTCTGTGTCATGCGCGAATCGCTTATTTCTTGCCAGCCTTCTGGGCGGCCTTGGTGACCTTACCGGCACCAGCGGCAGACTTGTCGACGGACTTGATGACACCGACGGCAACGGTCTGGCGCATGTCACGGACGGCGAAACGACCGAAGGGGGGGTAGTCGGTGAAAGCCTCAACACACATGGGCTTGGAGGGAATCATCTTGACGATGGCGGCATCACCGGACTTGATGAACTTGGGAGAGTCCTCAACGGACTTACCAGTACGGCGGTCAATCTTCTCAAGAAGCTCGGAGAACTTGCAAGCAATGTGGGCAGTGTGGCAGTCAAGAACGGGAGCGTAACCAGCACCGACCTGGCCGGGGTGGTTAAGGACGATGACCTGGGCGTTGAAGGAAGCAGCGGCGGCAGGGGGGTCGTTCTTGGAGTCACCGGCAACGTTACCACGGCGAACCTCCTTGACGGAGACGTTCTTGACGTTGAAGCCGACGTTGTCACCGGGGAGACCCTCCTTGAGCTGCTGGTGGTGCATCTCAACGGACTTCACCTCAGTGGTGACGTTGGCGGGAGCGAAGGTAACAACCATGCCGGGGGAGATAACACCAGTCTCGACACGGCCGACGGGCACAGTGCCAATACCGGAGATCTTGTAGACATCCTGGAGGGGAAGACGGAGGGGCTTGTTGGAGGGACGGACGGGGTTCTCGATGGCGTCAATGGCCTCGAGAAGGGTCTTTCCGGTGGACTTGCCAGCCTTGGTCTCCTTCTCCCAACCCTTGTACCAGGGGCAGTTCTCGGAAACCTCGAGCATGTTGTCACCGTTGAAGCCGGAGATGGGGACGAAGGGAACGGACTTGGGGTTGTAGCCGACCTTCTTGATGAAGTTGGAGGTCTCCTTGACAATCTCGTTGTAGCGGTCCTGGGACCACTTGCAAGTGTCCATCTTGTTGAGGGCAACAATGAGCTGGCGGACACCGAGGGTGAAGGCAAGCAGAGCGTGCTCACGGGTCTGGCCATCCTTGGAGATACCAGCCTCGAACTCACCAGTGCCGGAGGCGATGATGAGAATAGCACAATCGGCCTGGGAGGTACCAGTGATCATGTTCTTGATGAAGTCACGGTGACCGGGGGCATCGATGACGGTGACCTCATACTTGGCGGTCTGGAACTTCCAGAGAGCGATATCGATGGTGATACCACGCTCACGCTCAGCCTTGAGTTTGTCAAGAACCCAGGCGTACTTGAAGGAACCCTTGCCGAGCTCAGCAGCCTCCTATAGATTGGAAGAGTGGTCAGTGATATGAACATGAGAAAGATGCGAGGTACCCAGCCCAAGAGACAGAGTGAGGGGCAATGAAACGTACCTTCTCGAACTTCTCGATGGTACGAGAGTCGATACCACCGCACTTGTAGATCAAGTGACCAGTGGTGGTGGACTTGCCGGAATCGACGTGGCCGATAACGACGATGTTAATGTGGTTGCGCTCCTCCTTACTGTGAAAAGGATTAGTCAATGTCAGGGAAGGGAGGCGTCGAGCGGCGACGAGGTAGAGGGCAGTGAGAGAAGACGTACCCCATGTTTGCGGTTTTGAAGTTCTTTGGAAGATACTTGAAAAATCCCGACGATGCTCAGAAACTACGGCGTGCGTAGAGGTACTGAACAAGAGAAAAGGTTAGATGGATGAAAGAAGGAAGAGGAAAGAGGAAAGGGGAGGGACAGATATACGTACTGATGCGGACGGGGAGAAAGAAAAATTCTGTGGGAGGGGGGAGGAGGGGAAATCCTTATATGGAGGGGCAAGCGAGGAGGCGAGTCGTGGGCGGGTTCAAGCCCTTGGCAGGTGCGCCGCTTGATTTGTGCGCGCGGTTGCCCCACCATGAAGATTCTGCGCTTGGTGGGCTGTTTAGTATGTACTGGTACTTATTCTATAGTACGGCTGAGTATTCTAGAGCATGTACTGCTACCCTGTTGCCCGTTTCCCTGGTTCCCTCGCCCTCGGGTCCCCACTCGGTGTAAAATTCTTCAATTGCGGACTCCTTCCAGCCCACTACTTTCACTTTGACTGGGCCTATCCGATCCAAACTGGGCAGCAACGCAGTCATCGGGCCATAGTTTACTTCCTAGGTTTGCATTGTTTACGTTTAGCTCCTTTTCTTTTTTTTTTCTTCTTTTTTTTTTTTCCATGCTCACCGCAAGTGAGTGGTCTATGCACCTTTTTTTTTTTTTCCATTGTGGTCATCTCGATAACCCCGCGGCTGAGGGGCACTCGGTCACCGCCTAGGACCCACCGATGAAATCAACAGTGTCGTGCATCTGATTTTTGCCACAGTCTAGGAGCTGCTAATTGTAGCCTGGTAGCCTATTATTATACTCCGTAGAGGAAAGGGGCCTACAATAAGAGCACTCCTACAATCCTAGAACCATGATAGGAGGGAGTTACAATGACTCGGAGCAGTCCCGTGGTTATCTCCAACCCAATTCTTCCCTTTTTTCTTTTTTTTCCGGCCGGGACGTGCTAATCGGAAACTACCTGTGCGCGCGGGATCGCTCTGACGTAGATCAATTTTTCGTTTGGGTATCTGAACTGGCTCTGTGATCTCTCTAAAACGCCGTGACTCGTAAATGCGCCATTTTTGACCTGAAACACTCCCCGGTCACCATAAGCAACGAAGATGAGGGGTCCTCAATTCTCTCGCCAACGTGCACCGCACGATGTACACTGGCCCAGCTGTCAGTGATGCGATCAAATGCTGGATGTAAGGAGCTTGCTTACCTTGAGGAACGTAGTCATCGGCTCGTCTGCACTGCGAATCTGCAGCTGGAAGAAGTATGCACGGTCCCCGTTACAATGTTCTGCAGGGCATTGCGCTGAGTGAAGTGTCAGTTCGGTCCTGCGGGTAGTCTGCAGAGCTGTGGTACTCACTGGCGACGCTGTCGGCGTTGGCAAATTCTTCCTTGCCACCAAACACATCCTCCACCTCCTTCTGCTTCATCTCGGTCTTCTCGAAGTATTCCACCTGCACGGCGTGTTCGTAAGGGCATGAGCGACATTCGAATCGGTTGATTCCCATGGGATACTGGGTCGTCGACTCCATGCGGGAGATGGTCAGCGCATTGGCGCAATTGGGGCAGACTAGAGAGCTGTCAGTTGCTGCTTCACAAAGGGTCTTTCAGGGCCACGAACAGACGAGCGGCATGGTGATAGCCCCCAGCTGGGACGCAGTAGCTTCAAAAAAACCGTGTAGATGGCGTACAAATCTTAGGAATCCTCGGCGCAGCTTCAGCGAACTGGCGACGGAATCTGGAATCTCCGCGTGGACCGGATAGGCGCGCGGCTAATAGGCGGGGGATCCGGAAGATCACATGACCCGAGGGGGGGGGGATGGTCCCTGGGGAAATAACAGTGTTAACTTGATGAGAGCGTAACCTTTCGATTCGACTTCTTCTGTGTATATACCGTATTCCCGCCTCTGCAACGATTGCGCATTGCCCGAAACCACTCACTACCGCTGCGCCACTCCGCTTCCTACGTTTCAGATCACATAACCTCCGCGTCACCGCCGCGCGACTGAATAGCCGATACAACACCGATATCCCTGAGATCCTGATTCTCGAACGCAATCATGGCCGACGATGAAGTGAGCATTGAGACCTCCGGCCTGCCCTGAATAACCGCTAACAAACCCACGTCTAGGGAGCCTCTCCCCGCGAGCTGATCGTGGAAGCCTGCCGCCGAGACCAGCCACACCTGATCGAGCAAGTCCTCGACAGCATGAATGAGAAATCAAATGAGGAGGTGGCACAGTTCTTCAATGAGGTGACAGACGCCTTGGGAAACTACGCACTGCACATCTGCGCAACCTACGGCAGCTGTACGTCAACCCCCCGCATGTTTATTTCTCCAACCACTAACAGATCTCTCAGACGACGCGATGGACTCTCTCTTCGACATCCAGTACTTTGAATGCGATCCGCTCACTCGACAGGACAAGGACACACCCTTACACCTCGCCGTGCGATACGCCAACGAGAAGAACGAGGAGCTGGGCACGGAGATGGTGAAGATGATGTGCGAGGCTGGCTGTGATCCCCGGGTGCGGAACAAGCACGGTCAAAAACCTGCCGATCTGGTTTTCAATAAGCCCGAGATTAAACAGACTCTTCAGCAGGCTGAGTACATCCTCGCCGAGGGCATCCAGAACGACGGGGACGAGGACATGGACCAGGGCAGCGCTAGTGATAGCGAGTAGATTGGGTGTTGATGTGGTGTGGTGTCATTGTGTCTTGCTCTCTTGGTTGTCCGGGGCCGTAAGAAATTCTTTTTTGAGCGTTGGCCTCTTTCTCTTTCCTTCGCATAGGTGTACACGCTCGAGCTCTAGACTTGGCCATGTTTATTGCGATACTATGATGATTATGAATGGAGTCCATTGCATTTATTGATAAACTAGAAGCGATGAGAGGCGTAGCTAGTCCCCATGAACAATTGAAATATTCGTACTTTTGTTCACCTAAATATATATATGGGCCGCTTTGTTGGCGAACATTCCAGGGTCCTCATGCCCGCCGAACCAACAGAAGGTTTTATATTGCGAAAGTCATATTCAAGATTTCCCCAAGCCTCTCTGCATCGATTGAAATAGTAGAGCAACCGATTTAAAAGCCCCCAACCACGGAGAACACGCATGACTCAGAACCCAAGCGATATCGTATACCTAGTAGCATCGGGACAGATAAGATAGGCACGCCTTGCAGACAACATGCGGGGAACAAGGGTATGAAAAACCCCACCAACCCAGCATTCAATGCCACAAAATCCGCAATTGCACCCCCCTCAAGTCCCAGCGACAATGGCCTCCGAGTCTGAATCATCGATCAAAAAGCCCTGGATCGAAACACCCCTAATTGAATGCGCAACTCTATCCAAACAAGCAGGATGGTACATCCCCTCATCCATCTCAATCCTCAAATACCAAGAGGAAGCTAACAATAATTCCAAACAGCCGCATATTCCTGAAACTAGAACTCCTCCAACCCTCAGGATCCTTTAAATCCCGGTCTGCCCTTCCCATATCAATGATTCTCTAACATCAACTAACCAAAATCCAGGGGCATCGGCAACTTAATCCTCCAGTCTCTCACCCAACAATCCACCAAAGATAGAAAACCCCACTTCTTCAGCTCCTCGGGCGGCAACGCAGGTCTTGCAGCCGTACACGCCGCGCGAGACCTAGGCTGTCCCTGCACGGTCGTCGTGCCCTACAGTACGAAACAATATATGATAGACAAGTTACGCGCCGCAGGAGCGACAGAGGTAGTACAGCATGGCGCAAGCTGGTTTGAAGCGGACACTTTCCTTCGGGAGACGTTCATTGAGGGCCATGAAGGGAATGTCTACGTGCCGCCCTTTGATCATGTGGATATCTGGGAGGGGGCGGGAGGAATGATTTCGGAGATTGAGACACAATTGGGCACTGGGGAGGGAGGATTCCCTGCGGACGTGATTATTTGTAGTGTTGGTGGAGGGGGACTGTTGAATGGTGTGGTTGAAGGGTTAGAGAAGTGTTTGGCCAAGGGGGAGAAGGGGAGAGATGTTCGAGTTGTTGCTGTTGAGACGGATGGAGCGCATGCGTTGGCACATTCCCTTCGTGAGGGGAGGTTGAGTTCGTTGAAGGGTATTACGTCTCAAGCTACTTCGTTGGGTGCGTTGACGGTAGCGGAGAAGGCGTTTGAGAATGCGGTCTCGCCGCCGAAGGGGGTGGTGGTTGAGAGTATTGTCGGGTCGGATGCTGATGCTGCGAGGGGTGTGTTGAGACTTGCCGATGAGATGCGGTTGCAGGTGGAGTTGGCGTGTGGCATCAGTTTGGAGGTTGCTCTTAATGGGAGGTTGAAGGATGTGGTCCCGGATTTGAATGCCCAGACGAAGGTTGTCGTTGTTGTTTGTGGTGGAAGTAATATTAACACAGAGATGATTACGGAGTATAGAGAGAGGCTTGAGCAGGGGTGGAATTAGATGGCGAATGGCGTGAGTACGGGGTGGAAGACGTAAAAATAGAATACAGATCACAATGGATATCATCTAGCCCGCAGAAACGACAGAAATCTATGTCTCCAATACATGGTGCAAAAGTTGTGCTATAGTAAATAGTGAATATGCATCCCTCACCCGGATCAACAACTCCGAGAACGACTTTTAGTTAAGAAAGTTCAAAATACACCTATTGGGCGTTGGCCTTCTTGGCCAGCAGGTTCAGAGCACTGCCTGCAAGAATGAAAGAGCTCTGGTCCTTGCTAAGAGTGTGCTTGACGGGAACCATGAAGGACTCGCCAGTCTCACGCTTGGTGACACGCAGCTGGATCTCGCCCTTGCCACCGGCCTGTAGGGTGTCGTAGAGGCCGACAGTGTCGACCTTGTCGCAGGCGTCGATGCGGTCGTAGTCCTCACGGTTGGCGAAGGTGAGGGGAACAACACCCTGCTTCTTCAGGTTGGTCTCATGGATACGGGCGAAGCTCTTGGTGACAATGACGCGACCACCGAGGTAACGGGGCTGCAGAGCGGCGTGCTCACGGGCGGAACCCTCACCGTAGTTGTCCTCGGCGACGACGAGCCACTCGATGCCACGCTGCTTCCACTGCTCGGCCAGCTCGGGGATACCAAACTTGTTTCCGCTCTCGTCGTAGGCGACATTGGTTTCGCCAGTGGCGGCGTTGACGGCACCAATCAGGGTGTTGGCAGAGATGTTGGGCAAGTGGCCCTTGTACTTAAGCCAGGGACCGGCGGCGGAGATGGTATCGGTGGTGCACTGGCCCTTGACCTTGTAAAGGACCTGAAGGCCAGACAGATCACCCTCGGGGAAGGGGGCGAAGGGCTCCAATAGAGCCAGACGGTCCGAGGTCGGGGACACCTTGACCTCAACGTCAGCGTTGGGAACGGCAGCAGTGGGCAGGAAGTTGGGGTTGCCCTCCTCGAAGCCGGCACTGGGCAGGTTCGAGCCCTGAGGAGGCTGGAACTTGAAAGCCTCGCCGCCGGGGGTGGTCAGAGAGTCGGTCATGGGGTTGAAAGTCGTGTTGCCAGAGTAGGCGAGAGCAGTGACGAGCTCGGGAGAGGCCAGGAAGTTCATGGTGCGGCGGTTGCCATCGTTACGACCAGGGAAGTTACGGTTGTAGGAAGTGAAGATGGCGTTGTCCTCACCATTCGGGACCTCGTCGGTACGGTTCCACTGGCCAATGCAGGGACCGCAAGCGTTAGCCAGCACGACACCGCCAGCCTCGGAGAAGGTGCTCAGGGTCTGATCACGGTCGAGAGTGGCGCGGATCTGCTCACTGCCAGGAGTGATGAAGAAGTCCGCCTTGGGCTTGAGACCGGCGGCGGTGGCCTGCTTGACCAAGTGCTCAGCACGGGTCATGTCCTCATACGAGGAGTTCGTGCAGCTACCAATAAGACCAGCTCCAAAAGTCTCGGGCCACTGCTTCTCGCGGACAGTGTCGGCGAACTTGGACAGGGGAACCGAGAAGTCAGGGAGTGAAGGGGCCGTTGATGTGGGGCTCGAGCTCCGACAGGTTGATAGTGATCAATTGGTCGTACTCGGCCTTGCTGTCAGCGCGCAGCAGGTTACCAGGACCAGAAGCAGCAATCTCAGCAGCAGCCTGGGCGACGTGACCACGATGAGTAGCCTCGAGGTAGGGGATCATGCTGGGGGAGAAGGGGAAGAGCGAGGTGGTGGCACCGACCTCAGCACCCATATTACAGCAAGTAGCCATACCAGTGCAGCTGAGAGTCTCGACACCAGGACCGTGGTACTCAACAACGAAGCCAGTACCACCGCGGACAGTCAGTTTGCCAGCCAAGTGCAGGATGATATCCTTGGGCGAGGCCCAGCCGCTGAGGCGACCCTCAAGACGAACACCGAGAATTTTAGGGGGCCTTGAGCTCCCAGGGAGCATCGACCAGCGCATCGACAGCATCGGCACCGCCGACACCAATAGCAATGGCACCAAGACCACCAGCATTGGGGGTGTGACTATCGGTACCCAGCATCATCAGACCGGGAGCGGCGTAGTTCTCCAGAACACTCTGGTGAATGATACCGGCACCCGGGGGCCAGAACTCAATACCATAGCGCTTAGCAGCACTTTCCAGGAAGTCGAAGACCTCTTTGTTACCCTGAATGGAAGCGGGCAGATCGGTATCAGCACCACGTTCACCAACAATCATATGGTCGCAGTGAATACTGGCGGGGACAGCAGTCGAAGGAAGCCCGCAGGACATGAACTGCAGAAGAGCCATCTGCGCAGAGGCATCCTGCATAGCCACGCGATCGGGCTTCAACTTCAAGTTGGCCTGACCACGGATATCGCGACCATTGTTGGTACCGGAGAGGAGTGACTCCTCGGGGTTGTCCAAATGGGCGTAGAGGATCTTCTCAGCCAGGGTGAGAGCGCGCTCGGAGCCCAGAACCTTGCGAACCTGTTCGAGATTGCGGACAATCTTGGGGTAGGGCGGCATACGCGATGAGGCGGCTTCGGTGGCCATACCACGGGTAAGGCGTTGTGGGGACAGGCGTCCGACCAGCTGCAGGAGTCAATGATGGGTCAATCCATGCTGAACGGGATGAACTTACCCTGCGCGAGGCAGTGGCTCGCTGCCATACTAACTGGCTCACCATCTTGAAGTGTGGAGGGTGGATACTGGGGAAAGAGTCACAATCGAGGTTTCCTAGGCTTTCCTTGGGCGGTCGGAATTCGTTATTTGCCTGCGTTGTGATTGGCTGGAAGGAGCGCCGATACCGGGATTTCGCTGGGGGAGCGATCGTTATTAATCATTCAACTTGGTACTTTTGTCTGAGCTTAATTCTTGTGCCGCGACGTTGTCTCGCAGGTGTCAATTTCGATCTCATATCGAGGTTTATAGACTAGGACTTGTTGTGGATCTGAAAAGCCGCAGTTGGACCTCTCGAACTATGAACCACCAATGCATATTTTTTTTACCTCCCATGCACCATTCACAGCCTAGATTAGTCCATTACGAATGAACGAAGTAGATTGAAGATACAGTTTACTGCTCATGAAGATACTTACTAGGCGAAACGGTGTAATGGAATGAAATAAATTCAATATTGCACAGTACTGGGGACATTGCCTCCATGGTAGATGCCAGTCGGCACCTCGGTCCCAGATCAAACGCCTCTCGTATCATCAAAGCAGGACTAGGAAATCATTAAGTAGCTCAAACCATACAATCACAGATCGGTCGACGGCAATGGCTTGGCCAGCCCTCGGTCGAGGTAATAAGATTAACACACATCAAAGGGAAAGATGAACAAGAAGAAAATGAAGAAGCATGTGTCTACTGGAATGGTTTAAGACTGTTGTTCTTCGTCTACCACCGCAGCTCGCAGTTCCCAGACAAAGTCGTAGCACTCGGCTAGCAGGGCGTTAACACTTCCTTGGCCCTCCGGAATATCGGGACCGACATAGAATTTGCCGTCGATGCGCATGTTATCGATCGAGTTGAGCTGCTACGGTTAGAAGAATAACAAGAGAAATTTTTTTGAGAGGTTCGTACCTTCATGCTGTAGGGATACAATTCACGGGAATTGGACACACCACCAGACTCCTTAACTTCAACGAGACACCGGCGGAGGGTCTGCAGTTGGTTGTATACCGGCAGCAAGGCCTCCGAAACGGGCTCAGATGAAATAAGAAGGGCGTAGATGTAGGCGTAACTGCGTCGAATAAGGTATAACAATGTCTAAACAAGCAAGTTAGCATAAGACCACAGTGGGGCTTCAATATAGACACGTACCCGTTGGGCGTGAAGATCAGCTGGTTGACCCTCAGCATCGACAAAGTTACCATTAACCCGCGCCTCGTCGATTCTATCGAGTTTGCGCTGATATCCAAACAGATCCGTCTCCCGCAGGGACCAGGCTTGTGTCACAGAAAGTCGGTCCAATTGGTTGCGGATTTCAAGCAGGCGATCGTATTGCTCCTGGAAACGTTCATTGATTTTGCCCTCACTTGGGTTAAGTTAGTAATTGCTGGGGTGCGAACAAAAAGTCAGGACATACCGCTCCAGAACAAGTTCAGTCCATCGCCAGCACCGATACATCAAAGACTTGAGATCATCTTGGCCAGCAAAAGGGGTACCATCGGCGTCCACGAAGTTGCCATCTTTCTGGGTGTTTTCAATCTTCTTCAACTGTTCCCGTAGGTTGTTCACTTCCGTCTTCGAGAACTGACGGGAGACATAAAGTTAGTTAGTTCTACTTAAACAATGATATAGAGATAATGCGCACTTTTGAGCGGGTATTGACAGCAGATGTTGATCGCAAAATAGAAACCAGTGTCTCGTGTGTTTGCGCCAAACCGGGGGCCAGCAGCGCAAGCCCCTTCTGCAACTTCGCTAAGGAGATCTGGCATTCCTCCAGGCGACTTTCAAGAAGCGTCAAAAGAGCGGGGGAATAGTTATTGCGGCCACGATCAAGAGTTTCGCGCAGGGACTCGAGGGTCTTGGTGATGGAATTCAAATCTTTGGAGCTGTAGAATCCGGCTTCTTCGAGGTGGTCGAGCAGGCGCTACAAGGGACAATCAGAATTTGGTAGAAAAGATGCTCGTTTCATAGAGATACCTGGATAGTAGTCGCTAGAGAGTAACTGGGTTGATGTTAGTACATGGGAGAGAAATGCGCGGGGTAGCGATCGACTTACACTGCCGGGGCTTCATTGTTCCTACCCACCGTCAAAAAGAGCAGTGAAATCAACTGAAAGCAGTCGTCAAGAACGTAGTCCACTAAAAGCGATCGCAGGTTAGTTATAGCCTCACCGATCATGCACATTCCATTCCGGTACTCACAGCGATAATGAACCAAGCGTGTGGGGCGCTCTTTCTCTTTGCGGACAGCATTGAGATTTTCCACCTGTCCGATAACTTCCTCATAAAGCGGAAGGACGTCGCGAGATTTGATGTATGATGATTTGTCCTGCTTTAGCAGTAGAAGGGAATCACGGGTTCGGAGAAGGCATTCGAGGATAGGCTGCTCGCGCGGATCTAGCGGGACCGAGTTGGCGGGGGACTCCATGGCCGAAGCGCGGAGATGGTCGGGATGATCGGATGGTACTGCGAGACAGAATGAATATGTCTGCGAAGAAAATAGAGACTTTGATACACTCAGGAGACTTCGATAAAGCACTTGAACCCCACACGGTTGTGATGTCAGTTCCGGACCGACTGATATCCAGCGATACGGGCTGATTACCCGTGATTAGTCATTCAGCAACCGGAACAGGACTAACGTCGAGGTCACGGGATGGTGTTTGAGCTAAGCCTGTTTAGGCCAAGCCCTAAGCGAGGGCTTTTTCCCACACACGCCCGCGCGGTTGCCCTGTTCGGATAGGCCTTCGTGATACACTTCTTCTCTTCTCTCCCCATCCACTCTTCACCTTCAAGACACCCAGTCCGGTCAACACCACCTGTCGACAAAATGTCTACCGCCGAGCTCGCCTGCTCCTACGCCGCTCTCATCCTCGCGGATGAGGGCCTTGAGATCTCCGTACGTTGGCTCCTTTTCACGTGGTTGAATTTATCGAGGGATTGAAGATTCGTGAACAAAGGTTCTCATATTGAGAACTCGGATCGCGACGCAAGGATCAACTGCGAAATAAATGGATTCAGCCATACAAGCACAAATTCCGACAGTCACTAACCTCGAATTTATCTTTCAGGCCGACAAGATCCAGACCCTGATCGGTGCCGCCAAGGTTGAGGAGATTGAGCCCATCTGGGCCACCATCTTCGCCAAGGTAAATATTTGACATCAGACCCGTCGCCTTTTCTATTACGTGGACGCTTCTCTGCGATACCCGAGTTCGAAGTGCGACACATTCAAGTCCAGTGACTTACGATTTTGAATTTGCAGGCTCTTGAGGGCAAGGACGTCAAGGACCTCCTGACCAACGTCGGCTCTGCCGGTCCCGCCGCTGCTGGTGGTGCCCCCGCCGCCGGTGGTGCTGCCGCCCCCGCCGAGGCTGCTGCTGAGGAGAAGGTCGAGGGTACGTTTTTCTGCACGGTCTCATCCAACAAGATGTTGATGCTAACTTCCACACAGAGAAGGAGGAGTCCGATGACGACATGGGATTCGGACTTTTCGACTAAGCGCTTTAACCGCTCCGAATATAAAGTCGTTTCCCTTTTGCTCTTTCCCTCGCCTCTTATCCCGCATCCGCCTGATGGCTCCCTCGACGATTCTCTCTTGTATTCGATACTCCACGACCCTTTCTACGAAGATCTAGATCACGGGGCAGAAAAAAAAGAAAATAGCAAAAGTTTCAAACGGACAAGGACATTCATATGGAGACTGGGTGCTCGGTCTACTTCCGCATCACCCTGTGACGGAGGTGGATTCGATCGGATGCCTTTGCGATTCCGAAACTTTTGTTGCTTCCAGGATATTAGGGGAATTGAAGACAGACGTTTGGCACACCTTTTATGATTTGTCCATGACCGCGGCTTCTGTCCGGTCTGGAGGGTAGTTGTATGTTCTTTTTCTTTCTCTGATGGATGGGCCCAGCTATGCCCAGCCCTGATGCCATGTCTGCCATGCGATCACGAATCTAGGAATCTGGTTTGATTCTGGTGCTGGGTATTCTCGTAGTCATTGAGTAGTATGTCCGGTTGGACCTTTTGAACTGTCAAGTTCTTGTCCCAGTCGACGTCTAGACCTCACGACGTTGTCCTACTTTGGTTTCAAGATCCATGTCATGAGCAACAAGTGGATCACATTAATACTGTGAATTATATACGTCACACCCCGTTGGCTGAAACCTAACGCCATGCTCGCCTGCCCCAGTGCCCCCCAGTCCTACTCCACTTCACAATTCCGAAAGTCCTCCAATCCTATAGCAGCTATGTATGTACAAATTCATCAAGTGCAATCGCATAGAAATTCAACGAGTACAATCGCATAGAAGATAGCTTCCAGAGGGCGATCATGATGCCGCGAAGAGAGGAGCATCTTCTTTTACGGCGTAGATCCGGAATTGGATGAAGATGACCACATCCTCAACCATGGTGCCCAAGGAGCCAATCAGCCAGGGAAGGTTGGTCAAAACATACTCTCGCTCAGTAGAGTGGAATAGGATCTGTAATTGCAGTTAGTGGAATTTGTTCCGCAAGACCACGGCTTGGGTAATACTTACACCTGCGCCATATGTGAGATTGCCCATAAGAGACAGAATGAAGAAGAGGAGTGACAATCCTATAGTCGAGGAGTCAATAAAAGAAAACATCCTAGATAGCGAATGCACATACCTTCGCATGACTTATCGGAATAATTTTTATAGATTTGAGGCAGTCTCGCTCTGTCACAAAGTTAGTATCATCCATTGCCGAGTCATCAACACAAGCACATACCCAAGATAGCAGACAGCACTGAAATAACCCAGAACCTGGCCACCAGTAGCTACAGCCCCATCGTTGTGGGTTTCCGGCGCCGGAGCCCACATCCCAGTCTTCCAGGCCATCGTCCACCCGGCCATACCGACAACGAAGATACCGAGAACACTGATGAAGTTTTTGATCCACGCCTTGCGTCCAAACTCGCTCTCTTCCACGATCTTGGCAAGCGAATCCTCGGGCTGGCTATCGCGCCGACCAGCGTGGTAGCCCCGCTGCGAACCAGAGGATCTTCGCCGTCCCTGCGGTGGAACGGCATCGCTGAATCGTCGACCGAGTAGCGGGGTCGTGGGATCGGGTGTCTCCGTAGACGAGCGCCGCCGACGGTGCACCTCCGAGCGCGCATTAAACGCCTTGTAGTAAAGACATTGACCGATCAGGACACCGTCCGCGATACAGAAATAGACTGCGATGGCGAGAATCACGGGGACTAGATCTGCCATAAGACCACCCGCCAGGTTCGCGATGTCACCGATGAACCAGACGAAGATGAAGAGGAGCGAGATAGCCTCGGCGTTGCCGTTGCGGTAGTTTTCGATAAGCTGGGGGACCTGCGTTCGGGATAAGTTAGATATTTTTTCTTCTTTAGGACGTTTCTTCCCCTTCTTCAGAATGCGCGTCAAAGCTTCAACACACAAAACCCCTCCAGGAAAGCCCTAGACACGGGCGATAAGCATACCAAAAGGAAAATCCAACAAGTCATAGACACCGAACCCAGAAGACCCGACGCAGCCTCCCTCGGCGTCAAAGGCACAGACCCGTCTGCGCCCATACTGCTCATCGTCTGTAATATAGTCATTGTCCCGCGGGGGAATTTTTTCGCGTTGCTGGAGACGGGTGGAGCTGAAAAAATCTGGATGGGGAAGATGAGGCTATGACACAATCGATGCGGGTGAGTTCCGGGGCAACTCCAGCGGACATGCGAGCAGGGCAGGGGTCATGTAGAGGCTCGAGATGCGACTGCAAGTGAGAATTGCAGGATTTCAGATAAGAAAAACCCATTTTCGGTCACTTGCAGGCGCACGAGCGATGGTGAAACATTATTGGATGACTCAGCCTGTCAATGATGCACGCGCACGGACATGCTGCACCTACCCGGGTTCCTTACTTGATAAGAGTCGTGTGCGTCGCTAGGTATTGTTATGGGGATGGTTTGGGGGAAATGGTCAATTTGGAATATGCCTTGATACACCCCTGTGATGTGCAGGCTCGCTAGGAAGAGTTTGGAGAAGAAAACAGCTAGTGTGCCGGTGGATCAAGACATAAGACATAGTATAGCCATGGAACCTTGGGGAGCCAAGAAGACCTCTGAAATCTGGAGGAAGACGTTGTTTTAGGGCCAACGGACTTGAAAGAATTGTCTACCTGAAAGGACTCTAAAGACTGGGCTCGGGCATCATTTTTCTGCTTTAGTAGACTGAACACCTGCTAAGCCGACAAGGTGACAGGCAGCATTCGATAAGTCAAGACTTAGATTTTGTCACTGTAGAAAGTTAGTTTGTTGACACTACTAGACCTTCAGGTCTTCATAGAAACCACGCGTACACAAGAATGCCGGTCCGAGGGGCAGTTTCAACACATCCCCCACGGTTCTCGCAAATGGCCCAATTCACATTACTGCGGATAGGGTAACCTTCTGGTTTAAAGAACATTGGTCTATCGGCTATCGGCGTAGCGATGCAGTCGAGCGTTGTACTTCAGACGATCGGCAAGGATTAGATCAACAATTTTCTGAGCAGTTTTCATTCGTTCGGCCTAAAAAAAGGATCTAGACGAGAGCGGCGAGAAATGATTGATATCAAAAATGAGGTGTAAAAGAAAGGGGTTTGACCAAAGAAATGTCTTGACAAACACGGACCCCCCTGGAGTGGTGCATTCTCTAATGCATAGTAAAGTTTCATCCATGTAAATCGGAAGAATAAAATGATAGTATTTGCTGATGCATAGAACTTGCGACAGACCCGTGTAAGGATCATTGTATTTACTTTCGAAATTCCTTCGACAAATCTATAACAGTGTGGGGATCGTATCACAGCGATATAGAATTACATGAATTCAGTACATATAGATTTAAAAAAGAAACACAACGACAGTGATCTGAGAGTGAAAACTCTCTATCTGAGTTCAGTACTGATCCAAACCGGCTCCGAGTGTACATAGTTTTCTGGCCTACGGGAGAAACTTTACGTGGCTGTCCATAGAAGACATTGTCTTCGAGTATTGATGCATAAGAAGAGTCGAATCTTTGTGCTAAGACATTATCTGTAGTGATCCTTTTTTAGTTTTCTACAATGAGCGGGCTGGCCCGTAAGCACTTGCGCCGAGCGGGGCTGCATCCCGAACAACTTTTAACCGAACTCTCATTTTGACGACCTCAGCAGCCAAGCCTCCTGACTCACGTCCATTCGTTCAAACCTCATCGCATTGATACCCACATAATCCGTAAATTAGCTATATCACTTGGTTACTGGCCTTTCGACCATTAATTGACCATTAAAAAAAACCTAATGGCCAATCCCATTTATCTCGGCGTTGTCGGTATGAAACACCTTACCTTTAGCCTATTCTCCAGGACTTTCAAATGAGCGCTGACAATTGAAAGGTGTTGGCGGTGTTGGAAATGCCTTCCTCGAGCAATTGGGAAAATTGCCCAATGCGCCTCAGATCGGTCTGCTGGCCCGCTCATCGCAGTCACTGCTCGCGCCGACACCAGCATATTCACCTTGCATTCCCGCCACGAATTGGTCAGATGCCGCAGCGACGCCATCATTAATTAAAGCGAGCATTCTTTCACCGGACGAGATCGCGGCATATCTCGCAGCTGCCCCTGGTCGTGCGATTCTCGTGGATAACACGTCCGATCTTGTTCTCGCACAGGCATATCCTGTATTTCTCAAAAACGGAGTATCTGTGGTAACAGCCAATAAAAAAGGATTCTCCTCGGATATATCACTGTGGAATGACATCTTCGCATCTGCAAACCAGGGAAATGCATATGTGCACCATCAGTGTACGGTTGGCGGGACCCTTCCGGTTCTCTCAACATTGAGAGATCTGATCGCAACCGGAGATGAGATTACTCGAATTGAAGGTGTTCTCTCTGGGACACTATCCCTGCTCTTGGGGGAGTTCATGCCTGCGTTTGGCACGCCCGATGTGAAATGGAGCTCTCTAGTTGCTCACGCTCGAGAGGCAGGCGAAACAGAACCCGACCCGCGGGATGATCTGAACGGTCTTGACTTTGCACGCAAATTAACTATCATTGCCCGGGTCATTGGTCTCGAGATCTCTCGTCCGGATGCATTCCCGGTTGAATCACTTATACCCACCGAACTGGTCTCATTGCAGTCCTCGTCTGAAGGAATTGCCCAATTCATGAGGCAGTTGCCTGCTTATGATGACAGAATGGAAATTATCAAAGAAGATGCTCGGGAAAAGGGCAAGATTCTGCGGTATATTGGCAGTATCGATGTGGCCACGAAAACTATCAAAGTTGGGCTTCAGCATGTGGAGAAGAACAGTCCTATTGCCAATCTCAAGGGCAGTCAGATTGTTAGCATACACACTAAGCGATATAGTGCTACACCTTTGATTTTACAAGGAGGCGGAGGCGGAGGTGAGATTACGGCAATGGGTTTGATGGCCGATCTCCTCAAGGTGATCGAGAAGTTGAGGTAATGGGTGATTCAGTGACAGAGCCTATGGCTCTCGTGATTATCGTGCATATAGTTTAAGGCCAAAGTATATATACGCAAGGTGCTCTATTGTACCAAAAACAAGGAAATCTAATTGTAAATCCCCCGTCGCATTGCAATACCTAAAAATGAAAGCTTCTCCGAATTCTCGAGCTTAGGTCCTACTTGCGAACAAATGGGCAGGTGAAATAAGGATGGAAGATTGTAAGAGTGACGACGGCTAAGGCGACCATCCTATGAAGGGAACTTATTAGCAGGCTGCTGTAGTAGGAAGGGAAAGAACTTACATCCCATCCAAGACCATAAATTCGACCTCATTCCGCATCAAACTATTGGCCCAACCTTCAGCCATCTCCGGAAGACTAGAAAAGTTAGCCATTGCTTCTCAGACCAGCACAGGCCACTTACCGATAAATGCAACGGATCAGGACAGTGATATAAGCAAATATCTCCCCGGCGCAGAAAAGATTGAACAGCAACGCCTCTTTCTTCGACCGCTTCTCCTCAAATCTGGAAGACCGTCCCTGTCGGTACAGACGAAAGGCGAAGTCAATCCCAAGCAATCCACAAATGCCCATAGTAGCAACCTGGAAAGCAATACCAGCAATCATCAGATTATTCCCAGCATCAAGCTTCTTTGTCTTAGTTGCACTTGCAGAAACAGCCATACCTCCACCGGCGAATTGAATCAAGATCGAAGCAATATCGCAACCGATGAAAATTCGCGGATAGAAACGAGGCGGCAAACGCGACTTTTCAGGTCCGAGGTAGAGCACGATATGCTTTAGCGACCAGTAGATACCCGCAGCGATGAATGACGGGGCGACAATCAGACAAACAAGCTGTACATCGAATCCTCCCTCAGTCCATGGGTTGCTTTGCATCAAAATTCGGCCGATGTAGCCTGCTAATTCAATGAAGCTGCATCCCGCAAGGGCAATGGTGAATGTCCATTGTCGTGACTTGATCCCGATGATCAGGCTGTATAATCCGCATAGGCCGTAGAGAATGGCGAAGAATAAGTTTGCGCCTAGATTTGGTCTATAACCGTATGTTGTTGCCTCGACGGGGCATTCTGAGGTGACGAATGTGCACTTTGATGTATCGGTCATTATGATCAGTGGTTCTCACGAAGCCAAAGAGAATGAAACAGAGTTTTCGGAGTAGTGAGGATTGGAATCATGGGAAACGAGATCATAAATCATCTCTGTCAGCTTATGAATCTTTGATTCTATAGTCTACATTTTCGGGTTTCGCATTTCGTATTTCGTATTTCGTGATGCGTGAACCTAGTTTTATCCGCACTTCTGGTATCAGGCGTCCACTATAGGGCTGTGTTTTTGCTTGGTAAAATCTACGAGTCAATCAGATCATGACACTTTATCGAGTCAGAACAAAGACTCTCCAAGTGGACTGATATCGTGTAAAACTATGCCTCTTCCATATAAATGATCAAATCGACCCACTTGGGGTGCGTAGCAGTCTTCCGGGCAAGTACGCAAGAACCAAGCACCGCCCTGCTTCCTCACAAAGCCATGTTCTCAAAATCGCTCGTCCCTGGGTAGCTGTTAGCCTTGTTATGGCCGTCAAGGAAGATCAATTCAAGAAGATTATGATGTAACAACTCATGTTCGTGGGACAGGCTCTATGTGTGTTGGTAAAATTTCGTTTGAGGTCAGTGCTGCCGTTTTGAGATTCTTTTGTACTCTATTCTATGCCCAACCTTCATCAAGCGGGCTATACATCACTATTATCCGACATTTCCTCTTCTTCCATCATCTCCAACTCATCCTCAAGCATGGTAACCGCAAATTCACCAATAACACCTTGAATAGGGCCATGCAGCAACTGTTGACGATGGTCCTCTGGCTGGATTGCTCCGAGAGTCTCCAGGAAATCCGTGAGCGGAGCATAGTCCAATACATCTCCCCAGTTACCCCGATCAACTCCATGCTGATGCAGAAACATCTGCAGAGAGTCCAATCCATCTCCTAGGAGTAATTGCTCAAGAACTTGCTGGTCGCCATCCAATGCACGGGGTCGAGTATCTGCACGCGCATCTGTGGCTTCAACGTGCTCGCCAACACCGCCTTCCTCGTCATCGCCTTGGAAGCGGGGGAAGGCAATGGCCCCGTCGTTGATCTGGCCCATCAGATCGCGGAGCCATTGCGGTCGACCGCCTTCTGGGATTCGGGAGAGGTATGCCGGAGTTGGATCTGATTGCTGACGGAAAGCGTCCGACTCATATGGAGGGAGAGGGTCTGAAGAGGACATTCGGCCCGATACGAAGCGATTTGGTAGGTGGGTTGTCACCTTGGGGATATCGGATAGAACAACATGACGAGCAATATCCAGAGTGATCTCCGGTGGCTCGATGGGCTCCTCACCGGAAAGAGTGTCGGCGACTTCCATGATCAGAGCCACAGCTTCGGGTGTGTTCCACAAATCCTTTGCACGAGTAATGTAGAGCTCAGTGAGGAGCTCATGAGACCCAGTTGGTGGCATTTTGCCCCAGATCTGCTTAGGAATGTGTGAAAGATCCAATTCCTGTGCGAGTCTACTAAACACCCACGGATAACGAGACATGGCGTGGTGGAGCTGCCGGCGGCAGTCCTGGGGCCTGTTTAGGCGTAGATAAGCCATCACCAGTGAGCACTGAATGTTCGGCAGACCAGCCCAGTCGCGGCTAAAACGAGTTTGGGTGCACATGTCAATGAACTGCGCATACTCCCGGCCACGCAGAGCCAGATGGTCAATCAGCAGTCTGATACAGTAGGGATCGGAGTCGTTCAAGCTGAGTAGAAGCTTTGCCCATTCGTAGGCAGTTCTCCATGTTCCCTTCATGCCCAAATTGGCAATATATCTCCAACCAACAAGCCACAGTTCTCGGTTCTCGAACTTCATGAAGTCAAGCCTGGCCTGGCCTTCCTTGAGTCGATTGTTAAATGAAGAGTGGGCGGACCGCCCGATGTTGAACAACGCTCTCTCCAGAAGGTCAGCGGAAACCGCATGATCACCTTGATGTTTGGCGATCTCGGAGACTTGTAGAAGAGTAGAAATATGGTAGGGATTATACTGAAGATGCTGGATCAACCGCTGCGGATCCATCGACTCGACGCAGAGATCGAATTGATTTTGTACATCCTGATAGGATGCATTATGCACGATTTTGTAAAGAGTATCTCCCAGAGGATACTTTTCAACAATCTCCATGCCCAGGCCTCCGCTGGGTGCGCGTGGCCAATCGTCCTTTCCTTGCATGAGGACATTCCGGCGCAATGTAACGCCCGCTAGACTCTGGCCTCTGCTGGCCGGGCTATACCTTCCTGTCAAAGCTTGACCAAGGTCGACCGTTTCGCGATTGCGATCCCGCCTACGGCCCGAGCCTGCATCTTGCTGGTCAAAGTTCTCCAAAACTACATTTCCAAATAGTCGCCGCATTTCGTTGGTTGCGTTCAGATATTTCGGTTCCACGCCGAGTAGCTCATCGGTGGTTTTTGGGAACGAGGCATCTCGACTGAGTTGTGTGTTCGCTGGCAGATCGGCACCGGTCGAGTGTTGGCCCCCCGTGGCCAGAGCCTTCAGAGCTCTGTCGATCTCGTCCAGCTCTGCATCGTCAGATGGCTTAGAAGCCGATTCGGTGGCTGCGGCCGCTTTGGCCTTCTTGGCCTTCTTTTTCTTCTTCTTGCTGGCGCTCTTCGGCTTTGTGGGTTCGGCTTCGGGTTCAGGCTGCACAGTTTGCGTTACAGGCTCCGGGGTCTCCTCCTCTGACTCTTCATCATCATCATCGCCGGCATTGAGCAGATCGAAAGCATTGAACTTCGGCTTAGCGGGGCGCGGGGCTTCATTGTCGCTTGAGTCATCGTGATCTTCTTCAAGCTGCTGCTGTTCGCGCAGCTTCTGCAGCTTTCTGATGGCACGCGACGACATCTCGATGTCCCACCTCAGCGGCGAATTGCAAGTTGGATCGGAAGAAAGGATCTAAAGAATCTCGAAATCCGCGGGGAATGACGACACGGCCCGATCAGGAATAGTGTCGTGCCTGGAGCACGACACGTGATTCCATTATCAAGAGTTGCGCCTTCGCATTCTCCCTGGCTTTCAGTCTGAATACTGAGAATCGCCTTGAAGAGGCAGCTCAGAATTACGAACCGTTGGGCAACACTCCCATCACCGATCTCGAATCAATGCGTCGGGCCACAGTTCAGGCGCTCCATACTGCTCGGCGAGCACCAGTATGGCAAGTCGCCGGTAAACGGCCTAGTCCGCTCTCCTTCAACCACAACCAGGTACGAGGCTTGCGCCCATATTCTGGAGGTAGACGCCCGTCCTTTGTCCCCGCAGCTTTGCAGTCATCGATGTATCTCCGCAACTTCTCCCTCGCTGTGATCTCGACTGTCGTCGCCTCCGGGGCATGGTATGCGTATCAAGGTGACAACGCTCAGTCACTCGCAACACAGGTTCGAGGATTCGCATCCAGCGCAATTCTTTCCGCGCACGCCGAGGATCCCTCCGAGTCGACTCGCCGCGCTCTCCTAGTGAGTAACGACCAGTTCTACACCGCGACTCTCTCCGGAGACCAGCCCCTACAGAAGACGACCGACGACTCTGACCGACGCGTTTTAAACATGTTGACCCCGGAACAAGCTACGGAAAAGCTACGGAAAAATGAGGAATCTTATCTGGTGAACCGGGGCAAGGGAGTTGTTCGATACGATATCGTCCAGGTTCCTAGCAACTCCCCTATTGAGGACGACCATGCCGAGAAGATCGTCGAGGTGCCATCCTCTGTCGCTGGGAGCACGAATGGAGATCCGAACAGTGATTGGATGTTCTGGGCAGTATTTGATGGTCACTCGTAAGGAGTTCAGCAAGCACAAAGGATACATGGGTGCTAACCTTTGACTAGCGGGTGGACAACTTCTGCCAAGTTGCGAAACGTGCTTATTTCATACGTTGCCCGTGAACTCAACACCACTTATAAAGCTGCAGCAGCCGATCCTTCGATTCTTAGACCCTCATCGGAGGCTGTTGACGCCGCTATCAAGCAGGGTTTCCTTCGACTCGACGATGATATTGTGAACAAGAGCGTGGACAAGGTTCTCAAGGAGAACTCGCGAAATGTGGCCGCCGAGATGCTTGCACCTGCACTCTCTGGCTCATGTGCTCTCTTGAGCTTCTACGACTCACACTCCAAGGACCTCAAGGTCGCAGTTGCTGGTGACTCCCGCGCTGTTCTTGGTCGCCGAGGGCCCACTGGAAAGTGGACTGCCACAGCTCTTTCGGAGGATCAGACTGGCGGTACCCCATCGGAGATGAAGCGCCTGCGGGAAGAGCACCCTAATGAGCCCTATGTGACCCGTAATGGACGTATCCTCGGACAACTGGAACCTAGCCGTTCCTTCGGTGACGCCACCTACAAGTGGACCAAAGACATCCAAGACAAGATCAAGGCCAAGTTCTTTGGTCGCACTCCCTCGCCTCTTCTGAAGACTCCTCCTTATGTCACTGCCGAGCCCATTATTACCACTACCAAGGTTGACCCTTCAAAGGGCGACTTCATCGTCATGGCCACTGATGGTCTCTGGGAGATGCTGAGCAACGAAGAAGTGGTCGGTCTGGTTGGCCAATGGCTCGAGCAACAGCAGTCCGGCGGTGGCAACAAGGCCTGGCTGCAGAGCTGGTTCGGATTCAACAGCCAGAAGCAGCTGCCCGTTGAGGCAGTGGCGAGTGATGCATCGACCGAGGGCCAGCGTCGCCCGATCCGGCAGCAACAGTATGATATTTCTGGTGTGGCCGATCGATTCGTTGTCGAGGACAAGAACGTTGCTACTCACCTCGTCCGCAATGCTATGGGCGGCAAGGACACGGATATGATGTGTGCTTTGCTCACTCTGCCGAGTCCGTACTCTCGCCGTTACCGGTATGTCCCTCCCGTGGATTCTGATCTACAATCATACTAATTCGTTATTAGTGACGATGTCACTGTTGAGGTCATCTTCTTTGGCCAGGGCACTGGCTCGCGCGGTACCGTTGAAATCAACAAGGAGGCCAGCGCCTCTGAGGAGCCTCCCAAGGCGAAGCTTTAAATGGAATTTGTGTTAATGATCTTTTCTTTGCTATGCCAGATATTTGACTCCGAGCCATTTGAAGGCCATGAAATTCAACATGATATCCTCTGAACAAAAATCAACTTCCAAGGTCACATAGATTCATACGAGAAGGCCCAAATCGTAGCCATTCATTTAAGGGACAGGTAAACGAAGCTAGAAGGGTTCTGGATACTTCCGGTCAGCGTATCAATACACCCATCTCCGACTTTCTTTCCCTTTCTATACCCCAGACCCAGACTTGTCCACACACACGATATGCAATAATTCCAGCCTCTATGCTGGCGCTATGTCGCCGACACGTTATCTGCCCAATGATGAATACTCACCCAGGAAGGGCAGCTGTCTTGGAATGCCCGGGCTGATCAAGACATGCGGCTAATGGATATAAATCCAGAATCGATCAATACGTCTGAAGATACTGCCATCTTGGTGGCTTTACCCTTCATTATTCTCCTTCTCTTCCCCGAAACCGAGCAGACGATCTACTTGTCCATTCTTCTTCCCCCAATTCTGTGTTTGATTCCTAGTGGTGGTCTGGCGCCAGATTATTTACTTCGTGTTCCTTACTTCGTGTTCCTGAGGTTTATTTACTTGATAGAAGAGCCTTGTATGTGTGAGAACCCTGAATTTTTGAGTTACCGGTTTATTCATTATTATACAATATTCAATCTATATTCAATCTATTCATACCACCCCCTATGCTCACTGGCGTACTTGAAATGACCCTCTTGTAGCGTTTAATACCCAAGACAAAGAGATATAAATCTCCCAATGCCTGGGCTCAAAGTAAAGTCACTCGAACCACTCGATGTGTCGTACGAAGCGAGATCCTGATAATCACCGCACTGGGGAATCCCCGGAGTCTGTATGATAACTTGCGTGCTATTTCCATGATAGAGCAAGGTGAGCAGATCTCGAGATGACGATCCGAAGTGTTGCAGCCAGCTAGCCCATTTTGATACGACCATGAACCAGGTGCCAGATCATGTCAATTTCAGCTTGAAGGGATCAGAGACACCAGGTCTCTGATAAACCATGTACTTTTTCTGGAAGTTGGGAATTGGGGGCCGCATGAACATATACTTCTCCAACAAGAAGGTCTGTAATGTAGCGACATTGGTACTGGTGATCCAGTAGATCATAAGAGCAGCCGGCAATTCATTGGCAAAAGCCGCCATACCAATATTGAGCCCTAATATCTGAAGGAAGATGCCCAGTCCTCGGAAGAAAGTAGCCCGATACAACTGCGCTGTTGGCAGATCAGCCAAATCTCCAGCTGGTGTAGTAATGCCCCAGCCTCTGCGGATATTCAAGATTATCGAAGCACTCAGAAGCAGAGGCAAGGTGCCTGTCGGGTCACCGGCTAGTAGATCAGGGAACCAGAGTGCGCCCTCGGTGGCTAGACTCGGCTCCAGGGCCGGTAGAGATGCAGCGCCTTCTTGGCCACTGACGAATGATAGTAGATATGGGATAATTCCGTTTTGGTTGCCTGTCATCGCGCGCATGCTCTCCATGAGCGATAACCAGATCGGCAATTGTAGGAGATTGAGGAATCGGTACCCCGGCATGATTTTCCACTTCTTCGACAGAGTTTTAGACATAACAATGAAAAAATTTGACAAACGCTTCTTTCTGTCTTTTTGCTCTTTCGCAGGTAGTTGTTGCATCTTGTTCGTGCCCATAATTCGCCAGGAATGAATCAGAGGTGCGATGTCTCGTTCTCGTCGGGCGTTGACTCGCGTTATGAATTGTAATGGCATTCCAACTAGCATTCGGACAATCACCGCTGTGAGGGGAATTGATGCGACCCATGGCAGGTGAGTGATCGAGTGAACGCCATGGATGAAGCCGGAGGATACGTCCAAGACTTCGGCGACAAGTCGGGTCGGTCTTGTCGGGTGGAAATGCCGGATTTGCCGGCGATTCACAAGAAAAGCTCTTGTCGGGGGGCGTAATGCTCCCATAAAGCGGATATTGTTCATGGCAATGGCGGCCATTGAGCTCTCTTGAAGAGAGCGGAAAAAGATGGCGAGACCGGGGAAAACACGGATCAGGTGACACATGTATGTTACGTCAACGCTTTGTTGACTTTCTCCAACTATCTTTCTACTATGTGCCACTGGTGACTTTCTGCCACCATGGCCTTCTTGTCTAACGCCGTTCTAATTCTTTTTATTGTTACCGCGACTGTTGTGCTTCTCCCGCAACTTGTGGGAAGCCTGGTCGGTCTGGTCTTTCGCGGCGTGGGATGGCTGATTCGCCGACGAACACGCTCTCGCCGTGAATACGTGATCGCGCGGGCGCGGTCTGAGGAGGAGGAAGGTCGGGCACCGCGCGCTAAGGACTCTACGCATTCACTCGCCAGGAATCAGGAAGATGAGGACTGGGAGAAGGTGGACAACACTAGTGGGGTGAAGACTGCGAGCAGCAGTGAGAGCGGTGGCGGTGAAGATGCTGAGTGGGATGGTATTATTGGATTTTTCCATCCTTTCTGGTGAGGCTGGTTCTATCAGTTGTCTTGGACTTGGGCTGACGTGTCTTGTAGTAACGCCGGTGGTGGTGGAGAACGAGTGCTCTGGGAAGCCGTGCGCGCAACGCAAAAGCGTTGGCCGAAGGCTATTTGTGCCATCTACACTGGTGACCATGAGGTGAACAAGGCGACTATGTTGGAGCGCGTGGAAACCCGGTTCAACATTCATCTGCATGCCCCGACTGTGGTGCTGCTCTATCTGACAACGCGCAAGTACGTTGTCGCTAGCTCATACCCCTACATGACCCTTTTGGGACAGTCGCTGGGATCTCTGGTGGTTGCATACGATGCCTTCACACTGCTGGTGCCGGATGTGTTCGTGGATACCATGGGCTATGCCTTCACCTTGGCATTCAGCAAGTGGCTCTTCCCTGCAGTCCCAACCGGTGCCTATGTTCATTACCCTACCATTTCAACCGACATGCTCGCTTCTCTCGACGACCAGAGTGGCGTGCAGGGTATAAACTCCGGTGCTGGGAAGGGCCTGAAGGGCGCCGTCAAGCGCCGATACTGGCAGCTATTCGCCCGGCTGTACGGCTGGGTCGGCCGACACGTGGACGTTGTCATGTGCAACTCCTCTTGGACATCGGCGCACATCCGTAAACTCTGGGGCAACTCGAAGAGTGCAGACAACGGTGAAGGTGATGGAACCGCAGCCTCACCTGCCGTTGTCTTCCCACCCACAGCCGTATCCGAGCTTGAGTCAACCATCGAGGTCACCGCAGAGAGCGAAAGAACCCGCCGCCCCGTCCTGCTCTACATCGCGCAGTTCAGACCCGAGAAAAACCACCCGCTAGTCCTGCGCTCATTCGCACGTTTCCTCCAAGAACGAGCCAAGGACCCAGCCAACGCTGATAAACCACCTCCTCAACTCGTTCTCATCGGCTCAGTCCGCCACGCCAGCCCAGACGAAACACACATCTACAACCTTCGTCTCCTGGCCCATGAACTCCGCATTCGTGATAACACCACCTTCCTCTGCGACGCCAGCTGGCCCGCCGTCCTCTCTCACCTCAGCACCGCCTCCGTCGGCGTGAACGCAATGTGGAATGAGCATTTCGGCATCTGTGTCGTCGAGTACCAAGCCGCAGGTTTGATTTGCGTGACACACGACTCCGGCGGTCCGCGTGAGGATATCGTCGTTGATCTTGGCGACGGAGCGACCGGGTTCAGAGCTGAGACCGAGGAGCAATTCGCGGGCGCGTTTGAGGCAGCGCTTGCGCTTCCGGAGACAGAGAAGGTTGCTATGCGTCAGCGGGCGAGGAGATCGGCGTTGAGATTTACGGAGGAGGAATTCTCGCGCAAGTGGCTGCGACAGGTGGAGAAGTTGGTGAAGGCTTCCAAGTAGTTGTAGATATCCTTTGGAATAGACAAATATCTCAGCAGGTTTTCGGGACATTCTTGTCAGTAGACTTCTTCATTCTTTCTCGGCGCTTTATCAAATTTGAGATTTTTGTGGAAGGAAACAAAGATGTAGATCTAATATTTCGGGCAACTTCAAGTTGCAGACATGGTATATAGCACTCCACCGATACCTATTCAAGTCCAAGCCAAATCGAGGACAGAAAACAAAACCAAAACAAGAGACGGGTATGATATGGGGGAATAAAAATCATCAAATGCATCACACTCCATGAGTGGAAAAAGATGAACGCAGACATCACCAAAAGGTCGAGTCTGAGGGAAGAAAGAGAACAGACGACCGTGAAACGAATGCCGGTGTATAAAAATAAACAATCAAACCCCAAGTTGCAAAAAGACCTCTTCCACCGTTTATCTGAACGCCAATGCCCTCTATACGGGCTCCCTTGAACCGAAATCGCGGGGGAAACGAGTGAAAAATAGGACGCGTCGATGCTTTTCCTCTTCCGTTTTGAATTGCGTAGTTGGGATCTGAAATCATCCACTCCACTGTCCGGGATTACCGTACATGGCTTGCTGGTTATCAACATAGCCGCCGCTCATCCCGGAGACATTGCTAATTCCGTCATCTTCATCGAATCCAAACTCGCCGCCTGAGCTCGCGTCGAAACTACTCCGGCCTCCAATATCGCTTGGATCATCGCCAGCAGCAGGAATCTGATCCCACTGTAATGTCTGCAGAGCTGGGTATTGTGCGAGTAGTGCAGCCGGTAAGACGAAGTTGCCAGATGACTGGCCATCTATACCAGGTGCACCAGGCATAACGAGTGGCTGGGGAACGGGTTGCAAGTGGCCAGAAGGTTGATGTTGCTGTTGTTGCTGTTGTTCGAGGAGGACTCGTTCTCGCTCTTGAGACTCTTCGTCAAGCAGCGGCTTAATGCATACTCGGCCGGCTTCTGATCGGAAGTGGCGGCCGAGTGCATCTGCTCGCGCAAACCGGCGCCCGCAGCCCCAGTTTCCCCCTCGAGATAGGTCGCCGCGGCAAACAAATTTCTTTTCGCCAGAGTGCAGTCCTTCATGACGTTTTCGGTCGTGTTGTCGAGCGAAAGCTTTGCCACATACTGTGCAGACGAATGGCCGCTCGTCTGTGTGGGTTCTTAGGTGGGAGCGCAGGTTGTATGCACGGGTAAATCGCTTCGGGCAAAGTGTACATTGGAAAGTGGCAGGGTGCTTCTGGACGCGCTTTGAGTCCCCAGGAAGTGCGCCGGGGCGCTGGGGATCGGCTAAGTCCAGTATATAATTTCGGCTCTCGATTGACGATGTTGAAAGGCGTCGGTTGGAAGCACGAGAAGGTGATACGTCGCGAGAGCCGGGGTTGCTGCGCGAATGAGGTGACAGCGAGCGCGGTGTGTTCGGAGCACGAGCCTCGAGACTTGTCGCCGAATTCGCCGGAGACCTTGAGCGTGAGGCGGGGTGTGCATAGGGGTCGGATTTACTGCGCACACGGGATCCTGAATTCAAATCAGCATGTCAAAGTTCAGAATCAATGTGAAAAAACCCACTCATTGCTGGAGGACTCAACGAGTCCAGATCTGCAGCCGGTTTACCAGGACCGAAGCTGGGAATGCGCGAAGGCGGCGCAAACTCCACGTTAATGGAAGGGGGTGCCATTTGAGACGCTTGTCCAATATCAGGCATGCCGCTGTTCATAGCATTCATCATGTCATCCTGGGGCATGCCATACATGTCCGCAGATGGGAATTGAGAGGTCATAGTGGGCGAGAGATACGAAGCATTCGGAACAATCTCACCACCCTGTTGGGGAATCAATCTTGGCGAGATATATGGGCTATGGAGCGGGCTATATGCCTGCTGCTGTTGCTGCTGTTCGGACAATGTGAAAGACTCAATGCCAAGCGCATTATCATATAAAGCGGGGTCGTTCTGTGGCGCCAGGGAAGGCGACACGTTGGAGTCAATACCGTCATAATCGTGCTGGGGCAGGTAAGGGGAGTGGTTGGCCGAGGAAACTTCAGATACCTCCGAGGGCGCCCTGCGGTGGCCTTGGAAAGCGGCGGAGCTGTTCATGACGTTCTGCCAGTCTTGATGGGGTTGCGCGCTCAGGTAAGCCGCTGTAGCCGGATCCAGCGAGGTGTGTCGCGAATGCTGGGGTGTGTAGTACGTGCCGGGAGCAGAGCCGGGTGGAGACAAAGGACCTGGCGACTGCTGCTGTTCTTGCGACGACGGGTGAGAAGATGCCGAGGGATTAGAGATAGGGCTAACGAGATCCGCCGGATTGACAGCCTGATGCATAGACTGTGGGAGCTGGTGCATTTGCGGATCCAGCAATAGTGACGAATCGTACTCCGACGCCGACGCGCTGTTGGGACTGTGGTTTTGATAGCCGAAATCCAGTTCCCCGGGATTGGTGTTGAGCACGTAACCGCCCTCCGGCTGCTGGTGTCTTAAACCCTGGGGTCTATGATCGAGTTGATTGACTAGGCTCGCCTCAAATGACTGCGACATGGGCATGTTGTTGGTGTCGATTGCCGGAGGGAAGGGCTCGGTTTGTGGTGCGTAGCCTTGCGTCTGCGGTGGTCCGGAGAGGTAGGGCGCAGAGTAGCCGTAGGCGTCTTGACCACTGATATCAATATCCGGGTTTGTATTTTCGAAGGAGGGGAATGCGGACATGGAGGGATCCATGTTTAGGCCGGTGGGGTCATGATACTGCTGAGCGTGGGGTGACGGGCTCACACTACGATGCTTGACATCTGCGGGGGAGACACCAGAGCCCTGGGAATGGTTGTGGGACGCCATCGTGGCAATTTCAAGGTGGGACCCTAGCCAACGATGGGTTGGCACTTATAATCGAAGGAAGTCGAAAGGACGAGGAAGGTAGCCGGCGCGAAACGAGACCCGAGTGGTGATGTTTATACCCTAAGGGGTTGGCAGGCGACGGATCGCGGACAGCGCAGGGGGCAATGGAGGACGAATATCTGGCATTCGCAGAGAAAGAGAAAACAGTCAAAAAAGGTGTCAGCAACAAAACTGCATCGCAAGTGATGCAAGTTGGAGGAGCACGATAAATGGTGACTTCACGTGCACAAGGCGGTCTGGGGCTCCGTGAAATCGGCAAGTTGGGCCCTAACTCCCCTCGAAGAAACAGCAATTATGACTGATCCACCTGTTCGTATGGCCCGATCTTTCTCTCACGTACTATGAAGATTACCTACTACTTAGTTGGACCGAACGCTGATCCCCACAATGCTGAGCCCACCGATAACAGATAGGCAGTCGCCTAACTATTTTTATCTTCCTTGCTCTCCCATCTACAAAGCTTTTCGGGGCAAATTCTTATCCCTAGCGACCTCTGCAATGCTTCATCTTGAAGTGTTCGGTGGAGACTAGAACCCGGCTAAGGCGCCTGGGAACATTTAGCTCTCGTGCACAGCCACGCAGCTGAGTTTCATCCACGGACTCCATTCGGATCTAGTCCGTTTACAGTATAGTGGTTCTGGGCTCGGACCACGAGGGGTCCCGATACCTAGGGCAAGGCAGATTGCCCGCTGTCTGCCTCGCTGACGTGGGCGATGTACCCCGAACTATGCCAAAAATATCGGGGGAAAAATGCTTCTGCCTCTGCTATATTTGAACAATAATTAACCCTAGGGCTGGACTTTCCTAAATATCGCCTAGAGTGTTCAAACTCGCGCGCGCTTCGTCATTCTGCCAGCTGAAAAGCAGGTTATCCGAGCAGCTGCTGCCCAATCCTGCGTTGTCAACCCACGCTGGCTCCCAGTAGTAAATACCCACTCCACCAGTGACGCTCTCAACAACTGCTGCGAGCTTCTCCAGGAACTCCTCCTGGCCAGCCACGGAGAACGGAATGCTTGCAAGATCCGACGGAAAAGAGTACGCGGGGTCCGGGCAAGCATAGGGCCAGTTGGTCTCGACAACCAGCACGTCCTTGCTGTAGGTCGAGTGCAGGTTGGTCAAGCTCGTCGTCAGGGCAGAGAGGGTCGCGCTGGAGCTGTAGAAAGGGTAATAGGAGACACCGATGAGGTCGAAATCAGAGGACACCAGAGTGCCGCTGGCGAGGACCTCGTTATAGAAGTATTCCTGCTCAGACCACGACCATCCATTGTCCAGGTGGATCATGATTTTGGGAGTGGTGGCCAAGTCCGAGTCCTTGATACCCCAAGCCGCAGAGTGCAGCAGCCTTGCGATGTTGGAGTAGCTGCTCGTCTCACCCAGGGGCCAGAGGAGACCGGCGCGGATCTCATTACCGATCGAAACCATTTCAACGGTCAGGTCATTCTCATAGAATGTGTTGCACACATCCAGGGTATAATTGTACACCTGCCAGGCAAGGGTGTCGATGTCGGTGGTGGACCATCCGGAGGGCGTGGTCTTTGAATGTTAACAAGGTATCTCAATCGCATCATTGGGCCCAATACATACTTGATCACTGGGATCAGCCCAAGTATCACTGAAGTGCAGATCCAGATAAGTGGTCATGCCCTGAGCCTGCATCCTCTTCGCCAGCTTGAGGTTATAATCGAGGTCGTAGTTACCACCGCTGGGGTTTACCCACACACGCTGGCGAACAGAGTTGATACCGGCATCAGCAAGAATGACCTCCAGGGCCTCGGTAGTTCCACTGGTAGTCTTATAGGAGATGCCTGCATCTTCCTCAATAATCAACGAAGAGATATCCGCGCCGCGGTAAGTAAGGGCTGCGGACGCCGCAGCGACCAGGGAAGAGGCGAACAGAAGTGCCGCGGGAAGCATGATGGGCGTAATGGGGGAAGAAACTATTCAGCAACCACTATCCTTCCGTAAAGACAGCTCTCTCGTTTTAAGCATCGTGAATCCGGCCCACTTAGACTAGATGGACGGGAGAATTTCCCCATTTACCCGCCGCACAATCTATTCCGTACCTGCGATGGAGATATTCCTCCGGAGACACTCCGACTTCGGGTTAGTTTATGCAGTGAAACACCGGTGTGACGGTATGTCCGAGTGGAAATTCTCCGAAGTGTCTTATTTCAGGGAAGCTGTCACTTGGCTTTTGCACGGATAATCGTAGCGAGGAAGGGAGGATTCTGCACCGGACGGAGGTTTTGAATTATAGGACTAGATTATTAAGGTGTGATGCATGAAACAAGACACGCGAATCAAAGCTCTGCGCTAGTAAGCTCTTGGCATTTTTCCACCCGTTTGCAACTTGTATGCGCTCTTGTAAACAGGATAATGTCCGGTGGGGCTTCTCCAGAGCCACTGCCGCTGTATCGGGGCACGCGTTGCGGGTTCGGGTTCGGGTTCGGGTTCGCAGAGAAGTAGATATTAGCGCGGACGCAACCTCAAGTGCTTATATTACACGTTTCCATGATCTCAATCTTCAATCCCCCAACACTCCTGGTTTGCTTACTCTGCTAGAAGCTATACCTTGTAGGGACAAGTCCGCGCTTTACTGCTGATGCATACTATTATGGGTCCGGAGGCTTAGTACTTGAGGACAAGTCAGTCATTCAGAGGCGGCCAGATTGGGTTGAATGCTTCTCTTTTGCTCGCGTAGATTATTGTCTTTATTTAGGTCGCTCACAAGGTCCGCAAGGATATCACACCACCTTTAATCGTGAGGTACCTTCCTCACCCCGCCCCTCTCCCCTTCCTGTAATCTTTTGCATCTGAATCAAAAATCGGCAGGAACCTGTCTCCGTGCCCATTTTCAGTCCATATATGCCGTATATAATCAGTCGGAGGGATGAAATTTCGCGCGGGTCTTTTCAGGTTCGACGTACGGTCTCAGTGTTTGTACTGTGTACGGCTTCGCATTTCATTCCCGAATTTTAGAATAAATTCTACTAGCGTTTTCCGATATCTTCAGTCAAAGGAAAACACGCGTTCATTGATGGTCCCTCTTGCGCTCGGCTACAAGGGATCATGATTATCTGCAGAAGGAAATGATTTACAATTTGTCTTGAAGAAACTCCAATTTGACCGTCGAGAGTCATCCAGATAAGGGTCCAATGCTTCCTCGCTGTTTGGGACGCCCGTGAAAGGGGCAAAATGCAGACTCAAGAGATCTGGGACTGGGTAGCAAATGAAATTCGTCATGCCCAAGAGAAGCACCACGTTCAGGTGAACAAGCATCAAGGGTATTAATTTAGGCCATTTACATCCCCCTGCCAAGTCCATAAGCGAAGATGTTTGCGTAGGATGGCCGTAGAGCTGTATGTAATAGCAGACCATATAAACATCATAATCATACAATAGCAATGAGTCTAGTGGTGGTCGCCTAGCGCCTAAAGCCCGCCTGAAAAGGGCGGCGAGCCGCCCTAACCCGGACCTTACGCGGCTTCAGGTGGTAGTCCCCCTAAATACTTCCTAGCCGAACACTGCGTGAAAAGTCTCGACACGATGACAAAACATCCTTTGCCCATTCTGACGTGTAGAAAGAAAATACGAGAGCCCTCAAGCCTGGGCACGATATTGGTTAGGTTCCTACCGTGAATTATGATATGAATGGATTAGTATCTTGATTAGGCTGGTAATTCATACTTTAGCTTCCATGCGAGAGCCACCCTATTAAACTCATTACCCGTATATACCTTACAATATAAGCCATTCTTCTTATTAGAGAAAAATTAATTTGTCTCACATCCCGTAAAGCTGGGCGAGATATCTAATGATCCATGTGTTTCGCATAATCCACTGCTTGTTACTCCCAGTTGCATACTTACTACTAATAATAATAGCTGACAGCTGGGTGTCAGGCAGATCTTCATCAGGAGAAACCCGGCCGGCATCTTCAAGTACAGATTCCCCGAGCAGGAAGCTTTGGCTCCCAATACTCGATACATGCAAAAAGGCATCGAGGTTATGGGAGGAAAGCAACATGCGAGCTATTTCCACGACTGGGAGGCAGTTGTCTCGTATAGACTCAGGAAGTTCCTGGAAGAAAGAAAGAGAGGCGGCTGAGTGAATTGCGATGGTAACTTCGTGCCTTAGTATCGAAGATGTCATCTATTTATTCTGCCATGGACATTTCCCATTTCTCCGTGGCCTGGTGCACCGATCCCCGACAAAGGACATATATCTTTGCAACTGGAAGCTTCACTGCCAATTTGTACAGCAAGCATCCGCCGAGGTTACCAGTGGCACCGGTCAGAAAAATGACCTGATCTCGGTACCATTCCACGGCTTGTACTGGGACAGTCATGGTGAGTCGTTCGGAGTAAGGTAAAAACTAGATCCAAAGCAAAAGATGGCGATGATTTTTGGACTGAATGTGACGGAATGTCTTGGTGTGCCGAAGCAAGGGGTGGTCCACGGATACATCGCTCACGCTCTGCCTTACCTACGGTGTACACGTAGGCTATACATGTAGTGTCCAACGTCAGTCGGTGAATTATTCCTGTTATGGCTGTCAGATACTTGCGAGTCGCCTGAAGTGAAATAGCCGCAGAGGAAGATCGGCATTTGTACGCAACCCCACCGGAACATATGTGCCACCTAGGCAATCTACGAGAGATATAGTTCATTGGAAGCATGCATTAAAAGCTGTATTTAGGATAAAGTCTCCGTTATTCATTTCGTAGATCATCAGCCTCTGCCTCCGATCATATATCATGCAATCCACACCACAACACGAGACTTAAGAAAATATCACAGCACGCCGCCCAGTGTCAACATTAGATACAGGTAAAGTCGGGAGAAAAGAAAGAAAATATCTGTGCGCGCGATCTTGGGCGCAATCAGATGAGAAACAAATTGGACTGGGGGGCGTGAGGGTTTTTTGACAAAGACCTGGAGGACAATTCTCGCGAGGATGGTATATGTACAGGCCACTTGATGTATGTTGACATGCTTTAGGTCGTTGTTTCCATGATTGAGAAAATTTAGTTGAGGGAAACTGTGGGATGGTTTCGGAGCACAACGACCGGCTTGGGATCGATATGAAGGGTATGGGTGGGATGGTGGAGTGATAGGTTATAGGGGAGGTATTTGTGGTGGTTTCCAGTGTGTTTGAACTCATGTGATCAACCAGATGTTCGGAGAGTGGGCTTGGTCTTGTTCTCGGTAGGCGGCTTCTTCTTGCCGATCACTAGAATCTCTTCTTCAGATTCATCCTCGTCTTCGTCGTCACAGTAGTACCTGGATTCGTCTTCCTCGGGACGTAGCGAGCTTGAGTGGTAAGCTTTGACGGTCTCACCGGTTCGTAGGATTGACGGAACATCGGAGTCTTTGGCATTAAGGTACAGACCATCGCCGGAGAGCGAAGAGGCTCCGGAGACGACAGACGGAATGCTTGGGTGAGAAGCACTCTGGGACATGCCGCTGGTGAAATCATCGGCTGAGGAGGAAGATATAGTGGCAGCGGAAGGGGTGGAGTTGATCAGGCCACTGCGGGGACGGTCCGCAGGATATACAGGCTCTGGAGGAGCTAGTGACGGCAAGTATAGGGAGTCTGATGAGTACATGGCATTTGCACTTGCGACTCTAGGAGCCAAAGCATCATCGGCGCAGGGCTCGATGTCGCTTCTCCGTCGGCGCAAAAGCGCCTCCTTGGTGAGATGGAAAGACTCTGCGGATGATTTACCCGCAAGCTGCTGCGACCGGTTGCGTCGGTGAGCTGATGCTGACAAAGGGGTGTTGGAGGGCGGGGGAATCGCAGCCTGCCACAAACCAGTTGTTCGCAAGTGGCCGGTCGCAGAGGCATTGCTCACAGCGAGACTAGGCTCAGAGTGACGGTCTCCATCCAGGGACGCAGTCTCACCAGATGGCGAGCTGCGTCGGCTGCGACTTGAACCAAACGCGCCCGATGCACGCTTAGTGGCGCCGCTGAAAATGCTACCGAGGCTGGTTGTTCCCAAGGCTTCAATAATTGCGCCTGTTCGGGGACGCACAGCGCTGTGTGAGTCAAAGCTGGATGGCTTCACTGTCTTGGTGGATTCAGCGGTAGACATCGACGACTTGGCACGTCGCGGACCAGCAGGTCGTTGAATAGTCGGTACTGGAGCGGGAGCAGTGTCGCGAGCATGAGCCTGAGAATGGGAATAAGGCGCATAAGGCTTGAGCTCGTGTAGCGGGAAGTAGGATGTGGCCCAGCTAATTTCCTCCTCTACCGGGCTAGCAGTAACGCTCTGTGCCAGCGGATGCTCGCCTTGACCTCCAAACTTAGATGAGCGGAAGACTTCCTCATCCCCGCGTAGGCTGGATCGACGACTGTCTGTACCACCACGAGAAGCCTTCCCAAATGTGCTGGTACTCGACATCGAAGATAGCGTGTCCGAAGAATTCGTCGAGGTACGCTTGCGACTTTCCTTGTCCTTTGAGGAACGACCAGAGAACCACTTGGCGACGTTGGATCGAACACGCTGAATGAAAGGCACCTTGCTGACGGCGCTGGTGACCTCCTCGTTCGAGACCTCGATGCGCTTGCCTTTGCTCTGATAGCCGGGGTCTGACTCTTCTACCCAGGCACGGTGATTGGGCAGACCGTACAAGGTCCAGGGGTGATGCTTGATCTCTTTCAATGTGATGCGACGAATCGGATCCTTGGTCAACAACCGTCGCAGAAGGTCGTACAGCTCGTCGTCAATGTCCTCATACACCAGTTCACCGGCGTCACGGCAGAATCTCTGGATCCCTTCAGTAGACTCATCCTTGACGGGCACAAGGCGCTTGCGCGGGATAAAGACCTCCTTTTTGACAATAGTCTGGAACATGCTGTACTCATCATCGGACACAAAGGGGAGACGGCCAAACACCATCCCGTACAATGTGACTCCCAGAGACCATACATCGATAGCACCAGTGATCTTGGGAATAGTGCCAATGGTTTCAACAAAGTCGTCACCAGTGTAGCAAAGTTCGGGAGCGTAGAAAGCCGGGGTACCAACAGTCTTAGACAACTCACGGGCATCATCTAGCTCAGTCGCGTCAGTCGCCTCCAATTGCTCTTCTTCCTCATCGCGCATGGGTCGTCCCAAGTATGAGACACCGAAGTCAGAGATCTTGACACGATGGCTACCAGTGACTAGCAAATTGGCCGGCTTGATGTCACGGTGAATGATACCCTGGTAGTGGAGATACTCCAATCCAAGGACTGAATCTCGGAATGCACTGCGCGCTTCGTTGATCGTCAAACAAGGCACATACGACATGTCGTCGCAATCTGCAGCCCACTCCGGCTCAGACGGAGCATAGCCAAAGCTGCTAGAAGCTGTGCTGAACCGCCGCTCAAAGGAGTAGTCGGTGTAAGCACCGTACATACTCCCTTCAATAGCTGCGAGTGACTCTTGGGCAGAGGACTGACTGGGGGAAGTATCATCGGTAACCGCAACAGAGCGGGTGGACGATCTTCGGATAGCTAGCCCTAAGCCTTCGTCCTCTTCATCTGATGATTCAGCACCGTGCTCCAAACTCCAGCCTGGAATAGGCCCTTGTTGTGCGTCTGCGGCCTGCGCTTCGACCCGCTCTCGTGCCCTTTCTCGTTGCCGACGTAGGTGTTGAGCCGTCCTGATGAACTGTTGGCTCTCCTGCAGGAAGGCCGGGGTATCAGGGATTCCAGCCTTTTCGCGGTCAAGCCGTATCTTGTCGACATGGACGATCTCTCGTAATCCCTTCTTCCGCCAAACAATCTCACCGTTCTCAACATACTCCAACACTATGTAGACCTTTTGTTGATTCGGGTCATCGATGACCTCAAGCAGACTAACGACATTGGGATGCCGTGCCTTCTTGAGAATAGCAACCTCTTTCTTCACCTTGTCCTCCGGGTTACCCAGCTTGCCTAGTCGGCGACGCTTGGAGTACCGTTGGACAATCTTGATGGCCACCTTTTGCTTGGTGGTAACGTGTCTTCCCAACTTCACTTTGCCATGTTCACCCCGCCCAAGCTCCTCGAGAATTTCGTACTGGTTGACCAGTTTATTTCCAGTGATAATATCTCGCTCCACCTCGGCAGTATGTGTTTCCTTCGGTGGCTGCATGTGCGTGGGGTGAAGGTATGGGCTTCCGAGTGAGCCCTCATCATCGGAGACATTGGGTGGGGTGATTCGAGGGCTTCTCATCGAGAATAACCCTGGGCTCGACAAGGGGGTGTTACCGGCTGTACGAGCAGTGCGAGGATGAGTTCGGGGAGCTGGTTCGGACTGCGATGGGTAGGAGCTTCGTGGTCGGAGATGCGGTGGCTGCCAGGTTGGGTGTATTTGGGACTGCAGCGAGGCATAGGACTGGTCAGGGTAGACAGGGAGGTCAGGATAGGCTGAGAATTCGGGCTGGGTATCCGATTGACGAGATGCTCTCCGAGGGCTCCGTCCGATGCTGCCATTTTCCGACCGGGCATCAACGACTATGTTTTCGTTGAGGGCTTGTAGGGAGCTAGTGGAGGTGCGGGCGGAGGGAATTCTGGAGGAGTAGACGTGGGGGAACGCTTGACGGATGGTCGCTTGTGCCTCACTGATCTCGGGTGTCAAGGGAGCCTTTGCAGATTGCTTGCTCAAGGGTTGTCGACCGAGGTCGGCTTTTTCGTTTAATGCAGAGGTTGTCTGCGCCTCGTCGAGGTGGTTGAAATCCCGATTTGGATCCCCCGCGACGGGGCCATTCCGAGTCATCGGCTGATCCGCCTCTTCCAGACCAGCAATCGAAGCCCGAGATTCTGTCATTTTCATCCTTCTTTTTGTATTATAGGGCAGCCTTTGCAGAAAAGGGGAGTATTCAGGTGTTCGAGCCAACGGTGCCAAGGGTTCCGTTGATCATGTTCCTGAAGATTCCTGTCCGATCCTGGGATATGTTCACGGGGAGCTGGGGACGAGCTCGGTTGAAACGCACGAATGAGCCAGCATTACTTGCGGTGTCAGGACTCAGAGGACGGAGGGCTGGTGTACCGGACAACGGGCCGACCGAGGGGGGTTCGAGGTAGACCTGCTACTGCACGAGGGACTCGGCTACTCCCACGTGTGTGGGAGACACGGAGTCAAAAAAGGAGCGCAGGCTGTTGGGCGATGCTATAAATACAGCGTTGGGTTCGGATGCCACGTTCGGCAGGGAGGGAGAGGGGTGATAGCGAAATCGGAGGACGGATGAACAATGTGCGAAGGAGTGTCCGTTTAAAGAAAGGTAAGGTAAGGTAAGGAAAGGCCAGAGAGGAGGACGAGAAAGGGAGGATGGAGAGCGGAGATCGGATGCCAAGGGAAAGAGGGCAAGAGACGAAATACCAATGACGAGGGACAGATCCTTAAGGGGAGGTGTTCAGCCAAATTACCCGTAATGTTCGGTAATGATCAATTATAGGCGTGGGGCTGTCTTCGGCCGACACTCCGGATGGTCCGTGTACCCTTTCTGTTTGCATAGAATTTCACTCTTTGGTTTTACCTTTTAATACCTTGACCTTTTAGTCTCCCTAGTTATGAACCGGGTGGCGCTTTCGCCAAAACTTGCCAACTTTTAATTTACCTGGCCAGTCCGTGTCAGTTTCCCTCTTACGTCGAGACTTACAGCCCTTGCTAGGCCCTGATAAGTGGATCGCGTGCTTAACTCAGGCTATGTATCTTTGAGGCGCGTGTCCGTGGATCACCTTTCGGTTGACCGGTCCACCCAACTGGATATGTACGATATAGCCATCATGTTCAAAATCATCCAAGAACCGTGGTTGCCGCTGACTTTGACATATCTCTAATCCGTCCTCAAGTCTGAAGCGTTCAGGTTCCGGCGTGAAACTAACTTCAACCCGACCGTCTGGGAGCACACGACTGTCTGTGCCCCAATGCCTAGTCACCACCATAGCTCGACCGTGTTTTCTTCTCACCAGAGGATTTTGCCTTCTGATGGGCTGGCTCTGCCTACGCTAACGTTTCGCCCGAACCCGGCAAGCCAGGGGCTGTCTGTCAGCTATAGCAAGGACTCCGTCGTATCCGTTTATTACTCGCGACGCCGGGCAATGACACTTCCCGGCACAGCGGCTATACAAGTCTGGGTTATAATTCGTAACTCTCGGTATAAACCCAGCGACAGGCGTTCTGCACGATGCTGTTTCGGCATCGAAGTATGTGCAATCCTGTCGACGCCCGAGCGTAGTCCGTGCGTTAACAATTTCCCAACGCGGTTAAAACTGGATTACGTCACCTCAGGGTCTGGGCCCCCTAATTAGCCTCCTTTCTCGGCTTTCTTTCTTTCTTTCTTTTTGCCTCTTATACTTCCGTCTATACATCCAGAAGACGCAGCTAGAAAAAAAAATAAAAGAATAAAAAGAAGACGCATCCTACAAGGATCCCGGGATGAGTCTAACCCCTTGGGCCATGGATTCGAGGTAAAGCGCCGAAGTCGCATTCCCGTCAAGTCCAAGGTTTAGCTAAGCGCACAGGTCAACTGAGATGACCCGCACCACTTTTTTGACTCAAGTGGCGTGTCACACTTAGTGTAAATTTTGATCTGGGGAAAATTTGATGGCGGAGGTAGATCTACCCTAGTCTAACGGGATATCAAATCCATCGATCCAGAGTAAAGCACTCCTAGGTAATATTGTCTCTGCAGATTCAGTAATACAAAAAGCGTAATGTTGTTACAGTGTACCGACTAGACTCGAGTGACGCCCCACGGTATGATCGGTTAGAACGTGCCGGGGCGGAGCCTTGGTTGCTCTCTATATCAGACGCGTCATTCTTGAAGTCATCGAATTTGAAGACGGAATTCATGTCGCTACAATATAGAAAACCGAGAAACCTTCAAAACGGCGAAGACATGAGTACTTTAACATGTCAAAAGCGTTCGAGCTATAGAGGGTAGAACTGTAGAAGCAGCGTAGCTAAAAGGAACACCAGAATTTCGTTAATAAGCACTGGGGACATTTGACCAGGAGCCACGATTGGAGCCTTTGCGCTGTCTCCTCCCCTGTACGTCTTTCTATCGTGGGACCTCCCCCTGGCACCATGGACTCCCCGCCATGTTTTCGAGCACGAAAGAGCGAACAAGCTCGATACATGTAGAGAATTAATGTACATCTTAAATCACGATACGCTGTCAAGGGTCAGACATGTGAAAATGAGAAAGAATACCCAGCCAGTGATCACTTGACTGCTATACAAGGTGGGAGCGCCTTGCCACTTATCCTAGCGCGCCATAGTATTAAAAACACCAAATTCTGGCCTGCTAAGCCTGACAAATTTGTTCATATCGATCAGACCCAGCCAGTTTCCAACATCACTTCGTTCCTGACAGTTAGTGTACCCACCCTTCCCAGCACTAAATCCTAACCCCCGCAATAGACACCCAAGTCGTTTCACCCGATTCCATCACCCTTACCGGTTTAGACCAGCCGTGCAGCACCCTTGGTGCCCAAGCCCATTGGGTCCCCGCAACCTCACCATTTTCCATCAAGTTTACCGTAACAATACTCTCCAGGCCCAAGCCTCATCTCACCCGTCTTAACCCCAAGCGTAGAGAAGAATCCTCGCCCCCTAGCCCTGAGCGCCCACGCATAACAGCGATCAGTGCACACGGATGTCTAAGCATTGAATCGTCCGTGCGAGCGCAACATAGCCCAGGAGATCTGCATTGGCGTCCTCGCTGACCCTGCTGTGTGACACAAGCGGCGACCTTGCTTCAATCCAACGCGCTGGGCCGGTGCCACATCCTGTCTTATTACTACTCTGTATTAACGTCCCTTGAGCCCAATTTTGAACTCGGTATGGGTACACGGTGCGCAGGCACGGTGGGGATTTGGGGAGTCTAGGTCGTACTACGTTATCGAGAGGGAGGTGGTTCGGTAGGAGGCACAGATCGATTTAGTCGTAAGCTGGTTTTGGATGCTGTGTAATGTTGATGGAGATGGTTTAAGGGGGGTATGGGAGGTATTTGATTGGGAGGGTTGGCGTAGGGTTTGGTGCTTGATGTGTAGATCGAGTTATTGGATGTATGTAGTAGGAAGGGATTATCGTGCTCGCTCTGTTGCGAGCTACAAGCATCCTAGGCCCAAGTGAACTGATATTTCGATTATGTATTTGAGGCTTAACTTAATATGTCTATCTGACTTTCACAGGGCGATGACATCGGAGCGCCATCGACTTACTCCGTTACCAATAAGTACAAGATGACAGCCCTAAAATCTCCGAGGGGCGCTAGCAACGGCACTCGTTGCTTGTGATAGCCAGTCTTGTAGCAATTCCCTCGTGATTTAGGCGGTCATAGTCAAACTCGGGTATGTAAGAGGCTTTATTTGGGAAAGTATGGCGTTGAATATGCCATCGGGCTCTCTTGATATGCCGTTTTGCTCCGAATGTAAGCGCCCTGGGATAACAAAGTATTTTGCTGTAATTTTATTCGCCACATTGTCCAAGCTTACCCCGGAATCCATGCTTCATCTTTGTGATGAGGGAAATTCCCTCTGTCCGAACTAAGTATCGGGGGGAACTATCGAACAAGGAGCTAGTGATGTGATACTTTAACTCGCGACTATCGGCAGCCGCACCGAGCAACCGAAACAATGGGCTCACAATCGGAATAGGAATGCGGCAGTTTCAAATGATACAGACTGTAATTGGTGGAGCGTCGAGACATAACCTTCAAATGCAAAGCTGCTGAAATATTGAACAAGGATGACTAGTGCTCACGACGAGAGTCATGTATCCCGAGTTTCTATTTGTTTGGCGCTGAGAATGGTCTGAGCGCCTGCATGACGGTGGCAGTCCGGACTAGAAACGAGACTGTTTTGAGTAGGTGGTGCATGCCCACCCCGGCCTGGAGAATCAATATCTCCTCCCGCTATTACTTAACCTGCTAGCGCTTGGAGTAGGATATCGGAGGTTTAGGTTTTGCTTCTTCCACGGTTCGCCTTTTTCCCTGTACTCTTCCCGCGTTCTCCCAACCGGAACAGGACATTGGTCCAGACCCTTGATCCCAATGCGAGTATTTGAGTGCTATAATGCAAGGATTTATGGAACGCGGGTGTAAGCGAGTATGTTTATGCAAGATATCGATGTCGCCGCTATCGGACTTAGTTTCACCGCCATGCAGCTCCTGGACAGATTGGGTTAAGCCTCGGATTCACCTGCATACCCGGCTGAGCAACCTTGCGCAAGATGGACAGGTACATTGGCACATCACAGAGAGATGCGACGCTGCGCATGGGCTCCAGGCCGCCCTTTCAATGCCGCCGAGGCGATCGACCACCGCAAAAATATGGCATAACAATCCCATCAGCAGTCATTTTGAAGGCCAGTTCAAAACCAACTACATCGTCTGCCTAGTACCGATACCATTAGAAGCCAGTTCGGACAAGCCCGGACTGGATGTGGCGATGCCTCTGTTCGAGGGTGGTGGTTGGACGGAATAACAATCAGCCAAGCGCAGTCCTGACTGGGACTTTGCGAACCGGATACACAGAACTTTGAACTATTGGAGTCCTGTTTCTGAGCTCATCTTGGCTGTGCAAACTTACCAGTGGCGTTTCCTCTGGGACACGGTACGAGTGGTGCTAGGCTCCCGTTGTTGGTTGATGTGGTCAAGTTGGCGTGACAACGTGCTGATTTGGACGCTGGAACCGTGGTTTGCCGCGGTTCTGGACCCACTGGGAATTATACTGTGTCATTGACTTTCACTTCGAATTTGAATTCTCGATTAAAGTCTGGGAAGTCCCGAAAGTAAGGTCAATGGGGTGAATATGGGGAAGCTGAGGCGATTTTTTGACCTAGTGTAAGGGGCGAATCTTTCCGGATGGTCTTGCCGCAGCCACCGATGTCCTATTGCGGGCGTTTTTGGTCGTACTTTTGCTGTACAGAATTTTACAATAGAATCATGGATGTCTTTGGGTACTTTTAGACTAAAATACTGGATCAACTGTAGACATCATTGAATTGCTTACGGGAGTTTAGCTCGACACCTGGTCTTCGCTCTATATGGAACGAGTTAGACAGACAACTGGACTTCTTCCGCATTAAACTACAAATCATCGGAATTATCTTGAGCAATGCATAGAGAAAGCATGTAAGGCCAGACGTATGTTTTTTTCTTTTTGTTTTTTTTTTTTTGCCTACTCCAGTATCAATGCCACTTCCGAGGTTTCCCAAGGACATTCTCCACGTTCCGCTGTGGCACCACTAGGGATTCTTATTCCGTCCAATAATTCAGCTTTGTCTACATATACAACGAACTACTTGGGGGATGTTTATAACAGATTGCTTCGCTTCACAGAGATCCCTTTTACTGGAACATCTCGCTTTTTGCTGAATTATCTAGTTCTCAACGATGAATTGCTCAAACGTAGTAGCTTGCCCCGTCTCAGGGCCAAGAGACTATAGTCCAGGCATCGCAAAGCGGCAGATGAGCAATACTTGACAGCAATTCACTCGGAGCCGAGAAAAACCGAAGTGGGGGACATGAACCAAGGAAAATCAAGGAAAAGCCTGTGAACTAAGTCTGAAAGAAAATGTTCGATAGAGCTGTGTTCGGCGGGGCCCATATAGACGCTAATTGAATAGGCCGTAGCTCTAGGTCTCCGGGTGAACGTTGATGCCTCTGCCTTGGCAATGGTCTGATCTCAACTCGTAGAGTAAATAACCATCCTGTATATCTGGGTTCTTCACGGTCCCTTCATTGTGGTAATGGCTCATATTCTTGGTGGGGCTTGTGTATGCCCAAAGGTGGCTCTGGGACGAGACACTTCGCTTCGGGCTTTGCAAACGCCTCACTACTCGACCTAATGGAGCCCAGGGTCAATTTCCACATCAAGCCACATCGCGCCTCCCAGTGCGACCCTGGATAATTCATCTAATATCTTCGTGTTGACCCATTTCGGAGATTGTTTGGTTTGTTGATTTCACGACGGTTGAGAGCATATAGGGCTGAATATCGTGTTCTCACAGATCACACGATAGTGGAGATCGGGAACATCCTAGCTTCGATTTGTCGATCAAAGGTAAAACTATGGCATGAAGTCATCATTTTGGAGACTGTTGATCCCCATCTCCCCTCCCCCCACCTTGCAGAGTAGTCGGCACTTGGGCGCATTTGAACCCGTCACATGACGATGATGACAAGAGGGTCTCCAGCCATGTTATATAGTGAAAGCGGAGGATAATATATGAAAGAGGCCCACTGCAATCAATTCCACTGCAAAGTATTCGTTGCGGAGTGCACAGGTGATGGATACGCGCAATCAAGACGCCTCCCAGCGCCACTTGGTTGCCCGTTGCCCGCGCAACGCTGTTGATCGCGCGCCGATTGAGTCCTCGGCACTCTATTTGGCTCCCGTTTCTTTGTTGAGAGCTGGCAAACTCTCGGCACTAGCTGTAACTATGAATTTGATTGGGGTTTTTGGGTTTTTACCCCCCTTGGAAGTAGATGGTCGAGGCTCCCGTGGCCTGTGTTTACCCGTAGCTCTGACCCGTGATGATGAGCATAAACATCACTTCAGATTTTCTTCTCTTCCCGTTGACACTAGACATCGAGATAGAAGCTAAAAATATTCTTAGCGACACGTCGTTTTGAACAGCTCTATCCTCGCGTGGCATCATGATCGCCGATCCTGGAATGCATCCCTTCTTTTGACTTTGTCTCAGATTGCGATACCAGACGCGCGCTATGAATCCCCGCCATCGCCCTAAGCTGAGACCACTCGGCCTGTCCGCATTGCTACTGCTCCTTCAGCCCACCACTGCTATTCCATACACGCCTTCATCCCTCTTCATCGCGCCTCAATACAATGACACACTTGCGTACCTTCTCCAGCCCAGCTCGACGGGCAAGACCGAATTCCTGTCGCTGAACATATCCACCAGTGTCGACACCAGCAACCCCTCATTTCATACCTTGCTACCGGAAACACCGTTCCAAAGCTCCGATCAGACCTCCGCCTTCATCCCCGTCATTGATGATCGCGGCGCGATCTCTGTTTACACCGGCGATTGTCACAATACATCCGACCAGCATACACTATGGCGCTTTCAGTCCGACAACACCAGCTCAACGGGCAATGGGTCATGGTCCCAGCTCTCGGTGAGCCTAGAAGAGGAGAAGACAAGGCCGTACCACCTGTCTGCCGGGTTTGCATTTGCATCAAGCAACACGACTGAAAGCTCGGTGTATACCTTCGGAGGAATGTGTCCATTCGCGAACGCGACGGATCAAACATGGGTCTCTGCTGCGAACTATTCCCAATCGATGGTTCAACTAGATCCTTCCGCCAAGGACACCTCCAAATACCTTGCCACTACGACTGGGCACCGCGCACCTCCTGTTCCCGAGGCCGGGATGGTCATTGTTCCCTTCCCGGCTACTTCGTCACTAGCCTCGACAGAAAAGCAGCAAGACTTCTTGTTTATCGGCGGGCATACTCGACAAGCCTTCCTTAACATGTCGCAACTTGCGATCTTCTCCGTACCACAGGAAAGCTGGAGTTTCGTGAATGTTAACTCTCAAGCGAGATCCAAGACGGAGCTAGCTCGAAGTCAGACCACTGTAGAGCCACGATCGGGTCATACTGCTGTGCTCTCTGACGACGGAAAGAAAATCTATGTGATCGGAGGCTGGGTCGGTGATACGTCCACCCCTGCTAGCCCCCAATTTGCCGTCCTAGAGGTCGGAGAAGAATATGGTGGTGCGGGCGACTGGCGGTGGTCCATCCCGTCATCATCCTCCGAAGCTGGAATTACTGAGGGGACGGGACTCTATGGTCACTCAGCAGCCATGCTCTCCGGGGATGTGTTGATAATTGCTGGCGGATACACCATTCCAAAGCAATCCTCGAAGAGGTCTACTATCTCTTCCCTGCGCAACTCCCAGGTCTACCTTTACAACACGACATCGAGTAACTGGGTGAAATCATACACCAACCCCTTGGCTTCATCCAGCGCCAACACACCGTCCAAGTCTCACAGCGGTGGACTTACTTCGGGCCAGAAAGCCGGGCTGGGAGTCGGCTTGGGTCTTGGTCTACCTGTCCTTATCGCCATTGTGATATATGCTTGGAGGCGCCATCAAAAGCGCCGGGTCAAAGGTCAGCGGGACTCGCAGCTCCGAGAATTGGCTCTGGGTGCCGAGCGAGCTCACTTCTGGGGCCGTGATGATCCTTTCCAAGCAAGCAGCATTCGCAGCTCACAGATGAGTGAAAAGCAACCTTTGGATCCCGCCTATCCGTGGACCGAAAACCACAGTGTCACTACACGGAGTTCCTGGAACGAACAGGGTGAGGGCACCGCCGAGAGGACCGGATTGCTTGGGGATACGAGTCCGACCAAGAACAGTCGACCGTTTACTCCGCAACGGCCTTACAGACATTCTGGATACACAGAATTCCGTCGCAGTGACACTACGAGTGATATCCATCCTATCGATGAGCGTGAGGAGGATGAGGCAGTTTTCCGGGAACGCCTTATGGCGACTATCCCTCCTGGAGGAAAGGCTGAAGTCGAAGCTGAAGACCCATTCGCAGACCCGGAGACTCCATTTGCTACTCCCCGGAGTACAATCTTTGGCGTTGGCCTAGGCCCATTCTACAGTCGTCGGAAAGACATTGGAGATCCAGGGCGAGTCTCTCCAACAAAGAGTGATGACCGAACATCCAGCAATTTGTCAGATGCTTCGTCCTTTTCATTCGCATCCAGCAGCAAGCCCATTAGCCAGGTATCAAAAGCGCGAGGAATTCTCATCGACCGACCGTTGAGCTGGGCCAGCAGTGGTGGTCAATCTTTCGACCAACTAGACCCAACTCATAGTCGTGAGACAACGCAAAGCGACATCGACGGCGTGGCCGCACCGTCCGAGCAGTCCTTTTCGACAGACTCCTACTCAACTGCTCACACCACCTTCTCTCAACATCGCGCAGAGAACGAGTCTCTCCTCTACGACGCAGACGCCATGACCCACATCGAATCCTCATCACCCTCAAAACTCCCACCCTCCTCAAAACCCAGACCTTCAGAAAGCATCTTCTCAAGCGTCCGTCGTGCCCTTACCATGTCCCGCCGCCCCACAAGCAGCGAAGCCGGATTTGAGGCCGCCCCTCTAGCCTCGGGCATCGACCGCCGCAGCACCGTCATGATACCAGGTGCCTTCCCTGGAGCCAGTGGCGCCAGCACACCCCGACGAGCCGTCAGCGCCTCCGCCGAACTCTCCCGACGTAAACAAGGCGCAAAGGACTGGATCGCCAAGAAAAGAATGTCAGACGGAGTCTTCCAAACACCCCGATCCACCCGCGATGACATCTTCCTCAATGCCCCGGGCTGGCTCGGCGACGATGACACATGCGATGAAACCTGGGACGAAGACCACCGCGTGCAAACAACCTACGCCGCGCCTCGGGAGCGCCTCCGAGTCGTCAACGCCACAGACTTGGATAACGTCTCCGAACGCAGTCTCAGTCGCTCGCTCAGCAATGCCCCTAGTACTCGTCGCGTGAGTAACTAGTGTCTGGGTATTCATTGCGCTGTACTTGTGAATTACATTCTGCTTTGTCATTATCAACTTTTCTCTAATGTGGGAAATTTGTACACGAGCCCTTTCACGTTCTCATGGTTTATGCCACTCTCGTTATTTATGGGCCTTGTCCCTTTTCTGTCGCTTTTTGTTTCGATATCCATGAGGCCTTGAAGGGTCCGCGACTTGTCTTTTGATTGGGGGTGTCTTTTGATGAGTTGTTCAGCGTTGCTTTTTAGTATCATATGAGGAGTGGATGAGGGTTGTCTAGATTGACTCGTGGGGCATAAAATGAACATTTTTTGAATTAGATTCACTATGGGTCATTCGCAGCGTCGTGGTCAACCCGGAGACCCTGTCCGTCATACGTCGGGCCGTGGGCAAGGGTGAATTCGACGAACACTTCCAAGATTGAGATGAGTTTGATCCCATCGACTCCAAGGGGCGGACGTTCCGACTGGGCAAGGATGCGTTCTATGCCCTGCTCTATTCGCCGAATGGCAGGGGGATTGGCTGGTTGTTGATCCAGCATAAGGCTGAGCTGGGGACCAAGACGGTGAGCGAGGTTACGGTGTTTGCGGCACTTGGATCGCCGATGTTGTATTTCAAGCTTGATGATGTGAATTTAATCGAGCAGGCGCAGGGTTGATGCTTCATCGTGTGTTTGCTTCAAGTCAAGCTCCTTAGATAGGTCTGGAAAGGAGTACAATATATGCCTGTTGGGCAAGAAAGGGAGAATACGCTTGAGGACTTCTATAAGCACCTGCTTGAGTAAAGTACTTTAGTAGCTATTTAGTAACTACTGGGTGATTGCTTGAGAGACTGTGATCCGATCAAGACAGGCTTCTTTCTCCTATCTAGATGCCAAACAAGCTGTGACAGGGTAGACAAGTTCATGATTCCTGGCCAGTGTAGAATAGTACATTCGAGTTGACAATTGAATCGAGCAAGCGTAGGTGCCGGATTGATATCTCGAACTTTACATTGCGCGCGGGTGGAAGCTCCGATCCAGCTGCGGTGCGACCAGATCTTCCCAATCCTTCTCCGTGAGGACGAAGGATGTTGCAAACCACATATGGTGGCCCGTTCCAAACGCCTGCCGAAATCCCAAAGTGTCCATCCGAATGACACTCCAGAAGATCAGACCGTACGGGCGAAAGACCGAGTAATCCACGCACCACAGCGGCGAAATTTCAGAACATCGAGCTTGCCACAAACACAGTGCGCCATGCGAGGAACACATGTCATGTATATAGATCTCGTCGTCCTCCCATTGCTCATCATTCAACGGTGTATAACATGGGCAGCAAGACCGGTATTCCGTTGAAACCGGTCCGGAGGCCAGCCATGAGTATACGTTTTCACGCCGTCTGGCCTGACCATCCAACTAGGAAAGACAGCCGTTCCTGGCCTCGAAAGCGGCCATTGTCACCAATTTCACAGGCCCTCTGATTCTAGATGTAATAAAGGGTGACTTGACTTTCAGATGGTGCTGATAATGAATTTATACGTGCGCTGAGCCACTTTTCCGGCAAATGCACTCTGGATTCCGTAGCAAAGCTCTAATTTGCTTGGAAGATTCGACAGCAATATTTCATTATCATTGCTCATGCATCTCATTCAACAATTTTATATCTGACATCGAGGATATATAAAACTCCGAAAAGTCCGAAAGTACAAAATGTCAGCAAAAAAAAAAAAACCAAAATGATATCTATAGAAATTTTCATGATCCCTCAAATGCACTACGGACCATGCTTTTATCCCTCAAGCCAAATTTACAACGCAGGCGCGCCGTTGGGAGCAGTAGTCGGCTTCGTGGGCAGAGTGGTAGGCAGACGAGGGAGCAGGTTCTTCGCACTCTCACGAGCGTACTGAGCCATAAGCGCATCCATAATCACCAGCGAGGACATAGCCTCGACGATAGGGACAGCACGGGGCACAACACAGGGGTCGTGACGACCCTTGGCCTCAAGGGTACCCTCCTCGAAGCCGTAGGTGGCAGTAGTCTGAGCCTGACCGATAGTCGCCGGGGGCTTGAAAGCAACGCGGAAGTAGATTGAGGCACCGTTGGAGATACCACCCTGGATACCACCGGAGTTGTTGGTCTTGGTGGTGAGGCGCTGGGCGCCATCGGCGGAGGGGGAGGCGATGAAGGGGTCGTTGTGGATAGAGCCGGGAACCTCACAACCGCCAAAGCCTGAGCCGATCTCGAAGCCCTTGGTAGCGGGGATGCTCATCATGGCGTGGCCGAGCTTGGCTTCCAGCTTGTCGAAGCAGGGCTCGCCCAGGCCAACGGGCACGTTGCGGATCACGCAAGTCACGGTCCCGCCGATGCTGTCGTGGTTGTCGCGGAACTTCTCAATCACCTTGGTCATGCGTGCGGCACCCTCCTCGTCGGGGCAGCGGATGGGTGCGAACTTGTCGACGGTCTCGCGGTCGATGCCTTCGAGGAGCTGCAGGTACTCTGGGTTGGTGGAGGCGGTGGGGTGCTCGGGGGTCGGGGGGTAAAGGTACTCGTTGCCGACGGAGGAGACGAAGGCCACGATCTCGACGCCATGCGACAGCGTAAGGTACTTCTCGGCAATGGCGCCGGCGGCGGCGACACGACCTAGTAGGGAATTGTTAGATTGGAACGAGGTATAACCTGAATGAATGCATGCTTACCGATGGTCTCACGGGCACTGCTGCGGCCACCACCGCTGCTGGCCTTAACGCCGTACTTCTCGAGGTAGGTGAAATCGGCATGGCTGGGCCGGGGGTACAGGTCCATTGTGCTACCGCCGTAGTCCTTGGGCCGCTGGTCTTGGTTGCGGACCAACATTCCAATTGGGGTTCCCAGTGTAATACCGAACTCTGTGCCTGACTGGATCTCGACGCGATCCTTCTCATCGCGCGGGGTTGTCAAGGCGCTCTGGCCGGGACGGCGGCGAGTCATCTGGGGCTGAATGTCGTCCTCGGTGAGTTGCATGCCGGGAGGGACACCGTCGACGATACAGCCGACCGAGCGGCAGTGGGACTCGCCATAGCTGGAGGAGGTTAGACGATGTTGAATGTGTTATGTCGTGGAGGGGCAACTTACGTGGTGACCCGGAAATGTTCACCCCACGTCGACATGATGGATGATATGCGGTCTTGAAGTCGGGTAAAGTAAGAGATGAAGAAAAAGAGTAAGGTTCCGGAATCAATTGAGAGCAAGAACACTGACTGTCACACAAGACCAAGTTGACGATTCAAACAGAAAAAAGAGCGGAAAATCGACTCATCGATAGTTTCCTATCTGGGCTTAGTGCATCCGACTATCGGCCGGTTTTTGGCAATCAATTTAATCGATAGTTGGTTTATTGACTTCCATTGCTCCTTACTCCCAATGCTTGCCAGACGATGCTGGTCCTCGCCATGGCGCGGTAACACCTGTGGCATCAAGGGCTGGGCCCGTCACAATTCGTCCTCGCCTTTCGCCGAGCTCGCCCGTCGTGAGGCTTCCCGACACCAGATCTACCAGTCGCTCTCGACCGACCCTTACGTGAACCTTTCGATCGAACACTTCTTGTTAGAGAACGCCCCGGTCGACTCATGCGTCCTATTCTTATATATCAACCAGCCATGCGTGGTCATCGGTCGGAACCAAAATCCGTGGCTGGAGACCGATCTCCGCGCCCTTTAC